>NC_142684.1:202285000-202885000 GCF_056320005.1 Nelumbo lutea | reverse complement strand
TTAGGACTTACATATACACTAGACCCCCAAATTTGGAGATTAACCAGATCTAGTTTTCTACTAGTCCGGATTTCATGGGGTGTTAAGCTATTTACTTTAGTTGGAACCATGTTTTAAATACATACAACAGTACCTAATACTTCTCCCAAAAGTGTGTTCTTAGACTTGGGTGAGACAATATTGATCTCACCATATCTAACAAAGTCCTATTAATTCGTTGATTCACTCTGTTCTGTTATGGTGTTAAGGACAAGGTAAGTTGATGTGTAATTCCATTTTGTTTATAAAAGTCATTGAATAGGTTGAAGATATATTCTCCACCTTTATCACTCCTAAGAGTTCTTATTTTTCTTCCTAAGAGGTTCTATACTAGTGCTTTATATTCTTTTAATTTCTCTAATACTTCATATTTCCTCTTAATCAAGTACACAAAGCCAAATATGGAGAAATCATCTACAAAAGTGACAAAATATTTCATATCCCTATGTGTTTTTACATTGAAAGGGCCACAGACATCAAAGTGTATAATTTCTAATATTTCTTCTGATTTCTTTCCTTTCTTAAAAGGGGGTCTAGTCATTTTCCCACTAAGGCATGGTTCACAATATTTAAAATTTATTTCTATTTTGAAAATTAAACCATTAAAACCCGTTCTCATCATCTTATCCTTGTTTATGTGACAAAGTCTCATGTGCCATATATATGCATTCTCATCCACATGATAAGCATAAGCATAAATAGAATGAGCATCAACTTTATTAATGGTTAACTAGTACAATCCATCAAACTTAACCCCAAACATGAACACTCTACCATACTTCCCAATGGTCACTTTTCCTCCCCTAAAACATACATCAAAACCCTTTTTGTCTAACAAAGGTACAAATAATAGATTTCTCCTAAAATTGGGTTTATACAATACATAAATTGAAATCAAATTCATGTTCTCATTTATGATAATCTTCACTTTTCTGATTCTAAGTACATTAGTATAGGTGTTGTTTCCCATAAAAAATTCGGTGTTCTCTTGTCTTCATTTCCTTCAATTTCAAAAACATCTCTTTAGATTTGCAAATGTGCCTAGAGGAGCCAAAATCAATGCACCAATTAGAAAAAATTGGAATCAATAAATTTGGACTTAGAAACTACACAAACAATATCCTTCTTTTCAATTTTTGTTTTTCATTATTTGATTTATTCTTCTTGCATTTAGGGCAATTATATTTTGTATAGCCTTGTTTTCCATAGTTAAAGCAATGTTTTCCCTTAATTTTCTTGGACCCTTTTGAAAAGTTAAACTTTTTATAAAATATCTTCCCATTATTAATTTTAAAATTTTTACCCTTAGGTTTTTTGGCCATTTGGGAAGTTTTAGCTAGTTTTGAAGTGACCATTAAGGATGATGGCTAGGATTTCTTCCTCTTCCTTTTAGCCTCTAAGCCTAGCAAAGTATGTATATTTTTTATGCTAACTTCTCTTCTAGACGGGTTTAAAATTGTTACTACTGAATTCTAAGAAGTTGGGAGGCTATTGAGAATAGTGGATACCTAAATTTTCTTAGGAATAGGGTTTCCAATAGTTGCCAACTCTTTGGCAATCGCATTCATTTTACTAACATGGTCCACTATAGAATCTTCTTCTCTCATTTCACAGCCATAGTATTTCTCAATAAACAATTAAACATATGTTTCAGTTTGTGAGCATTGAGAAACAACTCACTTGGACTGATTTAGAGTTGCCACCCATCAGTTAAAGGAATTGGAGATGATGGAGCCTCCGAGAATAACTTTCAGAAACATTTTTTTATTAAATAGTAACTCCAACGCCCAAGGCACTAGCTAAGCCAATCCGGATAAGACTTGGATGGAAAAGAGAAGGGGCTAGGCACCCCTCTCCCAAGTCCAATAGCTGGAACCCACATGACATCCCAAACAAGCATGATTGCATATACACAATTAATCAACCAACATAATAATCAAGAAAGCAAATCACAAGAACAAAAAAAATATATATCATTTATTAACAAAAAAGTCTAGGTTAGGCATGAACCAAAGCCCAAACCCAAGTATCAAGCTTATTCTTAAGTCTGAGCTTGACCCTAATATAAAGCCCGAAGCCTAGAGCAAGGGCCTATTCTTCTAATTACATAATTTTTAACTTGTTTATTTCTTTTTTTTTATTTTTTATTTTTGATAGATGGATATAACTTGTTCATATCCACTCACACATTTTGCACATAAAAAATATTGCTGCCCAGGATACAATTATACACCTTAAATAGGTTGTGTTTGGTTGCAGGGCAAATAAATTTATATTGATGCAAAACTATGGTTTGTTTGATTGCAGTACAAATGAAGTAAAATAAGACCTCAAGGCTGTGTTTGGTTGCTGTGCAATTTTATTTGTACTAGCTAGTACAAATGCATAGGAGTGCAAATGAAAAAAAAAAAAAGTGTATTCTTGTTTAATTTTTTTTTGGGTTTTACTTGATTCTACTTCATGTCCTAATTTACTTCATTTACACTGCAATCAAATAAAAAATCTAAAATTTGAAACACAAATAGGTCAGAGTTTAAATTTAAATCATTTGCATTGCCATAATTTTGCATCACTGCAAATTTATTTTTATTGCAACCAAACACAGCCCAAACATAACAAAGCAAAACCCAGGACAAAATAAAATCAGAATTTGCATTCTTTTTATTTGCACTCTCATACATTTGTATTAGTACTAATAAAATTGCACTGCAACCAAACATAGCTTTTAAGTTCAAAAAAGAAAAAAAAATCACACATCAAATACAAATTATTATTTAATATCTATTAATAATATGCTTTTTATTATTTATAAGATTATTATTGGGCAAGCCCGTGAGGCTACCTTGAAATAGGTATACTTCAATGGTGCAATGTATCTCAGCGGTCGGTCTTCCTCCTATGAATTCCAAAAATAATATTCTTTCCCTTCCCCTTTAGGAATTGGGGACCAATCCTTTTTTTTTTTTTTTTTCTTATTCAGTGTTTTCAACCGTTGAATTTAAGGCGTTCGTTGGGTAGCCTGACACCAATTACAGCTTTATGAACAACTTTTCAACTCTCCGTATTTATGAATGAATGCATATACTTATACTTATAATAAAATATATATAAATATACATTATGAATGCATTGTTGCATATACGTATATTTATGAATAGTGAATACATTATACATAAGTATTTACATGCATGCATAAATACATATTTATATAAATATTTTAAAATTTAAACATGCAGGTTCAGGTTCATACTTATCAACTCTCACCTGAATTTCAACTCAACCTAACCCAACTTTTTCAAGCTGGGTTTGGGCTAATCCAACCCAAGTTGCAGTTCTATATAAATTCCTCTTTCCACTTCCTCAGCAAAGAGAAAGCCCAGGTAGAAATCCCTCAGCACCTTATAAGAAGCACTGCTATATATGCATTCCCTCACTGGTTTTGCTCTCTACCAACTTAGAAGTAGTTTTGAACCTGCTTACACATACCCTCATTTGGGAATTGGGATTTGGGGTTTCCAACTCTCAGGTCTCTCCAAATGGATAGAAGACCTTGTTGCTCCAAAGACGGATTGAATAAAGGAGCTTGGTCTGCTCAAGAAGACAAAGTCCTCATGGATTACATTAAATTCCATGGTGAAGGAAAATGGAGAGGCCTTCCCAGTAAGGCAGGTGAGCTATCAAGACCCAACCACCTTGCTTTGCTCCGTTGTTGATGAGTTGTAAAAATCTTCAAGATGAACCCAATAATATAATGTCATGTGGATTCAATTCAATTTGGGTTCTTTTTTTCTTTTCTTTTTAATTACTCCATAATATTCAGAATCACTTTCTTTTTATTTATTCGAATTGTTGATATTTAATCCAGGTCTGAAGAGATGTGGAAAGAGTTGTAGGCTTCGTTGGCTGAATTATCTGAGACCAGATATCAAGAGGGGGAACATAGCCCATGATGAAGAGGAGCTCATCATCAGGCTTCACAGGCTCCTGGGGAATAGGTAGTATCGACCTGAATATATACCACTAATAATCGTTAACTTGGGTTTTCTACGTAGTTTAATTAGTTTTTGTGTACGTGATCATCATCACTGTAATTAAAGCAATTGGGTGTGTTATAATGTGCAGATGGTCGCTGATAGCAGGGAGGCTTCCTGGACGAACAGACAATGAAATCAAGAACTACTGGAATACTAAATTAGTAAAGAAGGTGCAAGACCATCCTAAAACAATAACTTCTTCTACTCATAGGCACTCAAACGTGTCTAAAGACGACGACGACGACAACGAGAAGAAAAAGAAGCCAATCGAGCCATCACCGACGCCCAATACGGAATCGCGAGTAGCTCGGCCCAAGGCAGTGAGGTGCACCAAAGTTTTTCTCAGTCCACCATGCAATAACCAGCTGGTTGAACCCTTTGCGACCTCCACAGCAATGGACTTAGAATCCAATGACTGGCTGTCGTCGTTCATTCCTGAGGAAGATAATTCACTGGATTTTATGATGGATCTCAATGTGGATGAGTTTGGTCCATCTGATCTCCTCAATTCTGACTTTGACTTTTTCCAGCTTTGCCGTTACGATAATGGATTGGTGGGGGAGATCAGCTGCTGCAACGACATAACTCCATCTTCCGACCAACCTCTCTTTTACCCTGACGAACTGCTGGTGTGGGAAATAAGGGGAAAAGACTGTGCTAAACTTAAACACGATGTCGTCTCGGACCTCCGATCTTAGGAGACTTATCTTGATTGCGATGATAATTTGTTACCACAGTAGTTCAAAGGCAGTTATTGTTGTTGGTAACTTCGTTCTTCCGCCCTGAACAAATAACAGGCCACTAATTAATTAGTTGCACAGGCGAATGTAGTGTGTTTGCTTTTTCTGTGTAGTGCGGATCTAATAACAATAGCTAGTAGGGAACCCTTATTGTGGAGAGCGTTTCAATAAATTTTCTGATAACTCTAACTGGGTTATCTCCTACTGTGGAGAATCTTGCATAGACTCGCTTCTATTTTTCCGTCAGTTTGGCAAAGCAAGGCCTGCCTGTAGTTTGATTGACGTTCACGTTAAAGCAAAAACAAAAACCACTGGACGGTCATCTCTCTTGCTACATTGTGATGGACAAATCATATCTCCATTAATTCTTTCACTTCATCATCATCGGCTGGGACCTTTTAATTTTTCCAGGAAAAACTATTTGAATACCCGAGGTTTCTTGCAAATATTTAAATTACCATTCTGATTTAAATAAATGACCTAAAGTTAATGGGGTCGTGCCCCAACTTGGTTGCATGACAGAATGATAACCCCAGTGAACACGAGCACATGGCAGACAAACGAAATTTCCTATTCACTTATCCTACTTACCTTCTACCCGCCTGTGAATTGCAACCACACACATATCTCTATTATGAATTGAGAGAGAGATATGTAGCTGCGATTTAGGCGGGTAGAAAAGGTGAGTAGGAAATCTGGGTTTTATGGCAGAACGACAAGTGCGAGTCCTTCGCAACTCCCCAAATGAAGAAGGGTTGTCAAGCCACGTGTTTCCACAAGTGGGGAGTGTCGTTGCTCCCCCAAGCATTTAAATTTTAAGGCAATCTTATTGAGGTACGACTTTCTTCTTCCACTTCCGACCACTATACCCCTTATGCTCTCTAGCTTATTCATCAGCTAAGACCAGCTTGTCCCAAACAGTTCGCCTAGCCGACTTCCTCACTGCCTAACTGACTTGAGCGTAATAGTGCCCTTGGGAACCACCTCATGGCCTTTGACTTTATTTTCTTGTAAGTCGTCAAGCTGTCACCACCTCGTCCATCATTTCCGCTTCAGTGCAAATCATTTATCGCAGCATATCCATCTCAGCTTCAGTAGGACAATTATCTGCTATTCATTCACCTCAATGCAGACTACATCAGATTGGCACATTTATGAAAATCTACATAAAAAGCCTCTAGTTTCTTCTCTCTCTTGTACGCCAACAACCATGCCTCCCTAGAACGTTTCCAACCGCTCTAGCACTCAATCCCCATCGAGCGCGGGTCTCACTTTTAATGCCCCTTTTCACCCCATGCAGCTCATAGTTGCAACCAATAACCCAAGAGTAGTTCAATTCCCTACTCTAGCAGGTTGAGTGCATCATTGCCATGATGGAGGCACTAGGGCTGTGCATACCACTAGACATGTTCATGGGCCAGGCTCAGGTCGGGCTTTCACTCTGTATTAACAGATTTTTCCAAGGCCTGAGCCCGAGCCTAGCCTGACCATCGGGCCTACAACTTGGGCCTGAGCCCAGCCCTCATAAAAAGCCCGAAGACCGGGCCTGGGCCTGAGCCCGAAATTTATCCCATGTTATTATTGTTGAAGCGGCTGAATAGAGAGAGAGAGAGTGAGTGAGAGAAATTATAAAGAAAAAAATAAAAAAAATGTATATATTAAATTATAAATATATATATATATTTCAATAAATATTATATTATTTATATATTTTATATAATATATAAAATACATATTATGTATTTTATAAAATATATAATGCTGAATCGGGCCGAGCTTTTTTGACAAATCCCGAGCCCGGCCCGACTGTATTAGGCCCGAGGTCAGGCCCGTGGGCCTAATTACATGACCAAACCCGAACAGGGGTGCGGGCCGAGCCGGGCCGGATCATCAGGCTACCCGGCCCATGAACAGGTCTACATACCACAACCTCCAGCGCCTCCCGTGGCTGATCTCCCTAACTGTGATGGTGTGCCCCCTCACGTTGATCCTCTTGTTGAGGACCCCAAACGGCACCAAGAAGACTACACAAGACAGAATGAAGAGAGTGAGCAACACCCCTTGCCTCGGAAGTCTGACTCCAATGCCCAAAAGCTGGAACTAAGCCTAGAACGTTCACTCCCGAGGAGCCCAACACTCCAGAACCTATATACCAACCAAGCAGCACGTGTGGCCCCTAGGACACCAACAATAGCTGCAACAGCATTGTTCACATGTCATGTTGAGCTCGGTGACATTGGTAGTGAAATTCAAGATATGCAGGAGCGCCTAAATGAGCTCAAAAGGAGTCACTTCAACTACCACGCATTCGCTTTGGGAGCTCAGCCCAGCAAGGGCCTATCTTCTGACAACAAATTATGGACGAGCTCCTTCTTCATGGATTTAAGCTGCAACACTTCGAGAAATATGACGACCCCACCTGGAAAGGTTCAAGGCAACCATGCTCCTACACAAGGCCTCGGGCACACTGTTGTGCAAGGCATTTGACTCTACCCTACACAGAGCAACTTGACAGTGGTACTCGGCACTACCCCCCAATCCATCGGCACCTAAGACCGAAATGAAGATCTGTTTTCAGCATAGTTCACTAGCAATCAGCAACATTAGAAAATGGTTGCCGACCTCATGTAATTGAGACAGCCAAACAATGGATCCCTCAGGGAGTTCTTAGAGCGATTTAATGTAGAGTCCATCCAAGTCCAGAACCTGAACCAATTAGTAACTATGGTTACCCTGATGCACAATCCGTGAGCCTCCAGCTTTAGCTTTTCGGAGAAGACAACCCTGAGACATGACCAAGCTCCTCACCTGGGCATATAAGTATATTAACGCCGAAGAGGTTCAGTCTCACCACTAAGAGGCCAAAAAAGTTATAACTTGAAGTGAAAGGACTGTGTCAGTTATTGCTTTGGCCACAATCGGAAGAGGTTGGACCATCGTAAAGACTGCAAGCCAAGGGTCCACCTCTTACGTTTAGGAACTTTACTCCCTTTAACATAACAAGAACCAAAGTCCTAATGCAAATCCACAACCACCGCTTGGTCAAGTGGCTAGAAAGACTAAAGTCCCAAGGCAACAAGAATAATCGTACAAGTACTGCCAATTCCATAAAGACCACATCTACGACAACAAAGGAAACCTGACACTGAAAAGCCTCGCTTTCAATGAGGCTGGCTATGTACTATGATAGATACATGAATGCATATGTGCCAACCACCTTGGAGACTGAGCTCTTGCCCACAAGGCCCTTTGGAAAGGGTACTTCCACTACAAGAAAAATGACATTTAGCGGCAGTCCCTAAAACTGCCGCTAGAAACTTTACTGGCAGTCTGCAAAGTGCCGCTATAAGTTTCTAACGGCAGTTTTTATAGCTATTGGTATAAATGTAAAACTGCAGCTAAAGATGCAACTGCCGCTATTAAGTTTGGCGCATGCCTTTTAGCGGCAATCTTGAATTTCTTTAGCAGCAGTCGCGACTACCTCTAAAAGTTTTTTTTTTTTTCAAACAACCTTTTTTCCTAATTTTTTTCGAATTACCTGTGTTCTCTACATTCATTTAAACCGAAATAAAATACAAAAAAAAAAAAATGAACATCAATTACAATAAAATTCAAACAACCATTCTCCATTCAAAATGTTTGAATCACAAATACAATTTAGTTCATAGCATCATTGTACAATCATAGGAAATGGCCCATTGCTTCTGAAAGATTCAAAATGTTTACTGCATACAATATAGCCCATGCCCCACACATAAACAGGTTCTCGCACCTTGCTTTGCAACCAGAGGCAGAGCCGAGGGGACGCAGGGGAGCCTTGGTCCCCCACTTTATATTCCCAAGGGGACCCAGAGTAGACTCTAATTCTTCATGCATACATCGTATGATCCTGCATTGCTCAGGATGCTTTCCGGTAAAAACCCTGTGTGGAGAGGTTCCTTGTTCTTGCATTGCAAGCTTGACCTTTGTTTGTCATCGGACAGAGTATGGAATTTCGATATTCATCTTTCTTTAAGCCTGTTCTGCAGAAAATAATAAAAATGATACGGAAGAGATGAGAACAAGATTAAGAGCAGATGGTGCAGATTTATCTAGCAAAAGGATTATAACAGTAAATTCCTGATTGAATTAAAATTCTGTGCATATTACACACAATTAGCAGTTTTAGCAACAGGAATTACCTCTGCCATAATGCTGCTAGAAAAATCCGGCCAAGAGTACTCTGCCATATCCACTTCACCTGTCAACTCTGAGGATGTTATTTTGTGTGTCCTCTAGTAACCGACTCTCTCTTGGGGTCAATCCTCCAATGCCCATCAATGATGAATTTTATCTGCTAGTAACTAAAATTCAGTGGTCATGCATAGAGGGGCTTAACCCTGGTCTATATGCACATTTTTCATAAAAAAATATGGGTATATTACTTATAAACTCCCCGAGGCTTTGATTGAATACTAAAACCTCCCTTCCGGTCTACCCATTACTCGATCACCTTTTGCAGTTTAGGGTCAAGTTATTCCACCCTTCAGATAGCATGCCCGTCAGTTTTTATGACTAAAAGTGTTAGCTTAACATTCTAAACTTATTGCAAGTCCATTCTACGCTTTACTAGCAACCTTTCTTTAATCAGCATTTCCAGTATCATAGTCGGACTTTTTTTTTGTTGGGGGGGTAAAAGACTGTTCAAGTGCCCCACCCCCCCCCCCAACAAAAAGAAAGGGTTCAAGTTAGACTTGCCACTTCATGCTAAAAATGCCAAATAGCTGGATGTAGTATTAGGTAATGGATTGGGGTTTCAACAAATTCAAGATTCTTACTTTAGGTCTCCACTTATCATCTGGAAGAATGTTGATTGATTTGATATCTCGATGCAATCTCCTTGGAGCAGTAGCTTCATGCAGATACTCCAGGCCCCTTGCAGCCCCAAGAGCAATATTAACACGAGTTCCCCAGTCCATGGGTTCCTACCCTGGAGCCCCATCTAAACAATTTCTAAGATTGCCACTGCACATGTATTCAAAGAACAGTAGCCTCTCAGCCTGTTTCCCTTGGGACTCCAAGCAGTAGCCAAGCAAAGGTACCACGTGACAGTGGTTGAATCTTGATATCAGTTCAATCTGAAGAAACAAAAATTTGTCAGTCTTCAAGGCTGCGGCCTAGATTACAATATTTTGTCAATGCTTTCCTGAAGTCTGCAAACAACCGTTAATTAGAGGGCATTATTTACATATGCTAATAAGATTATGCTAGTAATTAATTATATTTAAAAAATTACTATTTTTTATTAAATTAATACCCAAAACAATGATACAATCAACCAAAAATCACTAAAAATTATATATCATGAATTCAATCCCAAATCAGCACTAATTTCTCCAGAAAAAAAATAAAAAAAAAAAGTAGAGTTTTGATAGACATCGTCCTTTCATTCATTTGGACTTGGTCATAGGGAGGGAATTTCAATAATGTAAGGTTGCCCTATGGAAAGTTTTGTAGGTCATCAATGACGACTTGACCTATATTTTGCATTAAAGAGAGAGAGAGAGAGAGAGAGGAATGTTCCCAATATACGGTGGGATTTGCACCTCACACAGGGCGCCTCACAACGACTTCATAGGTACATTCTACCGTGCATTGGGAACATCTTCCATACATAATAATACACAAGTACAGAAAATGTTCCCAATATAAGTACATAATAATGTGTTTTCAGCCTGTTTTCAGGTTCTTCTGTAACGTACTAAACAAGTGCAGATTTTACCCAGAAATCCTCTTTAATGGTGACCATGATGAAGATGAAGTATGGAATTCCCCATACTGAATTATTACTGAAAATATGACTTGGCACTGATTTGGGTTCTCTTAGAAAAGCTTGCAATTGTCTAATACTGATTACTGAAGATAAATCTCAAGCTTATTGGACAGGAAGCTCAAGATGAAACGACAGAGTTTTAACCGTAGACAATGCAGCTATAAGATTATCAGAACCATTAAGATGATGGGTCTCGCCTGATAGATTAGATAAGAGGAATTTCAACTTTATTCTATAATCATAATTATGGATCCGGTATTGTTGATTTAGTACATGGAGTCTCTTAGAGGTTTTTTCTTTTTTTGATACAGCAGGGAGTCTCTTTGTTTTAAACCATTAAATAGATGACCCTAAATCTCTTGTTTTTTGCCTTAATCTATGGTTTGAAACTCTTGCCTAAGGTTGTGTTTGGTACCATTGTTGTTTCTACCTAAAAGGTTTTGGTGGGTCATGACTCCTGACCCATTCTTTTCAGTGTGCCTGAAGATATATACCACACCTTGATCCAAAGGAATGGATCAAATTCACCAAATTTGATCAAACATCACAAAGTTACAACATATTGTCCTTTGAGACTATTTTATATCTGAAGGGTTCTTTTAACCTTCAAAATGAAGTAACCAAGCTTCATTCATTTTGGTTCCATGAGGGGTTGAGGAGAATAGGTTAAATTGGAGATCAGATTAACATCTCCCCATGATAAGCACGAGAGATGTTCCCAATCCATGTGACAATCAGATATCATTAAATTGAGCTATAAAAAATCATGCCAAATATACTAAAATGAGAGAAAAGAAGGCTCATTTAATTATAAATGTATGTGCGCGTGTGCTAATAATTGAATAATTGTGATTGGGGGCCAGTAAAATAATCCATGGAACCTGCCAAAGTAGGCCATTTCTGCTTTTTCCTTATCCCATGCATGGAACCTGTCAAAGTAGCATCCGAACCAATCACTTAAAATTTCAACTTTTTTCTTTCTTCTCCTTTCAGTGTGCCCACTTGCTAACTCAATCTGGATTATGAGGAATTAAAATCAATCACTTAAAATTCTCAAGAAGAATTTCAAAACTTACTTTCCTTTGGATTCCGATTCGGAATGATCCATTCCCATAGTCTGTTTTGTTCAGAGAGGAATGGAAATGAGAATTAAAATCAGCAGGAATGAGATTTCATTCCCAAGGGAGGAGCATGGAATGGCCATCCCCTCAAATGGGGGAATGCCAATCCAGCAGAGATTGGAATAGGATTCCGATTCCTCCCAACCAAACAGTTGGAATCAGAATAGTCCATTCTGATTCCGATTCCAGACCCCTATTACCGCGAAGGATGGTGAGCATAGAATTCATCAGGTCAAGTGGGAAACTATTTGCAAACCTGTAACCAAATGGGGCTAAGGTGTGAGAAGCTTCAGACAAGTTAATAGTGCTCTTTTAGGTAGGTGGCTTTGACTCTTCAATTCTCAACCCCAAACCTTGTGGTGTCAACTGATTGTGGAGAAGTTTGGTACTAGAAATAGTGGTTGGGATCCTGAGCCTACTCCCTCTTCTGCTGGTTGTTCAATCTGGAAAGGGATTGAGAAGGTTTATCCTAATTTCTTTCAAGCAGTGAGGCTGAAAGTAGGGGATGGTAGAAGGGTAAGATTCTTGCAAGACCCCGGTGCAACAGCTCTGCTTTAATAGAAGTTTTCCCTTCACTGTTTCTTATAACTAAGGATAGGGATGCTATGGTGGCAGATCAGTTATCAAGTAATTTCTTTCAATATTTGATGTGAACAATATCCTAATTTCTCTATTGATGAGAAACAGCTGTTCATAGCATACCCAACAAACTCCAGCCCATTTTTGTAAGACTCTAAAGACCAAACCATCTAATACAGTATGTGATCAGATACACATGCACTATGTTCCCCCTCCCATCATCCTCTAAGTATCATCCATCCAGTACCATCTCACTTTTCCTTTTTTTCTGATCAATAACACCACCTCACTTATCTGAATTTAGCACATGTAAAAAGGTTTGTATTAGGATAAATAACTGAACTGACTCAAATATATATATCATAACTCTCAGGTTCAGAATTTGACTCAATTCTGCATGATGTAGTCAAGCTGTCATTGGCACCCATTGGATTTGCCCAGACTGATCAAATATTATTGCATCATGATCTATAGCTGCAGAGCATGTGGTATTTTGGAAAATCAACCACTTGTCAAGCAATTCTCATGGTCATGGGAGAAGGGGATGGGTTAAGGCTTTGAAACACTATTTTTTGAGGTGCCTTTTAAAAGTCTCTTTGTTATTTCCACTTTAACATATAAAATTGTTCTGAAACTGAAACTTCAGCTGCAAAACTTGGAAATACAAGAAAGGAAGAATATATTTGAGAGAGAATAGAATACATTATTCTATGATGATGACAATAGAAGCCGTGCACAATACACAGAATCCATTACCTTTACAAGGAACAAAACCAATCCACCCTACAAGGAACAATTGTAATCCTAGAAAACCTTGGAAACCAGCTTTAGACCTGTCCTCTTGAAGAGATTAAGTAAGTTTTACTGGAAAATTAACTGAAATTGATCAGTATTTTACTGACTATATCACAGATAGCATTAATCCAAGCAAACAATTGACTAAACAGTTGTATGCAACATCAAAGTAGTCCAGAATTTCAGGGGAAGGAAGTAAAATAGATCCACATAGTTCTCATTCCTATATAAATACACAGAAAGAATGAAGAATGCAGTTCTCATTGATGCATTCATTGTATGGCTTTCACCCTTTTATTAAAAAGAGTGTATTGGCAGGACACATTTTACATATTTGCTCAAAGCAAATAATTCATTCAACTTGTATTAAAAAGTGTGCTGGAAAAAGATTATGAATGGGATTTTCATGATTTTGATAAAGTTGTGTATTGGCAGGTCCCCCATTGGTTGACATATGACATAAACGAATGATCAAACACTCACATGAAATGCGGCACCTCCTAAGAAATAGTAAATGGTCTCCCATGCAAAAGTTGTGTTCCACGCCTACATACTATTCTACCATGCAATGTGTTTGGTATGGGGCAATATGAAGTACAACATGATGAGGGTTCCAAAAAATGCCACATTACAATGATGAGTAGGTTACTATCAATGAAGCAGTTCGTCTTAATTTCTTAGATACATGCAAACCCATGTATCTTGGCTACTCCAAAAGAAACACTACTCACCCTAGGAATGCTATTTCATGTTGAAAATACTACTGGAGAATAAATAGAGAGAGAGAGAGGTGAAATTCTACCAGACAATTAGCGTCATCATCCATGATCCAATGTGGCCCAAGAGATAGCATTAATTATTTTGCAATTAGAATCAGTGACCTGGAAAACCGAGTCCCCAGTATATCCTATCAATTTCCAGAATATCAATCATATTAGACAGTCAATTAAACCTTGGTAAAATCATACTTATCAAATGTTGGTTCTTGTACCAACCTCTGATTTGCACCAAAGTTTATCGGTGGCCTTCTTGAGTTATACTTAAGGAGTAAGGGCAATTCATTGCCTAGTACATGGAAAAAATCTGTGTGAAGTTCAGTAGCTAAGCATGCTAGGTGTCTCTAATGCCATCCAGAACCTACCTTTTTTGCAGAGAAGTAAATTTCATTATCCACACAACTAGAGTTGGCCAACTCAGACACAACAAGAAACAAAAAGTAAGCAAAAAAAAAAAGCAAACTTATTTCACCAAACAAATAGGGAATTGAAGGGACATGAGGTCCTATCAGTGTAACTATGACTACATAAAGCTTCATCGGAGCTTGCTCCATAGCTCTGATAAGTCATCATCATATAGAGAAATCATGTCCACTAACACATAAATAAAAAATTAAAAAAAATATATAATGCTACCTGGATAATCTCTCTGCAGTAATATATATATTGCCATAAGACTACTCAAATTCATCATAGATGAATGAGAAAAGACAAAAAAAAAGATGAGCATAATCAGTTTTCTCAGAAGCTGATCCCTCTGTCGGTAATCTCTGGCATGATACTGACTAATTTAATGTACTGACATTACAAGTCAATGTCTATTAGTTTAATGGATTTGTCATTCCATTAGGCCCAAATCAATTATTTTAATGATTTTTTATCGAATGAACTCCTCTAGGATTAACTCACACAGAACCACTCACTTGAAATATGTATTTACAAAATAATTTTTTTCCATTTTATTTTTCTGAATCTAAATCAAATGACTCAGATTTGTCTAATGTTCAGCCCAAACTTCAGAATGCACCCTGTTAGAGGGGTCAATTGGTCCCCCTCTAATTGAATGCCCAACATGCCAGGCCATACTTAACAGGGTCTGGATTTGAAAACATTACAACAGAATTCTAATTCCAGACTGAACCATTTGTCACAGAAAAGTTGGAGTTATGGCTATAAATTGATGTCCATTTATCCCAATTTAAATTCAAACCCGATATGATTAAGGCCATTGAAATTTGATCCATTCATATATAACTGGTGGATCAAATATGGATCTATCTCAACCGGATCTGATAATGAACCAATATTATAATATTTAAACATTTAAATTTATGCTGATATACACCTACCTAAAATTAATGTTTATCTATTAATAAAGTTGATTTGGATTTAATTTGTATTTTTCAATACTAAAAAGTCAGGAAGTTTGGCAGGAGTAAGACCAGGCATATAAGATAGCTTGAACTGTTGCTGGTTATGTTCTTTTCAACTTCAAGGTCTATGAAATACCATATATATTTTCTACTTTAAGACCTCGATCCCTTCTAATTAAGGTGATTGAGAGAGATCCCACTTAAAGGAAATCATCAACCTATAAAGGTGAGCTAGCAAGAATATCCCAAAGCCTAAGAGATGTAGAGCTTGCCCTTTTGTAAGAAGAGTACTCGTATCAGACTTGATTTTTGGAACTCTCTTTTGCCTTTTACATACAGACCTTGTATGGGTAAGAATTATTCAAGGGAACAAACGTTTGTAATCAACTGTCAATTGACTAGCATCTCCTTCTTTAGTGCATGCTAATAAGCCACTACGTACCCTAGCTACTCTAGTTTAACTTCCAATTTTACATGTTTCACATATGCAATGATGACAAGCTCCCTTCTCCTGCAGAGGATCCTGCTATTATATTCATTATTCAATTAAGTTTCCTAACGAACTCCCTTTATCACCATCTACAACACTAATTTAATTCAACAAGAGAATGTGCCTTTAGTAGGCTTTACAAGGTTTTCTATAAATACATGTTAATTAACAAGGCTTGATAATATCTCCCATATCTTACAAATGTTAATTAACAAGGCTTGATAATGGGTTCTCCTGAACCCCAAGTAACATGTTAGTCAGCAATTTTTTAGAAACCGGAATTGAAACATATAACCAGACTTCATTATGTGGAGCAAGAAATACCGATTTGACATTTATAGAAACAAACTCTCACAATAATGAAGAAACCCAAACAAATAGCAAGGAAAGAGAGATATATTTACCTGTGAATCAAATGTTGTGGATGTGTCTGAAAGAGACCGTGAGAGCTAGAGAGAATTTCTGATGTTGATGTGCAACCGTGTGTGAGAGATATAGCGATAGAGAGAGCGCGAGTGCGAGAGAGAGGCAACTTAAAGAGAGAGAGAGAGAGAGGACTGAGCGAGAGAGAGAGATAGAGAGACTATTGAGCGAGAAAGATCGAGAGAGGGATGACTGAGAGCGAGGGAGATCTAGAGAGGGACGACTGAGTGAGAGAGAGAAGCAGAGAGACGACTGAGAGAGAGAACTTAGAGAGAGAGAGAGAGATAAAGAGAGAGACGACTGAGCGAGAGAGAGACGATTGAGCGAGAGAGGGATGACTGAGAACGAGGGTGGTCTAGAGAGGGACGACTGAATGAGAGAAAGAGAAGCAGAGAGACGACTGAGATAGAGAGAAGGAGAGAGACGAATGGGTAGAGAGAGAGAGAGAGAGAGAGAGGGCAGGAGAGGCATGAATGGTTCTGGCGGGCAAGGGAGGGCGGGAGGAATTTTTTAGCCTTTGGGCTCTAGCGACAGTCGTTTGACCTGTAGCGCCAAACAGCCAGGTTGAAAACTGTCACTAGAAATTCGATACGTTGCACAACTCATATAGAAGTGTAACCACCGTGAAAGGCATTCTGACCTACTTTATCAACTTGAAGTCCTTCTAATGCCTGATCAGTAGTCTATAGCTCTACGAACGATCTTATAATCGATTAGAAGAAGTTCCTTCTCATTGCCACCAACTACTATACGAGGTCGTACCTTGGCCTGATTGGCTTGCCACCTTGGATCTAACATGGCCGCTAATCCGAACGTTGGCTCAACCACATCATCACTCCAAATCACATCCATGAGTGGAGCAACGACTACAGGATGGACCGAGAAGCTTAGACGAAGAGGGGTACATGGTAGAATAATGAGTCCTTCCGCGATAGGGAACGTGGAACTGCCTTGATTTATTATACCACTTCCAAGCACTATAGCCCTCTTGCTCTCTCGCTTTCTCTTTCTCATCAACTCTATTCAGCTAACACCAGATTGTCCCAAATTGCTTGGCCTAGGTGACGTCCTCATTGCTCTCACTAATTTGAGCATCTGAGTGCTTTCCCCTGACGAACCACCTCGAGACCTCTGATTTTGTTCTCTTGTAGGTCATTGAGCTTTGTCCTACTAACAATGTTCATCCACCATAGCACATCCATCTCGGCTCGTCCATTTCAGCAAGACAATTATCTGTTGCTCATCCACCTCAGCATGAACAGTATTAGTATCTGATGCCGCACGATTTGGGCACTCCTAGCTAGCTATGACATGGCTTCTGATTGGAACGAACGGCACCTGAGAGGAAGGAGGAAGTGAAGGGTTCTCGGGGAGATATCCCAGTGGGAACACTCCGATGGCTAAGTTAGAACTGAAGGATGATGGGTTCGGGTTCTTTTATGTTGGACTCAGGTCATACCTAGCATAACCGCCCTCGCCCTTTCCGTTACTGCCAAGGCAAGTGTGGCAGGCACAGGTTGCCGCCACAAACTGCCATTGCCAGGTACGGGCCTGACAGACGTGTCATGCCCTCCAGAAGAGGCAAACAGAATGCCATCTGGCGGGCGGAACGCCGCCTGGCGAGGGATCAGAGCCCTGCCATTGGGTTCAGTAGGTACAGATGTCAGATAGGGCTCCCCACAGCTTACCGAGCTACCGCCCATCGAACTGTCTGGGGCAGGTTTGTCCCTGTACCGAGGTGCCTGCACTAGGGAGAGGGAGGACGATGCTGCCCCGAGGTGCAGTCGGGACACTTAATCACGAGCCAAGGTGCTCCCCTTTCGGAAAGGGAGAGCTTCGGGCCCCTTAGGGGGAGCTCGGGACCTTCCATACTTGGTGGAAGTCAAAATTGGCCAGGCATCGGTCCCTGGTGACATTGGACTCGGCGTGTTTCTCCTGTCGAGTTGCGGTCGTGTTGTCAGGTTGAGTTGTACACTGGGCCAGGTCATGTACACGTGTCCCCAGGCTACGAGGTCAGGCCAAATCGCCCTTCATCAATTGCCCCCCACTCCCCGTGCTAGGGGTGGCAACCCAGCGCGGAGAGTTCATGATGTGCCGGGTGGATTTGGCTTGGTTCTCGTGCCATTCGGTCGGGTGGCTCGTTGGCCGGACCACTCTGGCACTCAGTTCTTTCAGAAGGAAGACATGGGTCGCGTACAGCTTACGCGCGGACGTCACATGATCTGGACTTCGCAGACGCCAAAAAACGCACTAAACTGATTTCGCCTTGAGAGTCCCGCAGCCGGTTTTCTTGAGGACCGTTAAGTACCTTTCGTCTACCGTAAGCTCGCGTTTGGGGTCTTCAGCTCGTGTCTCCTAGTCCGGTTGCGTTGTTTTCCCGGTGAGTCCCCGAGTTTCCCTTTCTCCTTTTTTCCTCAGTTCATTCCCTTCCATGTCTAGCAGGGACAGTCTTTTAGACGAACCTGAGGTGGGTACCTCGGGTCGGGGTGACCCTGCCGTCGCCCGTCCTTCCCATGAGGCTCGGGTGACCTCGGGCAAACTGGCGTCTACCTCTCGTCGATGTCGGGTGCCGGACCAGTTCGGTCCATCCGTCATGACGCAAGAGAGGCTTCAGCACCTCATCCAGGAATTCAACCTACCCCATGAGTACTAGTACAATCTTCCTACCGGCAACTTCCCTTGGGAGCACGATTTAGATGAGATCGTGATCTTTAGGGAACAACTAGTTGGCGGGCTTCGTCTCCCGCTCCACCGCCTTATTCCCAAGGTGTTGAGGTGCTTCAGCATTACGCTGGACCAACTCCACCCCAATTCTATTCGGAACCTGGTCGAGACTATCTCCCTTTGTTCCGAGCAAAACTGTTCTCTGGACGCAGATATCCTCTGCTCCATCCTGCTAATAAAAAAGAGTGCCTCTGGCGCTCCACCCGAGCACGGACAAATCTACTACCTGTCCCCTCGCTCGGGTTTCAAAATGCTACACAAGTTCCCAAGCAAGGTCCCGACCTGGAAGCGGGACTACTTTGTAGTCCGGAGCAGCACGGAGTGGCCATTCCTTACCAACTGGAGGGTGGCCACTCAAGCTCCCAGCATTGCTTTTAATTGGAAGACGTGGGAGACCTTTCATTCATGGGCTTAGGCTGGGTTCGATCACAGGGACTACATTGCTGAAGAAAAGCTCATTCAAGTCGGTTTGAGCCCGGATAGGTCGATTTCCACCTTAGCGTTTTGTTCAATCCGCCTAGTGTCTTCGAATTTTACTGACGCCGAGCTTTGTTGCAGGTCCTATGGAGGAAGAGAGGATTATCGGTCTGAGTTTCCTCCGTCAGATGAAGAAGAGGAAGAAGCGGGCTGCTAAGAAGGCGCACGTGGAACCCTCAAGGACCCCTACCCTTGAACCCGATCTCCCGCAAGTCCCCTCCTTGGGGCCCAAGCTCCCTAATGTCCCTCCCGTGATAGACTTGGAGGGGGACTTACCACCTCGGGGGCTTGAAATGGTGGCAGAGCCGACCGCTGAGCCAGTCGGGGCTGCCGCTGAAGTCCCAAATCCCGTCGGGGCTGCAGCCGAGGTCCCAAATCCTGTCGGGGCTGCTGTCGAGGTTTTCGAGGGATCGGCCCATCGTGTCGCGAATACGGCGGCATCCAGCTCGGGGACTGAGGAGGAGGCAGAGAACATTATGAATCCCAATATCAGCCTTGAAAGAAGTAAGGGGGTTGTTATCACTGCGTAGGTTGTAGATTGGGCCGAACTCTCTCTTGGTCAGCTCAGGGCCCACGTTGCAACCCATGCCATGGTGGTGAGTTCACTCCCTAATAGCCACCTCTCTCTCTCTCTCCCTTCTTTCCTTCTTCTTGCTTCAGTACTAACCAACCCCCTTCTGCCAAGTGAACACCGTTGTGCATGCGCTGACCTTTCAGTCCGACAAACACTTGAGGCGTGCTCAAGCTGCTGAGTCATCTCATGCGGCTCACACTAAGCTGAGGGCAACTTGGGGCAAGATTCACTCGTTGGAAAGTGAAGCTACTGCCCAGAAGAGCTTTATCGAAGCCCTGCTATTGGAGAAGGAGGAGCTGGCTCGCGAGAGGGATAGGCTGAAGGCCGAGGTGTACAGTCAGAGCGGGTCAAGAAGCCTTGCAGCTCGAGGTGGAGAGTCTCAAAGCGTGTCAGAGGGCTTCGCAGCTTGAGGAGTAGGGGCTCAAGGAAGCCAAGGGGGGGGGGCCTTGGAGCACGAGGTGGAGTACCTCAAAGCCGACATTAAGGAGAAGACCGAGATCTTCGACGAAGCTCTCGAGGAGACGAAGGCCCAGGCCGTTATCGACTATGTCAAGTCGTCTAGATTTGACAACGTACTGTCGAAGGCCTACCGTAGGGTGTTCAAGCTCGGCAAGTGGTGGATAAGGCGTGCATACCCTGACCTTGACATAAGTTCCTTCACCACCTATAATATTACAAACGACATGGCCCATCAGGCCGTGAATGACCCAGATTCTGACGATGAGGGCGGCGACAAGGACGCCGATACTACCAACCTGGCTAACATCCCCAAGGAGGCCCCGAGTAAGGCTGATATGCCTTCTAAATAGTTGTGTTCTCCTTGTATTCCCCTTTTCTTGTTTCTTTGTACTTGGGATTTCGTAATGAAATCACATTTATGACCCAGATTCTTTAACGAAATCACATTTGTAATGAAATCACATTTCTTGTTTCTTTGTATTCTCCTTTGTGTGATTCACTTCTGCCGGAGTGTTTGCTTTATCTGAGCTGTTGAGTTAGTAAATTCAGTCCTTGAGGTGAGTAACCCTTTACCGTTGTCACCCCGAACTGTCTTCCTGCACTTAGTAGGGGTGATCATCAGCTTTTAGCGATGTACGCCGAGGTAGGCATAGTAAGGCGCGTGCCCGACATGCTTGCTTGGCTATTTAGGTTGGCGTTTACCTCTAGCCGCATATACCGAGGTAGGCTAGGAGTCAGAAGGTCTGTTCTCGAGATGCCTTTGGTCTTCGGCATGCTAAGCCTATGCTGGCGTGGTGGTAGAGTCATTATAGCGCCGAGATCTTCAGTTAACCTAGCGCGTTGACCCTTAGGCTAGAGGGAGTGACTCATGGTCGCAGCAAACTGTTTTCCTGGACTCTACCCTTGTTGAGGAGGTGACTGGACCTCGTGTTGCCGAGGTTGTCGCTTGTTTGGCAAATTGGCCCTAAGGCTAGAAGGGAGTGACTCGTGGTTCACTCAGTTCGGTGGTTCACGGGTAATATAGTCTTAGGTTGACGATATTCCACACCCGATGTACTTGTTTCCCTTCTAGGGTTTCGAGTTCGTATGTTCCTTCCCCGAGTACTCACTTTACTCAGTAGGGTCTTTCCCAGTTTAGACCAAGCTAGCCAATGCCGGGCTCAGGCACCATAACCTTGTAGAGAACCAGGTTGCCAACGCGGAGAGTTTGCTTTTTCACCTTGGCGTTATAGTACCGAGCTATCCTTTGTTGGTAGGCCGCGGTCCTGATGTACGCGAGGTCCCGTACTTCGTCTCTGGATGGTCGAGGTTGGTACGTAGCTCGTCTTCATTTGCTCTGTCTTCATATGCTTCTAGTCTCAATGAGGGGACTTCAATCTCAGCTGGGATGACTGCTTCAGTGTCGTATGTAAGGTTAAAGGGAGTTTCTCCCATGACAACCCTTTCCATAGTATAGTAGGCCCAAAGTACGCTAGGCAACTTGTCCGTCCACAGTCCCTTAGCTCAGTCCAGGCACGCTTTCAGTCCTCGAAAGATAGCCCTATTCATAACTTCCGTTTGGCCATTCGCCTGAGGGTGCGCCACCGAGGTGAAGTTTTGTTGAATTCCCATGTCTCGTTACCAGTTTTGGAACTTGATGTCTTTGAACTGCTTGCCATTATCAGAGATTAGTACCCGAGGTAATTTGAAATGACACACTATGTTCTTCCAAAAGAAGTTCTGCACGTTTTGAGCTGTGATTGTCGTGAGAGGTTCAGCTTCGACCCACTTTGTGAAATAGTCCACTGCCACCACTAGGAACATTCTTTGCCCTGTTGCAGGCGGGAATGGCCCTAATAGGTCAACCCCCACTGTGCAAATGGCCAAGGGCTAGTGAGGTACTTCAGGTCGACAGCAGGACGGTGGTGGATGTTAGCGTGCTTCTGGCACTTGTCGCATTTTTTGACAAGCTCGGTCGCATCTGCTTTCATGGTTGGCCAGTAGTACTCCTGTCGTAGTGCTTTCTGAGCGAGGGCCCTGCCCCACAAATGTCTACCGCATAGGCCTTCATGAGTGTCGTAGAGGACGAGCTCGGCTTCCGAGGGTTGCAGGCAGCATAGGTAGGGAAGCGTGTAGGACATTCGGTACAGACATCCATCTATCATGATGTATTTGCCTGTCTGGCACTCTACCCTCCTGGTGGCGTTACGGTCTGCGGGGAGGGCCCCGTGTAGCAGAAAGCTCGTGAGTGAATCAATCCAGCTCGGCTCTGCTTGAATGACGGGAGCGACCTCCTCTGCCCCCCCGAGAATGCTAGGCCGAGGTAAGTTCTCTATATACACAGTCTTCATGGTGTTGTCTCCCATGCTGGCTAGCCGTGACAGGGCATCGGCCTCAACATTCTCTGATCTCGGGATTTTCCGGATGAAGTGCGAGCGGAAGTTGAGTAGAGTCTCTCTCACTTTGGCTAAGTATGCTACCATAGTTGGTTCGTGAGCTTCGTACTCACTCAGGACTTGATTCACCACGAGTTGGGAGTCACTGCAGACGACGATGTGCTTGGCTTTCACTTCCTTTGCAAGGTCTAGCCTGGCTAGCAACGCCCCGTATTCTGCTTCGTTGTTGGATTCCACGAACTCAAAGCGTAGTGCGTACTCCAACTTCACACCGCTTGGTCTGTACAAAACGATCCCAGCCCCGCTGCCCTGCCGATTTGACGAGCCATCTACGTGAAGGATCAAGGATTATAGATTCCATATCTCACTAACCTGATTGGTCATTGTAGTGCTCTTTGAGTGTGGGGCCTCTCCAATGAGTTTGGATCTCCTGCCAACAAAACACCTTCCAACACCCTACTAAACATGATATGGCTGGTCCCAACCTCATGGTGAGGTGTGGTGTTAGGACATGTTGGTAGGGTGTTTGGAACATGTTTTATTGGTATGATATCCTGATTCCTCTGGAACAACTATGGTATTTTTTAAAGTATTTATACACAAACAAAAGGAAAACTTAGGGCGTTACTCTTTATATATTCTCTACAATAGTTGATGGTAAAAGAGAATTAAGTCAGCCTTGAATGCCATGAAGATGGTAAAGCTTTTTTATCCATTCTCTCTATTCTCTACAATACAGTTTAGCAAATTAAGGGTGTCAGTTTGGTGCATATGCTTCATCTTTACTCGATTTCTTTTTCATATTGTGAACTGATCCATTAGGTGGGTGGTGGAAAATGAAGAAAGTTAAGTCATGAAGAAGTCTGGATCTGATCCCAACAACCACTTGTTAGACAGTCTTGTATGCCCTTAGCTTCAATCGGATTTGATGTACTTTTGTTATTTAGTGGAAATAAATTAAAGTGCATGTTTGATTCATATTGTTTGGTATAATTCTGTGTAAGACCCTAAAACTGGACACTTATAGAAACTTGTGTTAGTTTTAAATGCTCACAGCCATTGGATAAGTCTGGGGAGATTTATCCTGTCAAGGCTGATACTGATGTGCCACCAAGTCTTGGGATGGCTTGTTTCGTCCATCAGGGTAAGACCCAAGGCACATGCAGTATAGGATTGCTTGAACCCTTGAACCGGACCAGATTTCCAGTATTGCCCTAGACCTTGGAGACAGATGGGCAAAACTGGAAAGTTACACCTGACCCCTAGACTCGATTATGACACATCACTAGGTGTCGGATCGGGCAATCTTTGATGTGTCAATCAGTGAGATCCTTAGTGGGGTCAAAACCTAGACATGTTGGGGCAGTCTGAGAATTCATCTGAGTGAGTGGTCATAGTGACAGGATCAACCCCTTTGTCGGACAATGGTAATGATCGGGAGTGCACTCTCTGATGGAAACCAAACTGCCGGCAGTTGATGTCAATCGTTGAAATTTTGTTTTGCAAAAATAAGATATATATATATATATATATATATATATATATATATATATATATATATTTATATATGTGTGTGTGTGTGTGTGTGTGTGTGTGTGTGTGTGTGTGTATGTATATGTACGGTTTCAAAAGATTTGCAAAAGGTTTTAATTCCCGGGATCCATGTGAGTAGAGAGTGCGGCACTGTTCCTTGCAGCCGAGAGAGAGGTCTTCTCTTGTCGGGCAGTGCTTGATCATTAAGGGCTGAGAGGTTAAGTGTAAAACCATTTAGGATAATACCTGATGGGCTAATCTTGCACCTGCCCATAGTCCTTGGGTTTTTATAAGATGACTTGGCCCAGGGACCACTTAATGTAAGTGTTGGGCCCATAGGGTCCATGTGATGGGCTCAAGGGGGTCACTGAGTCTTTCAGTGAATTCGGCTGGGCCTTGTAACAATGGCTGGGCCGAACCCATGTGGCTGGTGTGTAGATCAATGCTTGGGTCCCATGCCATACAAAGAAGCCCAACTGGGCAGCAGATTGGAAACTGGTTAAACACTGAACACTTAATGGGCCAAAAGCCATTTCGAACTGGGCTGATATGATCACCAGTTCATGGGGCGAATCTGAGATTAATGTTAGTAAAAGGATTGGGTATTTGACCTTTTCCACTCCAAGAGTCCAAATTCAAATTAGATTTGAATCTGGTAACCTCCTGATAAGATCAGGAGTTAACTAACTTAATTTACAGATAGGATTAAGATTAAGCCCTATCCAAATACTGATTTGGATTGGGATAACTCACAAAATATTGGGAGGTTTCTTAATCAAGAAGAAAGAGGAGAAAACCCTAGCAGAAATATCATATTTTGAACTAGGGGGTTTGAGGAAGCAAAAAACACATCCTGCAATCTGAGATCATATCTCTGACAGATTCCAAAGAGAAGAGACAGTTCTGCCCTCTTCGTCCCTGGACTACTCCTCCTCCAGCCGCCGCCACTCCCTGTTGGAAGATTGGATCTTTGCAGCAACAGGAAGTCAAAAAATCAGTTCTTGACAATAGTCTTGCAAGAAAGACAAAAGGATTCGGTGTTTAAGGTTTCTAGAGGGTTCTTGTGAAGAATCCAGTGTGTAGGACGCACCCTACTGGTTCTGTTCCATCCACAGCTATGTCATCTTCAGTAGGAGCGGATGTTGGTTACTTTTTTGGATGTGAACACCAACTTTGGGAGATATTATTTCTCCGGATCAGGTATAATCCTTCATGTTTCCTTTTGGTTCAGATATGGTTTGTTTATGGTTTAAGTAGGATCCTTGAATAATGTATTCTAAATTTAGGGAATATGATTCCCAGTTGGAAGAAGGTAGGAAATTTTTTTTTTAAATTTTCCCTCCATTCCGCACCCTTCTTGGCGTCCATTAGATGGATCCTACCATTCTTTCACCACTTGAGCAATACATCAGGAATGTCTCACCATTGCAGCAATATAAGTCCTTGATGTATGGTTGCACTAGCTGTTGAGACCAAATCGAAATTCTCCGTGGAGCCTCCCCTGTATATGCCCCCTATACCCTACCTTGGGTTTGGCTTTCTAGAAAGAGGAAAAACCTAGGTTCTTTTGAGAACACAATTTGAGTTGTGTTGGGAGCCTTCTCTAAATGAGTTCTTTGATGAAAGGTTCAAACTGTTTGTAATCAAAGCAAAGATTGTATTGGAGCTAAAAGAAATCATATTTGTTTAAATAGAAGGGAAAAAAAATTAGAAGGATACTGATGAAGGGCGATTTGGCCCAACCTCGTAGCCCGAGGACACGTGTACATGACCTGGCCCAGTGTACAGCTCAGCCTGACAACACGACCGCAACTCAATGGAAGAAACACGCCGAGTCCAGTGCTGGCCACTTGGCGAGTTAAGCAACTCGTCGGGGACTGACACCTAGCCAATTTTGACTTCCACCAAGTATGGAAGGTCCCGAGCTCCCCCTAAGGGGCCCGAAGCTCTCCCTTCCTGAAAGGGGAGCACCCTGACTCGTGATTAAGTGTCCCGACTGCACCTCGGGGCAGCATCGTCCTCCCTCCCCCCAGTGCAGGCACCTCGGCACCTCAGTACAAGGACAAACCTACCCCAGACAGTCCAGTGCACGGTAGCTCGGTAAGCTGTGGGGAGCCTTGTCTGACATTCATACCTACCGAACCCAGTGGCAGGGCTCTGATCCCTTGCCAAGCGGCGTTCTGTTTGCCTCCTCTGGAGGGCATGAGACGTCTGTCAGGCCCGTACCTGGCAATAGCAGTTTGTAGCGGCAACCTGCACCTGCCACACTTGCCCTGGCAGTAACGGCAAGGGTGAGGGCGGTTATGCCAGATATGACCTGACTCCAACATAAAAGAACCTGAAACCACACAGAGAAAAGGTATTGAAGCTTAAGCACTTGGAGCACTCTTACTCTCTACTCTCTTTGAGATTTCCTTCAATTCTAACTTAGCCATCAGAGTGTTCCCACCAGGATATCTCCCCGGGAACCCTTCACTTCCTCCTTCCTTTCAGGTGTCGATCGTTCCAGTCAAAAGCCAGGTCACAGCTAGCTAGGAGTGCCCAAATCGTGCGGCATCATTTGGCGTCGTCTGTGGGAACACACTTCGAAAAGCCTCCCTCTAACCTCTACGAAATTTCTCTTTCTTGCTCACCAACGTTCATGGCTTCTTCTAGCAACTCCAAACGTAGGAACGCCCCAAAGGAGCAGCTCCAAATGCCCACCGTTTGCATCAGACAGTTCATCGTCCCCCTCTCGGCGGATGGGGTTCCTAGCCTGAACATGCCTGCAACGGTGGCACCCGTAACTGTCTCACTGCGCCCTGCAGTCGGGACGACCTTCGCCGAACCCACCATTCCCCCTCCGGTGGCCGGCCAAGGCCGACTCGAAGACCTGATACAGGGCATGCGGGCCATGCAGGCCCAGATGCAACAGTTTCAACAGCTCCAGTTTCACCAGTAGCAAGTGCTACACTAAGCATCCCAGTACCAATACCAGCAACAGTTCCCGTCACTCCCTCCCCGGCATCCGTCGGCGCATCCAGCTAAACCTCAGCGCCGCAGTGAACTCCCTTCCCACCGGGGAGAGACTTTGGCATCATCTCACTGAAGGAAGGGAAGACTCCCTACCCCCGAAGCGACCTCCCAACTGGTTAGGCCGGCGTCACCCCAGCACTCGCAGTTCGAGTCTCTGCTCACGAGGAACAGGTTTGAGGTGCTAGCTGACAACTTGGAACAAGGTCCTTTTGTCTGCAGCTACCATCAATCGTCCCTGCCTCCCCCTGGGCTCATCAAGCTCAGCAATACAGAAGCCAGTAGCACCAATGCCGAGCCGACTAAGAAGTAGCGAAGACATCGCCGGGCTCGCCGAACCACCACCGTCCACAACCTGCCCGAGCTCAAGGGCAAAATAGAAATAAGCTCGGGAGAGGTAAGAGTCGCACCACTTCTCTCGGTCCCCTCTCCTCTATCCCCGGAGCTCCTTGCGGTCCCCATGTCCAAAGACTTCAAGCTCCCACCACTGGACAAATATGATGGGTCCTTCGACCCCAACGACCACGTCGACGCCTTCCAGTCCCAGATACATCTAGTT
This sequence comes from Nelumbo lutea, assembly GCF_056320005.1. Lineage (NCBI taxonomy): Eukaryota > Viridiplantae > Streptophyta > Magnoliopsida > Proteales > Nelumbonaceae > Nelumbo > Nelumbo lutea. The sequence continues at coordinate 202,857,105 of NC_142684.1, read as the reverse complement.
AGGGCAAGTGAATCTTGCATGTGCGTGGCCTTCTCTACTACGTTCAAAGGGGTGGCCCGCACTTGGTACCGAAACCTCTCACCGGGCTCAATAAGGAGTTGGGCACAGTTCGTGAAGGTCTTCACCTCCCACTTCGTCACTAGCAAGAGATGCCCGAGGACCCAAGAAAGCCTCCTCAGCATAGTCTAGAGAGATAGGGAATCCATCCGGAACTATATCAAACGGTTTAATGATGCTTGCTTGCAGATACCCGACCTAGACCTTACAATTCGGCTCACTACGGCCAAGCGGGACATCACCCACAAGGAGTTTAGATGGCATGTGGTTGTCAACCAACCCAAGACCATGACTGAGTTCCTCGAACTGGCAAATCGATTCGTAGAGACAGAGGAAGAGATCAACTAGAAGGGCGAACACGCCCCCGAAAAAGGAGAAGGGAACCGGAACCCCCGGCTCCTAATGACTACAAGAAGAAGAAGGATCAAGCCCAGGGGGCAAGCCCGATTCAGCCTTTCCGAGCTCCAACAGCAGAAAGGGTGTTTACACCCCTCAACACAAAGCGGGCAAAGATCCTCATGGCAATCAAGGACGCCCCATATGTAAAGTGGCCACCTCGGATCAAGGCCGATCCTAATGTTAGGAACAAAAACTTGTACTATAGTTTCCATAGAGATCACAGTCACAACACCGAAAATTGTAATAACCTTCGTGATGAGATAGAAGAGCTCATCCATCGTGGATATTTGAGAAATTTTGTACAGCATGGAAATAATAATAATAATAAAGTAGTTCGGCATAGGGGGAAGAATAAAGAAACCCTCGAGTCCAGCAGACAGACGGAGCAACTGCAGAGACAACCTCCAGACGAGAGACCAGTCCAAGGAACCATCCACGTAATTGTGGGGTGATCAATTATCACAGGCTGCACCTCGGCAGCAACTCGGTCATCAGCCCGTGAAACTACTAGAGAGGAGTTAAACCCCCCGAAGCGGCCAAGGGTGGAGGAGTCGATCTTCTTCACTGAAGATGATGCGCGAGGAGTCCACTACCCCCACGATGACGCACTTGTCATGAAGATCAAGGTCAACGACTTCGAGGTCAAGCGTGTCTTGGTAGATTCGGGCAGTTCGGCAGACATCCTTTTCAAGGTAGCCTTTGATCAGCTTCAGATCCCAGAGGGTGACCTGAAGCCCGCAAGCACTCCACTAGTGGGATTCAACGGCGAGGAGGTCAGGCCATTAGAGAAATTCACTGTGTCGGTGGAGGTCAGTACTTGGCCCAATATGGTAAGGCTCAATCACGAGTTCCTGGTGGTTGCAACCCCCTCTCCATACAATGCGATAGTGGGCCGACCCATCACCCATGTCCTGCGAGAAATAGTCTCCACCTACCACCTAACGTTGAAGTTCCCTACAGGCTTCGGAGTCGGAGTGGCGCAGGGTGATCAGCTCGAATCCCGCAAATGCTACGTAGCCGCCCTCAAAGGAAAGGCCAAGGTATTTGATGACCTCGAGCTGGGACAACCCATTGAGCAGTTCACAGAGCGGGCCACACCTACTGAAGAGACCATCCCCGTCCCTACCTCAACGGACGATTCGGTGCGGGCACTTCATATTGGCGCTTCTGTCGAGGAGCCCCTATGATCTTAGCTGGTAAGCTTTTTACTCAAAAATTTAGATGTTTTCGCATAGTCGGCGATAGAAATGTCCGGCATAGACCACAACATTATCACTCACAAACTTAACACTAACCCTTTAGTTAGGCCCGTTAGACAAAACAAGCGCAACCTAGCCCAAAGCGATGGAGGGCAGTCGACGAGGAGGTCAGAAAACTCCTTGCAGCCAATTTTATCAGGGAAGTCCATTACCCGAGCTGGGTAGCCAACCCCGTTCTGGTGAAAAAGGCAAATGGTAAGTGGCGCACGTGCGTCGACTACATCGACCTGAACCAGGCTTGCCCAAAAGACTGCTTTCCACTTCCCAGGATCGATCTCCTAGTGGATGCGACCTCGGGGCACGAGTTGCTGAGCTTCTTGGATGCCTATTCAAGCTATAACCAAATAAAAATGGCCCCAACTAACGAGGAAAAGATCGCCTTCATAACCGAGTTTGGCCTGTACTGCTACAAGGTCATGCCCTTCGGGCTGAAGAACGCTGGGGCTACTTTTCAGAGACTTGTAAATAAATTGTTTGAGCCACTTGTTGGCACCAAAGTAGAGTGTTATGTATACAACATGGTCGTCAAAACCCAGTTTTCAAATGAATTAATACTAGATTTACACTCAGTCTTTGAAATCTTGCGAAGATTTAATATGAAGTTAAACCTGAATAAGTGCATCTTCGGTGTCACCTCGGGTAAATTCCTGGGGTTCATCATCAACCGGCAAGGCATTGAGGCCAATCCAAACATAATCAAGGTCATCCTAGAAATGAGACCACCCCAAAAGTTAAAAGAGGTCCAGAAGCTGAATGGCCAGTTGGCCGCCCTAAGTCGCTTTTTGTCCAAGTCCGCAAACTGATGTCTGCCTTTCTTTAAAGCCATAAAAAGCAAAGGCTTTGAATGGACTAAAGAGTGCCAGCTCGCGTTCGACAAGTTCAAAAGGCACCTCGTCAGCATCCCAGTCTTGACCCGGCCCGAAGTGGTTGACGTTTTAGAGCTATACCTCTCGGCGAGTGATGAGGTGGTCAGCTCGGTACTAATAAGAGAAGTAGATCGGGTCTAACGAGCCGTCTATTATGTTAGTAAAGTGTTGTAGGGAGCAGAGACGAGGTACCCGGAGATAGAAAAGTTAGCCTATGCACTGGTTATAACAGCACGAAAGCTCCGCCCATACTTCCAAGCTCACACCATCGTTGTCCTCACCAATAAACCTCTAAGGCAAGTTTTGCTCAAGCCCGAGGTCTCAAGAAGGTTGACAAAGTGGGTCATCGAGCTCAGCGAGTACGAGCTCCAGTACAAACCGCGAACCACTATCAATGCCCAAGCCTTTGCAAATTTCGTCGCAGAATGCACCTTCAGCTCCGAAGTCCCCAGGCTAGTAGAACACGAGGCCCCCAGTACGGGAGAGCTTGGAGTTCCTGGACCGGTTGAACACGAGCACCGTGAAGTAGCAACCAGCGCGACATCTCTCCTAGTTAGGCTAAGCCCGAACTAGGATGAACTGACATGGGTTCATAAAAGACAACTGTTTAAGTTGTCTTATATGCATATTGGTAAAAGAGAGAACATGTGGCCTAAAATAATATGTGAACCGGAGAAGAGTATATAACATCTTGTCTTAGATGGCTTATAATGATGTGCGTATTGGAGAGGAGTATGCCCTTAATTCTCAACTCATATGCCACTTAACGCTTGGCGTCTTAAGCCACTTGGCCACTTTTTAATTTGTGATGTTAATTGAAATAAAATGTACTTTATTTAATTTATTGCAAACATGCAATCTAAAGAAATACCAATTTAAAATTAAAAAGAATAATATTTAAAAATACTAATGAAATAAAAAATCCATCAAAATTATATTGATATAAAAAAATGATCTTTCACTCTCAATAAATTTATATAGACAAAATGATTAATAATATAATAATTATTTTAGTACTTAAAATTCATAAATTTGTACATGATATGTATCTTAAAATTTTAATATATTTTTATAAATTATTAATTGATATTTTAACTTACACTAGGTAACAACATAGTTATTATTTGCAAAAATAAAATTTTGTTTACAAAATATTCAAGTATATAATATTAAATTGAATATATCAAATACATGTATTTACATAAAAAATGATCTTATTTCAAAAAAATTTTAGAAATAAAAATGTTAATAATAGTAGAATTATCCTACCAATTAAAAATTAAAAATTTACATATGATATGTATCTTAAAAGTTTTAATATATAGATGGGAAATATTTTAAGTTAAGATTATATATTTTATAATTATCAATTGATATTTTAATTTATATTTTATAATAACAAATTTATTGTTTACAAAAATAAAAAAAGTTTATTAAGCATTTCAAAATTTAATATTTAGTTGACTTTTTTGTTAATGTTGAAAAATAAAAATGGTAAAATAGAAAATAATTGATATAGTGATTAAAATATTATAATTTCATATGTTTTATGCATTGGACTTAAGTAGAATATAAAATAATAATGACTTTATACCTGTGTTAATTTGTAAAGATCTATAATATGAGTCTTGGACTCTTGATTAATGGATTATCAACAAAATTCTATGATATCTATGCATCTCATTATATTACTTGTAATATATTTCTTCATATATATCATTAAAATATACATTTCTTATGTATTTATACTTTATTTGTGGCAATTCTAACCTTAAAGCTAATGTAATTGATGTATTTATGGAATTTGTATCCATGTCTATATCCAAGTTGTCCAATATGATACTCCACAACGATATACCATGAACACTTCTCAACTATCCCTCATATTGCTAGCTTCTCCTAAAATAATGAAAATTAATTTTTGGTAATTTTGGCGATTTGGAAATTAATTTTGGTAAATTATTTTGTTAGATTTTGTAATTAAAGTTGATAAAGTAAGTGATTTATTTTGGTAACTTTGGTAAACTAATAACACTTAGAAAAAATACCAAAAATTAATTTCAGTAAATTCATTTTGCTTAACTTTGGTAAATTAATAATATACCAAAACTAATAATTAATTTTCAAAATTATCAATCAGTAAATTTATTAAATTCATAACTTTGGTAAATTCATTTAGAGATAATTAATTATTTTTGGCAATTATAAGAAATTATTAATTTATTAATGGTGAATTATAATTTTTAAAAGTGAAGTAATTGGTTAATTTTGGTGATTAACTTCACTATATTAACTTTGGTAATCCTGTATATTAATTTTACTAAAAAATTATTTTTTGGTAATGTTGGTAATTTTTGGTAGTTTAATTATTGTAATTGTGGTTATTGGAAAAATTAATTATGGTAATTTAGGTAAATTAGTTTAGGCAATTTAGTATATTAGTCTTCCTAAAATTTTTAATTTTTGATAAATAGATTTTCATAATGTTTTATCATTTTTGATAATCTAATTAATTATTGTAATTTTAGTTATTTGGGAAATTAATTTTGGTAATTTAGGTAAAAAAATTTTATAAATTTGTTAATTTAGGCAAATCTAATAATTAATGAATACAACTTAACATAGGAAATTTGTTGCTCTCATTATAACTTATTTGCGATTCAATCAGCTGGACAAAATCATGGTTCTCGTAATGGTAAGCAAATTTTGGGTATAAAGAGTTTCGTTTGATTAAAAAATTTGATAAGAAACATACCACATCATCCATTTTAACCTAAAAATAAATAAATTATCAAATTATTTATATAACATATATCAATGAACTAAAGAAATGATATGAGACACCCATTTGGAATGTCATATGATTCCTTTTGCTTCAATTTTTCTTGACAATGCCCGTGCATCAGGGCTCGACTAGTTCCAATATATTTGAACTACTAGGAAATAACTATGGTTTAGGTTTAGGTTTCAAGGTGTATGTATATAATAATCCAGGTTCTTCATTAGTATTCACATATCCACACGCGTGATGCTTGGGCTTCGAAAATCCAATGGCAACGAATATCTTCGGAACATCAAATAGATTTATTGCATAAGAGATCACCTGGACAGAAAACAGCCACATTACTCCTTTTTTGTTTAAAGACCTTTTAAATTTAACATTATTAATTAGTGCACATCTTATATATATAATTAATAGCAACCACCCCATTATTATTATTACTATTATAAAAAATAAATTATTATTATATTTAAATTTAATGCGAAAGGGGTGGTTTCCTGATGGGGTTGTTGGTCATTAATAATTAATAAGACTAGTGATTATAATTAATAGCAACCACCCCAGTATTATTATTATAAATAATTAACAATTTAAAAGTATTGTTATTGATTATTTATTAAAATATTATAATTACTAACTATTACTGATAAATACTGTTAATTTAATTTAATTTAATTTTGGTAATTATTAATTTAATGAATATTGGTAAAAAATCCTATTTATAAATTTAATAATTACTGTTATATTAAAAATGACTAAATAATATTATTATAACTATCATTACTGATTATTTAATAAAGTTTTATAATTACTTACTATTATTGATAAATGTTGTTAATAATTAAATATTTAATAATAATGTTCACAAAAATAATGTTTGTCTTTTTGCTTATTGAATTTCTTTGGTTTAAATTTTTGGGTTTTGTACTTTGAAGATTGTTACATAATGTTAGTTAAAAATGCTATTTGCATTTACCTTAATGAATTGCGTCAAGGTTTTAAATATTGACATGGGCTGATGCGCTTATGTCGGTGATTTTTTATGTTTTACTTTTTTTTTTCGAAATTGGTTCAAAGGAGCCAGTTTAAGGCCTGGCTACCCTCTGAACCATTGGTTGACCCGATACAACCCCTGTAGGGGCATATCGGGAAACCACCATCACGATACGTTTCGGTTGATACGGGCCGATATGAGCCGATACTTTGAACCTTGAATTGCTTTGGTTTACATTTATAGATTTTGTGCTTTGAAGATTGTTAAATATTGTAAGTTAAAAATATTGCTATTTGATTTTTTTTTTTAATTTGATAATGGTTATACCTAAACTTGTCAAATAATGTAACAATAACAATTGTCGAATAACTATAAAAATTATCAAATATAAATTAAAAGAAATTACCATTATTAGACATAAATTATCAATATTTATAAAAAATTACTAAAAATAAATAAAAAAAATTATCACAAATTAGTAGACTTTAGGATGATAATTACTTGAAATTATCAAATAATATAATCCTAAATACATTAAAATAATTTGCCAAAAATCATCATAAATTAGTAGAAATGTCCAAAAATAGTCACTAAATTCCATAAAATCGATAAATTACTGGAATTTACCAATAAATTATCATAAAATAAATATAATACATTAGTATATATTTACCAAGAAATTAGTATATAATAGAAATTACCAAAAAATAGTAGAAATTATATAATAGAACTAATTTCTACTAATTGACACATAAATTATCATATAATAAGTATACAAAATAAGTATATATTGACCAAGAATTCTCATAAATTAGTATAATAGAAATTACCAGAAATTAGTAGAACTTAGCCAAAAATAACTAGTAATTTCCATAAGATATTTATCATAAATTATTATATACTAGAAATTACCAGAAATTAGTAGAAATTATGAAAAAATAACCACTAATTTCCATAAAATATGATAAAATAGATGAAATTAATATAACTTTGTAAAAATAACCATTAAATTCCAAAAAGTAGTAGAACTTAGGATGACAATTACTTCAAATTATCAAATAATATGAAACTAAATAAATTACAATAATTTGTCAAAATTTGTATTTCATTTTCCCATGCATCGCACGGGTCCCCACTAGTATCTATATTATTATTAAAAGTATGAATGAGGATGTGGGACTTTTCTTGATTAAATATCCGTATTTGTGAATTTAGTCTCTCTAATTGTGAGAGCTGAAAATGTAATTTTAGCTATCAATATTTTTAAGGTATTAATTGCCATTCTCTCTCATTAAACCCCATATTTAAATTATTTTTTTCACTAATAATTCTACTAATTAGATCTATGTTCAATACTTTTAACAATATAAAACCCATGTTTTTTAAAATAGACTCAAAAACAAAACCATTCTTCCATCTAAGTGGTGACTAAGAAATTCAAACATTTGATTCAAATCGGTTAAACAATGGTTTCACAGTTAAATAAAAAAACTCTTTTAAAAAAGAATAAATATAGTAAACCACAAAAGATGTAGAAAAATTAGGCATGTTTCTAATATTTTATATTAACCAAGTTAAGGGAAATATGTGTGATAAACAATAATTATTTTTATTGACAATAAAAATGAGATACAAAATTTAAAACCGACCAAAAATGAAATTGTTTTCCTATTTGTTGGTGAGTCGATAGTTCAACTTTTGGGTCAAATGTGTCAACCTTTGTGTCATAATAAAAAAATATTAAAAGATAAAAGCACAAAAATATGAAAAGATGCATAAATTTTGTAGAAAATATTTGTGCACATGTCTAATATTGTGTATTCATCATATTAAACAAAAAATAAGTGTCATAAATTAGAATAATTTTTGTACACAAACAAATGTAAAAAATGCATAAAAAGTGAACACATCTATATGTATACTACTATTAAAAGTATGATTGAAATGAAAATTTCTTTTGACTAAAATGTCCATTTTTTTTAATTTAATCACTATCTAATTGTGAGGGGTGTGGGCACTGAAAAGTGATTGGTTACTGGAGTCGTCACCCATTATAGTAGAGAAAAGGAGTGATGGGACACCTAGTGTTCAAACTAAACATATTCCCTTGTCAGCGTGAATACCGCTTTCTGTGAACCAAAATAAGATGGCTGATGATGAAGGGTTTTTTGGCAACACCCTATTGTTCAGACTACTTCTAGGTGGTCGACGACTCAGAGGCTGAAGTGGAGGATTTTTTCTGGATGAGGACTTGGATGTCGAGCAGACTAGGCAGAGCTGGGGGTAGATTGGGTGCCAAGCTGGTTGATTGCTGAGCTAGGTAGCTCTTCAGAGAATCTGCAAGGAATCGATGTTAAAGGACCCGACTATTAGCTTTGCGACAATGGAGGGAACTGTTGATGGTAGTACTGGTAAAACATATGTTGCTGGTATTGCTGGAACTGTTGGACCTGTTGGACTTGTTGCATTGTACCAGACCGTCGAATTGGGATTGCCCAATTCTGGGGGAACCACAGATGGTTCAGTGAAGGTTGCGCCCACCACTAGAGGGAGCGGGGCGTTCACCTGTGTAGTGTTTTGTGGCGTAGTCAGTGTTGGGACCCCAGCCGCAGTAAGCGGTATAGTGAACTGACCAATGCACACTGATGGAAACTGAGGTTGCCCCCCAAAGACATTCATTTCACTGCTCTACCCGGCGTGATTGGAGGATGCCATTGATTATAGATGAAAGCTATTGATTATGGAGAAGGTTTTTTGATCGTCTTCCCATAGACAACACCAATTGATGTAGCGCGATTTGACTGCTCCCTGCTGGAGGGTGATCTGGCTTCCAGTTGAACGATGAGCTAAGCAAATTTGCAGAACAAGATCAGAGAACCCGGGGTGGCTAGCCCGGTGAGGTCGCTCCGATGCTTAAGTTAGTAAGTTGTTGTGAGCTGAATAGTTTTGAGAATGTAGAGAGCTAGAGAGCTAGAGAGTAGAGAAATCACATGTACCTTGTGCCCTCAGGGTTGGAGCCTTTATATAGTTGAGTCCTTGTGGGTTTTGCGGATTGGTTCTGTGGTCTCCATTACAATGGGATTCGCTTCTGCTTTAGTTGGGAGATAATGCTATCAACTGATAAAGCTTATCAATTCCTCCCGAACCGGGTGGGGAGGAGATAAGGCTTGTCGTTATGCGGCGTGATCCCACAGGGTTCGGAGTCTGTTGAAGAGATTTCTGGAGTCGTCACGTAGTGCTCTGGATCGGTATCCCCGAGCTGATACTTTTTAGTTCTGAACTGGACTAAATAACAAAGTGCCTTGGGGCCGAGGTGGCCTTGTCCCGAGGTGACCTTGTTCCAAAGTGGTTGGGTGTCCGAGCTCAACTGTTGCGAACTAGGCATGTTAGGCTGAGCTGTCATCTCTTAGTCAGGTCGCATCCACGTGTCCCCTTTTTAAAAGGTTGGGCCAAATCACCCTTCATCAGCTGAATTCTATTAAACAAATAGCAGTGTTGGAGAGACTTAATAGTATAAGCAGAGAAGATACTCTAAATGAATTAAAGAAAACTCTATTCTGCTGCTAAACTTGCAATCGGCTACCACCATTATTAAATATTCATTTTCCTTTATTTCATTGGATTGTTATTTTAATCACGGCACGCTTAACTAAAATTGATTTAATCTAAGCTCATTTGATATAATCTCCCTGACTCCTAAGAGTTCGTATTGGAAGCCAATGAGTGTAGCAATACTTGGTTCCCCTTCACGCTTCTCTTGGCACCAATAAGCTACTGTTCAATGATTTAGGAGAGGGGCAGAGACTAGGTTGAGTTCAGATTCTAGCAATACTTGGTTCCCATTCATACTGAGCTTTAGTTAGGGCTGTTCACGGGTCGGGTTGGGTCGGTTTACTGAGATTTTTCCAACCAACCCGACCTGGTCGGGTTACTTGAAATTGAAACCGAAATTGACCCTGTGTTAAGCTAAACTGACCTGGTCGGTTTGAGTCGGGTTGGGTCGGTGTTAGCTCTAAGTTCAACCATGGTAATAAATTGGTAGATTGGAGAAAAAAAACTGAAATTTGATGTAAAAAAGGACACCTAATTCTATTAGAGAAAGAAGATTGAAATTGGTAGGGGGGCGGACCAAGTTAGAATAGAAGTTAAAGAAAATAGAAAGTCGAACTGTATTAGAGAAAGAAGACTGAAATTTGTATATTTCAAGAAACCTTCTAATCTAAGTAAAAAAGGACACCTAATTCTAATTGTAATTGGTTGCCAATTTGGTGTAAAAGACCATGAAAACTAGGATCCTTTGATTCTTTTCTTTAAACTTTTACAAAAAATTCCTTGTCTAGTTGTCTTACAATATTTTCCATTAATGTCATTCCTAACTAGAAGACTAGAAATTAAGTTAGGTTGTAACTAGGATAGAGACAACTTAGCTAAGTAGAAACTAAGTAGGTTGTAACTACTAACTAGGAACTAACTACTAACTACTAAGTCAGTTCGGTTTGGGTCATTTTCGGTTTTCACATATGAAAACCAAAACCGACCTGAACCATCGGTTTATGGTTTTTTACAACCCGAAATTGACCGGTGCTGAAGAAAACCTGGCCAACTCGGGTTGGGTCGGTCCGGGTTGGTCGGTTTGGTCGGGTTGGGTCTTCTTATGAACAGCCCTAGCTTTAGTGAATGAGGTGGTACTGATAATTTCCCATCACACCTTTCCTGAAGTCAATTGCATACTTAGGGGAGGATGGGAGTCCTGATGTCAATCGCCCCAAGCCCCTCTTGCATCTCATTCCAGGTAACAACAGAAGAAAGAGGAAGTGTTGGAAGCTCACTTGTATGTGCAGACAACTCAGGACGAAACCCAACTAAGATATCTCAGAAGAACGCTATTGTGAACACTAGTGAATCCAAGAAAATTTTCAACCCTGGAACTCCAGCTCTACAGCTGTCAGCCCTGAAACTTTGCAATGCTACAGAGATAGGTGCTCGGAGGATTGCCGTGAGAAGCTGGCAACACAAGAGATTTCCAGCTGGAAGGAAACTGTTCAAAGCCGTCGGAATCCGCTTGTAGCTACCGCTCTTATCAACATCGAGCTCTATTCTTCTTCCCTCCTTGAGCAAGGAAGAGTGGAGAGAGGACGAATCCGAAACAGAGTGCTTCCTCTATTACCCTGTATATTCAGACAACACCAGGGATTGGGACTTTGGGAGCGAAGGCCAAGTATGGCCGTTTGGGTCAGGATAGGGTAGAAATGGAATTAACATACAAGAAATATCAAATTCTGGAACTAAACCAAACGCTATATGGTCTGTAGTTTTAGACCTAAAATCAAATCGATTTGTTCTCAGAACAATTGAGTCTAACCTGATAAAACCAATTACAATAAATCTATTAAAAAAATACGGAAAAGTACGAACAGGCCTAATGCAGATTTCAGATTCCCACAGCAAAGCTATAAATATTCAAAAGGTCCAAAAACCACACTCTATGTATCTATACCCACCTGTGAATTGGCATCAATTCCGAACTGACACCTACCCCAAATATACTTTGAACCTACAAATTCTGACCCTGGGGTTATCAGTCATTCTCCCTTAAAAATATTATACATTTAAATATATATAATTATATATATGACTTAGTGTAGGTATAAATAAGTTTGGGACTGGATAGAATTTGTCCCGAACTGATAATAATGGGGACAATAGATTAAGAACCGGAATTAATCCATCATCATAAATCCTGAATAAGACCAGTCCCAATCAGTTCGGATCCATATCAAGTCAGATCCGACCCATTAACAGCCCTATTGCTATTATCATACCTGAACAGAGCACTACCAAGCCTAGTTCGGATTAGTATCTATCACTATCACATCATTTAAGTCTTGTCTCCATTATTATTGTACTGTGACATATCTTTTTTTTTTGGTTAATCACCCATAACTTTTTTGGAGAATGACCAATACCCCCAGTGTCAGAATTTGTAGGTTCAAAGTACATTTGGGGTAGGTGCCAGTTTAGAATTGATGCCAATTCAAGGCAGGTATGGGTGCATAGGTTGTGGTTTTTGGACGTTTTGAATGTTTATAGTTGTGCAGTGGGAATCAGATTTCTGCATTGGGTGTATCTATACTTCTCTGTTTGTTCCCCTTTACCCTTTTTTTCCCCAAAGTGCTGGTTGCGGGACTTGATTCCGCGTCAAAGCTAGAACAACCCAGCTAACACACCAACGAGCCAGCCCTCGATTGGTGTACTGTGACATATCAATATCATAGCAACTTGAGAGTTGAGATTAAAAAAAAAAAAGTAATCAACATCGATGTATCAATTAACAAATCATGTTTGTCAATTCAAACCCAAAGAAAAAAGAATGATATTTTTAAGGTACAAAATTGAGGACTTTTCACACACTACCAGTGCAATATTATATCCAGAATCAGGACCAGTTGTTCATAAAACTGTATGGAACGGGTACCGACCACGAGTAACACAGTATAGTACTGATCTACACATGTGGGTATGAACTTATTTTATAATTATGTATTCACTCATGATTGGTTACATTGATTACATGTCCTGTTTTACACAGCTGTGCATAGGGGTGATCATTTCAGTCCGGCCCAGAAATTATGGGATTGGGCCTGGGTTTTGTGTTCAGACTCAACCCAGGCCTGGGCCCACATCAGGCCTGCAAATTTTAGGGCTAGGCTTGGGCTTAATACTTCAAGCCCGGCCCGGCCCACATATATTTAAACTTACATATTTTATGTATAATGTATACATATGTATACATGTTATTTTACATTATATTATATATTTTATATATAAACATTATAACATGATATGTAAATTTATATTATATAATGTATAGAATAAGTTTATATGCATGTTATGTCATTTAATATATAGATATGTAATGTTTTATATATGAGTGACATTGACTCAGAATCAGGCCCGGTCTAGCCCAACCCCGTATAGACCTGGACTAGGGCTTATGTTTCAGGCTTGGAACCCCAGGCCTAAGCTATAACTCTTATCATAAGTGCAAAGCCCAGCCCATGATCACCCCTACCTGTGCAAGCAGCAGGGAGATATGGAATTCCAAATATAGGATGGGCTATCATTTTTAGTTTCTCTCTTGCAATTAAGGCCTCATTTGTTTATCGGTATTTTGCAAGGGATAAATTGGTTAATTGGGTAATTGATTTATTTTATTCGACCATCCATATAATAGGTTCTATGGAAATATTATTTTCTAGAGAATATCAATTTTCACGATAAATAATACTCTTCTAGGCATGGGTAAGTTGTTTATCCACCCACTAAAAATGTTAAAATCTCCCACCTTCATCTTTACTTGAATAAGTGAAAATGTGACTAAACACTAATATCGCAATTTGCCTAATAACGCTTGACTGGGAATAAACGCATTACCTATATACCAAAAAAGACAAACGAAACCTAAAATTTCTTGCAAAACTGGATTAATGAACCAATCCATCATGGTGGACAATGACCTTTGATATATGAAGAGGGTGGATAGACAAGGAGGAAATGCAAAGCATGAGTTAGAAGTTGTGGAAGACTCAAGGTATAGTATTTTACAAAATGGAAACCAACTAGAATCGAGTTCGAAAAAGTCTGATCGACCAAAGGGGAAGGATCATCACACATCATGACATTTGCAGGAGGATAACCAAGCAAGATCTAATATGGATCTGGATGTCAGAAAAAAAGGCCAGTTGTTACCACTGCAACCTAATTTCATTGTCAATCGATCAAATGCAAATCTTAATCAGGAAGCAAGCTCTCATGCTAACCCAGATGAAGGAGCAGAAATACATAACTAGCACTCTTCTTCATCGACAGCGGTGGTGGGAAGCAAGCCAAGTAGAGATTTTTTTGATATGGAGAAAAATCTTCATCATAATAGTGCAGAAGATCCTATCCATGCAGAACAAGAAGAGGACACGTCTCGGGTTAAATTGCATGCACAAGAGTTGATGCAAGTTGACTCTCATCAAGCAACATCTGAGAGTGTACGAAAGGTAGATAGTTTGTCGAGAGAAAATTTTTAAAATCCAACCGGAGAAGGGTAAAGCAAACCTTACCACAATTGAACTAGATGGTGTTATCATATTAGGAGAACCAACAAGGGGAACAAGGGGATCGACAACAAGCACTTCTTCCCCTTCCAAACATGCTCAAACTTCAGTAGCCGAGAAGGGTAAAGCAGACCTTACCACTATTGAACTAGATGGTGTTATCATATTAGGAGAACCAACAAGGGGAACAAGGGGATCGACAACAAGCACTTCTTCCCCTTCCAAACATGCTCAAGCTTCAGTAGCCAATTACTTACAGGCAAGACTTAGGAGTTACGTGGAATCCACACATGCAACACCAGATGAGAAACAACATCACTCAACAATAGAGGGGGATCCTAGTAACTCCAAGTCTACATCAACCAGTACCAGAACGCATTCAACAAGCAATCGGAATTCATTATCCCAACTCACCATTAAGACAAACCAGCTCAGCATCAGGAAGACTCCTCTACTACCAAGTCCGTTCGTTCATCCAAAAACCCAAAATATCTCACTCGGCTCAAGTCCACTAACTCTATCAATACATCAACCTCAATCAGACTTATTCTTGATACACCTTCATCAGAACACTAAACGGATAATCATGAAAATAACCAGTTCCTTGAATATCCTTCCAACCATTATCACCCAAATTTACATGATAATGATACCAACACTAAACTCGTTCGACAAAGGGAGGCTTTGGAAGAGGTGGATGCCACCATGCAGCATGATACACCAGTGTATTGTGTTTCAAGGTTCTTCTCAAAATCCACCATACCCATCAATGAAAATATTATGTCGGAATGCATGTGGAGCGGGTAATACAAACTTTCAGGATGCATTGAAAGATTTGTTACGCTTGCATCACCCAAATATTGTTATAATACTGGAGACTCGTATCCAGAATGTTGATTCTTCTAGGATCATTTCTTGCCTTGGTTATTCGGGAGCCTATATCCTTGACGCCAAAGGTTTTTCTAGGGGTATATGGATGTTATGGGATAATGAGGAGATCAAAATAGATGCTACTCCTGTCTCGAGTAGATGTATACATGCAATCATTCATATGCATCTGCCAACTAGAATGAGTACTATTAGTAGTATATGGACACCCGAAACCTCAAAGAAATCAAGAGTGGTGGATGGAGCTACAATTTATGGGAGCCATGCAGTAGCCATGGGTTATTATGGGTGATTTTAATGCAATACTAAATCAAGGGGAAAAAATGAAGGCCATCCCACCCGAATTTTCAGAAAATGAATAACTTACATGCAACTATGGAAATATGTCATTTGTTGGACATGCCATACCATGGGCCATGTTTTACGTGGTCCAATAAGCATGAAGGTAATAGATATATTATCTCATTTGGATAGAGTGTTGTATAATGCAAAGTGGAACCAGATTTTCAAGAAGACATGCCTGATTCATTTGCCACGCACATCTTCAGATCACTGTCCTCTTCTACTAGTCATAGAAGGTATGTCTTCTCTGCCTCAAAAGCCTTTTAGAATTGAACACATGTGGTTTATTGATTCTTCTTTTTCTAAAGTAGTAAGGGAGGCTTGGGATAATCCATCTAGTTCATTAGCTATCTCACACTACATTCAATTTGTTAATAAGATGTCTGCTTTGGCCAAAGCTTGGAATAGGGATAGCTTTGGGAATATTTATACCCGAAAAAAACTATTCTGAAACGTTTATAGGGCATCCAAAAATATTTATCTTGGAGAAAGTCAAATTTTCTTAAGCAGGAGGAAATAATATGGTTACAAAAATCGAGGATCCAATGAATTAGAGAGGGAGATATGGATACTAGGTTTTTCCATCTAACAATGGTTAAAATAAGAAGTTATAATAGAATTATAACAGTGAAGTATAATTATAATAATTGGATCTTGAGTGATTCGGAAGTCTTTAATAATTATTTTCAAAATTTGTATAGGGAGTCACAAATTGGGACACACCATACAACTAACCCTATTATCTAGCAGATTACTGAACCTACAAGCACTTATTTCTACCCTATAACTGAGGATGAAATTAAAGCTACTTTTTGGAGTTTAGCAAGAAACAAAATTCCGAAACAAGATGGCCTAACAACATAATTTTTTAGGAAACATTGGGATATTATAGGAAATACGGTTTAGAGTGTGATTTAAGGAATTTTTTAACACGGGGGAGATGCCTTTGGAACTAAATAAAATTTTAATTACTCTTATCCCAAAGCAAACTCAACCTAAAAGAGTGACCCATTTCCGCCCAATCAGCCTATGCAATACAGTGTATAAGGTGGTCACAAAAATAATTGCTAACCATATTAAAATTTTTCTCCCTGAAATTATATCTGAGAACCAAATGGCTTTTGTCCCAATAAGAAATATACAAGACAACATTGTGTTAATGCATGAGACTGTCCATTTCTTCAAAAATAAAAAGGGTAAGGAAGGATATATTGGTATTAAAGTTGACTTTGAGAAGGCATATGATAAATCGAGATAGTCTTTCATTGAGGCATCTATTAGATAAGTGACATCCATCATTATCCAACTCTGCAGCATATATATATCCATAAGTTTTAAATTTTATCCAAGCCTAGTAAGGAACAGGCTAAGCCGCACAGGCTTAGCCGGGTAGCCTGCGCGGCTTAGCCCCTTCTTTATTAGGCTTGGATAAAATTTAAAACTTATGGACTTTGGCTAAAATTTCAAGCACCAAGCGGCTTTACTACTTTTTAAGATACGTTCTAGATTTCTTAAATATGTTTGTTTCAATAATATTATATATAATAAAAATATATTAATAATATATGATATATATTAATTTATTAAATTACATCGTAAGTAGGACCAACGTTTTCGAACCGTCAATGACCCGAACAGTCAGACCGTTCGGACCAGAAATCGGTCACTCAAACGGTTCCAGCTTTGGCTCGAACTGTTTTGTAGTGCAAACTATTGAAAGAGTAAAAAAACATCAACCTGGGCAGCAGTTAGCGGTTCAGTATTTTTTAAAATTTGTTTTTATTTTATTTTAAAATAAAATAAAAAATAAAAAATAAAAAACAAAAAACAAATATATCCTAAGTTTTTATTACCTTGAATGACTCTCCCCTTAGGGTTTTATTTTTCCAAACCCAGAAGTCCCTTTAGGCCTTCACTGAAGACGACGGTAACGACAAGCTGGCACCGCCCTTCCCAAAATCCAAGCAAGCACCCGCTAGTGACCAAAGTTGCAAAGGCAGTTGGTGAACAAAGTTTCGACTTTCGAGTCTTCCGACATCTGTGAAGGAACAACTCAACGGCATCTTGAAAGGAACGACTCCAGTGACTATCTTCGCTGCGGCGACCACTGTGGACTCCAACCTCCGGCGACTATCTTTGATGCGACTGCCAACGACTAGTGTGGTAGGAGTACAACGACAAGCCGATGACTATTTAGTTCAGATTTTAGGTAACTAAGTGATTTTTTTTTTTGTTTTTCTCAAATCTCTCATTTAGTCATTTGAATGATTTTTCATTAACTCTTTTTTTTTTTTTGCAATACTATAATTTTTCAAGGAACTGAACCACCATTTGTGCTAGTGACCACTCCATTGGAGCCGAGAGCCACTACAAAATCTGAGGTTGAGGCATCCCCTGTTTTTTAGTTTTGATTTGAAGCTTAAACTGGTATATTTCTTTCTTATTTAAAGCTTAAAGCCTTAAAGTTTGGATTTTATATAATGCATCATTCATTGTTGGTATGCCTGAATCAATTAATCTTGTATTTCCAACTCTTTAGCTAGTTTTCTGAAATTTGAATGCTCAAGAAGACAAAGTACTTTAGTCTGATTTCATTTGATTTGTTTGATAGTATATATTTCAATTTATGAGTTTAATTTTTGGTTGTTTAGCTGAATTGTGTAATCATATATTCATATATTCAAGTTTAATTGGTTGTTTAGCTTAATTGATTCTTTAGTTTAATCTTTGGTTGATGGGTGTTTGTGATTCTTTTATTGAATAGAGATGGAAACAAGCACAAATAATGATCAATCTGATTCACAACCAACAACAAAGCCTAACTCCTCAAATGTTAGGGACAAAACTGATCCTACATGGGAACATGTCACCCTTAAAGTGGATCCTATTAATGGAGCAAAGTCAATGACATGCATGTATTGTTAGAAAACTTTTAAAGGAGGAGGCATTAATAGGATAAAACTTGCACAAAGAAAAGGAGAAATTGCAGTTTGTCGAAAAGTACCATATGATGCTAGGTTTAAAATGGAGCAATTGTTAGATGGAATTATTGAAAAGAAAAAAGCTTCTAGTTCTGAATTTGAATTGCGTGATACTAAAACAAGTGATGATGTTGATGTTAGGGAAATGCATCCATCTAGTACAGATGGAGAGAATTTGAGGAGTAGTCAAGGGAAAAGTCAAATATAACCTTAGGAAAGAGGAAAACACCTACATGGCTAATAACTAACCATTTTGCTCCACGAACTACTCCAAGTGCACAACCATCCATTAAGAGTACATTAGCATCTAAGGCAATAGTTAAACTTGTAGATCGTGTTGTTATGAAATGGATGTGCGATGCTTGCATTCCTTTGAATGCTATTAACTCAAAATATTTGTAATCAATGTTGGATGTAATTGTTAGTGTTGGTTAAGGTTAAATAGTCCTTCATATTATAGTTGCATGACTAATTTGTTGAGAGATTTGGTCAATGAGGTTCAATTGTCTACTAATAAACTCCGTAGGGAGTGGGGATCATTTGGTTGTACCATAATGGCTGATGGATGGACATATACATGCAATCGAACTTTGATAAACTTTTTGGCATATTGTCTTGAAGGAATTACATTTATTAAGTTTTTGGATGCCTCTAACATGGCTAAGAGTGCAAATTATTTGTTTTGCTTGTTCAAGGAAGTTATAGATTGGGTTAAGGTTGAAAATGTTGTTCAAGCTGTCACAGACAATGCAACAAATTATGTAGCTAAGGAAGATTATTGGAGGAAGAATTTCCATGGATTTTTTGGTCACCTTGTGCAGCACATTGCTTGAACTTGATGTTGAAAAAATTTGCAAAGATTGATTATATTGAAGATGTGATTTGATGTGCTTCTAAAATAACAAAGTTTGTATGCAATCATACTTTTGCCAAGGTTTAAAATTTCGATACAATACATTTGATATGGGGTGTATCATATCATATCTTTGAAAAATAGATATGGGATACGCATGAAAATTAAACATTTCATCTTTTTTCATGCGTATTAGACCCATATTGAGGGCATACCGGGGGTGTATCAAGGCGTATCGAGGGCATATTAGGGGTGTATCGGGGCGTATCGGTAGCGTATCGACGAAAAAGATATAGCCAAAAACTTTAAAAAAATTAAAGGGGAAAAGCATGCTTCTTTTCCCCGAAATAAGCATTCTTTCACCCCAAAATGACTCTAAAACTCTAATCTTCATTCCTAGAGTGCTAGATTTGCAAAAGTTTGCAAGAAATAGGTGTGAATCGTTAATTATTTTAAAGATTTTTCAAAATTTGAAAAAATATGGCAAAAATAGGTTTTTTTTTCAATTTTTTTTATAATATCTTGTAATTTCTTTTTTTTTTATGAATGTTTAAATTTATGTTGATCTACATTTCTTACATTCAAAATCACATTTTTTTTTGTGTTATTAGTGTATTTATGAAAATTTCATGAAGATATTTGGGGAAAATATAAATTAACAAAAAATTTTAAAATGTAATTTTTTTTCTAACTATAAAGACTAAATATGTTTTAGATCTATGGATTTATCTATCATATCCATAGAACAATTGAAATTTCTTCTTTACTTTTTTTTTATTTTTTATATTTTTAGAATTAAAAAAAGAAATAATAATTAATTATATTTTATCATTTGATCACAACAATTGAATATATTATAATTCTATGGATGATCTATCATATCCATAAATCAATTGAAATTTCTTCTTTAATAATATTTTTTTTATTTTTTATTTTTAGAATAAAAAAACAATTAATTAATTATATTTTATCGTTTGATCACAATGATTGAATATATTATAATTCTATGGATGATCTATCATATCCAAAAAGCAATTGAAATTTCTTCTTTAATAATTATTTTTTGAATATATATATATATATATATATAATGTTTATTTATTTTTTATAATTTTTTGGAAATGAATAATAAATAATAACTATTAATTTTATTTTCACATAGAAGTTGTGCCAATGCATGTTTTGGTTAGACAGGAGAGTTGAGTTTTTCCCATCCCGTAAAACATTAAAACTTAAGAAGTATAATTTATAAATTATAGCTATGCATAGGTTTTTTAATGAAATTATAATTAAATACAATATATTTCTTCATAAAACCATTAAAATATATTATTTTAATGTATATACACCTCATTGAGGACTTATATTTATTGTTATTAATGTATTTTTGTGATTAATTGAAGTATTTATAGTGTTTCCAAGTGTATCTATATGTATCTTAGTTTTTCTCCGATACACATGCATATCCAAGGCATATCCCGATACGTCTCTTAAAATTACCTTTCCAATACACTTGGCGTTTCTGATACTTTGAACATTGACTTTTGCATTATCAATGCTAAGGAAGAGACATGGTTGGATAGAGATAGTGTGCCCTGGAGTCACCCGCTTTGCAACTAGTTTCATTGCATTAGATAGCATTTTAAAGCACATGCATGATCTGTAATATTTGGTGACCAACTGACCAATAAAAATTTCAATGAATCTAGATATGTAAGAGATGCAAAGGGGAAAGAAGTGATAAAGATTGTATTTGATAATGTTTTTTGAAAATTATGCAAAACAATTGTAGGTTTCATATCACCACTTGTTAGTGCATTGAGAATTGTTTATTCAGACAAAAGGCCTGCAATGGGGTATATGTATCATGTCATGTTGAAGGCAAAGAAAGTAATTAAAAAATAGTTCCATAATAGGAGATCTGAATATGGCCAATTTCGCAGATTGTTGAAAAAAGATGAAATAGATAAATGGATCAAAATCTTCATCTTATAGGTTATTATCTCAATCTAGCCTTTCAATATGATATAAATTCAAAAGTTAAAACCCCAACTACCATGTCAATTGTTCTTGATGTCATTGAGAGGCTTATAGATAAAAAAAAATGTGCAAATACATATGAACGAATGGCTCTCTCTTTTTGAATCTTGTCTTGGTGATTTTGGGAGGGACATGGCTTTAAGAGCAGTTAAGAGAATGGCTCCAGGTAATAGTCATTTTCTTTCTTATGACATGTTTGTTATTTTGTATTTATTATATACTATGTTATTTCATTTTATTTATTTGGTTCTATCATCTATGTAATTTCTAGGTGAATGGTGGATAAGGTTTGGTTGTTGTGGCCCAATTCTTATAAAGGTTGTTGTGCGGATTCTTAGTCGGACTTGTAGTTCATCTGGTTGTGAACGTAATTAGAGTGTTTTTGAACACATTCACACAAAGAGAAAGAATAGGCTGGAGCATCAAAGGCTCAATGATCTTTATACGTTCATTGTAACCTACGTTTGATGGATGGGTATGCATTTTATGTTTCATAATGCATATTATTTATTATTTATTAGTGTAATATATTTTTTATTTCTTATGTCACTCCATCTTACCTTGACATTTATGATAATAACTTGTAGGAAACAAATTCAAAAGTTTGACCCAATTGAAGATGGTCATATTGATATTCTAGAAGATTGGATGGTAAATGAGGACAAGAATCATTCCTTACTTGACAATGCTGAAAAGGATGATATGCTTTGTAGTGATGGTACAACAAATCCAATATTGGAACCTCAAGCAAACAAGCAATTTAGGGATGGAGGTAATTTGGATAATATCATCTCATATTCTTCGTTTCATATTTTAGTATTGAATCTTGGACTTTATGATCTTTAATTTTGTCTATTTATGTTTTTAGATGATTGTAATTTTTCAATGAGATGTTGGGGGAAAATCAAAGACATGATCATGTAAATGTAGATGAAGGTGAAACACAACCCGAAGATGAGGATGATGTACCACCTGGTTTTAGTTGGCTCCACCAATGAAGAGTTTATGGATTTGAAATTTGGACTTATTAATTATATTTTAATTCAGTGACTAGTCTTTGACACTTCTTAGATTTTAATTTATGGACCTTATGTTTTACATTTACTATTTAGTTGCAACTCATGAGTTGTAGAGACTCGAAAATGTTACTTAATTTGATGTTATTGCATCTTGTTTTATGGTAGTTTAATTTGGCACTCTTGCACTCTTGCACTCTTACACTTTTATGATAGTTTAACAAAGAATTCAAGCATGAGTTCAAGAACTCAAGTATGAATTCAAGTAACTCAATCAATTTGACAAAACAATAGTGATAGAAATATATTTGATTAATGAAGAGATGAAAGAGTACTGTTAAAAGTTTGATTGCAAGGAAGAAAGCAATTTAAAAACATCAGTTGACGAAACAAGAGATAAAAGTTTAAAAGTTAGAACTGAGATTAGTCTAGGTATTGTGACCTTCAGAAAAGATCTGCTCTTCAAACTCTATTTACAAGTGAGTTAGCTAAGTGTTAACCAATCTAGGGATCCACCTTAAAGATGGTCTTCTAACTCATCCACTTCTAAGTGAATCTTATCCTATGCATTATCTACTCTGTGCATGTGCTAAAGTTCATAGTTGTAACACCCATGCATTGCATGGTAGCTTCGTTTTAATCATCATGCACCAAGGTGTAACACCCATGTAGTGCAAACATATGTTGTTGTGATAATGTAGCAGATGAAAAAGATGGTGTAGTAAGGTGGTCCCTACATCTTTGTTTGAATGAGAAGATCCCTTTGTTGTAAGACTAAAACAAGGACAGAGATTTTAAGATGTTTTAAAAATTTGAAGAAGAATCAAGAGTAAAGGAGTATTTTCATCCATTTTAATGGTTTGACATTCTGATAAGTACTTTTTAGAAACCACAAGGGTACTTTAATTCATTTTAAGAACCAGAGGGTTGGTTGAAGTATTTGTTTTTCTTTTAGAAAACATAATTTTGGTGGTTTTAAAAACATGATTTGCTTTTGAGACAAAAGCATCGTGTCTTCAGGTTCAAAACAAAAACAAGGTTGGATAACGTGTATTAATTTTTTTGACACAACAATTTTGAAAACAAGTGAAAACAAAAAACATTCACAAAACACCCCTTAAATTGGTAGGGCTATCTAGGGCCGCTAAGGGTTGTTTCATAAGTTTTAGACTATGGGGGTGTTTAGGTAATTTAGCAAGGCAGGGTGGTTTGATGGTTATTCTATTTACATGCCTAGGATTTCTAGGATTTGAAGGTATAGTTTGGATGGTAGAGATTGGGTCTGAGGGTGTAGTAAGGTCACAAAACAAAAAACATTCACAAAACACCTCTTAAATTGGTAGGGTTATCTAGGGCCGCTAAGGGTTTTTTCTTAAGTTTTAGACTACGGGGGTGTTTAGGTAATTTAACAAGGCAGGGTGGTTCGATGGTTATTCTATTTACATGCCTAAGGATTTGTAGGATTTGAAGGTATAGTTTGGATGGTGGAGATTGGGTCTGAGGGTGTAGTAAGTTCTCAAGGGCTTGGGACCAATTAAATGTGCTAGAATCGAATCTTTTGTTTCAAGGGGCAAATGAAAGTATTTTTAGATGAAACTTAATGGGGTGGTTTTTGAGGGTCCAACATCTAACGGTGAGATATGATTGGTATAAAAATACTTGAGTCAAGATGATTAGGTGATGAGTGTCTTAGCCAATAAGAGAGCTTGGATTGGACTCTTGATCTAATGTAAATGGGGTATATTTGTGACAACATTTTGTGGAAAAGTGCTTTAAGGTGTATAGAGTTTATTTGTAGTGAATGAATCATGGTTTTCAAAACCAGATCAGACTGGATGGTTGGACCGGAAAAATTGGGAACCGATCACTTGACTGGTTCTGTTTTACCCCCAGAACTGTCTTTTTGACCAAAAAACCGTTGATTTGGTCAGTAAATTGCTAACTTGGGCGGTTGAACCATTCAAACCATTCGAACCGTCTAACAGTTTTTTGGCCATTTTTATTTTTTTTAATATTTTATTTCTTTTATCAAAATGGGTTGTCTATTCAGTTTGAACAATCGAACCGTTAAACTCAAGAATCGGACCCCTGAACTGCCCGTTGTCCAATTCAGTTTTAAGGGAATTAGATATAAAGGGTTTAAATGTTTCAACCAATGGGAGAGCCTATATTGAAATATTGGTCTAATGAAGGATCAGATAGAGTATTGGTTAGATGAAATTTTGCGAGCAAGTGTAACAAGGTATCTAGAGATTTAGTGGCATGGTTTGATTTGGCTAATCGAGTCTATGATGGATTGTGAAATCTTTAATTGATGGGTTGTGAAATCTTGGAGTTATATGATTGACATTTGGTGTTAATGGATATCTTATGATTTTAAATCATATAATTTGGTCTGATCTAATAATGGTAAGGGTGTGGATGATGCTTGATTTGGGCCATTGGACGAGAACCAAGCAAGTTTAACGATGAATTTAGTAGATCTTTCGGACATGGATTGGTCTTGGGCTTGATTTTATTGTGGTGAAGAATTTATCTTTTACATATTTTGTTCTAAATCATAAGATGGCATTTGTAATGTTCAATCAAGGTCGTTAAAAGGGAATTTGATAGATCTGATAGTGGATTAGAGGAGTTCACACTTATGGATAGATCTAATATTCAATCATAAGAATTTATCTTTATTTCTAGCCCTTGAAGTGGAACCTTTTAGGTTAATTTTGGATTTGGAGAATCTAAAGCTACGATCTAATGTTCTTAGGTTTTCAAGCATTTTGAGATGACTAGGTTGGTTTGATTAGGTGTTTAAGATGTGGATTGGGGTCATCCCATAGATTGGGTTGCCTTTATAAACTTGGAGCTCATTGTCAATGAGCCCTTGGGACCTAACTATCTAAGGGCCATCCTATATATCAATTTTGGCTCCATTTTTCACAAGCCAACATGGCAGGCAACATGAGCCTTTAGCAAGGGCGTGTTTGTCCACTAAGATCCCATAAGCAACCACTACCCCGCTATCCAAAAGTTCTTTAAATAAATATTTAGTGAGATCGAATTTGCTCCTCACAGAGTGCGTCTCACACCAACCTCACAGTGCATCCTACTTGTGCATTAAAAACAACAACTCATGTACATGATGTTATCATTAATGAGAATAATATTTCCAATGCACAAATGCAGTGCATGTGAGGATGGTATGAGGCGTGCTCTATGAAGAGCAGATCCAAACTCGTATTTACTTCTGAAGGGCTAGGCCCACAAAAATGATAAATTTGGAAAAAAGCTTCAATTAGGGCTATTCATAAGAAGATCCAACCTAGATCAACCCAACCTGAATCGGCCGGGTTTTCTTCAGCACTAGTCGGTTTCGGTTTTCATATGTGAAAACCGAAATCGACCCGAACCGAACCGGCTTAGTAGTTAGTAATTAGTTCCTAATTAGTATTTACAACCTACTTAGTTCCTACTTAACTAAGTTGTCTCTATCCTAGTTACAACCTAACTTAATTTTTAATATTCTAGTTAGGAATGGCATCAATGGCAAGTATTGTAAGCCAACTAGATAAGGATTTTTTTTTGAAAAAGTTTAAAGAAAAGAATCAAAGGATCCTAGTTTTTATGGTCTTTTACACCAAATAGGCAATCAATTACAATTAGAATTAGGTGTATTTTTTTACTTAGATTAGAAGGTTTCTTGAAATATACAAATTTCAGTCTTCTTTCTTTAATACAGTTTGACTTTCTATTTTCTTGATAACTTCTATTCTAACTTGGTCCGCCCCCCTACCAATTTCAGTCTTCTTTTTCTCTAATAGAATTAGGTGTCATTTTTTACATCAAATTTCAGTTTTTTTTTTCTCCAATCTACCAATTTATTACCATGGTTGAACTTAGATCCAAAACCGACCCAATCCGACTCAAATCGACCAGGTCGGTTTTGCTTAACACAAGGTCTATTTCAGTTTCAATTTCAAGTAACCTGACCAGATCGGATTGGTTGAAAAAATCTCAATAAACCAACCCAACCCAACCCGTGAACAGCCCTAGCTCCAATCTTGCTTTGCGAGTAGAGCCCGGTTGAAGGTAATAGGATCTCTAAAAAGCAAATCATCCATTTACCTTGTTTTTGCATTTCATAATCCATTAAATTATTTTGTTACTGAGCCCAATTTGTTTTATGTTTTCAACCTTCATTTATGCCTTTTTTTTTCTGAAGATAGCCCCCAAGCTTGTTCCAAATACTCAACACAGCATTACAAGAGCTCCTTCATGGATTATTTGGAAAACAAACTCCTAAGCGGAGAAAAAGCTGCTTGTCTAGCAATGAGCCATTCGATTGCAAACTCGAGGGGCATAGAAAACTAGTGTACCCATGAGCTAGGGTATGCACAACAAGATTAGCTGAACGAGGGATAAAATGGGAACTCTAGAGACGTACAACTGAGTAATATTTTGTTGACAACCTCAATCGAAATTCAAAAGAAAAACTAACTATAAATCGTAAACAAACAAGAAACTAACTGTAATCAAAGGAGTCTAAATTTAATGTGATCATTTTGTTGTGGTCTTTGTGGTATACGAAATAGTGGTCAGCCGTGGTATGATCCAAATATGGTTATGCAACTTATGTCGATCACATTCTCCTTCACACCATTACATCTTTCAGTCATATCTAGAGTGAAGAAATCAGAACATACCTTAGCCTTGGCGAACAAAGCCGCATTGACTTTGGATGTTGCTCATCAACGTTTAATTTATTGAAACCTTAAATGAAGGTTCAAAATATCGACATAAAATATCGAAATAGAGGGGGTTGTATCGGGGGTGGGGTGCATGGGAATTCTTTTAAGGGTGCTCACAACCGAATCAAGGGTATTTTTTGGACCAAACCAGTACTATCATTTTTTGGGAATTAAAATTAATAACCGTAATTGAACCAAAGCTGATCGGTTAATTGGTTGATCAATTTGATTAATTGACAGTTCGATTCATCATTCTTTTTGGTTTTTTTGTTTTTACAATATATATTATAAAATATATATATATATATATATATAATAAAAAACTATATATAATATTATATTTTAAATAATAAATAATATATTATACTATAAATATATACTTTTATATATAATTCATATTTATTAAATTATAATATATAATAAAATAAAAAAGTATATATATATTAGTCGGTTCGACTAACTGCTGATTTTCTATATTAATTAACCGAATCCGAATTAGTACCTTTGATTTTCTGAAAATACCAAACCGACTGCTTCAATTAATCAAAATTTTAATTTGGTTTTCGATTGGTTCATTTTTTTTCGATTTTTCTTAATCTCCCCTAGATTCTTTACTTCTTTACTATTCTTGGTTGAAATTGGGCCTATAGCGTACCGTAGTATTCTTGCTCCCAAACAAATCCAAGCAGAAAGTGGTTGGAGGGACTGACTGTTAGAGGGTGTATTACATCCACCTGGGGTTGTGACTTGTGAGAAGAAGGTGCAATCAGTGGTCGGGGGTAAATGAAATTCAATATATATATATATATATATATATATATATATATATATATATATATATAAAAACGTGGAGGGTTATCTTCTTCTTGGAGTCATGGGTTGATGGCTTCATGACAACGGGGTCCAATCATTTGGTTCAATTGTTTTTCCGATGTCATATCTTTTTCATATCATAGTCGAACCTTTTTTAAAAATAAAAGATAATAAAATTAAAAAAAGCAAATAGTTTTTTAATTATATTCTTAAGTTTTTTTTCATAACAAATTAAGCTTAATACAATTTCTTTCTTATATATAAATTTAAATATTTATTTAAGGTAGGTTTGATCATGTCAAGATTTTTAAGAATTAGGCAACCGAAAATTTGTTCTGATTGTTTTGTTTCAATTTTGGTGGTCCCATCAGTTAATTTTCTTTTTTGATAAGCCATCATTTAATTTGGTTCAGGTCAAGTTTAATAACACTAGTAAAAAATGTTATTCATGAGGCAATTTGGCCATTTTTCATTGTTTTAAGGGTTTGGAGAGCAGCATTTCCGGATAGGCTTTACATTATTTTTTATTCTTTTAGAGCCTGAAAATTCTTTAAATTTCCTTTTTAATATATACATTTTTTTAATGCTCTTTTAGATAGTACAAGTGTACAACCAAACGTCTCCTTTATTTCTTCTCTGCGGTTAAGTTCCCTTCTTAATCTGTTGTGAACCACCTTTCGACCAGGGGTCATGTCATCTCAGTTCTCCATTCGAGGAAATACCAATTACAAATGTTCTTACTCAAAACCTATGGTTTATGAATTGCATTATAAAGCAAAATCTTGAATTAGTGACAAAGTGATACGTCGCCATTAAAGTCTTTAATGAAAATTTAAGGGTGGGACGGGGTGTGAGATTTTACAATTTATATAGAGATCAATAAGGTAGGGTATTAAGCTAAATCTAATCTGGATATTGTTGGAAGGCATATGAACTTATGTATTAAATGTTAAATTTAAAAATATTTTAAATATTATATGAAAAAATAATTGATAGTTATATATGTTAATCAAATAACTAAAAATTTTGATATTTATTCATATTATTTTACTAATTTATTACTTATATATAATAGAAAATAATAAGAAATTACCCAACTTGCTACCTACCCCACCTCACCCCTCAAAGGAGGGTAGGGTCTCGGGGTTCTTCATTTTCATGTATGGAAAGGGTCTCCATTGTAAAAATTGAACCCATTATAAAGTGAATAGGGCCTAAAATTTACAAAATCCTTCTCCTTGTCATCCCCTATTAAACCATAATTTTTTTGGAGAAATATAGAAAAGCCTAATGCAAATTTCTGATTTCTACTATAAAGATAAATATTCAAAAGGTCAAAAACTCACCTTCTATATATACCATACCTGCCGGGCCTACTTGTCCGGCCGGGCCTGGGCCCGAGCCTGGGTCTCATCATAAAACCTAAGTCCATTTCTTGATAGTTGGCTCGATGGTACGAGTATAACCGCAGAGCATTCGAACGAGCCATTTAAAAGCCGCTGACTTATTTTCGCGAGCCCTACGCCCTAGCCCCTTTTTAACTTCAGTCATCCAATTCACGCTGAAATTCTCACTTTGGACGGAAGAGGGTTTTCTCGCTGAAATCACCTGATATCAACTCATCTTCCTCGCGTACCAAATCCCTCAATCCTCTTCAGTAACCATGGATTCTTTGCAACCGAATCCTCCTCGTCCATCTTTCCAAACCCTAGCTTCCCAACCTCCGCACTTTACCTCGGAGAATCCATACTTTTCTTCAGAAACCCTAGCTTCTTACGATCAAAGTCAAGTCCCGCATCCTCCTCCAGAAACCCTTGCTGCTTATGATCAAAATCCCCCGCCCCCTCCAGAAACCCTATCTTCGTTCGATCAGAATCCACCACCACCGCCGGATTCATTTTCATACGATCAAATTCCGGTGCCGCCTTCAGAAGCTCAACATTCGAATGACCAAAATCATGGGTTTTCTTCCGAAACAATCGCTTCAAATTATCCTTCGGTGGAGAATACCGAAACCGGGGATCGTGATGCGCCAGAAAGGACACCGGCTAATGACAACGATCAAGAAACGAGTGCTCAGATCCCAAAACCAGAGATCCAGAAACCGCTATGGTCTGATAATGGTGTCAACAACACCCATAGCGGCACCGACAAGGACTATTCTGGTGGGGAAGAGGAGACAACTAGTAGACGGAGGCGCCGCAGTAGGTGGGATCCCCCGTCGGAATCTGACAACCAGAAAGGTGATGCTGGTACTGGCACCCGGAAGAGAAAATCCCGATGGTCCGAAGAAGAACCAAAACCTTTCCAACTGCCTGACTTCATGAAAGATTTAACAGGAGGTATTGAACTTGATCCCGAAATTCAAGCTCTTAATATTAGGCTTCTTGAGATAAATCGGATGCTACAATCGGGTCTACCTTTGGATGATCGCCCTGAAGGCGCTCGTTCGCCTTCCCCTGAGCCCATATATGATAACATGGGGATTCGTATAAATACTCGAGAATATCGTGCCCGTGAAAGACTGACCCGGGAAAGACAAGAAATTATCTCACAAATGATCAAAAGGAACCCTGCCTTTAAACCGCCAGCGGACTACCGGCCTCCTAAGCTTCAGAAGAAGCTTTACATACCCATGAAAGAATACCCAGGTTACAATTTTATAGGGCTTATAATTGGGCCAAGAGGAAACACACAGAAAAGAATGGAGAAGGAAACAGGTGCAAAAATTGTAATTCGGGGTAAGGGATCTGTTAAAGAGGGTAGGTTGCAACAGAAGCGTGATTTGAAACCCGATCCTTCAGAAAATGAGGATTTACATGTTTTGGTAGAAGCCGATACACAAGAAGCACTTGATGCGGCTGCAAGTATGGTGGAGAAGCTCTTACAGCCAGTTGACGAAGGACTGAATGAGCACAAACGGCAACAACTTAGGGAACTCGCCGCTTTGAATGGAACAATTAGAGATGATGAATACTGTAGGTTGTGTGGTGAGCCTGGTCACCGTCAATATGCTTGCCCTGCTCGTACTTCAACTTTTAAGAGTGACGTTCTCTGTAAAATATGTGGTGATGGAGGCCACCCCACTATTGATTGCCCAATGAAAGGTACAGCAGGGAAGAAAATGGATGACGAGTATCAGAATTTCTTGGCTGAATTAGGAGGGACTGCTCCTGATTCTCTTACCAAGCCAAACTCGTCAGTGCCACTTCTTGGTTCCAGCACTTCGGGAAGCAATCCTCCTTGGGCCAGTGGTAACAGTTCTGGTGGTGTTGGGAATACGTCACATCCAGGTTTGGGATTGAATGGGGCTAAGGCTGTAAAGGAATATGATGATACAAATTTGTACATAGGGTACTTGCCACCCACTCTTGATGACGATGGTCTGATTCGACTGTTTTCACCTTTTGGTGATATTGTAATGGCTAAGGTAATAAAGGATCGGGTTACTGGTTTGAGCAAAGGTTATGGCTTTGTGAAGTACTCTGATGTTACTCAGGCTAATCAAGCTATAGCTAGCATGAATGGCTACCGTCTAGAGGGGAGAGTAATAGCTGTAAGAGTTGCAGGTAAACCACCTCAGCCTGCGGTGCCTCCAGGGCCTCCTGCTTCTACAATGCCCACTTACCCTGGCTCAGACCAGGCTACTGGTGGATATCCTTCTCAGCAATTTACACCAGGTGGGCCTCTTGGTAATACTCCACCTGGGGGTTACATGAGTGCTCCAGTTCCATGGGGACCGCCTGTTCTCCCTCCCTATGCTCCTTATGCTCCACCCCCTCCTGGTTCAAGTATGTTCACTCCTATCCAAGGTCAACCAATGCCTCATTATGGTGTACAATATCCCCCATCGGTACAAACCGTCCCTCCGGGTGCCTCTTCTCAAAGCGTGCCATCTAGTGAGGGACAACAAAGTTTTCCCCCTGGTGTGCAGTCTCAAAACAATACATCTGCACAACCTGCATCCAATAACATGTATGGGAATTCGTTAGCTGGAGTTCCACCAAATGTTCAACCTCCATATCCACCATCTTCGTTGAGTTACTCATCCTATTATACTGCGGTCCCTCCTCCTGCATCTCATTCAACAGTGGACCAGAGTGTGGGAAGTGTTCCTTGGGCCCTCAATCCAGTGCCTCCTCCACCTGTTTCATCTGCAGAACAGACAACATATGGCACAGACTCAGAATATGAAAAATTCATGGCAGAGATGAAATAAAGTGGCAGTTTCACATTCTGTTCCAGGTCGCAAAGGTAAGGGCAAACACCACAATACTTTTCTTGTTTTATTTCTATCTTAATGTTGTTTTATCTGTTTGAAATGATGTTTTTCTAGTTAACGCACCATATATTCTAGTATTTGCTAGAAATGTTTTTAAGGTATTATCATGCTTAGTCTTGGAGAAGATGGAGCAAGATAACAACTTGGCTGTTGTGCTGTATTTTATTATGGCTTTTGAACTCTTTGCTTTATTTATTAAGCAGAAATCTCTTTCAGCTAAAGAGTAAGGCTACGGGAGATGAGCATAATGCTGCCTGGAATATTATTCACCCAAATATTTCGAAATTTTCCACCTTTATTTTGGTCTTGTAATGATATTTCGTTTGTTAACCTTTGTGGTCGTGATTGTACTTTGTTGGCAGGCTTGAGGTTTCTTGGAGCTCTTCTCAACCTGATTTCTTACCTGTTGCTCTGACTTCAACTTGTTGGAAGTTTGGGACTCACATCTTTAACCTTGCTGTACTGTTATGACAATTGCAGAGATTTCTGGGCCGAATGTTCACTTCATTTGATGTCATATAGGAGAAGCTGTGGCTGGATGTTTTCAGTAGCATGAGTGGACTGCCATTAAATATGCTAATGTTTTTTTCTTAGTTTTATCTGAACTTTCATAATGATCTATACTAACGGTTTTGTTTTGTTATATTTCATTTGAGATAACTTTGTTCATCATTTTCGTGTTGGTTAAATACTTCAATGGTTTGTTTTAATGAATGCTTTAATTGGTAACACTTGTTTCCGATGTGAGGATTTTAGTTACCATTGGTTACAATGCTACTTGAAGCTGCCTGATGCATGGCCCCTTCATCTCCAGAGCAGGTGATCCATTTCTTAATATACTGCATCCATGTATTGGGTATGTGCCAGATAATTTGCATATTGTTATGATGTTTTACATGTGCCTTATTTTTCTGCTTATTTTTGCTATATTAGCCTGATGTGCCTTTCTAGTTCTTACGTGACAGGTCAGGGGTTGTCCATATTGGTATCTGTGGATCTCTTTCAGCGTCAATGTTTGGAGTTACATTTATGTATGCAATTCACATTCCCTGTTTTTCTTTCCTTGGAGGGGTTGCTATCTGTCAAGAATGTACCGATAAACCATGACCAGATCATTAGATACCCTTCCTAGATACTATTACATACCCTTCCTATGTGCTATCTAGCACCTTGATAAGTTGAGGTAGCTTTTCCAATCCACAGGGAGAAGGAGAAAGAGTGAAAAAAGTTAACACAGCCTTCTTCCTTTCCCCCTTAACTCTTCACTTCTCATCCATCAATTTCTCCTTCTTAAGGACCCTTGTGGGATGTATTTTCTGGGGAAATTTTCTTCTAAGACAAAGGTAAGGAACATTGAGAGTGAAACTTATATGGGCCAATATTGTTATTCAACTCAGGGAATTAATTCTCTTGCTATTTTCCTGGTTGCTGACTTGCTCTAAGTGAAAGGGCATTAAGTTTCAGATGTTACTCAGTTGGTTCAGTCATTAGTACATATATTTTTATTAACATTCATTGTTCTTCAAAATTTAATATAAATTGACTTATCAAAATATGGTTTACAAAAGGATGTGGCAAGAATTATTGGGGGCTCTAGGATTGCATTTTTTTATTCATTGCCTAGTATAGTTGGATATCTCAACTTTCAGCGTCTCAGTTATTCATTGTTCTTCAAAATTTAATATAAATTGACTTATCAAAATATGGTTTACAAAAGGATGTGGCAAGAATTATTGGGGGCTCTAGGATTGCATTTTTTTATTCATTGCCTAGTATAGTTGGATATCTCAACTTTCAGCGTCTCAGTTATTCATTGTTCTTCAAAATTTAATATAAATTGACTTATCAAAATATGGTTTACAAAAGGATGTGGCAAGAATTATTGGGGGCTCTAGGATTGCATTTTTTTATTCATTGCCTAGTATAGTTGGATATCTCAACTTTCAGCCTCTCAGTTATTCTCTTTTACCTTGTATATGAAGTATGCTAACTTTACCACTGAGCTGTTCCAATGCCTTCTTAGAGTTTGTCTCACTTGGCCACTGTAGCATGATAATTTATTCTGAAGGATTAATTGACAAACTTGGTGAGTTTTTTTTGTCACCTGTTACATATTTGGTATTAATATAATCACATGATTTGTGTTTTTTCATGCTATTGCCTTTTCCAAATAGCAGGGTTTTATTTTGTCATTAGTAAAGCCTTTTTGATCATTGTTACTAACAAAAATGGATTATTGGTCTTTAATGCTTTTGTTTCCAACTATTTCCCATTTAGCAGCTTTGCGTCGATGGATATGTCTTGTGGTATGTATGTAGAATTCTCATAGAATTCTGGCCTTCAAATTATAAATTGCTGAGATTTGAAGAACAATAGTAGCCAGCAGTCCGGGGTATGTGTATTTCCGCTAGGCCACCTTGGCTGTCAGTACCTAGTAATTGGCAGGGAATATAACAAAAATACTAAAATAAAGAGTGCTTTTTTGTGCAATGACAGCTCTCTCTGCTTAGTTTTAAGCTTGGGATCTGGCTATCTTATATTGTGTGTATGCATTTATATCCTTTTGTGTGCACAATTTTGTTTTTGACTTTATAAGAATTAGTTTTTCCTCCTACAAAGGAGAGATGAAAAGCAGCATGTAGAACAAGGGAGAGTGGAAGGAGGCAAAGAAAATAGTAGGGAAAACTTGGAATGAAAGAGGAGATAAAAAGTGTGGCATAGAGATCCACCTTTCCTTGGGTGTGAATTACTATTTAGTACGGTGTCTACGGTGGAGTTGAGAACACTTGGATAATCCTTAGGAGTCAGTATTGCACTTTTCAAGGGAATTCTTGAGAATAGTGCCATATAATCCAGCCATGTTTCAATAGCCTGCATATAAAAAGAACTAAGGGCAATATATTTTTTCCATCTCTCAGGTTCTTTCAAATATAGAAAATCAAAGAACTTATCTCCAAGATAATCTTGAACTTGCAAATTATTGTACTTTAGTAGGACCTTGCAAATAAACTGGAGGTAACTAAATCCTAATTTTCTTTTTGGTAGAGGAGTTGAAATTTAAAAAAATTAGAAACTAGACAGCATTGAAAGAAATACTAATGAAGACTAAGAAACTCTTGGGCTCTAGCATGTTGGAGCCATAGGTTTATTTATCTATATGAGTAGACAATTGGAGATCTCTTGGCATCCACTTATAGGTTCTCTGTTTTTTTTTTTGGCATTATAGGCACTTAATCTTTTGTTTTTTTAATTAGCTTTTTGGCCTACATCAACTTTTAAGACATTCATAGAACCCAGGGCACATTTTTGGGTAGTTGAATTTATTGTCTTCAATGCTGCATCCAAACCACTGCTAGCAAATTGCCAAATTATTCACAAATAGTCTAGCTGGTAAAAATATAGGAATTTAGTTTTACTATATATTTAGTCATATGCTTGGACATATTAATATATACATATGTACATAAAATTTTTATATAATAGAATCAATTACATATAAAAGGCCTAATTTTCATCTCAAATTAAAAAAACAAACAGCGTTATACTTGACACTTGTTTTATCCTTTTGAGTAAAAAAGTGATAGCTTTCGTGTGGCCTACACGCTTCCCCCTGCTCAGGCAGTACATTGAACATCTTTGAATTTACCTTGAAGAGAACCAAGGCTTTTTTATTGTTTGGTCCCCATGTCAATTCTCATCCAGTCACCTCTGTCATCCAGCCTTACCAGATTAGTCATCTGAATGCCCTCTCCCCTTGGATTGTGGCTCATCATTCAAATGCCTGCCAACGGCAGATTAAATGAAAGAAGAATACATATTGGACTTCTACGAGCTCTTTTAACCAATCTTTTATTCATGATAATGAATAAGACAAGATCTTTTTGCTTGCTGAATTTTTGCTGTATGTCATTGCCATCAATGTTCCCAGCCAGCATCTAAAATTTAATTTCAGAAGTTGTATTCCCTTATTAATGGTGTTGCTTGGAGCTTATATGTCTTATCACTTTCTTTGGTTGGTCTAGTTTTGGCTGTTGGGAGTACTAAATTCCTTTTGACTGCCTTTGCATTGAAACCGCCTCCAAAAATGATTCACCAGATAGCTTCTTTAGTGAACACTGCATTTGCAGCTAGTGCTCACTGCTTTGATATTTTAGCAACAAAAGTTGTCTCAGATTCCTCCGATCCAGCAGTTGTTTTTTCCCAGTTCTTCGGGGAAGCTTTTAGAGGTGCAAAGTGTTTGTTTGAGTTTTGTACTCTCATTCAGACCTTTAGAAGTGAGTTAAGTTGCAGCTTGGGTTGAGTTCAAGTGACTTATCCATCCTTAGACTGAGTTGGACGTGTGAGTCCACTCTGATTTTAACCATGAAGAGGTCAACTTTATAAATGAAATTTGAAATCTTTTGGCCCCTTCCGTGGCACATTTTAGGTGGATTGAATCCCTGTTAGATTCTATTATGTTGTTCAACTAAAATTGCTGAATAGAAGAAGAGGTTTGGTTGTTTTTACAATAGCCACTCAAGAGGTTTGGTTGTTTCTTGTTGGACATTTATGATTTCTGGACTTTGCTTCAGAGACTAGAAACCAGGCTGGAGGCTTAAACATGAGTTTGCAAGGCGCATACTATGGAGAGTAGAGTACTTAACTACAGCCCTCTGAGGGATCTTGAACTATTGATTTTTTTCTGAGAAATTTAGACTTTGGAGCTTTGCTTGAGAGAGTATCTTCGTGGCAGTAGTTCTTACCTGTTCATTGTTCCACAAGGAAATTATTGTAACATCAATAGCAGAAATTAATGACTTTTGTAGGAAACTTCCATGGCAGAAAGTAGAATGAAATTTGTAGGGACAACTGTTGGCGAGAAGTTTGATAGCCCTATAATCTAAATGTAATTCTTATCAGTCTTGCCATGTCATTTTGGTGAAAAGATGGCTTAAAATGTACATGCCATGGTCTATTGAGTAACATCCAAATCCTATTTCTCATTTCTTATATTTTTGACAAGTGAAATTTAAACATTTAGATCACCAATTGGACGGTGGAGAGAGTTGGGGGATGAGGGGGGAAAAGGGAGGGGTAGTTGGGCTAAATATACATTGGACAAGCAGCTCTCCTTCATATCGGGAGGTTTGAACATCCCTTTACGTGGTCGAGCTGGGCAGATTATTAGTATCTTGAAAATCAGAATATGTGAGTTTCTGTTTTTCTCTTGTTTTATTTCAAAATATACACATCTTCGTCTAAGGCTTGGGAGGTTTGTTCTGTAATTAATGTGAACGGTCCCATGTCTATTTCTCCTGCAAAGATACAAAACAATACTGCTGGCGCCGAATGATGATGCCGTAGTTATTATGGCTTTATTATATTTATTTAGGCTCAATTTGGAAGGAGCACAAATACAAATATTAGAGCGCGAGTGCAAAGTATGTATTTTCTATTATTTTGTATGTATTTGTATTGTATATATTTGTATTTATAATCTTTGTAAACTGAGCCTTGGAAATACAGGTATGTCTTTCAATCTCGTTAGCGGCATGTCAAGGTCCAAAGTTCTAGAATCTAAGGTTTTATTACGAGTCAAAGTTGAGTTTGGCTTTAGTCAGGGCAAAGCCTGTTCGAACATCTTTTACTGTTACACATTGAGAATATCCTTGTACTTGTGTGTGTTATTTCATGGGGGAGATATTCTCAACGCAAGGTTGGGAAAGAATGTTGGAAAGGTGTGGGCACAGGTTTGCCCTAATGGATTCCGAAGTTTGGGGCAATGTTAAAAATACACATTGATGCCATGTTTGACAAGTGTTATTAACTTCTCCGGTCATTTGAAAATTTCGAGTTATACGCTATCTACCGTTCACCTTTCAAAACAATAAAACAAAAAAATCAAGTGTCTCATGCTTTAAAACTCAAAATTAAAGCAAACTTGTCTCGGTAGGGAACGCTATGTCTAGCATTGCTCAAGACTGGACCCAGAGTTGTAATCATGCCTGGGGTGCAGGTTGGGTGCTGAGGCCAAGCCCAGGTAGGCCTTGATGTAAAAACCTTACCTAGGACATGATCATCATCATTAAATTTTCAAGAACACAAATTAGAAATGTATATTTCACACCAAAACAAATGAAATATTTCACAACTCCTTGAGAAATTCCCCCTCACTTGGAATTGTAATTATTGTTACAATTTTATTCATTGTAACAACTATACGCTCATCATCGGATTTTGTCTTATTGCCATGGACTTTGTATTTGTTGAAGAGGTTGCCTTACGTTGTGTATTGGATTCTAATTGGGTTCCCTCGTTGATGAACACTAGTATCTTCGACCTCTATTTCATTTTCCCACTCAATATTAACATCTTCAGTTGTAGATTGGTTAATTCCCAATACCACTTGCATTTCATTATATATCTCTATGACACCATCATTTACATTAGTTGTAACTTGGTTACTCCCGTTATGTAGTTATGAAAAACACAACATGCCACAACAATCTTAACTTGTGTATAAAAGTTGAAGTATTAGATGACATCAACAATGGCTCATCGCTTTTTTAAAACACTAAAAGCACATTCCATTGCATTTCTCAATGAGGAATGCTAATTATGAATGTTTTATCTACTAAAGACAAAGCAAATTAATTAGTCATTTACTTCAGCCATGCCAAGCATCATCTTTTTTTTTTTATGCCTAAAGGCAAGTTCATTTATAAATGTTCAGATTACATGAAAAATATAATAAAAAAATCATGTTATTCGTGCTTGAGAAATCTCTGCAACTGACACAAATTTAAGAAACGCCGAAAAGATTGGTAATGCCATGCCAAGCATTATCAAATGGCTCCTTAGATGCTTTGGACATTAGATGATGAGAAACTAAAGAATGTTCCAAACTAGAATTATGCTATGCAATTGAAGGGTATAGGCCAAGGGAGATGTCAATTGGACTATGTAGATGGAAAAACAACTGGAAGCTGCAGGACAAACATTCTCCTAGATCTCTCTCACCTTCCATTCTGCAAGGTCTAATATTGGTTTAAGGATCAGAATGAAAATCTCAATGAACTATAATCATGCGTTCAAATAGTCAATAAAATCCTCATGGTTTGGTAGATTGCTCTATGTACTATCAAGCATGTAAAACCAAACAAAACAGCCACACTGTATAGAAGTGAAGAAATAACGGTTAAGTCGTTTCATATTCAATTTGGTAGATGAGGCCAGGGTGATAGAAACTTATGGGGGCAACTAAATATCAAAAGCATGTGAAAATATTTTGGAAAAAAGAATGAAAAATAATTAAAATGGGCAAATTTTGGGTTTTGCTGTAAACTTGGAATCAATTTTAGTCCTTTACATATGTTAATTAATCTCTTTTGATGAAGAACCTGTAAACCATTGATGGCTCTAATGGGTGCTTGCAAAATTATAGCAAAGATAGAAGAGAGAGAGAAAGCCTAAAATTCATTCAACAAGGACCTAGTATCCCTTTATACCGTAAGGAATGACCCATTATAAGAATAATGTGAATCCTCATCCTTGGCTTATAGTATCCCTTTTACAACCCTTTTGCAACTAAGTTCTATGGAATCCTTCATCCTTGGCTCCAAATGACTCAAGACCATGTTAGAGAACAGAAGTACATAACAAGAGAAAAGTGTGGATGATCAGAACAATTTGTTGTTAATAAATGATTCTATTGATTGACAAGGTTCTATTGGATGAAACAGTCAAACAGTGAAACTAAATTTCTTGGCCAATGTTAGCCTAAATTTCTTGCAAATTCTGTTTCAAATATGGAGAGAGATTGGAAGAACTCTTTGTAATCAGCATTTTCTACGTGTCCAAAAGCCCTCCCAGTCCCAGGACCAAGCAAATCCCAATCTGAGATATTTTTATTCAATCCCTTCCTACCTACCTAGCATATCTACCTAGTTGTTTGCTGACTTGGGAATCTGTTTAAGTAGTTCCTAACGGATACCAGCAACTTAATTTCCCTTATTATGTCTTAGATTCCATAGACTTTATTCCTCTGAAAGAGGTGTAAATGGGGCCATGCCGCCCGTGGGCCGGCACGGCCTGGCCCAGCATTGCCCATGGCACAGCTCATATATATTTTATATATATTTATATAATATTATATAAATTATAATTATATAATAATATATAGTATATAATACATTAATAAAATAAATATTTTTTAATTTTACTATAATAATTTATTTAATTATTGTATATATAAGCAATTTTATACACAAAATTTATATAAACTTAAAATTTTAAGTTTTTTGTCAATTTTTTTTTAAATAAATAGATTTGGCCCAATGCACGGCATGACCTGGCTCAAGGCTCGGCCCATGGGCCAGCCCGGCCCGTGGCATAGCACGGGCCTGGGTCATGGGCCGTGCCGGGCAGACCCCCAAAATTTTCATTGGGGAGGGTGGCATGGCCCATGACGGCCCGTGGGCTAGCACGGCATGGCCCACACTTTGTGTGGGCTTCCCACGTGCTAGGCCGGCTATTTTGTTGTTTTTTAAGTATTTTTAACCTATTTTCATTGATTCAGTTCTTGATTATTAAGGTAGTAAATGGTTTCCTTTCTTTATTCCCACCATATGGTGGGTTAATTTTTCATTTCCGTTACCTTAAAGCCCACAGCATTGGATGGCAATATATTTGTAAGCGTAAGTGATATTCTTAGTGGTTGAAGGAGTTGATGTTGGATTCATCATATAAAAGTTACTTCTTGCAAATGTAACGAGAACGCAAATAAAATTCAGATGAAGGTAACTGATAAAAATTATTAATTTTATTAATGAACCATAATAAATAAGAATAATAAGGATTTTATTAATTCTTGTTTCCTTTGCAAGAATTTTATTTTGACATATATTAATGAACTATAACAAATGTGATGAATAAAAATAATTTTTATAGATGTAGAAATATAAAACATTTCAAAGAATTTTGGAAATATATCATATACTATCATCATCACAATATTTGTCACGTGCAAAGCACGTAAATGAATACTAATTCAACTTAAATGCTTTGAAGATGTGCTATAAGAACTTTTGATGGCAATTTATAATTTAAGGAAAATAATAAAAAATTAAAAGAAAAACCCTTCATAAAATAAACTATTGATGGAATGCACAAAGGACTTCTTAGTGTTGTTTGCCCTAAAGGCATGCTTTTGAGACAATGAGAATTAGGAATGGAAACGGGTAGGGTACCCATGCAAATTGCCCTAATCATTTCCAAACCCGCCTATGTATCCCTAATTTCAAACCTGTCCCAAACCCATATAACTTTCCCTCTCAATTTCCCAAACCCGTTAAACCCGTCCCACCAGTTAAACACCTTGACCAAACATTTTCTACTAAAAAATTTTTTCTTAATGCTTATAGTGTCACTTGAACCCGAATCAATTGATGATAGCACCAAATCTCTTAGCACTACTTTAAGCCACTATGCCATCTCACCTTTTGTTTTATTTAATGAAATAAACTAGATTTTATTAACTTTTGTGTTCATCAAAACAATAAATACATATATATGATTAACGATTCCAACTAAAAATTAAAAGAAATGATATTTAAAAGTAGCATTTTATAATTAAATGAAATAAACAATCTATCAAATTCAAATTTACATAATTACATCAAATGATGATTTTAATCCCAAGAAATTTGTACAAATAAAATATTAATAATAGAATAATTATCTTAGTACTTAAAATTTATAAATTTGTGCATGATATATAATATAATAAGTTCATATTTATGCATCCCGGGTATCTAGTATCAGATACCCTAAAGTCAAAACCCAAACCCTATAGGGTTTTAATCTAAAATCGCAAACCTGTCTCAAACCCTATAGGGTTTTAATCCCAAACCTGTCTCAAACCCTATAGGGTTTTGATAAACGGGAAGATGAATAAGATATCTGGAAATTCCCATGAAATTGCCATCCCTAATGAAACTACAAAAGTTAAACAATCTAAAGCAAATAGACAGATTGAAGAAAATAATTGAATGAGAAAATGGTTAAACATAAATGAAGATGTACAAAATCAACAACGAAAAATGAAATATTGAAATCGGAATAGCTCATTCCAATTCCAATTTCACGCCCCTATTAATTCATTCCTGCGAGTCAAACATGACCAAAATCTTCATTAGGCTGTGGGCCGGCATACCTGTAACTGGAACAATAGACACTGGGCCCATCCATATGTTATAACCATTGGTTGGAAGTATGGAACCAGCCACCCTTGGGATGTTATGATGGTAATATCATATCAGAATTCAGAAGTGGCCCGTCTGTGCCATTTATTATTATTTTAATGACAAAAGTACAAAACTAACCCTGAACGACCAATCAACCATACCCCAAGTCAAAATTAAATGGCCCCAATGTATTTCAACCACTTGAACAAGAGGTATATACTATTGGGTTATCAATGAATAATGCAGTACTCTCTCTTGTCTTATCATTTGGCATGTTCTACTTAAAAATAAAAATAAAAAAATATAATCCATCGGTCACAGATGTAGCTTCAAATGATATATTAATGAAGATTCTCTGCTTCATCTTTCCATTAATGCACTGTTTATTTTCATTTAACACCCGTCTGTAGTGAATTATGATATATAGAGAGAGAGAGAAGAATGGTGTCGTGTCAGAGAGTAGTCCATTAGTTGGTAAGGCATCATCATGTATATATCCAACTGCTTTTCTGTATACTCACAATAACAGGATAACTTGTCCCCTTCCGCCCTTTATTGCTTGCTTTAATTTAGCCTGCCTTTCAGCGGTTCAAATAGACATTCTTTTTCTTTGAAAATGCAAAGAATTAATTTCCACCTGCCATCCTCATGCAAATTGCAAAGGTGATAGAAGGTTTACTAGGGTGGTCAACCAGCTGGTATTTACTTATTTAGTGAATTGTGACCATGCATCCCTTTACTTGCTAGAAAGTAAACTTATTAATCCAACCATGTTTACCTAGGAATATACCTGGCAATTGGGTTGGATGGGTCGCGTTTGGGTTCTGGTTGGGTCAATACACTTCAGATTGAATTTTGGGTTGAATTATCAAATGTTAGATTCTAATCCTAAATGTTCGGGTTAGGGTTGATTCATAGGTCAATTTGGATCATCCTAAAAAATAATTGAAATTTAAAAAAATAAAGAAAAACTATATGAAGAATGCCAAAATTAAAGGAATTAACCTTAAATTTTCAAATATAAAATAAAAAAAAAAAACTTGAACGTTTAAAGACTAAATAGAATAAATTAAAGAGTAAAAACTTCTAAGAATGCATAATTAGTCCCAATTAGACTTGACAATCGAGTTAGCGGGTTGACCCATGACCCAACCCAACCCAACCCAGTTTTTCCTGAGTCGGGTTGCATCGGGTCATTATCACATTCAGGTAACTAAATATGAGATCCTAACCCAGTTTTTCTTGA
Organism: Nelumbo lutea; assembly: GCF_056320005.1. Classification (NCBI taxonomy): domain Eukaryota; kingdom Viridiplantae; phylum Streptophyta; class Magnoliopsida; order Proteales; family Nelumbonaceae; genus Nelumbo; species Nelumbo lutea. The sequence goes on along the minus strand of NC_142684.1, from coordinate 202,813,217 downwards.
GTTGGGTCGTGTCGGGTCGTTATCACATTCAGGTAACTAAATATGAGATCTTAACCCTGTTTTTTCGGGTTGGGTTGGGTCGAGTTCACAGGTCGGGTCACCTTTTTCCAGGTCTACCTAGGAACATACATTCTCAACAAAAAACAAACAAATAAATAAATAATAATGTATCCATATAATAATAATAATAATAATAATAATAATAATAGTTGTTGTTGTTGTTGTAGCATTTGCTTATGTTAGATAATAAAAAAATTCATTTTGAAACCTCGCCTTACAACTTAATTAGGGGGTATTCAACAACATGGTTGGTTTTGTTACTGAAATAAAAAACAACTATTACATCAGGAAGAACAATATAATATTTTTGATATAGTAATTATAATTTTTTTTGTTTTCTAAAAACAAAACCAATCAGGTTGTCCAACACCCCCTTAAGCTTTTAGGTTTAACAATTCTCTCTAACATGGAATCAAAGCCTGTTTGACCAAATGGTCTAATGTTCGATCCTTGCCACACCTATTATAATTAATCAAATTTCAGCACAACGTGTGGTCGTATGCTTGTCCATACTTCAAGCCGAATGGACTTTTGCATGATGGAGCATGTTAGAGAACAAAAACCCATTAAGACTTCACCTTACAGCTTAAGCTTGAACAGTTCCTTGATAGCTTATAATTAATATTCTTTGTTAATTAATGTGAGTTCTTCTATCATGATGATAATTAATTATTAGAGTATAATTTAGAGGCCCACTTCCCGGCACAAACAACCATTATTGGAGACACATATATACATATAGATCCCCTTTGATTGAGTTGCATGTAAAATAATGTTGCCTCTAGATCTATTACTTTTTATGGCGTCATCTTTTTACATATAAAAAGGATAGGAACTTGGATTAGAGTAATCCATACCAAGGTTTTTAAAATTGAATCGGACAACAAACCAGTCAGGGGTCCAGTTTTCGGTTTGAATGGTAATGAATGGCTCGTTTTGACAAAAAATTGTTAAACCGTTAATCATCTAGATTAACAATTTGTTGACCAATTAATGATTTTTGGCGAAATAACAATTTTGGGATAAAACAGAACCAATCACCTGATTAATTTCCGGTTTTTCTAATATAATTTTAAAAATCATGGTCCAAACCCAATTAAAAAAGGAAAGAAAATCGAGTTAGATTGATTTGGGTTGAACATCAGGTCAAGTTAGATTAAAAGCTTCAGTGCTGCTTTCAAGCTAAGTTGGGCCGACCCGAGTTGGCCCACTGACCATCCTGCCTGTGAACAGCCACTCTATCTAGAAATTTGGTCGAATATCTTTTAAGATTTTGATCAAATGGTTAAAAGCTTCAGTACTGCTTTCAAGCTTTTCTCCTTTTTTTTAATCTAATCATCATTCCGTTAAATTCCAACTCTAATTTCAAGAAAGCATTATAATCATAATTATGCCACATGCTTCAGTTAAATTCCACACTTTTTAATTCCACCATTATTTTATTAATTCTAATAGTATTACTTAATCTTCATGCACGCTTTGCTATGCTACTCTTAATTACTTAAATAATATTCATCCACATGGTCTAAGTACATGGAATATTGAGTTTATAAAACAATACTCTAAAGTCATACCTAACCCTCAAAAGAGGATAAAAAGATCAACCCCTTTTTTTTTTTATGAGGATACAAACAAGAAAAAAGATAAAACCCTATGCTGTCCATGAGATCATGACCCCACCTGCAGCTCCACTTTGTTGACTCAAATAGGTCAAAAGAAGAAAATGGGGTATTATTCAGTTTATGTATGTCTCATAGTCATTCTTTTGAAGTTTACATAAATGGGGTTAAGGAGATCGATGGGGACATAGCAGGGTGCACGTGAAGTCTACTAATCTTACCACGGAGAATATAATCCCATGCATCTTACTTGGAGAGGAATTTGATGGGCATGAGATCACACACATCGGCTTGACAAATTATCATGAATGAACATATCAGTGTTCTATGTCTGTGGGCCCCATTGAATTCGTGGGTTTTCTCGTGATTCTTGATTTTACCCAATTCATGCTTGTATGGAGGGTGGAATTTTTTGGGAGAATGACAATTTGTAGGCTCAAAATACCTATATCGAAACTGATGCCAATTCATGGATGAGCGTTGGCGCTTTGATTATGGGTATTTGACATTTTGAATATTTACACATCTGCATTGGGATTCGCATTGGGCCTGTCCGTATTTTGTCCGAAAAATTTGTCTCTTAGCGTGATGAATGCTTAAATTGGTTATTCCTTCCTCGGTGCCATCAAGGGGATACATTTGATCGATGGAAAATTGGAAATTCACGGAAGTGCAGGAAACAAATGTTCAGAGCCCAACTCCTAATCATGATTCTTCAGAATTTGTGGCACATGAAAAATACCCCAAATCACTGTTCTATTAGCCCTTCTAGATGGAAACTGTGGTCTGGCAACGAAAGTATAAAAATCTTTATGGAATCTCTCTACAAAAAGGACAAGTATGGGCCTTTCTGAGTGATTTCAATCATCAAAGCAACAACCCCTCTCTTCTGATTTTCCACGCACCATTCTCACTCACCCGTCTCCTCCTCCTACATTGGTAGTTGGGTTCTTCCCTCGAGAACGGTAGATAGAAGAAGCTAGAAAATACTCGTATATAACAAACCCACAGATTCTGATCTTTATCACTCTCTCTCCAACCCTTCTCCACCCTACAAACACACGGACACTCATGGCACCGAAGAACGAGGAACCCACTAAGAAGTTTGTGAACAGAGGAGCGTGGACGGCCGAAGAAGATCAGAGGCTGGCTCAGTATATTGAAATCCATGGTGCAAAGAAGTGGAAATTAGTTGCAGCCAAAGCAGGTGCAGTCCGACTAGCTCATTACACTCATGCACTTGATTGTTCTTTGGACTTGGATTTTCACTCGAGCTTGAGCTTGATATATGGTTTCCCATGTTTTTCCAGGTCTGAATCGGTGTGGGAAGAGTTGCAGGTTAAGATGGTTGAATTATCTCAGACCCAACATCAAGCGAGGCAATATCTCAGACCAAGAAGAAGATTTGATACTTAGACTCCATAAACTCCTTGGGAACAGGTGAGAGAGAGAGATTATTCAGCTACTAGTTTCAGCTCTAGCACCATTTTGAATTTTCTTTTTCTTAGGATCTGAACAATTAATTACTTTTTTAATTAAAATCCTAGAGTGTTTGGTCGAACAGTTTATGAGTATAGTTTACTTAATTGGTTGACTGGTACACGGATCTTTTATCTTGTTCCTTTTTAGGTGGTCATTGATTGCTGGAAGACTGCCGGGACGGACGGACAACGAGATTAAGAACTATTGGAATTCTCATTTGAGCAAGAAAATAAACCAGAAGAAACCAAAACCACAACCATCTGAAAGTTCAACGACGACAGATGAACCTATATCCGAAAAATCTTGGGAAGAAATAGATCAACTCGAAGTGAGTGAAAAAAGTAACAAAGAAGTTGGAGAATCAGATACCAGTTTTGAAGTGGACGACTTCTTTGATTTCTCAAGCGAAGAGTCCTTCACTTTGGAGTGGATGAACAAATTTTTTGAGCTTGATGAGGGCTTGTAATTTCAGTGAAGCCATCACAAAGTGTTTCTCGAATTAATTGCATCTCTTTCTCATGAACTTACTGGGAACAATTGTATTCTACTTGTAAAAATCAGTGTGGGAGAATAAATCAGAGTAAGGATTTTGTTTGTTTGGAACTCATATTCCTTCTGTCCTCGTCGTGCACAATCCATGAACCGGCTTTGGTATTTTGTCTGTAACTCCAAGCTTCTTGACCATCCAAAGACTTTGATCGTTTAATAATAGAAGAGTTGATCACTTCTGACACATTAAAAATTCCCAACCAATAACTTTATCTGAATACGGTCCCGTTCTTCTGTGTTTCACGTGTTCATTGATATCTGGACGGATGGCTGACTTAACAATCTCTCGTTTTGTTTTTGTTTCTGAAAATCAGGGCAGCTCATGCGGAATCACATCACTGTACTTTTTGCTTCAATTGATGGTTCTATTCTATTATACACCAATTAACTAGTTCCTTCTTGCATCAACGTCCAATTGGAGAAAGGTCTCTGGGTTAGGTGGTCTAACCATTCACTATTGAATGGATGGACTACATGTCTTCTCTGGACAGGAGTTCTTCAATGGATCCATTCATTTTCTTCATTTCATTGCTTTTATCTGTATATGTGTGATTTTCTCTCTTTCATTTTTCTATGCTTTCTTTTAATGTTCATGTCATGTCATGCTACATACATCACCAATTCACTGTGGCCGAATCATAGCCAGGGAAATTGGAAGAAAATAGTAGTGATAATAAGATTTTAATAAGAAAAATCAACGACAAAACGTTAAAAAACTTTTGACATAAGTACAAAACAGTAGTTGGATGATGCTGATATAAGTTATAATAAACCAATAAGTGCAATCTGTTCTCCCTGGGGAGCTCGCATTAGGGGTGCAAAAAAAATCGAAAAAACGAATTGAATGTTAATCGAATCAATTGGTTCGGTTTTGGTTTGGTATTTTTAATTAAAAATTTGAAGGATAAATTAAGTTTTTGGCTAATCTAGAAAAATAAAAATCAGTGATTAAACAAATCGATGGATATATATATATATATATTATATAACATTTATAATAATTTATTTATAAATATATTATGTATCATTTCTTATTTATAATATAATATTATACATATATTTATATTAAACATGTTTATGGGACGGGTAGTCCGACGAGCTGGCCCTGTATGACCTGTCTTAAATCGGGTTTGGACAAAATTTTAAACCCTTGGGCTAGGGCTCGGGCTCTAAAAAATGGACCCGGATATTTTTCGGGTCGGGCTCAAGCTTTTTCAAATAAGTCTGACCAGATAATATTAAATATATAACAGGAATTTAATGTATGAGTTAGTAATACATAATATATATTGTTGATAATAAAATTAATAGCAAAAAAGTATTATAAATATTAAATGTATAAAATATTATATAACATATAATTAATATGTTATAAAATACCTATCAAAGTTGGACTTTGGGCTTTATATAGGGTTGGGCTCAGGCTCAAGATCTAGGCCTGATGGTCGGGATAGGCTTGGGCTCGGGCCTAGTATTTTTTTATTTATAAAGGGGCAAAGTCCAACCTGAACCCGACCCATGATCAGGTCTAATTTATATAATATATATTATAAATATAAAAAAATCGAAGAACCAAAAAATCAAAATGGTAAAAAATCGAAACCGATCAATCGATTAACTAGTGGTACCAGTTTGGTTTCAGTTCGAAGAAATCAAAAACCAGTAGGACTGGTTCAATTTGAAAATTTTGATTATGATTCGGTTAACCAAACTGTGGACACCCTTAGATAAGATATGCCCAACTTATTACCAGAATGCAAAGAAACTAACTTTTGTTATTTTTTCCCTCAAATTTAGATATTCAAAGTGGATAATATCCACCATTATTAGGCATCAAGCAAGGCAAGCAATGACCTCTCCTTGTTATGTATGGATGGTGTGTTTTGTAAAGATTTAGGGGTTGCTTTGTAACGAGCTTATATCTTGGTTGCACTTTTCTATGAAAGAAACAATTCAAAAGATCATATTACTTTATAAAAAGATTTACACCCATCCCAATTTAAGTGAAGTTTGGCATGGATACCAATTTCCCAAAAATGGGTGTCACATCGGGTCCACATCAGAATTTGAAGAATTAGTGATATTTTTCCTTACTTGGTTGGCTGATTATGTCAATTTTCGGGAAATCAGCAAAAAAAAATCGATCTCTAAAATAAGTCTGGGCAGGGATCACCACATTTGGGTGATGTTTGGCATCAAAGATTATTCCTCACCCCTAATTTTTTCAAAATCAATGATTATTGAAATCAGTGATTTTCCAAAAATTACTCTTTTTTGTCATTTGGTATCATTTCCTCCAATGTCATCGATTTTTCAGAAATCATTTTTGAGATTGTTTGGTATTGATTTTCAATAGTGATTATTTTTCATTTAAGCACTAAAACATCATCTCGTCCCCTGCCACGTAGGATGCCATCTGATCACCCAACAAAAATCAGAATAGCATGAAAATCCAAGAATCACCATGAAGCAAAATGAAGTGTTTGATTGTTTGGTGTTGTTTGATTGCAATGCAAATGAGATAAAATAAGACATGAAGCAAAATAAAGTAAAACCCAAAATAAAATTAAACGAGAACTTACATTTTTTTCATTTGCACTTCCATGCATTTGTGTTAGTACAAATTACAACAATAAAATCAATCCAGATCGAAGAACCGCCCTACCCCCCCCCCCTTAAGTCGTATTTAAATGCGATGGAAAAATAAAAAATCCATCATGTAAAAGCCAGTCATGGAAAAATCCAATGTGTAAAAATTTGTCGGTTTAAAACTGCTAAACCGTTGAGAATTTTTAAGTGAGAATGAATGTAAAAGTACATCAATTTTATCGATGTATCATTTACATCGATTACCGATAGGACTGTTCATAGCAAGACTCAAACCGACTAAACTGACTAATCCAGTCCGACCCAACCCGAGTCGGCCGATTTTTCTTCAACACCAGTTGGTTTCGGGTTACAAAAAAACATAAACCGATATGAAAACCAAAACCAAACTGGCCTGAACCGACTTAGATGTTTTATATATATATATATATATATTATATATAAAACTTCACCTTTAATCCATCAAATCATTTTTAATTTCTAGGCATCCAGCCTTGGCTTCTTAGACTTGAATCCTTTACCATTCACACCGACAGAATCATTCACAAAACTGACCCAAATCGACACAAATTGACTCAAACCGATCAAATCGGTTTTACTTAATATAAGGTCAGTTTCGATTTCATTTCTAGGTAAACTGACCAGGTCAGGTCAGTTAGAAAAATGTCAATAAATCGACTCAACCTAACCCATGAATAACCCTAAATTATTTAGATAAAAGTCAACCAGAAAACATGATTACATGGATTTTCGATATAATTTTTACATAGAAAACAAACAGCTACAAAAGTATATCAAGTATAGAAGTTTACACCGTTGTCATTTTCATGGAGAGATATTTCTAATACACGGCGGTGGTGTTCAGTGAGTTTGCATCATGTGCGGAGGCTGTCAATTCACTCAGTTGCAGTAGCCCACACGGAGATTCTCACATCCTCCAAATTACCATCCGGATTCAAACATTGATGAATGTGAAAGGAAAGCCAGACTGATGGTCTTTCGTAGATCTAACGTATTTCTCACTTCCCACTAATAAATGAGATGAGAACAATGTTTTAAAAATCGATCCGGAGGCTGAACCACCTTTGCCTATGGGAAACTAGTGGAGCCAGGTCGGCCGGTTCAATCTTTTAATTGGGTTTCAGATCAGATTTTGATTGGGTTTAGCTCATGTCTGACTTTTCTCGTATCCTATGTTTCTCACAGGCTAGTATAACCCCGAGGAAAAATACAGATATGGCCTTAGCTAAGAACAGTGACACTGTTCATGGTCGTCGAGCAGGGTGAGGTGGGTTCGGTGCCCCTATTCAAACTAGTGGGGTCAGGTCGGGTTGGAGTGATGACCCGTTGACATCCCTGTGAATATGCAATCCAAAATTTATCCGTTTGTAACCACTTCTAAGGCAACAACAGTGTGAATCCAAGAAATGACTCTTATCTTGAATGCCCAAGGAAGGGTAAAATACAAAAATCTCTCTTGAAGCTTCTGACAATCATAAAAACCCCTCTTATAGTCTCATTTTAACAAATACCTCCCAAGAAGTTCACCAAAACCTTCCTTCCGTCATTGTTCCAGATGTAAAACATTAGACTGATGCATCAGTTTTTTCCAAATATCCATTCTACCATTTTATAAATTATTTTACATACAAAATTACTGAAATAATCACATTTTAACTCAACAAAACAAAACATATTTCAGTAATTTTACATATAAAATTACTGAAATGATCATTAAAAGAGGTTTTTGTTAAGTTAAAATGGGGTTATTTCAATAATTTTATATGTAAAATAATTTATAAAAGGATAGAATGGGCATTTGGAAAAAATTGGTGCATCAATCTTACGCTTTCCATCTGGGACAGTGATGAAAGGGAGGTCTTTGTTGAGTTTATCAAAAGCTCAAGGGAGGTATTTGTTAAAATGAAACTATAGGGGAGGTTTTTATTACTGTCAGAAACTTCAGGGAGATTTTTGTATTTTATCCTAAAAAGGAAAACAAATTAAACGTTCTACACGTTGGAAAATAGTATAAATAACCAAAAACCTATTTAGGGAGAGTTAAAATTGAGGCAGATAACTTAATCAAAATTAGATACAACCAAGGCGTGCATATACAATAAAGCAGACTTTGCCCCCACTTGTAACAATGTTAAGAGTGTGAAATGGATTCACACGCTTTGTTCTTACTTCTTGGGATTCAATGATGATTCATCTCTCCATTTTACACATTTATAAAAAGACCTCTCTTACAGCAGAGAAGCGCCCAACTCAAAAAAAAAAAATATATATATATATATATATATATATATTAAAGATAGGAAACTATAGGAAAGTAAGAGAAAGAGTACCTATAAGAGACGGCCAGCTCGTATTAGGTGCACACACGTGTGAAATGTGGTCTCGTTCCCAACCCCAGATGCATACTTCTCTTTCTTCTCTTGCACCCCAAAACCCCCTAGGCAGCACTTATTAGCTCAACCAACATTTTGTACCTATCCAATGCTTTTTCTCAAATTCATGGGAGTACACAAAAGATTTCAAAAGGAAATGAAATATTCAAAGAGAAAAACATACATAGAAGTCAAGGGGCAGGACCAAAAAAACACTAAAAACATAGTTTTTGAATCTCACATGGAAATAAAACAAGCAACAGTACAGGATGCAAGACCCAATTTGTCCTTGAAGGATGAAAAACAAAGGAACTATGGGGAGAATGAAGTAAATAAGAGCCATCCTTCTTCTATGTTTTGTTACCTGCTAAAATCCTAGACATTGATGCAGATACAAGTATCTAATATGCTTGTACCATGCTTTTATACCTATAAGAGTTTTTTTTTAAGCTAAATGTCATTTCCCAAGAATTATGTTTTGCCAAATTTAATTAAACTTCTAACATGAGCAGATCCTTCATAGTATGACACTATAACTTGTTCAAACATACCATTTTACACATTTTGCTAGTATTAATGCAGTAAAGTACATCTATAAGTATCCATGCATAATTCAGTATCATATCTGATGAATGATGTATCAGGCACCGGTAATGCTAGGCATGTACAGGTACACATCTATTATAGTCTGCTAACCATCTTCAGCCTCCCAATGCTCAAAAGGATATTTTCATATTTGTTTTCCTGTAACTGAAGAGTATGGCTGTGAGAATCCAACAGTTTTTGCAATAGCAGAATCCTAGTAAAATGATCTACAATCTTAATTCAATTAAAAGCCCTTGAATACAAAGCGGGCAATAGCTGTAACAAGGATGATTGTTTATATACCTTACATACAATGGTATCTATATATCATGTATAGCACAAATGCTTATATCAATTTCCATACAGTCAAATAAATTAGTAGCCCCGTGTCACTAATCTGTGCTGCATGAATGAATGTATGTAACAGTGTAAGATAAGCATTGATGGCCACAACTAAATCCATACCTACAATACAAGACCTTCATTTTGGTCAGCCTTTTAGATGAGCATTGATGGCCACAACTAAATCCATACCTACAATACAAGACCTTCATTTTGGTCAGCTTTTCTTCCTTTCAGATATTCATGCCTGCTCTGAGCTCTGTTTGTCTAAACTGTACATTCTAGAGTAGCCCTAAGAGCCGTTTATTTCACTCTGATAACAATGAGAATTATACACTTCATTGAATTTGTAGTCCTGTTCCATCCATTTCCTCTTCCAAGGTCTGCTCTCTTCTGAGTGAGTCTGTTCTGTACATTGTTAGGAAAGACTAATTTATGATACATCTGACATATTCCGTTTTCACCCAAACAAACTCTCAGCATTTTACTATCATTGTGGAAGTTGGATCTGGTTCAGCCTATTAAACCAAATTGAATGCAGAATCATGTGGAAGATATCATATCTGATTGGTCTTGGGTTCCAAAGAAAATGCTTCTGCACCATCTTCACGTTTGTTTGCATAGAAAGGTACCGTCGCAAAGGGATTGCCAAGAGGATATCCTTCAAATTCGGTATATCCTTCTCTGCAACAATCACTGAGAATACACTCCAATCTAACACTTCATTAAATGGAGGAACAAAATTATCTGCAATGATCACTGGAACACACTCGTAATATATCGCCTCAACAATCCGGGGACTGTTCACCTCATAGCCCATAGGACAGATACAGAACCTGCTTGATTTCATATGTTGAATATAAGACATCTTCCTGGAAATTCTGTTTGGTAGAGGACCATAAATCCTCATATCTTCATCTTTACCTTTCCAGTACTTGAGCAGGATGGGACGGACCCTACCATGCATATTTCCAGCAAAGAAGGCAAGGATTGGGCGCTGAGAAACTCTTTTCCCACCAACTTCTCTGAGAGGTTTCCTTGGATTTCTTATGGTGGTTTCTGGCAAGGAGACATCTCTTCCAGCAACAAAAATTCCTTCAGATAGATCAGCATTGCATAGAGCTTTTATGGTGTTTTTGCTTAATTCCTCATGCGCAGTCACAGTGTATGGACCCTGCAGAAGATTAAAACAAAGTGACAATAACAGTAAGAACATCAGTGAGATACTAGGACTTGATTGACATATATGGAGCATAAGAGAAGAAGAGAAAGCAAATTTGCTTAAATCTCAACAATAAAACAACACTGTGATACATCTCAAAGGATAAGATGTTATAGATTATGGAACAAAGAGAGAAAACTGGAGCACAAGAACTAGTGCCACTGTCCAAATTCAAAATAAAATTTGCTGAACAAGAAAAAAAATATAAAAATGGAAAACCCTGGACTGACAAGTATGAGAATGCAAGTTTGAGTCTCAGTGGCCAATTTGTTCAACAAAATAATGAAGGTTAGGTTCGTATGCAGTCCACCCGTCCCAAAACCCCAGATAGCCAGGACCAACATTGGAAAATGTCCCTTAGAGCTTCATAAAATAATGCAATTCAAAGAGATAAAGGATGATGAGTAGGATTGTTTAGCACTCAATATGGGTAATCTCCCAGTTGAAAATTTGACCTGATCAAATGAATCTATCTGGTCCATTACATATCTTGCATGGTAAGGAAAGAAATGGCATAGGGACTCAAATAATTACAACCATTCAATCAACAATTTTTAGTCTGGTAGGTCTCTTAGGCGGATCTATTTGCACCATATTCACGATTAGGCCTATGGAAGATTGTACAAACATTCTATTAATGGGTGTTGTTGGTTTTGTCAATAAAAGGTTGAAACTTTGGAACTTAGAAACATCTTATGACTTTGGTTTTAAATGAGGAAGTTCCCTTCCTGTCACTTGAAGAGTGTTTGGGATTAATGCATTTCACATATGGTCCATTTCACGAAGTTGCCACATCAGCATTTTATGGAATCAGGAATGCATCATGTTTGGAAAAATTGATTCGTGCAGAAAAGTTTTTGCAATGATTTGCCTAGAATTTTGGGATAAAGATGATCCGTGAATCACTATTTTGATGCTTCTTAAATAACCTTGGTGATCTTGAATCACTATTCTGATGTGATACATAAAAAAGTGAAAAATCTGACAACTTTTATGAGATATCATATCCTGATTGCAATAAAAAAATTAATAATAAAGTTAAAGCACTTTAAACGCCCAGTTATCATGCATCTGCACCAAAAATATTTTTTTCAAAGCAACAATGCTTAATCTGGGTGGTGCTTTCCTGATTCACAGTGAAATACATGGTTCATGAAATACATCTCTGCCAAATACCCATTTATAGTGTCTAGAAATTCTGCAGTTATTTCCACTGGAAGACATCTAAACAGAAAAATAATTTTTCAAAAACTCTGTAATAGCTTAGCAAAATAAAATAGGCTCCACTGTATATCATAAATAGGAGAAGCACAATTACCATACCCAATCATGGCAAGCAACTAAAAAATGATCTGATCCTCGTGTGTGGTTCCAGAAAGGATACTTAGCAGCTATCATGTTCACATAGTCCCTGAGAAAGATTGATAAGGGCTGCAAGCTATGCAAGCTAGGAACATAAAGTGTTGCTTCCATCTGGCGTGCACTATAAGGCAAATAGAATAAGTGGGCCTTTGATGGGTCCTTCGTGACAAATTTCCGGCTTTCCTCCATTAACTTCATAAACCATCCTTCAGAAGCATAAATGCCAAATAGATGTGGTTGGTGAAAAATTGGTCTTTTTCCGTCCTTGTAGATGTAAACTTTGAGTATGTTTTCCATTAGCTCATAGCTCCTGGAAGTTTGACAGTTCAGTGGCTTGTCAATACCACAATTTCCATTTGAGATACTAGAAAAGAATCCCGGTAATTTATTCAAATTTCATAATGACTTTTAACTTCATACTCATATAACATGAGAACTATATCAAACCTAAATATGAGTAAGCTAGCAGTTAAATCTAAGTACTGTTATGAATTATAGAAAGAAAAAGGGAGAAGGGAAACACCATACTAGGTCACACCTGATAGAATCAAAGACTAATACAAGCATAATTCTCAAGGGATGTATTCACAAGTTCATAATGACACTGGTTTAAGGTGCAATTAATCTGGATGTCATGTTGAACGTTTTTGAATTTTTGACACGCTATTTTCACACATGTTTCTCTTGACTTCCAAAAATGATGCCAATATGGTGTATATAACTATCTATTATGCCTTATAAAAGAGTTAATAGGGGCATTTATTAATGCATCCTCTCAAAGAACCATTCAACCTAAAAGCTTAAGCTGTTAGGTGAGGTCCTTGAATAGGTTGATATTCTCTAACATGCCCCCTCACACAAAAGCCCATTGGGCTTGAAGTGTGAACAAGCACAGGCCCACCCATACTGTGCTGAAACTTATTTAATTATAATGGGGGTAACGAGGATCGAACACTAGACCACTTGGTCAAAATTGCTCTGATACCATCTCAAAGAACCATTCAACCTAAAAGCTTAAGCTGTTAGGTGAGGTCTTTGAATAGGTTGATATTCTCTAACACATCCCATTATCAAAAATTAAAATATCCTGCAGCTTTCAAGAAGTGCATGGATATAACCAAATTTAAGAGATTGTGTTTATCACGAAATTCAAATTAAGAAAAAGGAGTTGTAGCAAGGATTCATGAATTAAAGAAAAGTTAGCTATTCTAAGGCGAGGTGGCTGTGTTGTGAAAGTACTCAGCCTATTAATAATTGTAGGCTCCATGGACCTTTTATGCTATAGACAATGGAGATAAATCATCAAATAATAGATTTTTAGAAAGTTAATTTCACACTTTTCTAACACAAACAAAGATGAATTTGGTTTTCATATCATTAGAAAACTGAAAGGCATTGGTCCACCTACCAATGTCACATGATTTGGATGTGATCTAAGAGAGCTATAACTGTATGACAAAATAGGAGTCTGCTAATGGGAACCACTATGATGTGGTTTGAGAGAGCTATGGTCATATGACAACATATGAGTTTGTTACAAGAATCACTATTCTGGATAAATAAAATGTCCTTGTTCAGTTCCAGGTTATTTAATTTACTTCATAATTTGTTTCAGTTATTCAAACTGAAATTTGAGTATTATGTATTTAGTTTTCAAACTGAACATAGTTTAAAATTTTCTTATGTACTTACTTTTGAGACAAATCTGCCCCTGATTAACTGTCTTTCTCCCTGGCAGCCAGATTGTATTTATACTTTAAAAATGGAAAAAAAATCTCAAACCCTGGAAAAACACCTCTATCTACCAAAGTACAGGCCCTAAAAAGTGCATATCAATGTTGAGTGAAAGATAAAGCTTTCACTTTATGTGTTGCAGTGCAATCTTCCAGGACTTTCTCTTGATTGTGAGGATCATGAAACTCTGTCAAGACCTTGTTCTAGGTTATTAAGATTATAATCACATTTTAACCTCAATAAGATAGGTGGGACTCCACTTTCTATTCATTTTTATCACACTTCAATTTTATTTGTCTTTGATAACTTGTATTCTAGCTTTCTTTTACTATAATGTTACTAACCCAGTAACCCTAGAATCTAAATTATGTCCTGAATTTAGTTTGGATGTTCTAACTCCATCCCCAGTCATGTTCCATTCATCCAGCCACAATCCTTATTATTTTCTTTGTTTTTCCTTTCTTTTGTTTTATTTTCTTTTCAATTTTTCATCATTTAGTTCCCATCAACAACTTTGGTTGTTCAAATTCAGCAATTCTCATGAGGATATCAGACATTTTTTATGAGGTCTTTCAAGGTTAAGAAGGGCCATTACACAATGCTGGTTCCAGCTAGTCTGCACCTTGAGGTCTTTCAATGGTAAGCAGCAGTGCAACAAATCCAGAAAGAGGAAACTTTACATGTGGGCTGTCCTACTAGAAATTTAAACATGCATCAGTATTTCAACCCTAAAAATTCAGCTCTGTGTACCAGATTCATAGGTTTCTGAGACCAGACTATCTTGCCCTACATTATGACAGTATTAGTAAAATAGATATATAATTTCAGGATACCAAGAGGACCTAATATCTAAAAAGAGAGTAATTCTTACAAGAAAACCATCCCTTTAGAGTAAGAAAATGAGAGTTTAGTGGGGATAAAGAAAAAACCATCAATTCTGATACAATAAAGAACTTGGAGAGAAAAGGTTCCCCAATAATATGTAAGGCACATAGAAGTTCCAAACAATTTATTGATAATAGACGGATACTGCCATAGAAGTATACTTCCAAGGTAATACTTGGCTTAATGGCATGAACTTCAATGCTATTTAAACTTTAGACACATCACAGAACAGTTTGAAACCCTTGGTAAATCAGGAAGGATGAACAAGAATTCAAAAAAAAAAGATGTGGCTCAAATGCTTGATATCAGAGAAACCCAATAGACATTGGGCTAACACCACTTGTTTGGCCAACCAATTCAGTACATTGATGACCAAGAAGATATACAAGATATATCATATCCCAAAACCATCTCTCTAGTTTGTAATAAAAACAAGAATAAGAATCGATACAGAACTACAGGTAGGGTACCATTCCTATATCTTAACATCTATAACCCTTCTTTATATGACCATTATCATGGAAACCATATGCATACAGAAGCTGAAGATAAGCCACTGTTAGGACAGAATACCATGCCATTAACAACATGTACTCAGAATATAAATCAATTTGTAACTTTTATGAACTAAAAAGAGTGAGAAAGTCTACTACTTTTAGTCTAACAAGTACAACAACTCATATTAAGGCCAGTGGCAACAAAGAAATCATCTCTGTCATTCTGCCTATAAACATATTATGGCTCCTGCAAGCAGGAAGTTAGAAGTCAATTATTGACTGCAGCACAACATTAATGCCAAGTAGAATAACTTCTCATATATGAATCAAATTATATTAAGCAAGCCTTTGGTGTATCTCCCCAGCTATTAAATAAACTATGTTACATAGCGCAACTCTGTTCAATACCATATCGGTACTTTTTCAAATCATTTCTCATCAACCTAAATCATATCCATTTTTAACCTGCAGTCCTTTGGAAGCCTTTCACAGCAACCAATGAATTCCTCCTTGCAGTTACTAATAATGGCTTCATTGCAACCAAAAAATCCATCACAATGGAGAGTCCTTTATCTCATCATCTATTAGATTGATCCATAGCTTCCTCATGCCTACCCCCACCAAAAAAAAAAAAAACTCTACATGTATCTTTCTTAGCTTTGTGGCTCCTGCAAATCATCCATCCTAACAGAGAAGTCATCCTTTTAAATGTTTTGTCATCACAAAGCATCAACGCAGTAGAGCATACAAGGGTTATTTGTATCTCAGAACGTTCTCCTCAAAAGACATCCTTTTTTGTTTTGGTCTATAATACTCCAAAACAACATCTTTGCTTGAACAACCCCTACATGGGAAACATTTTTCAATCTCTTCCTCCTGAAAATTCGGTCGCAACAACAAAAAGGCATCATATTTGAGCTCATCCTAGCTATTAAACTTAGATGAAACATCATCTTTATTCATTTTCAATAAGTTGAAGTAATTATGTCTGCATTAGTTTATTTGTTGAACCTTTTTCTCATGCAACAGGTAGAATCTGAATGCAGCATTTGCAGCCTAATTCCTATGGTGATGAATATAAGCACAACTGAAATTCCTTGGAAGTTACACATTTGCTCCATCAATGAGTAGATATTTTATAGTAGCCTCATTAGATACTATATCTCTCTTGGTATATCAAGATAACAGGTATGAGTATAAACTAAAATATTTGAGAGCTACAAAGATGGATATTAAATCATTAGCACTGCATAATAATATTTCTCCTAGAGTAGTTGTTACTACTAATAAATAGAAACTCTGTTATAGGCATTTCTATATATTCAATGTACTTCAATGCCTCTGATCTGTTGTGTGTCTTCTGTAACAGAGAGCTGCAGGCATCCAGTCACTTGTTCTTGCATTGCAATTTCAGTGCTTCAATATGGAACTATTTCCTTGCTACTCTAAATCTGAGTTGGTGTGTTCCAGGGTCAGTGAAGGACCTGCTAAAAGGATGGTCCAGGGTATGTCAAGGAAAGGGAAGCTGTGTTGGTCCTCTATCCCGGCTGCAATCTTATGGACCATCTGGCTGGAAAGATATAGCAGAAACTAGGTTCAGAAGCAGTGGTGATTAATGCTGCAGTAGGGTTCTTAAAGAGTTGGTTGTCTGTTCATAATGTATTTAGAAGTGATACTTTTTCTTCTTCCTTTTTGAGGGTGGATTTTTTTGGGGGTCCATAGTGGGTGGTCTTGTACAGTTCTCGTTGTACAAAGGACCTTGATCAGGTTTTATTTCAATATACTATACTTTGCCTTTTACAAAATGTACTTCATGGAAGAGAAACACTGTGAGTTGAACATAGTACAATAAGATATTGAAAATTTTTCATGAAATTGTTCAGTTGGAAATTTCATGAAAAGCTAATGATAGTTCTTCCCTCCATCAGAAGAAAAATTAGGCCAAAAATTAGGATGCATTATAGGAAAATGAAACTTCTGTTGAAGAGAAACAAATGAAATGCTTTCAAAAAAAATCTCATAGAATTGAAAATAAAGTTGTCAAAATTATATGCCATATAAAAGACCCCATCAAATACAACTTTTTAGTTACTTCGGGCAAACTATACACAACTCTGCCTCTTAGGCCAAGTTATCCCTTCAAATAGTGAAAGGAAATTTTCCTTTTATTTTTTTAATTATATTAGCTATTCAGATTGCCGTATTTAACTCACAGTATAATGATTCCATTGCATTGCATATACTGAAATAATAAAAAGGTACCAACATGGGAATTTTTTAATACTTACCTTTTAAAGATTGAAATATTTCGAAACAAAGGAGCATAAAGATCAGGATCGTCAGTAACTACTGGGGCGTGGTTGATCTCTTTCTTGGCATATAAAAGTGCCTCATGAGGTGGCAAAGACCATACATATTTCTATATCAAATACCAAGGAAAACAAAACAAAACAAACTAAGAAAGCTCCCAAAGTCTAACTGCAAAGAATAAATGAGAAATTCACAATAAATCCTACCTGCCATTTAGAGGGCACTGTTTTAGGTGGAGGGGGTGCGACCTTAAACTCATCAAATGTCTCTTTCCTAACACGCTTCCTCCTCTTCCTCCTAGAACTACTTGGTAATACTTCCTTCTTATCTACCCTTCCTGGTGGTGATTGGAATAAACCAGTGGTAGAATTCAGAGAAACTAGAGAAGAAACTGGAACAGATGAAAATTGTTGAGGCCTCACCAGAGGATTAGTGCCATTAACCTGTACCATAGCAACTGAGGCGTTGTGTGATGAGACTGTTGCTGGGGGAAAGAGAAACGACATGGTCAGTGGATAAGGAAGAGTACACGATTGAAGCACAGTTCCAGCTGTTGTAACGATGGCAACAACAAAAAACAATTTTCTCCATTCGATTCTGTATATTCTACAGTGGCGTCTGAGTTGTTTCATCAGAGAAACAAAGACCACCTGTAGTATGTCCTTTATATCATCATCTAAGGATGAAAGCCAATGCTACTGAAGCATTCCAATCTTATAAACCAAATTAAAACGCAATGACGAAACCTGAGCACATCTTTGTAAGATTTCATTTGAAGAAACTGGACCCAAAAGTCGTGAACTGTAAACTCCTTTGAGTTCTTAACAAGGAAAATGCCAAATTTCTCCCTTAGCAGAATTTCTTCGTATGATAGCTTCACAACATCTGAAAAAATAAACAAAAACCTGAAAGACACAGCGCAAAAGGTAACTGCTTTCAGTCATAGTAGAGAAAAAGGAGAAATTAAGTCAACGTTAATGAACTTTTCGCCATAACTATAACCCAGGCTTATAAAATAAATGGCGCAGATTAACGCAAGATTAATTTACATCAACGTCTGGTTTAAACAAACAACCAAAAAATCTAAAAGAAACATATAGAGATGCTCTTCAGTTGGATTACCAAAATTAATAGGGTATAGAGATACTATGACTACTCAATGCACAAAAACGAAACCGAATTACCTCAGACATGACCATAATAAAGAAACCATGAGAGGAATCAATTTGAATAGAGGGAGGTTTCACTTTAAACGAATTATTTTTTTTTTCTTCGCTACGAGTAAACGAATTGACAGTGCTGAGTTCTCCTTTCAATAAGAAAAATAAAGACCCTATAGAACAGAGTCTGAGCAAATTAGGAAACTAGAACAGCGTTGAACGAAACAAGTCGACACATAGAGATCGCATTAAATTCATGAAACGAAAACATCACGAAGAGCTTCCGTACCTTTTTCTATGAAGCTTGAACAGAGATGTATAAACACGATAATCAACACAATTACGTCCGAAAATCGCCGAATAAGGATAAAATGGTGCCTTTTCCGAAAATAAATATGTGCATGAAACAGGGAGGCGGAGAAATTATAACGACAAACGAGAAAAAACGATTTGGTGCAGACAAAATAGAGAAGAACCCATTGAATAAGAGAAGAAGAAAGAAGAAAGGAAAAAGAAGAAAGTGGAAAAAGCTTAAGCTGCCATGACATGGTTGAAAGATTGAGGGAAAGACCTGGGATGGCGATAGAGACGGCAACGATTTCGATACTTATATGGTTTTAAGTTTTAACGCTTTTGTCTCCACCTCTGCATTCGCTACACGTCCCTTCACTGGGAATGTTTGGTCCCATGGATCTAAGCTGGCCTTGGTCTCTTGGGCCTTGGCTACAATAGAACCGAGCCGATTATACCGGTTTTGGTTCTAACCTTTTTTGTCCAATTATAATTGGGTCGCTACCGGTTTTTGCTGTTCTGAACCGATTATATACTTTTTGTTATATATATTTTGTCTAAAAAGGTCATAAAAAGTTTTATTTGGGTTCGGCCGCTCTGGTTTGAGACTGGGTTTGCATGGTAGTTTTATTGATTTGAGACTGGGTTTGCATGGTAGTTTCATTGATTTGAGACCGGGTCCACCCCGTCCTGGCCAGACCCGACCATTGACAGCTCTATGATGATTACCCGTTAACAGATTGCAGGAACTAGGATAATAGGACCGGTCCCGGCCTATTTTTGTGGTCTACGACCAGCCGGTTTTTATTACTCGTTGATATCTTGGTTCCTACAAGCCTGAGTCTGCTGACCACAAAATGTTGAATATAAAGTTACACACATCTACAGTTGCACGTTGGGAACATCTCTTAAACTATTCATCGTCATTCTAAGGGAAGATGTTCTCAATGTGTGGCGCTCTGGTGTTAAGTGCACAATGATGTGAGTATGTGACTCAGCACTTCTGGACTCAGTTGCTACACCCCAATGAGATTTTTTTTACCAGTTTAGGTTTGGGCTAAAACGGCCCAAATTGTGGCCCAAATCTGAGAACAACCCCACTTCATGTAAAAATGCCAAGGGTCTTAATATCCGCTTCACCCCTGGGGAGTTCGAGCGCCCCACAACGTCCCACAGCACATTTGAGCCTTGTATTAGGAACATCTACATCTCCCAATAATAGTACAAGAAATGAGATGTGCTGTGAGACTTTGTGGGGCGCCCCTATTGGGCGCTGATATCTCCAAACAATTATTGAAATTTAAAATCCGATTTCAATGGATCAAAGCCGCATCTAATCCAAGTTAATCGGATCTTTGGAATCCTTTACCTTTAGACAGCTTAATTATATTCTTTCAGGTCAATGGAGTCATGGACCCGGCTTTATCTCTGGGTGACAGACAGATCACTGGTTCAACCATTACAGTTTCATCGATTCGTTGGCTTGACATCCAGGTCAATGGCTTCTTGACCAAAAGCAGGTATATTGTATTGCAGAAGAAATTGCGCTCAAACTATATGATTTATGACCGAAGCAGTTCCGATCTTCTCATGAACTGGGATCGGAGTCTTTTCAGACTGCTTGAATCGCATCTTGGAGGCCGAGTTCAGTCTGTGTTCGTCACTTCGTTGTCAGCGCCGGTTAGCGCAAGGATGAGGAAAAAAAGACCATGTGCAAGTGAATGAATCAATGAAGTGCACAACCATTCAAGAAGACGAGCCACATAACGCCCCCTGGTTAGGAGCGGCAACTGGTAACTTCGATTTAAAGTAGGAGTAAATTCCAATTGAAAGAGAGAGAGTGGAGATAAAAACTAAAATGAGAAGCTGCACATCTAAATCTTCTTCTTATTGATTTTACATTCGATTTGATTAATGCCCTGAGGCATCTTCATCTTTAACACCAGCCTAGAATAAACAGTTGATCCATCAATATGTTGCAGCTGATGGTCAAAACAACTATTATAAGATCCATGTTTACACTAATATTTCATGGTTGGAGATAATGAGCCATCATGGCATGAAACAGGAAACCAGTGGGTATTAATAGCTGTTCGTGCCATGAAATGATGATCAAGCACCCTGGGCTCGAGTTACGACCACAACAAAGAGAACAACAATAGAGAGCAAGAAGGAGGTTCTTAATTTGTCGTCAAAGAGATCCATGGTTTTCCCCCTTTCAGGAGGCTGAAACACTTCATTGACTAGCTCTGTAATCTTTTCAATTAGTTCCATAATTCTTGCTTTAGCGCTGCCCAAAATCCACCTGAGAATGCTCTCTGCCACATCAGAGCTCTGCGTGCTACCATCTTCGGCTGCATAGAACATGAAAAATCTAATGTGTGAAATATTATTTTTCTCCTAAGTAATCTGAAAGCTACATTTTCTCCCCTTTTAGCACTCCTGTCCTGTTTATATCTACACCCGAAAATCTGAAGTTCTACTAACAATTGCACATAACAATAAACAACTTTAGATCTTTATCCTTTGTACTACTGGAACTTGGAAGCCGACAGGTTAAATATTTTGACATTCTAACTTCTAACTTTAGCTTATTTATGCACCACACTTAAGTGTAGCCTATTAAAAATTTCCCCTTTAATATCCTTATTAAGTTATTATATCTCTGCCCTATTAAAAACTTCCCCTTAAATTTCCTTATATCTCTTCCCTATTAAAAAATTCCCATTTAATATCTTTATTATATCTCTGCCCTATTAAAAAATTCCCATTTAATATCTTTATTATATCTCTGCCCTATTAAAAAATTCCCATTTAATATCCTTATTCTCTGCCTATAAAATAAATGCTTCTTCTTGTTTCTGTAAGATAATGGGATTAGAGTAGATCATAAATTTTTGAAGCAGTCTGAAGGTACAGAAGAATGAAGCTATGTCTATAGCAGTATTCTTCTTCATATCTCATAGGTGCTCCAATTACTCAACCCAATTAACATTTGGGTGGAATGGTCTCAGTTAACAAGGTTTTGACATGTAGGTGTTCTCAAGTATTCTCAAATTGACTCATATACCTAGTACAAGCATCAGATCTAAAGCTTCTCTTCTTTATCTAGTGTGCAATGAAAATTAAAAAGAACCTACAATGCTTTATCTTTTTTTTGGGGGCCTCCCTTCTCAACATAGACAGACATTAGCTTCATCTTGGAACAAGATGATCTGACTGCTCTATGAGACTGAGGTGAGGATGATATTGTTATCTATGCCATCCTGGTGAACTGATAAGGTATGGCAGAGTCATGTCTTGATGTGTGAAGTTAAGGCTGATTTTGTCATCTACATCCACGGTTTTCCAGAAGGGGAAGAAAATGGAGCTTATACAGACAAAATTTAGGTCATCATCTAAGCCTTGCCCCAGGTCCGCCACATGAATCCTGTTTCACCATCATGTTCTGTTCTGTGCCATGATAGAAGTAAGATGCAGAACAAAAATAGCACCTAAAATCAACCTATCCACTGATACAACTAGAGAGTCAAGATATCCACATGATCAATGAGATATCTACAAAAAAAGAAAAAAAAACTATCATAGGAATAATCATGGAATCAGATTTTTTTTTATGATGTTTATCAAAACATAAAGAAAAACAAAATTTGTTTTCCAGATTACTAACAAACCTGCAGAAAATGATTGTGTGAGCTCTCTCACCACCTCATTGTTCAGGATGGCATTCCACACAGCTTTATCAGTAGATAATGAAATAACCATTTTCTGCATTCAATCAGAGATCCTTATAAAGATACAAGCATCAGAAAAAAATAGCACCTACAGAATTATATAAAACATCATCCCCAATTTGGAATGGTAAGGTATATTTATATTTGGCTCTTCTCTACATAAATTTTTGCAAGAAATGTGAGGATAAAAATGAATTGTTTTTCTATTGTGTTTTTCAGTTACTTCCAAAATAAAGGTTAAACAAGTGGGGATTGAAAAAGAATAAAAGAAATTGCACAGAACGAGATTTCATTAACTAGGCTGCCAATCCACAATCAAAATCTCCAACCCTTTGAATGAGCAACCTATTTGAACTAACTTATTTCAACTTTACTGACGGTTTCATTTGGAGAGGAGTTGATAAAGTCTCTAGTTGGTTGTAGCAAAGAGCTGAGATCAAGTCCTGCCTAAAAAAACTAAATTTTGATGCAGTTAAAGAAATTTGAAAATTGTAAAGTGATGAATCCATTAACCAAAATCGCTGGTCTGCACCAGAAAAAAGGGACTGAAAAGTGGGAATAGGAAAGGTAAGAAAATCTTCTCCCTAAATACCTACCTGCATCAAATTATCTTAGACCAACTCTCAAGTAAACCAGACACCATGATATTTTCCTTCTGCACACCATACCATCCTCCAATAAATCATATATAACCATACAAGCCTAACATGAACTAAAGATTCAAGTAGATGGAAAGTCATAATTTAAATGAATAATAGTAGTGAACAATTTTTTTTTTCTTTTCAAAAATGTGGTAGAGCCTTAGAATTACAATATCTGGCAACAATTTAATAGCTTGAGAATATAGAACTCTTAACAAGTGTACACTCTTGCTCCTATAACATAACATGAATAAGAAATTTATAGAAATCTGAGCAAGAAAAACCAAGCAAAACATATTTATAAGATACCAAATTGATATAAGAAGAATTCTAAGTAATAGAAGGCACCTTAATAGACAGATCTGCTTCAAATAAACGAAAGGCATCATAAACTCTTTCACATTGATGAGATTGCAACACATCCTTGTCAGATGTAGATGGAAATCCATGTTCAACAAGCTGAGAACACGAGGCTGGGGCAAGGACCCTACAGGAGCAAAACCATTGCAGTTGGGCTTTATGTTCTGCTTAGTGCTATTTCATGACCAAGGTTGTTGTAAGAGATGATGCCAGAACATAGGGAAACTAAAAGAAACACAGGAGAAAAGGGAAGCAGCTAGAAAAGGTCAGGTACTCACTGCCGAAGAGAAGAGATGGCATCTTGGACTTCATCCATAGACGGGACCGATCCCAGAGCATATCTACTACTGTAATAAAACCCATTTACTCTTTCGTCTTCTATCCCATCGACAGGCTCCCACTCCCACTCATCACCGTCACAGAAACAGTGAGAAGGAGAGCTAGAAAGCCAAGTGGGTGCGGTCGCAGATGTGGCCAAGACGGGAAGGTTACGTGAAGAAGCCAAGGAAGAAGACGGCAGAGAGCGGGGGTTGGAGGTGGTGGGCCTCTTGTGGGCGGTGGTGTTGGACCTTGAGACGACCTCTTGGACTCCACCCACACCAGCACCAACTACCTTTCCAACTGCTCTTAGCATCCCTCCTCCTCCCATCTCCCTATTTTTCCCAGACAAGCCCCTCCTTCTCTTTCTGGGAATGTTTAATATCTTATCTCCCTCAAATCTGTATTTTTTTTCTTCTTCGCTTTTTGGGTTTTTAGGTGGTAGGTCACAAAAATCTCTTAAATATGAAGTGCCATTCGATTCAAGGAGGAGATAGCTGATGTATGAAATTCAATTATACGCCTACACTGATAGCCAGCATCTACTGGTGTGATGAGACCTTTTAATCGGGAAGCTAAAAGAAAACTAGAACAGTACATCTCTTACATGATGGAAGTGAATGAACGTGGGACCGGCCTGTACACACAGCAATCAACAATGGCGTAAAGCCAGCGACCTCTTCTCCTCCTCCTCCTCCTCCGCCCTTATCTTTATCTTTCTCCTCTGAAATCCACCATAATCGAACAAGTGGCAGGCTCGTGATCCAATGCAACTTTGTTTGTTCTTGATCAGAGATGAGGAAAGGAGGCCCCCACGTAACAACGGCTGAATGGAAATTACGTCTGGCCCAATAGAGGGCGCCCCACGTGCATATCTCAGCGTGCATCGGAAACATCTCTCGAAATTATACGGTTGGGATATGCTGTGGGGCGCAGATGTGAATTCGAAAATTACTTCAACTCTGCAGCTAAAATACAGTAATATCGTTATCGTCAATCACCTCCATCACTGATAAAAAACGCTCACGTAAGCTGCGACCCTCGTCCCAGGATTGGACTATTAGATAATCCTGAGGGCTGAGCCTGAGGCGATTCAATTAGGCTGTGTTTGGTTTGAAGGAAAAAATAGGGAAAGGAAGGAAAATGCAGAAAAACCTATACAAGATTTCTAAAGGTTTTCTTTCCTTTTCCTTTTCCTTCCTTTCCCTACCTTTTCCTTCAAATCAACATAGTATTAGTGACTCGAAGAATCAATCACTTGATGACGGATGTTCCCAATGGGTAACGTGTCCGTATTTTATTGGATTTTTCAGCATAATCCTGATACAGTGGTCGCATATGATGAGAATTTCCAAATACATGCATTAGTGGGTTTTAGTCGTATCTCAAATGGTATGTATTATTAAAGTTAATATAATAGCCTTTTCTTGGTAGAATCATGTACTAGCTTTAGAAGGAATATTAGTTAGGTGAAAGAGATAGAAAGGACGATTTGGATTAGATTTTTTTATGGTCTGAACATGAAGGCGAGACAATCAGACAAGTATCGGCCGGCATTATATCAGTACAAATAATTTGAATAATTTATTATTTACTATTTGTTATTTTGAATTTTATTTTTTAACAATCTTATTTATATAAATATTGATTGAACTAGATGAGCAAACCACTTGACCCATGACCCGTTGGCTTAAACAGTTTTATGCTTGGTGGCTGGTGCAAGTATGACAACATTGATTTTAGTGGAGTAATTGGATGCCTGTATCATCCCAATCAAATGATTTTTTTAACTTGAATGAGACCGATTGGATAATGCCCCACCAAAAAAAAAAAAAAAAAAGTAAGGCTCCGCATGGGTGCAAATGAATCGGATCTAGTATATGTATTATCGGATCAGATTTTGATATATCTATAACCGTTGGGTTTTTTTGTGAATAAATTATTAATAAGGTTGTGAGTAGGGATACCATTTTTCTCTATCCCCACTTGGGTACCCGACATCCCCATTGTGTGTGTATGTATATAACACACTGTATTAAGCAAAACAATAGAAACTCATGAGAGTAGACAATTTTTTTATGTTTTTCATTGTAACATTATAAATGGATTTTTAAGTTTTGATAATATTTGTTAATTATTAGTTTCACTAGTATTTTATGTATCTTAATTATTGTTAGATCAGTTTGTGTTAATTTTTATTATCTCTAATTAACTTTATATTGTTAAATTTCTTTTTTTATTAATTTTGTGAATTTTATCATTTAAAACAATTTATCTTAATAGAAAATAATTTTAAAATTAATAAGCTTGATTTAAAATTATTAACTAACTAAATTAATTAACTATTAGTTAATAAGTTAGTTAAATAAGTAATTAAGTTACTGATTTTTACTATTTTTAGATTATAGGAGAATTATATGCAAACCTTGTCATTTGATTGGGGGCAAAAAAGAGTTCCCCATCCTCACCCTATCCCGATTTAAGATCGGGGAAAACCTTGTCCCCATTCAGGGGATGGGTTTGGAGATTTATATGCAAACCTCATGCCATATACACCCCTTATTTGGGGCAAAAAAGAATTTCCATCCCTATTTAAGATTAGGAAAAAAACATTCCATTCAGGGCCCCAAATTGCCATCTTTAGATGCTTATATGGACAACTATGATTAATTAAGTTTGATCAATTTAAATATTCCTTTTACCAAGCTAATTTAATTATTAATTATCATGTTGATGTCATATTATCTAAATTGAAATTATATAATTAAACTAAAATATTGTAATTAAATTTAATATTATCTAAATTATTAATCAAATTAAAGTAAACAAGTCTAAAGGTTTTTTAGAATGCTGATAAATTTAAAGTTGTATACTAAGTATATAATTAAATAAACATAATGTTTTTCCCTAAAGAAACTTAGTTAATTAAAGGATTATTTATACTATGTTAAATGGATTCTAATAAGAGAAGTAATTAATTAAGGCATGAGTGAAGATTGTTGATTATAGTTATCTACAATTAGGGGTGCAACTTGGGCATGCCCAACTTGAGATTGGGATGACCCAACCTGCAATTTTACACAAGGTAGGCTTGGATTTTAGGGCCTCAAGCTGGGCTTGGCCTAAAAGGTTGGGTTTTTTTATTTTTCAAGCTGGACCCAAGCTTAGCCCTTAAATAACCTAAACTTGACTTGAGCCCAATCATACCTAATCCTAACTAGTTTGGGCGGACCCAGCCCAAGCCTGAAGCGGCCCGACCCAGAATTTCATATAGGCTGGGATTGAATTTTTAGTCCTCGGGCTAGGCTCAGGCACAAGAAGTCGGGTTTTTTTTCGAGTTGGGCTCAGGCCTAGCCCTTCGGTAGACCGAACCCGGCCCAAGCCTGACTCAATTATACACACACACACACACATATACAAATATATATGTATGTGTATATATGTAAATATTGCATACATATTTACATATATTTATATAACACACATATTTGTATATATAACATTTGTATAGATATTTTGCATACATATTTACATACATACATACATAAATATATGAATATATATTTGCATAAATACATTTATATGTGTATAATTTTAGACTGGGTCCATTGACCAACCCGAGCCTTCCAACTCGAGTGCATCAAATTACATGGTGAGCTAGGCTCGAGTTGGGAAAATCAGGCTTGACCTCAAGCTTAGGCCGAGCCTGGGCCTTAAGCCCAAATTTTAGGGTCGAGTTGGGAAAATCAGACTGGGTCCATTGACCAACCCGAGCCTCTCAGAAATATCATGTTTCCATGGATGTCCCCTTTTTTTAGAGTGAACCTTTCTTTCCCGTTTCTCCTTGGGGGGAGTGTAGGCATGAGGACAAGTAGGTTAAGAATCCTCCTCTACCTGATCCTCCTCCCTTTCGTGTTTTCTATCATTGTCATAAAGGTTAACCAAATTCAAGAATTGTGAAGCATCTAGAAGATGTACCACCAATTCCATCAAATTCTCTAGGGGCGAATCCTACCCAGCCAAGTACCTTAGTTCCCATTTATATTTCTAACCCAATTGCTATTGAAAACTCTACTGCTGATGATCTTAACCTTCTTATTGCTCTTTAGAAGGATGTTAGATCTTGCACCATCAAGCACCTCATTTCCCATTTTGTTTTCTATGAAAACATTTTACCTTCTTTTTAGGCATTCATCTCTTCCATTAACAGTGTTTCTACTCCTAAGAACGTGGCAGAAGCTCTCTCTTAGTACCTGAATGGACATATGCAATAAATGAAGAAATTAATGCATTACATAAAAATGGTACATGGGAATTGGTGGATCTTCCTAAGGAAAAAGAAACAATTGGATGTAAATGGGTATTTACAGTGAAATATATAGTTGATGGCACAATGGAAAGGTATAAAGCTCGTCTAGTGGCACAATAGTTCACTCAAGTGTATGGGGTGGATTATGCAGAAACTTTTGCACTAATTGCTAAGATGAACTCCATTAGGGCTCTCTTCTCTTTAGCTTCTAACTTCGATTGGGACCTTCACCAATTAGACATCAAGAATGCATTTCTAAATGGTGATCTAGAAGAAGAAGGGTACATGGTACAATCCCTGGTTTTTGGGCTCAAGGTAATGAACAAAAGATATGCAAGTTAAAAAATTCATTATATGGCATGAAACAATCACCAAGAGCCTGGTTCAACAGATTCCAAGTAGTTATACAACAAAAGGGCTACAAGCAAAGCCAATCTGATCATACATTGTTTGTGAAAAGAAGGGAAGGGAAAATTGTAGCCCTAATAGTGTATGTTGATGATATAGTTATCACTAGTTGATGAAGGATGATTTGACCCGATCTATAAAACGACGACACATGGACATTGACCCAACGTAAGCGACAACTCAGCATTGCGGTCCAACATAGCTAAGTAACGGGCCCATAAAGCAGTTTGCCACATCATATTGCACAAAAGGAGGAGTTTGCCACGACGCAAGCTTCGGGTTCCCCGAGCTAACCCCAAAGGGATATTCCGAGGCAACTTCAGCTCGCAAGCTAAGAAAACCAGCTCGCCCGAGCTCCCAAGCAAACAAGTCATCCTGAGAACTAATTCTACTAAGGGTATGCCTGAAGTATTCCGAGCTCGTTGCAAAGTAGCTCGCGAATGAGCCGCACGAGCATTCCGTAGGAAGCTCCTATTTGATAGGCCGTACCAATCAGGCTGCGCCATATCCCTTATTGATGGGGCAGTCCCTGTCCTTTCGTCAGTCTGCACCCACATCTCTTAGTAGGCGGAGGCGTGCCTATCACTTTGGGGATGTGTCACTCGCCCGGGTAAGGAGTACGTCGCAACAGCCACCTGCGCAGCCCTGGCAGGTAACGACTGTGGCAGGGGGCCCAATGGCGGTTATGCCTGATCTCACAAAGAGCACCCCTATAAAAGCCCTCAAGGTAGAGGAGAAACTTCTTCTTGAGACCCCCAACCGCTCGAGTATAAGAAAAAACGCGACCCCCACTCTTAGCCTCTGTTTTTCCCTTTACTTCCTATACACAGTACTAACTTAAGCATCAGAGTATTCCCACCGGGTAAATCCCTGGGAATCTTTCCTTTCATCTTCTCAGGTGTCGTTCGTTGCCAACAAGGAGCCAGTTAGCAATCAGCTAGGAGTGCCCGGATCGCGCTACATCATTTGGTGCCGTCTGTGGGAAACGCTTCAAAAAGCCTTTCTTTCTAAACTCTTTCAGTTCCTTCTTCTTCCTTGAAACAATCCAACATTCATGGCTTCTTCTAGCAACATCGGACGAAGCACGGAAATGGATAACTCCAGGGAACAACCCCAACTCTCTACTGTCTGTATCAGACAGTTCACCGTCCCCCTTTCAGCGAACGGAATCCCCAGCATAAACGTGCCTCTCACGATGGCACCTGTCATGGCCCCACTCCCTACTACAGTCGGAACGACGTTCACCGAACCTTCAGTCGTGCCCCCAGTGGCCAGCCCGAACCAGCTGGAGGACCTGATGCAATGCATGAGAGCCATGTAGGCCCAAATGCAACAATTCCAACAACTTCAGCTCTATCAACAGCACATGCTGCACCAGGTCTCCCAGTACCAGTATCAGCAGCAGTTCCCCCAGCTGCCCCAATCTCAGCTTCAACAGCCTCAGCGCCTGGCCTTGCAGCAAGCCAAGTCTCGCCGCCAGAGAAAACACTATGGCCGAGGAGAGGCCCCCCAAAATCTCCCAAAAAACCAAGCCTCCCCCCACGGTAGACGGGAGAGACCGGCTACTCCAATCTCCCCGCAGGCGGATAGGTCGGGAGGACCCCGGCTCGGCATGTCAACGTCGCCTCGACAGTCAAAGTTTGGGACCTCGATTCTTGAGAACCAGTTCGAGATCCTGGAAACAGACTCCAAGCAAGCCCCTTCTGTCCGTAGCCATCACCAGCAAACCAGGCTACCCCCGACACAAACCGTTTTGGATAGCGCGGAGGTGAGCAGCACGAACACCGAGCCCATCAGGAAGTAGTGGCGCCGACGCCGAGCTCGCCGATCTGTCACCCGTGATTTGCCCGAGCTCATGGGCAAAGAAGAGGTAGGCTCGGCCGAAGCCAAAGCTCCCCTCCTCTCAGTTCCGTCCCCCTTGTCTTCTGAACTCTTGGCGGTCCCGATGCCCAAGGATTTCAAGCTCCCCCCTCTTGACAACTATGACGGGTCGTTCGACTCGAGTGATCATGTAGATGTCTTTCAGTCACAGATACACCTGATGCGAGCCAGTGAGTCGTGCATGTGTGTGGCCTTCTCCACTACGTTCAGGGGAGCAACCCACACATGGTACCAGAACTTGGCGCCCAGATCAATAAGAAGTTGGGCGCAGTTCGCACAAGTCTTCATGTCCCACTTTGTCACCAGCAAGCGGTGCCCGCAAACTAAAGAAAGCATCTTCAACGTAGCACAAAGGGAGGGAGAGTCCATCAAGAGCTATATCAAGCGGTTCAACGATGCCTGTATGCAGATATCGCGCCTGGATCCCGTCGTACGCCTTGCAACAACCAAGAAGGGAGTGAAGCATAAGGAGTTCAAGTGGCACATGGTCGTCAACCAACCCGTGACCATAACCGAGTTTCTGAAACTTGCAGATAAGTTCATAGCCACTGAAGAGGAGATCAACCAGAAGGGTGAGGGCGCAGCCGAAAATAGAAAGAGAGAAGGAGAACCTTCCAGTCAGGAGGACACCCAAAGAAAAAAGGAAATAGCTCAGGGTGCAAAGCCGGGTCAGCTGTTCCGAGCTCCTGCTCCGGACCGAGCTGATTACACTCCACTGAACGTGAAATGGGCCGAAATTCTGATGGCGATCAAGGATGCCCCATACGTGAGGTCGGCACGTGGCCTTGTGTAGTCAGATTCGAGCACAACTTCCTGGTGGTAGCGACCCCCTCGCCCTACAATGCCATAGTAGGTCGATCGATCACCCATGTCCTACGGGCGGTGGTCTCCACTTACCATTTGGCTATGAAGTTCCCAACAGACTTCGGGGTGGGAGTAGCGCGGGGCAACCAGCTTGAGTCCCGCAAGTGCTATGTTGCCGCCCTAAAGGGGAAAACCAAGGTAGCCGATAACCTTGAATTGGAGCAACCCACGAAGCAAGGCGAAGAGCGAGACGCACCCACGGAAGAAACGGTCGCGGTCCCGACCTTGACAGCAGATCCAGCTCGGACGCTCCAGATCGGCACTTCTGTCCAGAAGCCCCTACGATCCAAACTGGTAAGTTTTTTACTTCAAAATTTAGATATTTTTGCATGGTCCACGACAGAAATGCCCGGTATAGACCCCAGACTCATAACTCACAAGCTGAACACTGATCCTGTAGTTAGGCCCGTTAGACAGAAGAAACGCAACCTAGCCCCAAAATGGTGAAAAGCGGTCGACGAGGAAGTCGAGAAGCTCCTCGTAGCAGACTTCATAAGAGCAGTCCAATACTCGAGCTGGGTAGCCAACCCTGTCCTGGTAAAGAAGGCCAACGGCAAGTGGCGCATGTGCGTCGACTACACCGACCTGAACCAGGCTTGCCTGAAAGACTACTTCTCGCTCCCCCGAATCGACCGTCTAGTGGACGCGACCTCAGGGCATGAGTTGCTAAGTTTCTTGGACGCCTATTCGGGCTATAACCAGATCAAGATGGACCCAGCAGACGAAGAAAAGACTGCCTTCATCACGAAGTTCGGCCTATACTGTTACAAGGTTATGCCCTTCGGGTTGAAAAATGCAGGGGCAACCTTTCAGAGGCTTGTAAATAAATTATTTGCATTGTTAATCGGCAGAAAGGTAGAATGCTATGTATACGACATGGTCGTCAAAACTCAATTCTCACATGAATTAATACAAGACTTGTGTTCTATTTTTGAAATTTTGCGTAAGTTTAATATGATATTGAATCCAAACAAGTGTGTGTTCGATGTAACCTCAGGTAAGTTCCTAGGATATATCGTTAACCGATGCGGCATTGAAGCAAACCCGGATAAGGTTAAGGCCATCTTGGACATGAAACCACCCCGAAAGCTGAAGGAAGTTCAGAGGTTGAATGGCCGCATAGCCGCCCTAAGCCGTTTCATGTCTAAATTGGCGGACCGCTGTCTGTCGTTCTTTAAGGCAATAAAGAGCAAAGGGTTTGAATGAACCCAAGATTGCCAGCTCGCGTTCGACGAGCTCAAAGAATACCTTACTAGCATGCCTACCTTAACCCGGCCCGACGAGGGCGATGTTTTAGAACTCTACCTCTCGGCGAGCGACGAGGTGGTCAGTTCAGTACTAATTAAGAAAGTAGATCGGGTCCAACGACCCATCTATTATGTTAGTAAATTATTGTAGGGAGCAGAAACGAGATACCCGGAGATGGAAAAGCTAACATACGCATTGATAATTGCAGCTCGGAAGCTCCGTCCGTACTTTCAAGCTCATACTGTTATCGTCCTTACCTACAAACCTCTGAGGCAAGTATTGCTTAAGCCCGAGGTCTCCGGTCGGTTGACGAAGTGGGCCATTGAGATCAGCGAGTACGACCTCCAGTACGAGCCGCGAACTGCCATTAAGGTCCAAGCCTTAGCAGATTTCATAGCCGAATGCACATTCAGCTCCGAAGTTCCCAATCCGGTTGAGCGCGAGGCTCCCACCTCGTGTGAGCCCGAAGCTCCCGGATCGGTCGAGTCTGAACCCTGTGAAGTAGTAGCCAGTGTGGCACCTCTCCTAGCTCGGTCAACCGCGAGCTGGGATGAGGAGCCATGGATCCTTCATGTAGATGGCTCCTTGAACCAGCAGGGTAGCGGTGCCGGAGTAGTTCTACACGGCCCAAGTGGCCTGAAACCGGAATACGCGCTACACTTCGAGTTCGAGGCATCCAACAATGAAGTAGAATACGAGGCGCTGATAGCCGGACTAGCCTTAGCCAGAGAAGTAAAAGCCAAGCACATCGTTATATGTAGCGACTCCCGGCTCATAGTCAACCAGGTCACGGACGAATATGAAGTTCGCGAGCCGACCATGGTCGCCTACTTAGCCAAAGTTAGAAAGGCCCTGCTCAACTTCCAGTCACACTTCATCAGACGGATCCCTAGGTCAGAGAACGCCGAGGCTGATGCCCTGTCCAAGTTAGCCATCATTAGTGACATCACCATGAGAACCGTGTATATAGAGAACTTGTCTCGGCCTAGCATTCTCGGGGGGCAGAGGAGGTCGCTCCCGTCGTTCGAGCAGGGCCAAGCTGGATTGACCCACTCATGAGCTTCTTGTTACATGGGACCCTCCCTGTAGATCGCAATGCAGCCAGAAGGGTGCAACGCCAGGCAGCTAAATACGTTATGATAGATGAGCGGCTATACAGGAGATCCTACACACTCCCATACCTGCGTTGCTTGCGACCTACCAAAGCCAAGCTCGTACTCCACGACACTCATGAAGGGTCTGTGCGGCGGACACTTAGGGGGCAGAGCCCTTGCCCAGAAAGCGCTTTGGCAAGGGTATTATTGGCCAACAATGAAGGTAGACGCCATTGAACTCGTTAGAAAATGTGACAAATGTCAGAGACATGCCAATATTTACCACCAACCTGATGCTGACCTCAAGTATCTCACCAGCCCGTAGCCCTTTGCACAGTGGGTAATCGATCTACTCAGGCCATTCCTGCCAGCAACGGGTGGAAGAAAGTTCTTAGTAGTGGCGGTGGACTATTTTACCAAGTGGGTAGAGGCCGATCCCCTCATGATGATCACAACCCGAAATGTCCAAAACTTCTTTTGGAAGAACATCGTATGTCGCTTCGGACTACCTCGGGTATTGATCTCCAATAATGGCAAACAGTTCGATGACATCAAATTTCAAGACTGGTGCCGAGACATGGGGATCCAACAGAACTTTACTTCAGTCGCGCACCCTCAAGCAAACGATCAGGCAGAAGTCACGAACAGAGCCATCTTCCGTGGACTAAAGGCACAACTGGACCGAGCTAAAGGATTGTGGGCAGATGAACTACCAGTGTTCTATGGGCCTACCGAACCACAGAGAAGACTGCCATGGGAGAAACACCCTTCAATCTCACCTACGACACCGAAGTAGTGATTCCCGTAGAGATCGAAGTACCTACGCTACGCTTAGAAGCATACAACGATCAAACAAACAAAGATGAGCTACGTACCAACCTCGACCTACTCGACGAAGTAAGGGACCTCGTGTACATTCTGACCGCAGCCTACCAGCAGAGAGTAGCTCGGTACTATAACGCCAGGGTCAAGAGGCGAAACCTCCGTGTTGGCGACCTGGCCCTTCATAAAGTTATGGTGCCTGAGCCCGGTGTTGGCAAGCTCGGGTCCAACAAGGTCCTTACCGAGTGAAACGAGTGCTCGAGGAAGGAACATATGAGCTCGAGACCCTTGAAGGGAAACAAGTGCCTCGAGCATGGAATATTGTCAACCTGAGGCAATATTATCTGTAAAAATCAAACGGACTACGGGTCCCTCCCAAAGCCTAAGGGCCAGAAGACCGAGCTAACATGACCTTGGCACAAGAAGACCCTAGCTGCCACTTCGGCCTGGGAGAAATCCAGGAGCAGACTACGGGTCCCTCCCAAAGCCTAAGGGCCAGAATACCGGGTTAATATGACCTTGACACAACAGGACCCAACCGCCTCTATGGCATGGGCAAACTCCGCGAGTGGGCCACAAGCCACTCCCTCAGCCCAAGGGCCAAAACACCGAGCTAACAAAGACCTTGGTGTGAAGAAAGACACTTCAGTGGTGAAGGCAAGGTATGAAATATCAAAAGCATAAGCAGCTCGGGTTTAAACCCTGCGAAGCATAGCTCGTCCCCATACATTGGTAGAACTGAATAGCCAACCAATGCTTAGCACGGACATACGTTATAATCACTTCGCGGTATACCATAGGGCCTTAAGCATGACAAATCGGGATAACGCCTACAGAAGAGCCCTACTTCAAGTATGTAACTTTAACAACTCAAATGATGAAATTGCTTTAGTAAAAACAAAGGGAATTCATCATACTCAGAAGAAGGAAGAAACTTTCATTGACAAAAAAAAAAAACAACAACAACAAAGAAAATAACAAGTGCAGTAACCGAGCTAAACGGCTCGGGGAAAGGTTTGATCATCATAGGGCACAACCGCCCAACCGAAAACTTGTGAAAGACTGAGTTTGCGGCACTCGGAAGCCACAGAAGCCTAGAGAAACGCCACCTCAAGATTCTGCCTCCTCATCCTCCGAAGAATCAGGCTCCTCTTCATCCGCTTGGTCTGCTGTCTCAGGAGACAGACCCTTCATAGTAATGCCGTCGAGGTTGAGCCCGGAGAACTTCTTCCGAACCAGCCATTGGCAGAGCTTAAACCTTGAGCGGTATGAACCTGAACCATACTCCGCCTGGAGGTCATGAAAATCCTGGGAGTCCTTAAAATCCTAGACTGCTTTCTCTCGCTCAGCCTCCACCATCTGATCAAAGTTTTGGGTCTGATTCAGAAGAGTGGATTCCAAGTCCCGCACCTGGTGCCTGAGAAGCTCCCTCTCCCCCACCATCCTCGATGATTCCTCCCTATAGCGTGCGCTCTCTTCAGTAAGCCGAGCGATTTGAGCCTCCTGGTCATGGACGAGCAGCTCCTAAGACACCCCCTTGCGTGTGTGATGGAGCTCACCCTGGATCCGGTCGAGCTCGACCTGGAGCTTCTGGTTGGTGGCACGCTGGTCGAGGGCGTCGACGCGATGAATGCGCGTCTGGAGAGCCATGGCATGGATGACAGAATTTACCTATTGGCAAAAAAGAAAGATCAAAAGGGCGAAACAAGAGAGGAAGAGGGAAAAAGGGTCACTTACCACCATGCAGTGAGCAGAGGCGAACGTAGAGAGATCCCCGGGCTCCATGTTTCCCCACTCAGTGATTTCATCATTGGTGATTGCCTTCCGACTCCTCAGACGAGCTACCAGATAATCATTCACCCCTTCCCAGTTTCTCACTAGGAATCGGGGGTAAGGACGAGGCTGAAGGGGGTTACAGGGTACCTCCCCCGGCTGAGGGAGCTCGCTTCCCCCAGGGTTAGTCCCACTAGTCCCCTCAGGAGGGGGCATCGGAACCTCGGGCCAAGGAGAGGGCAGGACCGACTCGGCAGACCTGAACTCAATGCTTCCTGAAGGCGGGGTTCGGTCGGGGCGCGTCCTCTTCACCTGGCATCTCTGGCTGCCCGAGAGAAGGCGGTGTGAATCGGAACTAGACATGATGGCTGCCACAAGACCACAAGGCATTAGTCCAACAATAAACAAAATGCATGTGTACACAATAGTCACAAGGCACTACACGACCTAAAAGACCGACCTACCTAGGCTCAAGCCTGCCTACACGAGCTTCTCCTCGGCTAAGTAGTCCAAGCAATAAAAGCCTACTAACGCCCAGGACAGCATCGTTTTCCAAGTTTCAGGGTCTAACTCGGCCCCAGGGTCCTGGATAGCGCCCCTCCAAGCAGTGGGAAAGGGCCACCCCTCGGGGTTACGGATCACAAAATAATCCCGCTTCCAGGCGGGAATCTTATTCGATAGCTCGTATAAGAGCTTATAGCCGTGATAGGAGGGAGAGGTAATTAAAGCGCCTCTCCGGAGGAGCCCCAGGAGCATCATTCTTTATGCAAAGGATAGAGGCAAAAATATCAAGGTCCAAAGGAAACAATCACCAAGAGCCTGGTTCAATAGATTCCAATTAGCTATACAACAAAATGGCTACAAGCAATGCCAATCTGATCATACATTGTTTGTGAAAAGAAGGGAAGGGAAAATTGCAGCGCTAATAGTGTATGTTGATGATATAGTTATCACTAGTGATTGGAAAGATGAAATTCAAAGATTTGAAGAAATTTCTTGCTACTCAGTTTAAGGTGAAAGATCTATGTCCTTTAAGATACTTT
Organism: Nelumbo lutea; assembly: GCF_056320005.1. NCBI lineage: Eukaryota > Viridiplantae > Streptophyta > Magnoliopsida > Proteales > Nelumbonaceae > Nelumbo > Nelumbo lutea. The sequence goes on along the minus strand of NC_142684.1, from coordinate 202,775,624 downwards.
TGTGGAATTGAAGTAGCCCACTCACAAAGGGTATCTTCATTTCTTAGAGAAAGTATGTCCTATATCTGTTACAAGATGTAGGAAAGTTGGGAGTGGAACTCGTTGGTTCTCCTATTGATCCTAATCACAAATTAAGTAATTGTCCAGGTGAATCCATAAAAAAAATGTGAAGCAATTTCAAAGGCTTATAGGAAGACTACTATATCTCTCTATGACTCGGCTAGACATTGCTTATGTAGTGGGTGTTCTTAGTCAATTCATGCATGCCCCTAAGACCACCCACCTTGAAGTAGCTGAAAGAATTTTTAGATATCTTAAGAAATTCCCAGGTGCAGGTTTATTGTTCCAAAAGCATGGATATCTGAAGGTTGAAGTGTATACTGATGCAGATTGGGTAGGATCACTAGATGATAGGATGTCTACCAATGGCTATTGTACCTTTGTGGGAGGAAACCTAGTCACTTGGAGAAACAAAAGGCAAAATGTGGTGGTTAGATCTAATGTTGAAGCTGAATATAGAGCAATGTCTCATGGAGTGGCTGAAATAATGTGGCTAAAAAATCTATTGAGTGAATTGGGATTTATAGTTGATGAACCTATAACTTTATATTATGACAACAAGGCAGCCATAAACATTGCTACTAACCTAGTACTACATGATAGAACCAAGCACATTGAGATAGACAAGCATTTTATCAGAGAAAAGTTTGTCAAAGGGGAAGTGTAAACCCCAAATGTAAGGTCCGAAGATCAACTTGCAGACATCTTCACAAAATGGCTACATCATTTTTGGCACAATGATCTATGTGACAAGTTGGGCATGATTGACATTTATGTCCCAACTTGAGGGGGAGTGTTAAAGATGGGTTAAAGTTGTTTTTCTTTGTGTTTTTATTTCTATCACAGGGGTACTATTGTAATTCCCCTTCTCTTTATGTTATGTTTGGTCGCCCTAATATAAATACTAAAAAGCTGGCATTGCCAGCATCTTTTGGTTCTCTCAAATCTCTCTTCTCTCCTCTCTCTTCCTCTCTTCTCCCTTCTCTTCACTTCAGTTCTAGACAAGAATTTTCTTAAGAGTGATTGATGAGTTGGACGTATTAGTTTTAAATTATGAACTTTTTTTTGTTCCCTATTCATGAGAGAAGCCAAAGTCTTAAAACCCAGTTATTAATCAACTTGTTTAGTGGTTCAGATTGTTTAACTGGAGACATATCGTACAACCATGCATGAAATCATCAACCCAATTTGGACCCTTGATGCTTCAAGCAGTTGTCACATAGATCAAATATGACTTTTTAAGGAGCATTAGAGTAGAGTTCTATATGGATTTCCATCAGATCCTGACCTGTGAGATTGAAGAAATTACATAATTTATTAATAGTAAAATAAGAATAACCTCATTCATCTTCATCCTTCCAATGGACCCAAACTATCTTACGATTATTGAAAATTTTCACTAGTTGGGTTTTATTTTGAAAATTTAGGGAATAGTGAAGGGCACATTTTATATTTTATTTTTTTCGTTCATGCTTAGCGATGATGCCAATTGTCAAAAAACTTAGGGAGACAATATGTAAGCAATAAGGGTAGAGTTAGTCAATTTCCTACACCATAGGGATACTTTAACAAATTTGCCCTAAATTTTTGCCTGGTCTGATTGACCAACCTGAGCCCAACCCAAGTGAATCAAATTTTAGTGAGTCAGGCTCTGGTTGGACAGTTTGAGCTTGACCTGGGGCCCGGGCCAGGCTCAGACCTTATGCCTAATTCTTAAGGTTGGGCCTGGGTTGAGCTTAAACCCAGCCCAACCCGCCTGACTTACACCCGTGGCAAAGGCTTGGGTTGACCTTCGAGCAAAGGCTTAAGTGGATCTAAAGAAACTTGAGTACATCTCCTTCATTCATGCATAGAAAAACTGATCCATGTTACAAGTTGGTGCAAGGATGAAAAACCAGGCTATCTGGTGCGTCTAACACCAAGACATGGGAATAGGGAGATCAACCATTTTACAAGCTACCCCACTACTGCAACATTGCTAGAAATAAGCATTTCTGGAAGAAAAACTTGAAAACAAGTGAAAACGCCCACCAAAATAGACCTATGTTTCTCATTCAAGAATAGGCCTATCAAGATTCTCAAACACTAGCAACTAAATAGAGGTTGTTGTTCAATCATAATCTGGTTTAATGTTGGTTTTCGGTAAGATTAACAATTCACAAACACAATGAATAAAAGAGTAAGGAGAACATACCTAGTTTTGCCACAAATTGTTGAGTGGAACTCGAATTTCAAACTTATTAAATAACCCAAATAGATCTACAATTGTAGTAACCAAAATGGATATACAACTAAAGTAACTGAAATGATTTCCACACAAACCATTGAGAACCCATTGGTTCTCCAAGGCATGAATGAATAAAAAAAGGAGAAAAAAGCACCAAGTTGCAGCCTATGTATATGTGGACCATGTCGGGCTGGCACGCGTAGGGGTGAGCAATCAGTTTATTTGGTTAAAAACTGAACTGAATAAATCAAATTTTTTAAAACCAAATTTTTTTATTCGGTTTTCGGTTAAAATCAAATTTATTTAATATATAAATGTACATTAATATATTGTTATATAAATGATATATATAATATAATATAATATATTATAGATATTCTATATGATATTTAACATATATATTAGTATATAACTTTGTCAATGCCAAAATCATATTGATCAACTTCCCCCCCCTCAAAATCCAAAAATCGAACACCACCCATGAATTATTTACTAAATTTAACTTTTATGCCCTACAACAAAACCAAGGCAAAGTATCATCGTTATAATATATATATTTAAAAGTTATATTCTTTTTGTTAGTAAAGTGGATCAAAATGTTGTTTTTTTAATGTTTGGTTGTAGTACAATTTTACATGCACTAGTACAAATGCATGGGAGTGCAAATGAAAAAGATCGCAAATTCTTGTTTAATTTTGTTTTGGGTTTTACTTTATTCTATTTCATGTCTTAATTTACTTCATTTGTATTGCAATAAAACAAAATAAACTTAAATTTAAAACAAAAATAGGTCAGAATTTACACTTAAATAATTTGTACTGTCGTGATTTTACATCAGTGTAAATTCATTTGCATTGCAACCAAACACAACCTTAAGATCCATTGATTCAAGTGTCATAAAATTTGTTTTGGAAACATTTTGTTCATGATATATAATATTAATATCATCTCAATTAGAAAGATGCATGTGTGTGAATAATAATTTAAGTGTCTAATTTGACGTTTTTGATAAAAATAAGAAATTTTATTGATAAACTTAATATTCAGTTACACCACAATGTTGTTACCCCGTGGATTCAGAATCTGAATATAAATGAATCAAACTTGATAACACAACCTTCATTCAATTGCATCCGCTTTTGGCCCTCGTGAGGGAAGGGTTCAATAATATGATACTGGAAAAAAAAATTGACAGCCAACCAATTGGTATTAGGGGTGAGCAAAGGAATCGGATCTAGTAGGCACAACATAGAAAGTACATTTAGCGAGTACTTTATAAATATTCTGACAACTGTTAAAAGTTGTCTTTAATCTTTTTTCAATGGTAGGTTGGGAGTATTTCAATGGACAAGTATAAAAAAATTGAAAGTACTCATTTATCATACTTACATTGTCATGCCTACCTGATCCGGATTCGTAAGCAAATGGATAGGTTCTACTTGGAGCCAAATGAAACCAACATCGAACTGACCCTACCCAATCTATTATAGGGTAGGCATGCAGACCTCAAAACTCCCAACCCAACACGACATGGGGTTTGGGCCAAGCCTAGCACTACATGATTGCTACAGAAACCAGGCCATGCCCATTCACCGTGGCACGGTCCACTTTACAGCTTCTTCACCTTATATATCATTTATGTTGATGTAGATGTGATCTTGGTTATTTGGGCTCAAAATTTGGCCCAAAGCATCCCATTCATTACTTTGTGTAAGACTAAATTATAATGGCAATTCATAATACTTAGGAGTGCAACTTTACTTAGGTTGGGATTTGTTAAAATTTCAAAATTTCAATGAACCTGAACCCTAAACCAAGCCTATTGTAGTTGAAATTCTTCAAATTGGGCATCTCAACTTGCATCTCAATACCATCGAAGCTCACTAGCATAGATTGATGGTTGCGAAACTTAAAACCAATCAACCATCATCATAAAAAATAACCAATAAAGGGGTGGGGGGGGGGGGATGAATTTTTTTTTTGTTCTATTTTTTTATGATTTTTACATGTTGAACTGAATAATATGTCTGTCAAGGGGTGTTTTAGAATACAAATGTTTTAATTTGTTTTCACTACTTTTTGAATTTCCCAAATCAAAAGAACAAAACATGCTCTTGATTCTTGAAGTGTGTTTTTGTCTTGAGAAATAAGAGCAAATTGATTTTGTTCAAAAAAAACCTTTTTTTTTAATTAAACCATTAAAATGATAGTTTTTAAAACAAAAACAAATTTTTGTACTATCAAATTTATGATTTAAAAAGTTGATATTAAATAACCATACGAAAAAACGTTCTTTATGCGAAGAATTCAGTACACGTTTTTTCCAGTTTTGGAATAAATAAACATATACAAACGAGAACTTTCCTGTGTTTTTGTTTTAAGAACCAATTTGTTTTGTTTTCACATCAAAAGATTTTTATTTCGTGCTCCATGAACAAAGATTTGGCTGATGGCAAGGTAGTGCACAAAAACCTCATACACGGATAATAAGGCTTGCAAATGGTATCAGATTGTCGAGTTTGAATAAGGATTTGATTTCATTAGGGGCTAGGGTGATCTAAATTTTATCTGTTTATAATCGAATCGGATCAAATATTAGTTCTAATCGATTTGATTTAAATATGTACACTCATATATGCTTAAAAATTCATGTTGTATCTACAAGTAAAGATAATTTGAATAAGTTGCTTTTACTAAATTGTCATAAATTCAAGTTTTATATAAATAATTTTTAATTAATTTTATGCAAAAAATATAAGGTAATGGTCATTTTCTAGTATATTTTATTAGACTGCATTTGAAATTAATGTAAAACGTGTATACCGATAACATTTTACATTGAATCATCATTAAGTGATTGTTGTTTTTTTAAATGTGATGCATTTAGTGTAACGTTTTACATCAATAATCGACATAAAATTTTATATATGATGAAGTATTACATTGATTTACAATATAAAACTCCACCCCATCCAAATATGCACAAAATTGAATGAAATTAAAATTTTATATCGATCATTATTACATATTCTTTCCAAACACAAACAAAACCGAACCAAATTAAATATTTACATCATTCTTCATTTACACCCATTCTAAACACAGCCTTAGCCTTAGTAACATATAATTCTTCGACCTATTTTAATTAGTTTAATTTACTTGAACTTCAATATCGGATATGATTTTAATTCGTAAATGCATCAAATTAGGATCTTCATCTACCTGTATCCAATTCAATTGGATTCATTTTCAACCTATAATGTGAAGCATGTCGATGTGCATTTCGGCTGTCAAATGGACTTTGAAGGTCCAAAGACCCGATCTAACATCCAATTCAATTAAAATTCATTGCATGTATGCTGTGTGAAATAAACAATAAAAAATACCAAAAATAATAAAATTAGTATTTTATATTTATACACAAATATAACTGTATAACATAAAATTAATATTTTGGAGTTTCAGCTAATTGGATCGGATTGGAATGTGACTGGATTTTATCCAAATCCAATCCGATTACAGTACTACGTGGACTGAAATATCACGTCACGTGAAGTGAGCCTGTGGACAGCACTGGCCACTGGCTGTCGAACGTGGGCAGCCAAAATTTTCTCTATTCCTGTTTTTTCCCCAGCTCGATCTAAGGTGGTGTTTGTTTACCCCTCATTAGATCATTTTTCTGACATGAAAATGTCAATTAAAGGACTATTCCCTTGTTTTTTATACTTTTAGGTCTCTTGTGTAATTTCATAAAATAAAGAGCGTTACATAGAAGAACATAAAATTTTAGAGGTTGCCTTCGTTATTAGGTAAATATTTTTAGGGTTAGGATTTTCTTGTTATTCGTAACAGACGGACAGGATGTTTTGATAATGAACGGATAAGATCTTATTTCTTGATCCCTTATATTGTTTCTCAGTTGCGTCGAGTCCTCTTTGTAAGCCAAAACCCTAGAGCGAGTGTGCAGGCGGAGGAACACCACCATGGGTGAGTGGACAATGTCTTTCTTATCTATGTTTCATCGATCGATGCCGGAAATCTTTAGACTTCATTTGATTTCATTGCTGTTTTGTAAATCATTTCACAGCTTCCTTACTAATTTTCTCGATGCTAGGGTATTTTTTTTGTTGATTTTGATTCTAGTAATGAAATTATGGGGCTTTGTTATGGATTTTGAATGCCAAAAATTCATGAACCTATTTGTCATATTTTTGTTTACTTTGTCTCGCTGAAGCTACGCACTGCTTTCTTCCTAGAGATTTCTAAATGCTTCGTTTTACGACGTCGATGTTTTATTTGTGTCGGCCGATGGATTTGTGTATGCGCTCTTCGTTTTATTTATTTTCCTTAATCAACTGTGGTTCATATGCAGTATGGCCCGAGATATATAACTCAGTTTGAAGATCCGAGGTTTTTTCTCTTGATTTTATGTACTTGGTATTTTGGGTGCCTTCTGCTGCTTGTCAAATTCTGGGAATGGAGTTTTGATTCTTTTCTTTTATCCTCTTTGATATGTAGGGGCTTATAAGTACGTGTCGGAGCTATGGAGAAAGAAACAATCCGATGTGATGAGGTTTCTGCAGAGGGTTAGGTGTTGGGAGTACCGCCAGCTGCCTTCGATTGTCCGAGTAACTCGACCCACCCGCCCCGACAAGGCTCGCCGGTTGGGTTACAAGGCGAAACAGGTAAATGCTGTTATATTCCGTCTATATTTTTCTCACCGAGTGTATCTCTGTGTTTTCTGTGATCTATTTTTTATGTTTATTCAGTCACATCTTGCACCGTTCTTTCGAAAGTCAAATAACTCAATAGTTTCATTTTAAATAATAAATTCTATGCTTCAATGACTTGGTATCTTAATTTTTGGCTTATTGTTATTTGTCGTTGTGTTTTCTCACTTTCATTCTTATTGTTATAGAAGCTGGGACTGCATTGTTAACAGATATCATAGAAAATATAACACTGACCAGTGATAGATTGACATGCCCCGCTTCGTTCTAACTACAAAATGAAATAGTGCGATGTAGAAAAGATAAACCAGCTTGGTGAATATCTGCTGTCATCATCTCGGTAATTTATCATTATAAAATGAGTTAGTTAATAAAGATTTAATACAACAGAAAAAGTGGAAAGGTAATTGGGCACTCTATTGTGGCCGTCTTCATCCATTTTGAGAAGCAAATGCAATGCTAAATCTTCCGCCCCCATTTTTTTCTTTTTATTGTTTTTGGGAATCACCAATTCACCACCATGACCTTCCTTACATAGTCACCAACCATCTTATTAAATACAGCTGTCTTTCTCCTCCCATGGTTTTGAAGAGTTTCTGTAGCCATTCTTGTATTGCTGATAAATAAGTTTCTGTGAACTGGAAGACTGATATTGAAAATAATTACATTAAAAGATTTATAAAAAAAGTAATTACATTAAAAGGACGTCCTGGTACATGGATTATCTGTATATCTGTTAACTTGTTCTTGAGGCCCTGGTGTGTAACTCTAGGGTATCCTTAAAGGTGAAACAACATGGACCTTTTGCCACGTTGACATAAAAACCTGCCACAATGGCTTGAGCAATGAATGGAAGGGCGTTAAAGACACCCCATATTTTACAGGGAAATTATTAGATTAAATTTCCTAATAAAAATGAAAATTAAGTGTGAGTTTAAATAGCCTCATATTTAATACTTTCTATCTTTTCAAAAATTAAAAAAGGTACAAAATTTAGAGGGATCAGGAGAAGAGATCTGTCTTGACATGGATGACACTATGAAATGTTATTAAGTAGATTTGATCCTTTTATGAAATTCTAGACCATAATTTAAAAAATGAAAACCACAATGGTGAGGTATGCATTGCGAAAGTTTATTGCTTTAACCACCTTAATAATGTTGACGAGGTCTTGCTTCCTATGAACAAGTGTATGCCTCATTTCTGAAGCCCATCTGCAGGCTATTTCTTTCGGCCTGACCATCTAATTTGTACTCTGTCTTAAATCTTGAGATGATTAATTGATTGTTTACCCTGTTTCTGTGTCAAAACTATTGACCTTTACATCTTGTCTACCTTGCATCCCTACAACTATCTGTATATTTTAGTGGAGGATGGTTTCTCATATGCTATAATTACTTGTCTCATATTGCATGGATTATACTTAAAATATTGTTTCCAGGGTTATGTGATCTATCGTGTCCGAGTTAGACGTGGTGGTCGCAAGAGACCTGTGCCAAAGGGTATTATGTATGGTAAGCCAACAAACCAAGGTATCACCCAGCTGAAGTTTCAGCGCAACAAGAGGTCAGTTGCAGAGGAACGAGCTGGTCGGAAATTGGGTGGCTTGAAGGTGCTCAACTCCTATTGGATCAATGAGGTTTGTAGTGTTAATGTTATCTGGTTCTTCCTCCAACCCATGCTGTTCATCTGAAAGTTGTGGTGTGTAATATTTTTACTCTTTTATGCAGGATTCTACCTACAAGTACTATGAGATCATTTTGGTGGATGCTGCCCATAATGCAATCCGCAATGACCCAAGAATCAACTGGATATGCAAGCCTGTGCACAAGCATAGGGAACTTAGAGGTCTCACTTCTGCAGGGAAGAAGTACAGGGGTCTCCATGGAAAGGGGCATTTGCACCACAAGGCACGACCTTCCCGAAGGGCCACCTGGAAGAGGAACAATACCCTCTCTCTTCGTCGCTACCGTTGATCCTACTACTTGCTTTTCTTGTTGCTCCTGGATTTTCATATTACTTGTTCTTGTTTCTTTAGTATGCGGAAAATATTTTGGGACATGTTCAGTTTGGAAACTTTTAGACATTTCATGCCATATTAGTTGCGTTTTTACACCTTTTCATTTCATTGAATGCTTTTTGATGCTTGGGATACTTGCGTTGCGTCTAATTCTGTCTTAAAAAGTAGAATTGGAAGAAGGTGAAGATGAGAAATTGTTTGGTTAGAAAACAAGAGAGAAACGGGTTATTTTCAGCATTTTATCCATACTAATTTCCACCATTGTTGAATTTGCTAAATATATTCAGGTCTTATAGATGGAAGTCTAGAAACGGTTGTACACTAAGGAATTTCCAACCTTTTAATGCCATTAGCAAGTTAAGGCTTCTGAACTTTAAGAATGTATTGATTTATGGGTTTTTCAAATTAAAGTAAAATTGCTACATGCTGATCAACTGAGGTGGCCGTTTATGTTTCGAAGAACAAAACGATACATTATCGGCGGACACCCCCCTCGATCTCTCCACTCCCAATTACTCAAATAACAGGACTAGTATGATCTGAAACATGCTGATAACCTAGAGCTAGAAATTGTAAGTCGCAAGCTGTGAAATGCTGTCTCTCTCAGTAAGTGCATTTGAATGATCAAAAGTTATGGCCTGCCGAGCTAAAAAGGGAAAAAAAGTTACATGGCCATTGCAATCTCCAGAAGCCAAAATGAGATTTCATATCCAAGAGACAGAGTAACTATTGGAAAGAAAATCAATTCAAATTTGAAAACTCTTGGATCAAGTATCGAAGTTATATGAATCATACCCGTGTCCGGATTAGCTTCACACAAGGGCTCCTTACACCGACCTCACATCAGAAGTTACCAAGTACCAACTGGCTGTACATCAGGAACATCCGAACATCTCGTTACTTATATCAACGTTTTTGAATCGCTGTTTGATCTGGATGGTCGGACTATTGGGCTCGGAAACCGTTCAGGCAACTGATTACGTTTTATCCAAAATCCGAAATCTGGTAAAAAAGTATTGAAAAAATCAACAAACTGTTGAATTGAGTGGTCGAACTGTTGATCCGTTCAATAAATTTTAATTGTTTTTTTTATTTTTAATTATTTTGAATTTTACTGTTAAAATAAACCATTCATTCGAACTAGATGGTCGGATCGTTGAGCTGAAAACCAATGGCTAGAACAATTCCGTTTTCGAATTATTTTTTAAAATGTTGACTTATATTATTATTCATGTAAAATGTTTCCAATACACCGTACGATGTGATTGTAAAAAGGCAGAAATCGGTGTGAACAGCGCTCTGTGAGGGATAAATTCCAATTCCAAACGAAAGTATCTATTTTAAATAAAAAATATTGAATTTTAAGAGGGAATTTAATTTTGTTTCAGTTTATAGTAGGTAGAAACATGTTATGAGATGGTGGTGTGGCATTTGTTTTTGTTTTATAAAACAACCATTCCCATTGTTGGACACAACCTAGATGGTGAAATTACATGTATTTGAAGAGGTTTAATTTGTGATTAAAACTTAAATGAGTTTTGACAGAGGAATGATGGGTAGGTTGGATATAATGTGATGATTTCATAATTAATATATGCATCGACCTTAATTTTTAACGGAAAAGTACGGACAGGCTAATTTCTATAAGATTAAAAGAGAGGAGAAACAAATTATAGTTGTTTATTTTTTTTTAAGCCACGCAAATGGTAGAAATTTGAGCTAATGAGATTCTTTAAATTCTTGGAAAAAGTTTTCTCATCCCGAACATTGGAAATTTGGAATTGGGACATGGACAGTTGGACGGCCGACGGCGTGCCCAGCTGAGAAATCTGACGACGTTCCCATCCCCTGTAAACATTCACTCGAATCTAGTTAAGCGTGCATCCACTGCTACCCATTCACGCAATAAAACGGACATGGCTTATGCCCAAAGATAGTGTTAAAAGCTGGTTTTCTTTAAAAAGAAACAAAAGAAGAAGAGTTATTAAAAGAATGAATACTACTAGTACGTAAAGTACAGCCGGGGCAATACGACCGGCCGTGCACACGCACGTCTTCTCTTTTCCATCCGTTCTCTCCTAATCCTATATATAGTATAGACATATACACTTACTCATCGTCGAAGCCGTTTCTTATACCGAAAGATATAAATCATGCATGCATCACTACTCACCCACCCTTCATCAAGTTAACGGCCGTACGTGCCTTTGCCTTTGAACCTCTCTGTCATTTTCGGCATGCATTGCTTTGTGTTTTGGCCACCTGAGGCCTGAGCTTTCTCCGTTTCTATTTAAAGAACAAGGACCCAAGCTGGCTGTTGTCTGTAGCTTCTCATCATCAACCCCTAAAAGGCTAAAACCTTTCTCCTTCTTTCTTAGATATCTTCCCTTCATCTGCCTCAACCTGATCAGAGAAGCTCCCTCCCCTACAAACTACCTGCAAGTAGTCTTTATTAATTGTTTAACATGGCAAAACCACTAAAGAGCCCTCTTCTTTCAGTACTCTTCTTACTGTCATCAACCGATGCAGATATCAATGTTGCAGACTTTGGGGCCAAGGGAGATGGGAAGACAGATGCAAGTGAGGCTTTTCTCGCAGCATGGGCGGCCGCCTGCAGCTCTTCAAAGCCAGCAACTATATACGTACCACCCAAGAAGTATTTCCTCCGTCCAGTGGTCTTCCGTGGGCCGTGTAACAATTCTGGGATTACATTTCGAATGGATGCCATCCTGGTCGCTCCGGATTATAAGGAGATGCCATCTTCTGAGAACTGGCTCATGTTCGATGATGTCGATGGGGTGTCTGTTCTCGGAGGGTATCTGGATGGACGAGGCTCAAGCTTGTGGAAGTGCAAAAGTGTATCGAAGAATTGTCCTGGTGCTGCAACGGTACGTATATATATATATACACATATCATCGCCATGGCCTTGATCTATTTTTCATGTAATAGATTAATCATCAATTGCGTTTGAATAACGATCGATGATGATCCATTTGTGCAGTCACTTGGTTTCTACAGCTCGAAAAATATAGCTGTCCAGAAATTGACATCGATCAACTCCAAACTAGGTCATATTGTTGTCCATACATGTCAGAATGTAGTATTACAGAAAGTTCTGATTCATGCCGCAGACCAGAGCCCGCATACAGATGGCATACATGTGCAGAATTCGATTAATATCAGCGTATTCAACACAGGCATCAAGACCGGTGATGACTGTATCTCCATTGGTCCTGGAACAACGAACTTGCAGGTTCACGGTGTTGCTTGCGGGCCTGGACATGGCATAAGGTGAGATGCTGCATTTCTTGCATATCGATCGTTTTTGTTTTTCACGTCTGATTTGGTCAGAGTTATTCTGACCTCAGTATCAGAATCAGATTTCAGAGGCTTAGCCCTTGGTTTTGAGCCATTGTCATATATACCTGCTTCTCTCTTTTGGGCGGCAATTCTCAATCGATCTGAGCTGCCGATGAAGCCAATCCGGTCGGTTGCCTGGCCATCCGGGCTCTGGCCGCCGGCTATCAAGATTCAGGCTGTGCAGCTCCTAATCCTATTCGTATTTGACCTGTCCAATGAGTTTTCATGTATTGAATCTGAATTCTGAAGGAGTGTTTGTGCATGTTGCAGCATTGGGAGCTTGGCTAAAGACCTGGAAGAAGAAGGTGTGCAAAACGTGGTGGTGCAGAGTGTGGTGTTCACAGGAACTCAAAATGGTCTAAGGATTAAATCTTGGGGTAGACCCAGTAATGGGTTTGTGAGAGGCGTGGTGTACAAGCACGTTGTGATGAAAAATGTCAAAAACCCAATTGTTATCGATCAAAATTACTGCCCACGTAATGAGAATTGTCCTTACCAGGTAAACAATTACATAATTTTCAGTTAGAGGTTTCTTTTGTATCTCTGAGCTTTGAAGCCTACAAAGTACAAAGTCTTAGAATAGGGAGAACATGAATAATAATCCATTATCTTCCATTTGATGAGGGATTTTCTTCATCAGCTATAGTCTGTATGGACTCCTATGATGGTAGTCCTCAGCTTTAATTTGTTGAATTCGTTTTCTCTTTTTCTTTGGGGGGTGCAGAAGTGGTATAGAAGTAAATGGCAGAGTGCTATTGGTTCAGTTCACATTGATGTGATCTACTCAACGTATCTGTTATGATATTTTCTACAGGACTCCGGAGTGCAAATAAGTGGAATCTCGTATAGAGACATTAAAGGAACATCAGCTACTAAAGTTGCTGTGAAGTTCGATTGCAGTCCAACTGCTCCATGCAAAGATATCGGCTTACAAGATATAAATCTCACTTACCAGAGTAAACCAGCACAGTCCTCCTGTCAGAATGCACGTGGAGTAGCTCATGGTGTGATCGTCCCACCAAGCTGTTTAATACAATAATTGTTATTTCAAACGTAACAGCAGAAACTACTTATCTTTTTAATTTACAATAATTGTAAATCAGGACAAAATGTTAGATCATGTACATTTGTTACTGTAAAGCAAAGAAAAATGTTCAACAATTGTATATAATTTATATAAACCCATGTCTGAGAGAATAAAAGCCTGTGTTGTTAAAAGATATCCTATTCTCCTATATTTTCCCCAATATTTAAGTGTAATTAGATCTGAAGAAAGACTATTGCAATTCCTCATTTTGGGTCTTGTATTGCAGGCCACAAGATGCCTTGGGCTCCCTCATACAGTACAATTCTACAAGTTTGCACAATGTACAAGTTTCATTTGAGGAGATCTGTCTTCTGTAAAGAGACACAACGATGAACATGGATAGAGTATATCATAGTTTCATTTTGATGGTGACTTGGATTCATTTGATGCAAAGGTAGATTAGGGTTTAACAATGGTGTCTCAGTGAGCTAAACATTAATCTCGTGCATACCTGGACTGCCAAAACTAGATTAGGGTTTTCATGCACTTTCTGACCCTTTTTGTCTAAAAGTAGTTCCTGCTCAGTCCTTCATATAAAACTAATTGTTGAATGGCACTCCTAATAAACATTATTTTATTTTTTTAAGCCGGAAGGAAAATTCGTTAATTCAATTGAGGTGGCGTTTGATAAATCTGAAATCTGAAAAGTTAAAAAGATATTAAAAGAGTCTGAAATCTGAAAAGAGAGTTTTTTTTTTTTTTTTTTTACTTTTTAGAGGCTCTGAATAAAGAAGATTGTTTATGTTGGATCAAACCTTTAGCATCTGAAATTCACTAATTTTACTATTTTACCCCCTAAATTAGATTATTCGGTTGCAACAGAGAGAGAGAGAGATCAAGGGTATTTTGGACTTTCAACAAGGTCTGAAACACATCTGAACGCGTTCAACGCCTAACCCATGTCCTATTATTTCAGATCTGAAGATAGTTTTCAGACCCAAATTGAGATACACTTCCAAACGCCTTTGATATTTGAAAATCAACATTTTCAGACTTCAGAAGTCTGAAAAGTGTTATCAAACACCACCTGAGTCTTTGTACAATTAACCTGAAAATTAGAGAATAAAATCCGGTGGACCTCCCAAGGTTCAGACTGACCCAGGTACAGAGCATGCTTAGAAATGTCATGGGCTGGAAAATTCCTTGATCTATAGACATGCGAAATGGAAACATTTTGTAGCTGAGACGAACAAACATCTCACTTTGACACATTTTTGCAATATTACAAGTATAGGAAAATGATGAGCGACACATTTTGTAATATGACCCAAGGGATGGATACATGGTCATTGGTCAATTAGAGCCATTGAGCTGAATTATCGGGCCTAATTAGGGCTGTCATTGGATTGGGTCTGACCCGATGGAACCGAATTGATTGTATTGGTTCTACTTTCAGGATTTGGAATGATGGATCGATTCCGGTTCTTGTTTTCTGGTCCTGATTATTATCGGATCGGGACCAGTTCCCAATGTATATATTGTTTTGAACAGCCACCACGCATTAATTATTTGATTCCACCGTGTCTAAGCTTGAAAAGTATATTCCCGGCAAAGAATTTCACCAGAAGAAAGTGTGGTGTCTTGCTTGCACAACACCGAACACCTGAATCTGCTCATTATGTATGTAACAAGCTATTAACAGGAATGACCAGAAGATAATCTAGTTGCCTAAAATCTCAGAACATCACCTTTGAGAATGGTGCTTATATGATAACCATTTATAGCATTTCGTAATCTAATCTGAACCAGGTGCTCTGATCATCAGGGCTTAGGCTACTTGAACCACGGGTAGTTACCATGGCGCAAGGACTGATTATAGTGGTCTATGCTAGATAATAATAGAGGATGTGGGACAGTGAAATTGCTACAGGACTTTTTTGCTGGTAGCAGAATGGTAGCTAAGGTGGCAATTGTCCGTCTTTAGGGCAATTCTGGCAAATAATGTGTTAGAAAGATGGAGGCCTAGAATTCAATTCATCTGAGCTCCCCACCCCCACGAGTATATTTAAGATGGTTTCTTAGTGAAAAATGAATGTGGCACTAATATTCATTGTTGTGAAAATTTTAATTTTTTTATACAATTTATTTGAATCTTACATTTAAATAATTTCCTAAAGAAATCTTACAATTTATATGATTCATGTAACCTGATGCATTTATTTGGTTGTTTTAAGCTTTACCGAAGGGATTTTATTTTCACACCATTATTACAGTAGTTTTTCTGTTTAGAAAATTAAAGATTTTTCCCATCATATGTAGGTCAAAGACTTGTTATTTTGTAGGTTCATTGACTCCCAAGTCATTATGTTGTCTTTGGCTTCTGGTGTGCAAGTAGTAAACTCAGTTAAGTACATATATGATAGATATGTACAAGTAATAAAATCACTATTTATATACATTTATGTCTTCATTTATAATTTTAAAAACCAACAAATTTCTAAAAAAAGCAGTACTAACTTTTTGATATTCATGAAATGATTTGATTCAACATACTTTATGATTTATAATACAATTACAATCTTCAAAACATTGTAAACATTGTAGCAAGGACTTGGAATAAAAGATCTGCTTGGCTATGCTCATGCATGGGTTGCTGCTTAGGGACTCACTTTGCATGCATCCTACATGTACGGAACTGGTAATGCTCTATGCACGAACAGATATTATAATACTTTTTGGGGTTATCTTGATTAAAGAATGTGGAATTTAAAGCTGTTTGATACATAAAGTAGTACAACATTAACTGGCTCAAGAATACCATAAAGTTTTCAAGAACAAACAAGCACCATCTGAATGATATTAACATCTGGGCTTCACAATATTTGGAACAGAAACATGAGGATCGAGCTTATAAGAACTAAGAGTGGAAATACAGTTAGACCAATATGACCTCTGATTGCATCATTAGGAGATACCTCAGGTGCTAAAGGCATGCTAGCCCTTCCTTTCCTTCACGACACTCGCTGGAAAAAAGGCCAGGGGGATATTTCCCATAGAGGTTAATGTAGCTGAACATGGTCGATGCACAATCATTGGTCAAGTCATTCAACTCCGCTGCATAGGGGCATGCAAACTCCTTAAGAGCTCCACAACAGAGATTTGGAGGGTACTTGGGCCCTTGGCACTGGCCTGTGATTACTGAGTAGTTCAGGAACTCAAAGTTCACGGGGCAACCTGCAGATCACCAGAGGAAGAACATTATTTCACCATCATTTTAACATCTGGAAACATGATGCAATTATTACAAAACTATTGCTATCGGATACATTCAAACATGGCTTTAGCTATACCCAAATTAACTATCAGTTTATTCTGTTTTGGAGTCCAGATCTGCGAGGCACGCTAAGTGAGTACACAGAGAAAACACACAATCAGTGTGCAACACCTGAACCACCAGCATGACTCCCATCCCATATGTGCAATGAATTGAGCACGTATGGAGAATGGCAATCAGTGTGCCTACTCAATGTGTTCACCAATTGCGCCTATCTGGCAATCAGTTTGCCTACTCAATGAACTGACCCTGGCTACATTTTTTTCCAATAATATATGATAAATTATTAACATACATGAACAAACCTATATTGGTCTATTCCTATTCAGGGCATCATTATTCATGAACTGACTATGGCTATTCTTTAAATGTCTTCAAACTTATAATAGATGCATGAATTGGCCAATTGATGGCTCTAAAAATTTGAAGTATGTGCAAAAGGTACCTTTCAAGTTTTTTTTTTTAAATAAAATGATAAGTCATAAAAACCTTGTACATCTCAGGTTTCAAATGTTATGTATACTTTTATTTTTTCCAATCAGTGCACTTGTAACCAAGATTCTTAAAATCAAGTGCATCTTTAGCCACACATCAAGTTTTGAAGCATTTGATTCGAGAGTTTTGTTGATTGCTTGAACTCAGATGATAGGTCCACCTCTTATCATTAATACTAGTGCACCTTTAGTATTTTACACTTAAAGATGCAATTTTTTCAATGTTTTATACTTTAGGAATAGATTTGTCATACAACAGAATAAGTTTTGATATTAAGGCTGTGTTTGGTTGCTGTGCAATTTTATTTGCACTAATGCAAATGCATGGGAGTGCAAATGAAAAGAATGCAAATTCTGATTTGATTTTGTTTTGGGTTTTACTTTGTTCTGCTTCAAGTCTTATTTTACTTCATTTTTTACTGAAATCAAACAAAAATATGGAAAATTTTGAAAGAAAAGTAAATCAGAATTTGGACCTAAATCATTTGCACTACCATAATTTTACATCAGTGCAAATAAATTTGCATTGCAACCAAACACAGCCTAATATACAATAAGGATAGTTATTGCTCACACATTTTCCTAAAGCCACCGATTTTCCCTCACAAGTCACAGTAACCTTAGTGGTTCATATGACCAAACACCAAAACAAATAATTAATCAATCAGAGATAGAGTCAATGGGCTACTAAATAAATCAGTGCACTCAAATCAAAAGGTCGAATTTTTCTATACAGTTATCTTAATTATGAATACTAATTAAAAACTATGATACTGACAGATATACCAAAAATGTGAAAAAAAACACATCTGCATTTGCAATGAAACATTATCCAAACTAACATAGGCTTTTCACACAAAAAAAGATCCATATAAAGCTCATTATAATCTAATTTAAAAAAAAATAGAATAAAATTAAACAGTCCACAGAAGGCACAAAAGCAGATATCCAGAAAGGAACAATTCCACTAATACTTTGCACCAGCAGTCCATATATCACAAGAGATAATGCACTGTATTAAGGTAACAAATGGAACTGTAAAAGTGTTATTCCAAATAACAAATCTTATCATCTTATACATGTCACTTTATGCAGCGAACAGTCACTTTCGCTTATTGAAAATATAGAAGATTAATCACACCAATTTACTCAATCAACATAATTATTTTGATATTAAATCACGTCATAAACAATAAGCCAATTAGAACAACAGAACTGGCAACGAAATTGGGGGGTTTGGGGCTGGGGAGATTCAAGATTGACTGAGAATTTCCCATAAAAATGTGAAATAATTCCTTCTTTTATTTTTTCATTCTTTTGGTGAGCAAACTAGGTTTGCACAATGTGACGGTTGCCAGCTGGAACCAGCTGCATTGGGCTTAAACCAACCACATTTTTGCTGTTCAATAGTCTAACGCGTATGTTTGACCTGGCAAGCTGGAGCTCATCGACAACATAGCTGCCACCAAACCCAGAAATCAACACCCTATATGTGGGGTTGGGCAAACCTGATTTCTCTATTTTGTGTGAACTGTGAATAATTCTTGCACATGAGAACCTTATGCAAATTTTCAATAAATTCAAATTATAGAACTAGTTCGTATAAAGAAAATAAAAATCATTCAAGTGAATTGCTTCTTTCCCGATTGAAATTCCATACTCTGACTTTTTTCCTACCTTTCTTTCCTGAAATCAACAAGGATATCTTCGGATATCTGAAAACTCCAGCACGGAATAGAGCATTCCAAGTAAACGCTATACCGCTAAGTTAATCAATCTATAAAGGCCCTAAGTTCACAACGAACTTTCTACTTTTCCAGAAAAATAAAAGGGACTCTAAACCCACTTCAGATATTATGATCTTGAAAATGCAACAGAAGTATACCGAAGTTCCATGAGAAAAAACGAAAGAATTTGAGAGTAAAAGGGCAGAAAACTAACTTTTTTTCGCCTGAAGGAGGTTCCGACCGGTAGATCCGTGACAATCAAAGACATTATCTGCAAAGATTGGATTGAAACCAAATACGAGAAAACAAACAACCGCACAAACGGGAGGCCAAACTCGAAACGTATTTAAAGTCACCTGAAATGAAGCTCGAAGAATCAGCCAAGCCCATCCAAAGGAGGAACAACAGAGCTGCAGACAAGGAGCGATTCGGCACCATTTTAATTTAATTTTATTTTTTCTCTTGTTTCAAGAGATCTTTTGATCTTCCTTTCCACAGAGCTCTCAAAAAGATGCTTTCGTTTTGGGTAAAGGAAATAGAATCAGATGATGACCGCGCCCAATTCCAGGTTCTGAGCTGTATATCAACTCATCTGTAGTAGAAACGCGTTTCTGTATCCTGCGGATTGCGAGTTGTGAGTTGTGACTCGTGAGAAGTGAGAAATGTTGCTTTCATCATGATTAAGGAAAGATATGGTAACTGTTTACCGAAATAAATTGACTAAATGTTTTCATAATTAGTGTTAACTACTAATTAAGATTATTCAGTCGTCCGGTTACAGGTTACCTAAATCGATTTTGCCTTTTTCCGGTGGATCCCACTGATGTCCAGCCGGGCTGTTATTGGCATGGATGATTGAACTGGCGGTGGCTCAGGTGTGGAGCCCATGTGCTTCAACGTTCAACCAATGGCTTCGAGCTTTGACTTCACATGACGTAGGGTAGATAAATCTTGCAACGCTTAACCAAGCAAATTCTATTGGCTTCAACAAAAATAAAAATAAGGGTGATGAAGAAGAGTTTACATCAGCGCCCCCGTGCATTAAGAATATCTCCCTGTAGTTGTTATTGCAAAATATTTTCAATACACGATTGGGATGTACTGAGGGTACAGATGCAAATTCAATGAAGAAGGCCCATGATCTAGATCGGCGACCTACATTGCCCCAGAGAGGTCTTTTTTTTTCGAGGGGGGGGGGGGGGCAACTTCGAAAAATTTTTAAGTGCAATGTTGAGAAAAATAAAGTAGAATAACCTTCTTCATATATTAGTTCAGGTCTTAATTGCAACTCAAATGCAAACCCAGAATTGACCCTCTTAATAATCGGGACTCAAATGCAGAGCCAGACCCTGTGTGATATAGGATCCGGTTGATCCGGGTCTTTCAGGTTGGCTCCAAGCATTGACAGCTCTACCTCCCATATCAGTGGCTTTCTTTTTTTCTTTTTTATTTTGGGTAGAAGCCAACTAGCCAGGCCCGTGGTTCCAATTCATTACAGATTTACAAATTTATTTTGATAGTACATGAAGACAAAATTCTGTTTAATACACTTAAACAGAACCATAATATAATAGAGTAAGTAAAACATACAGATGTGAAAGGAATCAAAACAGAGAAGCTTTATTTATTGTATGATTTGGATCCATTCCTTCATTACTTCTTCAATGGTAACATAACGGCCATTCTCTATTGAAAGCTGGGCTGCAACACCCATGGCGACAGAAAGCAATCCATCCTGCAAATCTACTGCAGGGGCTCGGACACCTTGAGCTCTCAGCAGAGACAGGAAATTGAGGTGTTCCAAATAGCTCGATCCATGATGCAGCCCATCGTATCTGGTGAATGCAATCCCAGTGAGTTTCAAAAGAGTGGTCAGAATATTTTCCATAGTCAATAATTGATTTTAGTTGACCAACTAGTGCATCAACATGCATCATGGGGAAGCTGACAAAAGATGAAAAGAGCAAGAAATATCAAAACAGAGTCTATACACACTTAATCCGTTTGTCCTCAACTTTTAAAGTTTGCACTCCATCTCTCCCTGTTGCTCGACTGCCCACCCGCACGATACTCTCAGGAACAAAGGCCTCACCCTGTAAACAAGTGTTAAGTTGGGTCATGATGGGACCAGTAAAAAACCAAATACCCAATATCCACTGGCTGTCTATCTCAGATTCTCAGTTAGGAAGAAAGAGTGGTCTACCTTCCCAATGTCACCAACAACAGATATTTCTTGCTCATTTTTACTCCCTTCAGCAAACATGCAGAGGTCAAGCATGCCACGAGAACCATTGTCAAATTCAATGATAACAAATGCATTATCAATGATATCAGGTACCTGCTTCCAGAGGTAAGTTGTAAGTACAGACAAAAGGAAGCAACAAGATAAGAGCAAAAACTATTACATTTCAGGAATTATTATCTGAAACAACTCAATTTCAATACAATACAGATCAAATGCTTCCAGGTCTTCATTTTAATTTTTAAACTACATAAAGATAAAACATATAATATTTTACTCTGGCTGGGAAATTTGTCTCCAAAGTTCAATTAAGCAGCTAACATGCAGGGGAGGAGGCCCACTTTCTTTCCCCTTATCTTCCCTTCCCTTTTTTTTTTTTCTTTTCTCTTTTTTCTTTCTTTTTATTTCTCTTCCTTACCTTTCTTTTTTCTTTCTATTCTTTCTTTTTTTCTGTCTTTTTGTATGAGGTGTTTGTGAGGTGCATGAGGCATATGCCTCTAGCACACCCCATGAAAGAGGCATACGAGGCCTATCGCGTATGCCTCTAGCACGCCTCATGAAAAAGGCGTATGACGCGTACGCTTCTTGCACCTGAGGAATATGCCTCAGAGGTATTAACACCTCTGGCATATGCCTCAGTGTCACGGGGGCTAATTGACAGGGCCCCGTGCAGCGCTCAATGGGGTCGAGAAAGCCTACAAATGCAAGCAACAACACACAAAAGGAAACAAGAGTGCACACAAATTAGACAAAAGACAACTTGTATTGCATTAATCAGTGGTAAGCACAAGCACACAGTACAGTGTCGAGGGGATCTCGTGCTTAACCTTTACATGCTTATGAGCTCACTTCACTACTTACCTCCCCTCAAAGAGTACGTTAAGCTTTTGGGGGAGTGACATAATGATACATCAAAATACTGAATATTCATACTACTATTTACATAATTGCCATTGGCATACCCCCCTTTACAAAAAGAGTACAAGGACCCAACCCAAGACACTTAGATGGCGTGCTGATGGTGGCTGATCCGTCACAGTCTCCCCCACTCAATTCAATCTTTGTCCTCGAAGATTCTTCCTCAGGTACATGTCCATCTTCACTACGAATAGAAGGAGGTCTTCTGCAAGCTCCCAGGTGACTTCTTCTGCAGGTCCCTTCCACTTCACCAGGTACTCCCATTCTGATGTTTGGGAGGATTGGGACAACCTATGGTTGAGGATGGAGTCAAGGGACAGGTACTCCCATTCTGATGTTTGGGAGGATTGGGACAACCTATGGTTGAGGATGGAGTCAAGGGATCGGTTCTTGGGTGGTTGGTAGGATGGGTGTGGGCGTTGGCCTTGGTTTCGGGAGGTATCTTGGCTGCCGGCATGGTAGGGTTTAAGTTGGCTTACATGAAAAACAGGGTGCACTTTTAGCTAAGGATGTAGTTTGAGTCTATAGGTTGATGCTCCTACTTTGGCTAAGATTTCACAGGGTCCCTCATATTTTCTCACAAGCCCGGGGTGTACTCTTCGAAAGAACCTAAGGCAATGGGAATGGAGTTTTACTAAGGCCAGGTCACCTACTTGGAAGTTCTCGGGTCGTCTACCCAAATCGGCCCATTTCTTCATTCTTTTGGAGGCTTTCTCTAGTGAGGCTCGTGTGAGGTCAAGGCATTCTTTCCATTCCCTGGTGAAAGTGAAGGCTCGAGGGCTTCTCCCTTGATGGTCGTTGACGATGCTGTGCGGACATCTTGGTAGTTGGCCGGTGATGACTTCAAAAGGACTCTGATTGGTGGAGGAGCTCTTCTGTGTGTTGACGGAGAACTGTGCAATGTTCAGCAATCGAACCCAATTCTTCTGTGTAGCTGATACAAAATGGCAGAGGTACTCTTCAAGGAGGGAGTTCATTCTCTCTGTCTGCCCATCTGACTCTGGATGGATGCTGCTGGAGAAGTTCAAGTTCGAACCAAGAAGCTTGAATAGCTATGTCCAGAAAGCACTAGTGAATCGGGGATCCCGATCACTAACAATGTTCTATGGGACTCCCCAATATTTCACCACGTGCTTGAAGTAAAGGTATGTCGTGTCTTCAGCTGAAAAGTGCTTTGGTGCTGGGATGAAAGTGGCATACTTGGAAAATCTATCAACAACAACAATAATGGATGCATAGTCTCCCACTTTAGGAAGATCGCTGATGAAGTCCATGGAAACACTCTCCCAAGGTTGTGAGGGCGTTGGAAGAGGTTGTAGGAGTTCAAGAGGCTTGGCACGCTCAGGCTTGTCTTGCTGGCAAATCAGGCATGCCCTTGTGTATTCTCGAACATCTTGCTCCATATGAGGCCAATGGCAGGCATGTTGTAGAAGTGCCAAGGTACGCTGCCACCTAGGGTGTCCTGCCCATAAGCTGTCGTGACATTCACGTAGGAGAGTCTTCCTCAAGTCTTCAACTCTCGGTACAAATATCCGCCTTCCCTTTGTCAAAAGAAGGCCTTCTTCAACCCAAAATCGCCTAGTCTTCCCTTCACGAGCAGCTGTCAATAAGCTCTGAGCAATGGGGTCCTTTTGGAGTCCTTCCTTAATGCGCTCAATGAGGTCCAGTCTGATCTGGCTTTTAGAGGGACCTTCACCTATGGATAATGTTGCAAGCTCGGCCTTCCTGCTAAGTGCATCAGCAACCCTGTTCATCGGCCCTGGCTTGTATTCTAGAGTCATGTCAAACTCCGCTAAGAAATCTTGCCATCGAGCTTGCTTAGGGCTCAGCTTCTTCTGTGACTGAAAGTAACTAGTAGCTATGTTGTCAGTCTTGACCACGAACTTGGAGCCAAGCAGGTAGTGTCACCATGTGCGGAGGCAGTGGACGATGGCTGTCATCTTCTTCTCTTGCACAATGTACCTCCTCTCTGTATCATTCAATTTGCGGCTCTCATAGGTGACGAGATGTCCTTCCTGCATCAAGACCCCACCAATGGCAAAGTCAGAAGCATCTGTGTGTAGCTCACACGGCTTGCTTGGGTCAGGCAAGTCGAGGATAGGTTCTGCTGAGATAGCTCTCTTCAAATCATCAAAAGCTGTTTGGCAACATTCATTCCAGGTCCACATGCTAGTCTTCTTCAGTAAGTTGGTGAGGGCAGTGGTTCGTGCTGAGAATCTAGAGATGAATCTTCGATAGTAGTTCACGAGGCCAAGGAAGGAGCGAAGTTCGGTGACCCTGGTGGGAGGTGCCCAATCTTGAATGGCCCTGACTTTAGCTGGATCCATGCTGATTGTGCCTGCTCGAATTATATGGCTGAGGAAGGCCACCTCTTTTGTGGCGAAAGAGCATTTCTCCTTCTTAACAAACAGGTCGTTGTCCCGCAAGACCTAGAAAACAGTACGGAGGTGGTCAACATGTTCCTCCAAGGTTCTACTGTAAATTACAATATCATCAATATACACAACAACAAATTGGTCCAGGTAGGGATGAAATATTCTGTTCATCAATGTACAAAAGGTGGCTGGAGCATTAGTGAGCCCAAAGGGCATGACAATAAACTCAAAGGACCCATATCGGGTAACACAAGCTGTTTTGTGTTCATCCCCTTCGGCTATACGCACTTGATAGTACCCCGACCTCAGGTCTAGCTTGGTGAAGTACTTGGCCCTGCTGAGCTGGTTAAAGAGGTCGGCCACCAAAGGTAATGGGATATTTGTTCTTGATGGTGAGCTTGTTGAGAGCTCGGTAGTCAATACAGAGCCGAAGAGATCCATCATGCTTCTTTTGAAACAGGACTGGTGCTCCAAAAGGGGCCTTAAAAGGCTGAATCAACCCAGCATCCAACAACTCATTCAACTGCTTTTGTAGCTCGGCCAGCTCGGGAGGAGACATTCTGTATGGCGGGCGTGCCGGTGATTTGGTTCTAGGCTCCAACTCAATCTTGTGATCAACTTCTCTCCTTGGGGGAAGCTTCTTCGACAATGTGGGAGGCATGACATCCTGGAATTCTTCTAGTGCCATTGTAATTGCTGGCGGGATATGCCCGGTTGGTGGGTCAGGCAGGTCGGAGTCCACCAATGTGGCTAGGTAAGTGGTCTCTCCTTTCCACACTCCATCCTTGAGTTGCAATGCTGAGAGCATCTTGGGGGTGGACTTGGTCTCTGGCACAACTGGAACCATGCAAGGAGCCTGATCTTCAAATATGCACACTGAGTTGAGGAAGGGCATGGGCACCGCCTTTACTTGGGTTAAGAAGTCCATGCCGAGAACAACTTGAAAATCATCCATGGGCACGACTGAGAGGTCTATCATCCATTCCTAGTCACCAAGTTGCAAGACCACTCCACGAGCTACACCTTGTATGGGTTTGGCATTAGAGTTCACAGCCTTCAACCATCCGACTTCCTTGGTAGGTGCAAGTTCTACTCGGGATGCCTCCTCCATAGAGATAAAGTTGTGTATAGCACCTGTATCCACCATGGCTCTTGTGGGCTTACCATTCAAGCGAATGTCTACATACATCAGTCCCTTCAGCTTGAACTTCGGTGCTTCATGCGGGCTCACCTTCTTCTTCATTGCATTGAGTCTTCGTAGAGCCCCCATTCTTGTCTCCTCTGGTTCCTTCTCCTCCTCACTGTGCTCATCATCACTAAGCTTTGCAAGCAAGGCATTGAGCTTCCCCCGACTAGGACAATCCTTGGTTCAATGTTTTCCCTCACAGATGAAGCATGGTGCTGGAGGTGTTCTCTTCACAAACTGACCACCCCTGTATCCAGAGTCCCCTTCCGGTCTCCTGTTGAACTTAAAAAGTGTTGGGTTTACTTGGCCCGGAGTCTCCCTTGGGCCCGTAGTAAGGTTTCCTATCACCTCCTATCTTCCCTAGGCCCTGATATGAGTTGGGTTTGGGGCCATCTTTGCTTGGTCGCCTGTTGTCTACCAGTTGTTCAGCAACGGCCATGGCTGTGGCGAGGTCCTTCATACCTCGTCTCTGGAGTTCAAGCTCGGCCCATTGTTGTAGGCCGTCCATAAAGTTGAAGAGCAAGTCCTTGTCTAACATGTCCGTGATCTCGAGCGATAGTGCAGAGAACTCCTTCACGTACTCATGCAATGAGTCCGTGTGCTTTAGGTTCTTGAGCTTCCGACGGGCTTGGTACTCCATGTTCTCTGGATAGAACTGGCGTTTTATCTCGCTCTTGAACACGGACCAGGTATCAATGGAGCATAATCCTCGCTCCGCATTGGCACATCTCCTGCGCCACCATAACATAGCAACATTAGTAAGATACATAACAATAGTACGCACCTTGGCTGCCTCCTCAACGAGTTCGGCGGCAGTGAAATATTGTTCCATTTGCCACAGGAAGTTGTCAAGTTCCCGGGCATCGCGGGTCCCTGCATATGAGGTAGGCTCGCGGACTTTGATCTTTGGAGGGGCTGGAGCAGCAGGTGCACTAGCTGTACTGGCCATCAGTCTCTTCAAAAGGGTCACCTCGCCCTTCAAGTCGTCGAGCTGGATCTGTATGCCCTTCACTAGGTCTTCTAGTGGGTTGTCTGGCCTGTTGGAGCTGTCACCAAGCTGGTCCTCCAATCTTTCCACAACCGCTGCTACGGTCTCAAGGTTGAGTTGAAGCTCGTCCGCACGGTCACGAGTTTCACCAACCACTGCTTCACAGCGCATGATGCGCTTGTCCATGGTCACAAGCTTGCCAACTGACTTGTCATGCTTGCTAGGCTTTGAGCTGACGCCTTTGTCTTTGGGAGAGCTACCTCTAGGCTCGTCCTCATCATAGACCCGTGAGATCCCTTCCTAGATCTCCTCTCGCATATCATGCTTCTTCATCGGGCTGGTGTTGTTGCGGGGAACGACAGGGACTCGTTGGGCTTGACAACCGCTAGTGTCAACGAGGCTCTGATACCAACTGTCACGGGGGCTAATCGACGGGGCCCTGTGCGGCGCTCGATGGGGTCGAGAAAGCCTACAAATGCAAGCAACAACACAAAAGGAAACAAGAATGCACACAAATTAGACAAAAGGCAACTTGTATTGCATTAATCAGTAGTAAGCACAAGCACACAGTACAGTGTCGAGGGGATCTCGTGCTTAACCTTTACACGCTTATGAGCTCACTCGACTACCTACCTCCCCTCAAAGAGTACGTTAAGCTTTTGGGGGAGTGACAGAATGATACATCAAAATACTGAATATTCATACTACTATTTACATAATTGCCATTGGCATACCCCCCTTTACAAAAAGAGTACAAGGACCCAACCCAAGACACTTAGATGGCGTGCTGATGGCGCTGATGGTGGCTGATCCGTCACATCAGGGCGTTATGTGGGTGCTTTGCCTGCAGGAGGCACACCTCCAGGCACACGCCTTGCACGCCTTTAAAACACTGTTCAACCTGTGGTCCTAGAATACCTGTACAAAGGCTCTATATCATGTTGGATACCTCAATTTTTAGTTTAAATTTCATATCTGGCACTGTATCCAGCTGTGCCTTGCTATATCTGGGTAACATAGTATCCAACCGCCTAGACACATAGGCTTCAGGAAGTGAAGTCTTAGTTGCTCTTCTTGTTACTTGTTAGATGAGATGCCCAAGTATACAGACATGAGCATTGAGTAAAGGAAAAAAGGAATACTACTCTCACTTTTCAGATCTAAGACATGGATATTTTGATGAGTAACTCGATTAATATGATGATAACATGACTTTGGGCTGTGTATGGATTGCAGCGGAAACAACAAGGTGGGATTCAAGGGGATATGTGAATCAGCTGCGCTCTGAGTTTTCACCATTTGGCTTGGAAAAAGAAGAGAGTAGACTCCAGATGGCACATAGCAGTGGTTGTTTGCCATTTTAAAGGATTTTGGAATCCTTAAGGCTGTGTTTGGTTTGAAAGAAAAGGTAGGGAAACCTATACAAGGTTTGTACAGGTTTCCCTACCTTTTCTTTCAAACTAAACACATCCTAAAGAAAGCTGGTCATTCCATTTATGGCTCCTCTGCCCTTTCTGTCCTGCTCCAATCCATCCCCTGATGTCACGAACCCAAACATAGCCTTACATGTAGTTTCAGTAGTCTCATTATTCAATGATTATATATTGCCAAATTTTATGGGTGTAATATTTTAAATTCTTATGCTATGATTCATAAAGGTACTTTTATATATTTTTAGAAGTGTCCATGTATAGTTTTGAAGTGCCCATGCAGTAACCATACCATACGCCATATATAATATGCACAAGACAGGTATGCAACATGATCAGGGGTTCTATAGTACTGGTAGTATAAGCTTATTGATGAGATTCCATGAATAGAGATGCTAAATCCTGAGAGTGAACTAGAAAATATATACTTGGCCTCTTGAACCTTCAACTAGTTTGAACTTTGAAGACAACCATAAGCTCATCAGAAAAATCAAATGCAATTGTAGACAAAACAGAAATATAGAAAGATGGTAACTAGAAGCATCAGGTTGTAAGCTTCAGCATAGGAAATATATGGCTTACTAGCCCTTCTATTTGATTGACTAGATGTTTTGACATGAAACAAATGTCTCTGAATGACATATCAAAATAACTATTAATATGATAACCCACATAGATTTACTTATAGAGAGTTCTAGTAGTTTCAGCTTTGGCCAAGTTGCACAATGAAGCTAATATATAACTCCATATAAACAATGATAGAGAAACAGAATGGTGCGTAACTGAAAACTTTATGTGGAGAGTAAAAATTGTATTTCTCTATATTTGTTCAGGCATATATGTACAAGAGAGCAGAAAGATAAGATACAGGGAAAGAGATAGGTCCTAACAGGTTATGTTGAGTGAACCATGCATACATGAGTCATGCAACGGCTTGGTGGGCAAATACTAACTGAATAGATTATAGACCATTAGCTGATGGAACTTCTTAGATTTTTTATTCAATTGCACCATCTTACTGATTTAATACTCCACCCTAATTCCTATTTAAGGTTGTAAAGAAGCCAAGACTGACTATAGAGTCCATCTCATTTAGCTAAATGAGCTCAAGCTAAAAGAGGGTGGCTTTAGCTTGGTTCATGACCAGTTCTTTAAATATTTGGGGGCCTTCTGTTTTTGGATTTTGAGAGGGGGGAAAGTTGGTCAATGGGATTTTGGTTCCCATTGACCAAGAATCCCATGTTCTTTTTTCATATTGATGTGGGAACCAGGGAAAGTTTATTTTCCCGGGTAAGTGATACCCATCTCCTAGGTGGGTAAATAACTTTCCCACCAAGGGGGGAAGTTTCCAACACTTGAATGGGACAAAAATGCCCCTTTTAATAATGGATTTTTATGGCTAAAATGGTCATTTCCTTTTTTTACTTGGGAAATAAAAGAACATGGGTAAATACACTTACTTGGGTAAGTGTTTCCCAAGAAAATCTATGCTAGCTAACCACCAGCATAAAAACACTTTTATAAAAGTAATTTTATGAAAGCAAAGTACTTTTACAAAAGTACTTTTTTTTTGAAAAAGGGAAAGTATATTAAAGAAAAAAGGTATACAAGTTGTATACATCAAAAGGATGAGGAAAGTTCCCCAGGAACCCAACCTAGACAAGCAAAGAAACCTCGGCCCTAAAAAACCTCCCAGGTTAGGCCAAGAACCCAAAGAAAAAACAAAACACCACTTAAAACCCAACCCCCAAACAAAGCCCTTAGAAAACGGGCAATCATAGGCCCTAGTAGCCTCTAAAAAACAAACCCCCAAAATTAGAGCACTTTTACAAAAGTACTTTTACATGAAAGCACTTTTATAAAAGTAATTTTATGAAAAGTACATTTACGTAAGTATTTTTATGAAAGCACTTTTACAAAGGTACATTTACGAAAGCACTTTTATGAAAGCACTTTTACAGAAGCACTTATAAAAGTACTATGAAAAGTACTTTTATGAAAGCACTTTTAGGAAAGTACTTTTAGAAAAGCACTTTTATGAAAAAACTTTTACGTAAGCACTTCTATAACAAAAGTACTTTTACAGAAGCACTTTTGTGAAAGTATTTTTATCAAAGTACTTTTATGAAAGCACTTTAAGTACTTTTTACAAAAGTGCTTTTATTCATTCACTTTGGATTGAATTGTACCCAATCCGGTATATTTGCATTTTAATTGGACCGGATTGGATTGTGGCAGGTGTTGTAGTTTTTTATATTTTCTGGATTTCTCATGTTACTTTGGTGTTTGATTCAATTTGGATTGGACTGGACCCAATCCGGTTCACTTGCATTTTATTTGGACTAGATTGGACTTGGTTTGTTTGGATTTGGTCCAGTCCATTTATAAATGGACCAATATTGGATTGGACCAAATCCAGTCCAATTGACAGCCCTACCGGTAAACATCTATGCTAATGATTTTGGAGACCTAGGTTGGTGGTTTATGACTGCTAACACAATTTTTTTTTTTTAACAATGAAAATAAACAATATAAGGCACTTGCCAGTTTGAAAAGAATTCATTTTTCAGGAAAAAAGTGTTTGGTTCATTCATAGCAATATTTTCTCATTTTACCCATTTTTACCCATTATTGTCCATTTTAGAATTTCATCTTGGGCAAGAATGAGAAAGAATGAGGGTTGAACCAAACATGGCCTAAATATACCATATTTTGACTTGACAAACTTCTTTATTTTCTTTTGCTCACTTTACTGACATGAAACAAATGTTTTGCCACATGAATTTGGCAAGCTTCCAACTCCAGGTCATAAAGAGACCCAAAATTAACTTAGGTGAGCTGAACTGAGAAATTAAGCCTTAGGTTGGTAACATGCCCAAATCAAGCTGGACTGGAAAAGCTCAGCTAAACTTGGTTCATTAACAAATCTGCCTATCAATATGAAAATAAGAGCAGTTTCAATGGAGTAACATCAATATATAATAAATGAAGATAAGGTATAAGTTCATATTGGGGAAGTGGGTTTGGAGGTTTGGGAGAGAGGGAGAAACTTTGGAGGAGAGTGGTGGCATGTAAGTATGGGGTAGTGAACTTTGGGTGGGATTCAAAGGAAGTGAGACACTTGTATGGAGTTAGTGTATGGAAAGGGATCATGAGATTTGACTCTTTGACAATTCCTTTTTATACATGGAAAGTAGGAAGTGGTTTGAGTATAAGGTTTTGGGAAGATGATTGGTCAGGGGTTGGGAAATTCTGCGAAATCTGCCCATGCAAGGTTATACAATCTGGGCAAGAAGGAAGTGCCTATTTCAGAATGCTATGAAGTAATTAATGGTGCTGTGGTTTGGAATCCAAATTTCAGAAGGCCTCTTTTCGATTGGGAGGTGGAGAGTGTTTGGAGCTGTTGGCAAAGCTTCAGGCCTTGGAGATCAATCCCTCAGCTGCAGATATCAGATTATGGAAAGAGTGTAAGGATGGGGTGTTCACAGTCAAGTCAATGTACATGGCTCTGATCGGAAATCAGGTGGCAGCTGATCCAGTTAGGGGTGTTTGGGGGAAACCAGTGCCACCAAGGGCTAAAGCCTTTGCTTGGCTGATTGCTAGAGGTTGCATTTTAACTCAAAACAACTTAAAGTTCAGAGGTTTTCAGTTTCCAAGTAGGTGTGCACTGTGTTTTGCTGGAGAGGAAGATGTTCTTCACCTAATGCTTCAATGCAGCTTTGCAACTCCAGTTTGGTCCTATTTTTTCAAGCTGTTCAAGGTGGACAGGTGCTCTATGTCAAATCCAGCCGAAATCTTTAGTTTCTGGCCAAGAATCCAAGTTGGTGTTAAAACTAAGATTTATGGACCTGTATTCCCTTTGCTGTTTTTTGGGAGATCTGGAAGGAAAGAAACAGAAGAATTTCTTAGGAGAAAAATAAAAAAAAATGGAAGAGGTGGTGGATGTCATCAGTTTGACAGTTATTGGTTGGTGCTGCTGCTTCCAGAGTTTCATGGGCTGGAAGAAAGAAGACTTTTGTGCTGATTTCTGGACTTCTCTGAACTCATAAAGGAGTTCTGATGTCTGTTTTTGATCCTGAAAGTTTTGTTTTTTGTGGTTTCTGTGTTGTCTCACTTGTTTTTTGTTGTATTTTCTTCTATTTAGCAATAAAGTTTTTTCTTTATTTATCTTCAAAAAGAAAAGTTCATATTGCACTCAGGTTCCTCAAGTGCCCTTCTGCTCGTGTACCTTATAAATAGTATCAATATATACCAGAAAAATAATTTGTAAGTTACTGCTTGACTTGTTTTACTTATCCGGTTATCCCTTTATGCTTACAATTTGGTTTTCCCGGTTCATTAAGACTTACCTTTCCCTCATAGATTTCATCCTTGTGGTTAACATCAATATCTCCAGAAGCCATCACCCGAACTGGATTTGCAGCTGCAAACAGTCTCATGAGATCAAAAAAGTGACAGCACTTCTCTACCAGAGTTCCTCCTGTATTACAATTAAAACGATTCCAATTTTTGACCTGTTATAAAAAGGAAGGAAACAAAAATCCATTAATATAGTAGCAAGTTTGGAAGTGACAAAGGAAAGAACAAAGAGAGAATAGCACATGCTACCTTAACCAGAAAAGGAAACCGGTGTTCACGTATTGCCACCATTTTGACTTGTCCAAGTATTCCACCATTAACTATTTCTATCAGCTTAGCCACAGGTGGCATGTACCTATACTCCAGGCCAACTTGCACCAATATCTCTGGCCTCCTACCAGCAGCATCTATTACCTAGGAGAACCCCAGGTTTCACTGAGACTTTGATGTAACCCCAATATATTTAATAACAGAAGTGACAGAAACTAGCCTAAGGTAGCTGAAGGAAATTTTACAAGGGAAGTAAACATGAGAAACAGTAAAAATATACACAATATGTGAATGTATATGGATACTACATGTGTGTTTGTGTAGATGCAGAATCATAATCCCTAAGGGGGGTTAAGAAGGTTTATGTGTAGGAGCTTAGGAAAACAAACATAATTTTATTTATTTCTCATAAGTCCATAATGGCAATGACGATAGCCCCCTTTCGCACAATTATTCCAGCATAATGAACTTTTATAATTCCGGCATCACTATAATTCTAGTACAAAGGTAGAAACAACATTCAAAGAATGCTTGTGACAGAATGGAATCTTCTTCTGACCAAAAGATAAACATTAAGATTTTTTTTTTTTTATGAATGATAATAAATTTGTTAATTCAGAAGCAGATTTAGAGTGAATTCATACATCATCCTAGGGAGAGGCACGAGCTGCAGCCCCTCCTTGAATCTTACAAGTAAACTAGGAAAGAAAAGCAAGAATCACAACTGAGCCCAAAACAATTCTTCCCTATTTACCCCTTGCTTGGCTAACACATCTGACAAAGTATTTGCTGATCTCCCCACCCACTCTACAGTGACCAACATATTCCTTGTCAACCAACTAAATTTCTTCATTTCATTCTTGTAACGCCACATAGCCTCTTCAGGATTTTTCAACCAACCCACCACTACTTTGGAATCCCCCTCGATCGTTAGGTGTTGTACCCCCAGCTGGTTTGCAAATTGCACCCCTTGTACAACAGCTAAAAGTTCTGCCCTGATGGAGTTCCCAATTCCCAAGGGACTTGAGTAGAGCAACAAAATCTCTCCCTTCTCATTTCTCAAAGCACCCCCCATTCCGGATAATCCTGGATTACCCAAGCTACTTCCATCAAAGTTCAACTTCAGTGAGCCTTCGGATGGAGGAGACCAACTTGTAATTGATTTGTCCTTTAGGGATGAGCACCTTGCTATTGCTGACCAATGTCTCCAAAGGTCATTAAAGGAGAATTGATGAAAGATTTCCACGGTCTTCAGCCAAGGTATTGCCCTATTTAACACAGCCTTTCAATTCTTGACTGCTCCTTTCCTTTTCTTGAAAATTCTAGCATTCCTTTCTTCCCAAAGAGTCCAAATCAAGGTAGCACGAGCACATCTCCACATAATTCTCCCTATTTTTGTAGGCCAATAAAAGGTAGAATGGTTGAAGAGCATGTGAACTTCTGCTGGTAGACTCCAACTGCTCCCAAACAACGAAAGTAGCCAAGCCCAAAGGTCTGTAGAAAAGGGATAAGATATTAATAGGTGGTAACAATCCTCAACGTGAGCTCTACAGAGGATACACCAATTAGGACAAATACAGAGGAAAGGCCTTCTCTTTTGTAGGTTATCTAGACTGTTTACTTTCCCATGGAATACTTTCCAACAAAATGCCATAATTTTTTGGGGAACTGGCCTGCACCAAATTTATGTTGACGGAAAGGGTTGGTGAGTAGAAAGTTGAGAGATGGACTTGAGGAAAGAAGCACAAGTGAAGGTTCCATTGGGTCTAGGAGTCCATACCCTCTTATCTGGCTTGGAGGGATCCAAACAAACTTGATTAAGACAACCAAGCAAGACAAAAAGAGATTCAATTTCATCATCCCTAAGTCCTCTACGAAACCCAAAATCCCAAGTAGGATCTAAGGGTGTTCCCAAAGGTGAGACAAATTTTGAGACCACCTCTTTTTTGTACAAAGAAACAGAAAATAGCGAAGGGAACAGATCCTTTAAAGGTGTGTCTCCTACCCAAATATCCTCCCAAAAATGAACAGTGTTGCCAGAACAAACTTCATACCTGATAAAATTGAGGAATTGAGGAAGGGTGTTGTGAATGGCCTTCCAAGGTGTTGCTAGGTTAGCTTGCCTTGATACACCAGCATCCCATCCATTCTCTGACCTCCCATGAATGCTTCCCACCACCTCATGCCACAATCTCTCTCTTTCTAATGGCCATTAACACAACCATTTCCCTAACAGAGCTTGATTTTTTCTAGTTACCCTCCCAAGTCCCAAACCCCCTTCTTTACTTCTACACACAATTTCCCAATTAACCAAGTGATCCTTTTTTTCTTGTCCCAGCTCCCATAAGAAATCTCTCATCAACTTCTCCAATTTCCTAGCTTCCCTAACTGGTATCATAAATACAGACAAAAAATAGGTAGGTAAGTTAGCCAAGGTAGCTCTTATTAGGGTAATTCTCCCTCCTAAAGAGACATAATTCCTCTTCCATGAGGCCAATCTCTTCTCAAACTTTTCTATCACTGGGGTCCAAAATCTACTCTCCCTAGGATTTGCCCCTAAAGGAAGCCCTAAGTATGACATAGGCCAAGCAGAGGTGGAACACTCAAGACACTCCGCAATAGCCTCGACCTCCCCTACCTCCAAATTTATACCCGCTATGCAACTCTTTTCCAAATTAATTCTCAAATTAGAAATACTTTCAAATCCTTTGATTAGCTCCTTTAGGTTTGCTACCTTTTCGCTAAAACCTCCTTCACAAAAGATCATTAGGTCATCTACAAACTGAAGGTGGGTGACGGGGACTTGGTGTCTCCCTATTCTCCAACCCCTAATGGCATCTTCACTGTCAGCCTTAGTAATGATCCTACTAATCACATCAGCTACTAAGGTAAAACAGAAGGGTGAGAGTGGATCCCCTTTCCTGACACCCCTACAAGCTGGAAAAAAGTCCCTCACCATACCATTTACCATAATAGAGTAGTGACAAGTACTGATACACCAAAAAATCCAACTACACCACTTGTCCCCAAATCCACAGTTTCGCATAACCTCTAATAGAAACTCCCAGTCCACCAAATCATAGGCCTTTTCAAGATCCAATTTACAAATGAAACCTCTCTTCCTAGACCTTTTCATTTCCTCCACACACTCATTCGCAATTAAGATCTGATCTGTTATTTGTCGCCCTTGAATGAAAGCCCCCTAGGTTTCACTAATGATAGAAGGGAGGACTGTTTTGATCCTCAACGAGAGCACTTTAGCCAGAAATTTATAGATGCTTGTCACCAGACTAATAGGCCTATAATCTTTTGGGTGGTTGGCATCATTCTTCTTAGGTATCAAGGCCAAAAAGGTGGCATTGATTCCAGGGCTTATAATGTGATTGTCTGCAAATTCCTTAAAGACTTCAACTAAATCCTCTTTCAACACCTCCCAATAGTATTGATAAAAACCCATTGTAAAGCCATCTGGACCTGGAGCCTTGGATCTATCCATTAGAAAGATGGCCTTCTTAATCTCTTCTTCCTCGAAATCCCTTTCCAACCACCTTGCCACTCCGTCATCAATTCTTGGCCATTCCACCCCTTCCACGACTGCTCTATCACTCAAAGGTCTTTTATAAATCGATTTGAAGTGGTCCACATATTTTCTGGCTATGTCATCCTGGTTGGTAATCACCTCCTCGCCTATCTCTAGCTTAGTCACAAGATTCTTTCTTCGTCTCCCATTTGCCAAATCATGGAAAAATCTAGTGTTCCCATCGCCTTCCTTAATCCACTTGTGTCTAGATTTTTGTCTCCAACTGATTTCTCCCCTCAGTAACACCTCTTCCAAATCCTTTTTCAATTGTCTCCTTAACAATCTGTCCTCCTCGGTCAACCCATTTTGAGATTCCTTTACATCCAAGTTTTCTATTCGAGAGATTAGGCACAATTTTTGCTCCTCAATTCTACCAAAATGATCTCTATTCCACTATTTTATTTTGGCTCTCAACCTTTTTAATTTCTTATGAAACTTGATCCCCTTCCATCTTACCCCCCTCTCCTCCTCACCCCACCATTCCTTCACTTTTTTTACAAAATCTGGATGGGTAAGCCACATATTTTCGAATCTAAAGGGTTTGGGTCCTGTAGGAAAAAACTCAATACCTATCTAGATAGGAAAGTGATTTCGAAGGTGACCCTGGGTAACGCTCTAGCAACCAAGTTTTCCAAACTATTCTCCCAGGCAAGGTTAAATAAGAACCTATCCAACTTCAAACACAAAGGGGTTTCCTGAAGGTTGGCCCAAGTGTAACTGGCTTGCAACAAAGGTATTTCCTTCAATTCACATTCTTCAATAAAACCATTAAATTTCCTCATGCTTGTTGTAATTACCCGTTGGGGATTATTGGTTTCATCAGAGAATCTAATGACATTAAAATCCCCACCCAGGCACCAAGGGACATCCCATAGCCCCTTGATTGCATATAGTTCCTCCCACATCTCATTCCTCTCTCTATAGGAATTAGGGCCATACACATTGGTTAAGACCCATACACACCCATCCTCTACATTCTTACACTTAATGGAAACTGAGAATCTGCCTATCAATTCTTCCACTACTTCCACCACATCCTCCCTCCACAGTGTTACGATCCCCCCCCCCCCCCCCGAGGCTCCCCAAGAAGGAGACAAGCTCCAACTAAACCTCTAGACCTCCAAAAACTCCTCACCCATCTCCCATCTAATTCCATCATTTTGGATTCTTGTAACAACACAATAACGGGTTTTTCCCTTCGGAGTAGATCTTTAATCACCCTTCTCTTTCTTGCACTCCCTAACCCTCTTACGTTCCAGCTAATAATTTTCATCGAGACAAAATAGCAAAAACACCCATGAAAATGCCATAATCTCCTCATTTTAGGCCCTTCCCCTATCCCCTCTACCTCTAAATTCTAAATCTCCCTCAATGTCTGAGATTAGCTTTCCACTTCAGATCTTTTTTTCTTCTTTGTTCCTTCCCCCCCCCCTTCCTAATACAACAATCATCCTCTTTCTTTCTCCATCCTTTCCAGCCAATGTCTGAGGAAGAATTTTACCCTGCTCACACTTATTTTGGCTACAACATCTCTCTAAGAATCCTTCCTTTTTTTTTAGTTCCTCCATCATTGTACAGATCAACTCCCAAATTCTGTCTGCCTCCCCCTTACTACTTCCTTCCATCACCCTCTCTCCTCCTTCCACTATCACCCTCTCTCTTGCATCAGAACCTCCTGGATGGGAAGCTAGAATATCTATTACAGGCATAGCACACGAGTCAGTACCTAAAAAAGAATTGACACCCATACCTGGTAGGATGGGGGTAGGACTAGAATCACTGGAATTGAGTTGCTGACAGGCGACAAATGGTTTTAAAGCCTTTCCCCTTTTTGGACAAAGTTGTGAAGTAGACATAGTGAAAGAATCACTTCCTGACGACCTACCCACTTGGAAATCCTTTCTCTATGTTTCCGACACTGGAATACCCACATCCATCCTCACGTCCGATTCTTGTCCCTCTCCACCAACATCCTGTAATTCATTAGACTCAAGGTCAGCTCCCTCGACGAAGGGAAGAGGAGTTTTCACAGCTTTAGGACCACTTTCTTCGCCATTTCTAGTCTTCCCGCCACCTGCCTCTTCAATCTCTTCCTCTAAAAACAACAACTTTGTATGCAAACTTTCTATTTCAAGTAAATCTTTGTTGCTTTTCGGAGACAGACTTCCCAAACTTACAGTTTCGTCTCTATTAGAATCGTCACTGTTGTTTTGTTCACTCAACCAATCTTCAAACCCTGTTCTGTTCAAATCACTAGGCTTCAGATATCTCGGGTTGCACCTATCTGGTGAGAGACGGTTCGCCAGGTTGGATGGGACCCACTGTAAAGAGCCTCGAGACTAAGAGTCTTGAGATTTTGCACCTGAACTGTTCAACCGAAAGGAGGGATTTGAGGTAGAAGAAGATAGACGCTTAATCTCGTCTATCAGCTCATCCCTCCTCCCAGTCACGTGCTTACTTAAAGGGTCCCTTGGCCCATCTGTCTTGTAATGGGCCTTGGGCTCAAAACTTGTAATATAAGAACCCAGCTTTAAAACCTTAAATTGAGTGGCCTTCTTGGCCCACCAGAAAAGGGATCCACTCGACTGGGCCCATTTTCTAAGTCTTTTCCTCCCACATGACCTCTTAACAAGTCACGCCCCCTGTTTTAATGGTCGAACCAGCAACCCTCCCTGCCTGAGGTTGCTGGTTCAGCCCTCTCCCTTTAGACACTGGTATATTTTTGTCTATTTCCCCTGACACCACCTACACAAAAGATCTGCCATTTGTCATAGCCTTTTCTTGCTTTCTACAGGTTTGACCTTCCATCTGCCCCAAAGATTTTTGGCTTCCCAGAATTTGTTGGCCCTTTTTAGTGAAACATTCCTTCCCATTTGAATTAACCAATCTCACAAGTCCACGTAATGCTTCTTCTTCCTCCTTCTCCCCTCCTACCATACGAGCCTCCTTCCATAGCCCTGCTTCAATGGAGGATGCTAGCCACACAGAGACAAAACTCCCCTCTGTTCATACCTCTACCTTTCATGGAATGTCTTCTGGCTTCACACCACTTAACAGGACTGCTACTGAATAAATATCACCCGAGAAAGCTCCTTTCAAGATTCCTCCACACAATACTGCTATAGACTCTGCTACTTCTTGTTTCCACAGATGAAATGGCAAGCCTATTACACGCACCACCACACCATCTTCGACAAATAAATCCTTGGAGTTGGTGTTGGATTCCATTTAAAGACTGTGAATGATCCGAAATCAGCCTGAATATTGATAGTTGATATTTCCAATTCATTCTCTACTGGATCTAGGAGGGCTTTACAGTTATCGAAGGGGGTTACTATGAAGACACTCTTCAGCACCAACCTGGTTGCCAGTAAGTCAGCTACCCTCCTCCAATCATTAACCTTTTCTTTGGCTTGTATCACAAACTTACTATCCCACTCTTCTCTCTCTCTAGACCTCCCACCATTCTACATTGGCCTTTTGTTTTTGCCATGACCACTGGCCCTTGTTCTACCCTGCTGTTGCTGAGATATGCCTTCTCCTCCCTTATGGAAGCTTTTTTTATCATTTGCTTCTCTTTGAGCAACCAGTCAACTTCCCCCCATCCTTGGCTCTGTTTTCCTCCTGGTAGACACACCAGTTGCCTTCGTCCCTTACCAAAAAATTAAGACAAAGCTACGAAGAAACCTTTTCTATTCCTCTTACATTCAACAGCATATCTTCTCCCTTCTAATGTACTAAAATCCTGCCAGTTTATCTGCTTACCTTTTGAATAGGCTCCAGCTATGAACTCTCTTAGCTACTCAATCACTTCTAATCCTTCCAGCAATATTGTACCCTTTTTCGCTTCCCTTACCTTCAGGCTTACCTTCCCCTTGATTCTCATCTCTTCGAACAGGAAATTTTTTGCTTCTATCTTCAAGGATCTCCTCCACTGACCTTCCTGCACGAACTCCATTCCCTTACCTTCAGGCTTACCTGCCTTGACTTTAGAGGACTGTGTGGGAATGATGGAGGGCTGTTCTTAGAACTAAAGATTTGAATAGGTCGATCAAAACTACAAGATAAACATTAAGATTATCCAATGACAATACAATAAACCCTTGAGAAAAGGGATATTGCAGCAAGGATTTCCCTATAACCAAATTGATGTTGTCTAAGTACCTTAGCAATTATATCAGGAAATTTTAAAACCTAAGCAAATTTCACTATTATTTCTTGTACTAGTAAAGGCAACTTTATTAATACCAAAATCAGAAGAAAAGAGAAATAAAAGAGAAGATAAGATCATCAGAACAAGATGGTCAAGAACCTAGGCCAAACACCACAGACCAAGCTTGAGCAATGCAACAAAAACCCTTAGATACCCAACAAGCTAACCCAGATGGGCTGAGATCCAATCAAAAATTTCCCATCCATTCCCAACCCAACTGTCTGCTCCAGCAGAACGAGATGTCCACCCTGACAGTCAAGGTACAAAATTTTCAATTATGTGCAATTAGTTTTTTTGTTTACAATGTAGAAATAATAAAATTGTCAATTAAAGGAAAAAAGAAATGATGGAATGTGCATATCAAGAGGGGATGAATGGAAAAGACATCTCAAATTCTCAACTACCCATTGTATATCCTAGCTAGAGTTTTCTAATTTCAGTTTTCAAATATAGGGAAAATGTGGAGGGTGATGCACAAATTCAGGTTAGGTAGTGTATGTTATAGTCAATATCACTAACTACAAAGAACAAGATAATTAACAGTGATAGACTTCATGTTCCATTTAATATGATTCAAGTAAATAAAGCAAGGAAAGATAATTATATCATGGAGTTAGAACACCATAGAATAATAGCCACATATGCTCGACCTTTTTGCAATCTGAAACTGTTGTGCACAATGGCTTCTCCACAAGTACATGATGGGGCCTTGGGTGGTTGATGATATCCATAAGGATTTGATAGTGAGTCATGTTTGGAGTTGATACAATCACTACATCACAAAGTCCACTCTCCAATAATTCCTTGTGTCCTGAGAAAACCTACAGAATTCTCAAAGTCACATACAGAGTAGACAGAATATGAAAAGCATGTGCAAATCCCACCAAAGTACTACTGTACCATGGGATACATTTATTAAGAAGTGATAGCTGTACAGATTCCTTGTGTCCTGAGAAAACCTACAGAACTCTCAAAGTCACATACAGAGTAGACAGAATACGAAAAGCATGTGCAATTCCCACCAAAGTACTACTGTACCATGGGATACATTTGTTAAGAAGTGATAGCTGTACAGATCATTCCTTGGTAGTGGAGGGAGATTTAAGGAATGCAAGTACCATATGGTAATTTATTAGAAACTGCTGAAATTCAACTTAATAGCATCTTTTCAATTTTCAATGGTTCATATGGGCTGCGTTTGTTTGCAGTGCAAATGCCAGTTCAATGCATAAATGTACTCTGGTTCAGTTTTGCAAGCACTTATTAAGCATACATTTGTGTACTGATATCACAACTTTCAAGATATGTTTGCACTCACAATTGAATACAAAGTTTATATGATTTTTTATATACAAACTTTGCACTCATGGTTGGTTAATGTAGAAAAAAAAGATGAGTTTTACTCTTGGAACCCATGTTTGTACTCATTACAACCAAAAACCGTTTGGTTGAAATTCAAAATTTATCAGTACAAAATTAAACCAGTTAGAAGGAATTTTGAATGGTACATATTTGTTTTTGCACTGGAAACAAATGCAGCCTTCAAGGACTATATTAAGTTGGTTAGGGGGTAATTTTGCAAAATCAGAGTTTTCTTTTCAGGAGATGGTAAGATAGTATAGGGTTGTTCTACAAGATCTGTGTGGGCTGATGGAAATTCACAGCTCACCAAAGAGATTGTCATAAGTTTTGATGGAGAACATGTATATTACTGTATTATTTTTTTCATAGTATTACTTTTACAATTTGAACTCATTGGTTGAATTATAGAGGTTCCATGCCTCATGGAAACATTTTTATACAAGAAACGTGCTAAAAGCAGTAAAACCACTCATGTGCATTACCCTTCCAAGACATGTTGTATGTGTACTGTGATTTGTGGTACAAATGAGAACACACTATAATTTCATACCTAATTGGAATTTAGTTAACAATATTACACATACATTATGCAACATTGAAAACCAATGGAAAATATGCACTTTTCTTAGTTTACAACAATACAGATACATTTTGGAACTCTAGGAAACAAACTCATTTTTTATTAGCATTATGACAGTGACTGCATGACTCTGTATTAGACAATGAAATTGAATTGAAAAACTTACGAATACAATCTGTTGAAAGGTTATTATTCTGTAAGTTTAGTACCGCAGAGGTACTTTGGTACTTCCAGCATCTTTTATTTTAAGTTGTGCCACCCTAGTATAAATAATAAAAAGTTGGCACCGCTAGCATCTTTTTAAGACTCCAAATCTCTTTTCTTTCTTCTCTCTTCTCTCTTCTCTCTTCTCTCTTCCTTTCTTCCTTCTTCTCTTCTGGACAACATGGTATCAGAGCGGGACTGTCAGATCTGAAAGAAGAGATCGAGCAAACCTTTTCTGTCTTCTTCCTTCGCCAGCTACAGTAAGATTTATTGAAGATCCAGATCCAGTTTTCTTTTCTGCATCGGACTGAAGTGCTCTCTCTCCCTTTCTCCTTTTTTCATTTTTTCTGGTCATGTGCCAGAACAGAACCTGTAATAGGTTCAGTTAGTTAATGTGTGGTGAGCAGCACTTCCTTTCCTTTTTTGTGGGATTGGCTGATCCCTGTAACAAACTGTAGGTCGGAGATGACCTTTATATGCTGCGACAGCAGCCTTCTGATGAATTTGTAGGTCAGGGAATGACCTGTATATGCTGCGACAGCAGCCACACTTGATTTGTAGGTCAAGAGAGGACCTGTACATGCTGCGACAGCAGCCATACCTGATTTATGGTAGGCCGGTGATGACCTGTTAGTTCTGTAACAGCAGCTGGTTTTGTTTGAAGAACTGAGCTTTAAAAGGGGAAAAAGGAGGGGAGTGATTGTGTTATGGGCCCGGGCGTAGGATCTCGTCACGGGTCGGTCCACGGGGAGAACCTCTTGCTTCCCCTTGCGCCTTCCCTTGCATGCAGACCCTATTGTGGCAACCGAATGGGTGATTTGTCCAAGAGACCACCCGAACTCTCCTCACTCTTCTCTTAACTGGAAAACTGAATGCCTTTATTCCCAATTCACAGCTCCTTAAATAGGAGATTACAAGAGGTGACTCCTTATTCCATTCGGCTAAGCTAGGACAATCCAATTTAAAATCAAACTCCTACTTCTAATAGGTAAACAGACTCCTACTAAGAACAGAACTTAACTCCTATCTCTAATAGATAAGTAAGAACAGAACTGGATAAAGTAAGCTAATGGAGAGCTGGCAGGATAAGCTGACGTGGCAAGATAAGTTGCTGTGTGAGCCCTCCTCACTGCTGCTGCCGGCGGCGGCGGTATGCCCTTCCCACGAATGCATCCATAACAGATTGTCTCTAATTCCCTGGTGCAAAGAGTTTTGTTGGGGTGTTCGGCTGTTTTTTTTAGGGGTTTTGTGTTCACCTGGAGTGTAACCTGAAGTTGTGATTATGAGTGGTGAAGACTGCCACATCTGGAGTCTCTTCAATGCAAAACAAAATAAGTGGGGGTATAGATTTATCCTTCCCTATGGCTGTTATACCCCTGGATGGCTTGAATTATTTAGAATGGTCGAGGGGGATCAAGTTATACATTATTGCAAGGGGAAGATAGGGTATATAAATGGGAGAATTAAAGAACCGAATTTTGGGAGTGCTGAGTATGATAGATGGAACCAGGAAAATAGCATGGTTATGTCCTGGCTTTTGGTGTCTATGCAACCTCAGGTAAGAAGGAACTTTATGTGGGCTAAAACAGCTTATGAGATTTGGGAGCAGGCAAAATCGACCTATTCTGAACTACGTCACTATGCAAAAATCTATCAGTTACAGGCAGAATCATCCACTTGTAAACATGGGGAGAGGAACCTTTCTACGTACTATTCAGACTTGACCTCCGTCTGGAAGGAGTTAGATCACTGTAGAGAAGATGGGCCGAATGGCCCATAGACTGTCATTTCATGTTATGTTATGTTTCTCTCTGTTG
Source organism: Nelumbo lutea (assembly GCF_056320005.1). Lineage (NCBI taxonomy): Eukaryota > Viridiplantae > Streptophyta > Magnoliopsida > Proteales > Nelumbonaceae > Nelumbo > Nelumbo lutea. Next base: position 202,731,120 of record NC_142684.1, on the reverse strand, counting down.
TGGGCCTCATTCTGGGCCCATCTGTAATGTTCTGTTTTTGTATTTTCCTGCCCACTCAAGGGCCTCTCTGTAATTTGTCAAAGATTAACTTATTAATAAGATGTTTAGAGTGTTAGAGAGAGGTTATGTTCGAACCTATTACTCTCTAACACTCATTGCCGCCAGCTCTCTCTTCTCTTCCTCTCTTGTTTGTTTATTTTCTGGTTTGCATCTAATCTCAAACAGTTCCATACATCAAGTGGGTTGTTTTTCAAGTGGGCTGTTCAGCCAACTGCATGAGGAGGTTCTAGGGCTGAAAGTTTACAGTCATCCGCCTGGTTCTTGGAGGTCATTGGAGGGTGCCCAAGTTTCTATACACTTGGAGAAGGGTTCGGTGACCAGGAAGAATTAGAGAGCAAGTTGTTTGGCCTAATTTGAAATCAGAGAAAAAGAATTTCGAAGTTATCTCAGAGAACAAGTGTTTGGCCTAGTTTATAGTTCAAACCAGAGACTCTCTTACTGTAAGTCTTTTCTCAGTCCTTTGCTGGGTTACTTTTTTTTGTTTGGGAGGACTGTTAAAGCATTCAAAGCCCACCTCCATTCAACCCACTGTTGCTGGACTGATTCTACTCAGAAATTTCTGGGTTGTTTTGGAAGTGCTATTCAGCTGATTATTGGACTACCAAGCTGCTGAAACTGATCTAAACTAAGTGGTACTAGTCTCATCTTCATCCCAGCCTCTTCTTGGACCTATACTGAACACTATGAAGTGGTTTCTTCTAGTTAGCAGTAGGCTGTTAACTACTGCACTCTGAGTGTTCGACAAAAGGTCTCTTAAGAACTGTGACCTTTTTTTTTCTTCTTCTCTTTGGGACAACGGCTGTTGGGAACCTGAAATACCTTGTGTTTGGAGGTTTGTTGGGTGTCCTTTGAAGGCTGAAACAGTATAGAAAGAATTACCACCGAACTGGACTGTCACAGTTATCAAGATTGAACTGATTCTGTGAGCTAGTTGTTGTTGCCTATTCAGCTCAAACTAAACTCATCAAGACCCTCCTAATTGGAGCCTTTACATGATGGATTTCTCAAGCCTTGAAAACAAGAATGCTGCTGAATATGGACAGATTTTGGGAACCCCAACCGATTCTATGCTGGCTGTAACTACAGTTAAGCTTGATGGGACCAGCTACTTGGCTTGGTCACAATCAGTGAAAATCCATATTTGTAGCAAAGGAAAATGGGGTTTTATTTCTGGGAGCAAGAAAGCTCCTCCAGAGGATGATCCATCTTATGAGAGATGGGTGCAAGAAAACTACACAGTGATTGGGTGGCTTGTGAACTCAATGCAGCCACAGATTAGTCAACATTATCTGTGGATGAACTCAGCCAAAGAAATCTGAGATAGTGTTGTAGAAACTTACTCCCAGAAGTTGAATGTTGCTAGAGATTACAAACTGAGAAATGATGTGAAGAATCTAAGACAGGGGGAGATGTCACTTGCAACATACTTCTCAGCCCTAAAATCTCTATGGCAAGAGATTGATTTGATAGAGGCTGTGACATGGGATACCCCTAAGGATGCTGAAACATACAGGAAATTGGTTGAAAGGAATAGGGTCTTTGAGTTCTTGACAGGGCTGAATTCTGAATATGACATTACAAAGCAAAACATCTTGTCCAAGGAAGATGTTTCATTGTCTCAAGCATATGCTTTGGTCAACAGTGAAGAAAGTAGGAGGCAAGTGCAGGTTCAAGGAGTCGGTACCAATGATCATTTTATAAATATGGGAATTAAACCCAAAGGGGTTATAGGAGCTCCCAGTGGCACAGGAAAGAAGGAGGTGGTGTGTGAATATTGCAAGAAGCTGAAACACACCAAGGACAAGTGTTGAAAATTGCATCCCAGTCTTGTCCCTATCCGATTCCAGAAGAAGAATGATAGTAGAAAGACAGGAAGTGCACATGCAGCCACAAGTACAGATACAGAGGTTGAGTTTGCCAGTGCACAATTGGCAGCCATGAAAGCTGAATATGAGAAGTTTGGAAAGATGATCAGCCAGCTTGAAGGTGTAACTTCATCATCCAACCCTTCTGGAAGTCCAGCCACCACCGCATTTGCTCACTCAGGTATAAGGGCTTCTGCTAACCATGCGTCCACCTCAGGTAATCCCAAGACCCCTTGGATCATTGACTCAGGTGCTTCTGATCACATGACCAACATTTCCACTTTGTTTGTGTCATATGATTTGCTTACTGGTCGTGACAAAATCACCTTAGCTAATGGTTCTCTTGCCCCTATTTCTGGCAAGGGAACTGTCAAGCCTACAGACTCTTTACTCTTATCTTCCACTCTTCATGTACCTAAGTTAAATACCAACTCGTTATCTGTAAGTAGCTTGACCAAGTCATTGAATTGTTGTGTAACCTTTTTCCCTTCTCACTGTGTGTTTCAGGACCTGAAGTCTCGGAAGGTGATTGGGAGTGGCCATGAAGCGAATGAAATATACTTGCTCGACACCCCTGGCCAATGCTTTGATCATCCCAAGAATGTTGCTTTTGGTTCTACTTCTTCAGAGTCTGTCAGTCAAATTATGTTGAGTCATTGTCGGTTGGGTCATTTACCTTTTTCTGCTTTAAGTCATTTGCTTCCCAAACTGTTTAAGGGAGTCAGTGTGTCCAGTCTCAATTGTGAGTCATGTCAGTTGTCAAAGCATTGTAGAAAAAATTACCCTGTGAGCAATAAAATATCTTCTTTTCCTTTTCATATCATACACTCTGATGTGTGGGGGCCTTACCACTTATCATCTATGGGGGGTTATAGATATTTTATCCTGTTTATTGATGACTTTTCTAAATTCACTTGGATATACTTAATGAAATCCCGAGATGAAGTCCCGAGACTTGTGAGGCAATTTCATGAATTTGTTTTAACTCAATTTGATATCAGAATTAAGGTTTTCAGATCTGACAATGCAAAAGAGTATTTTGAGAAGAGTTTATCCTTGTGTCTCTCTGACATGGGGGTTATTCACCAAAGCTCCTGTGTTAGAACCCCTGAACAAAATGGAGTTGCTGAGAGGAAAAATAGACATATTGTTGAAGCTGCAAGGAGCCTTTTATTTGCCTCACATGTTCCCACAAGATTTTGGGGTGATGTTGTACTTACTGCTACCTATCTCATAAACCGTATGCCATCCAGGGTTTTAGGGTTTAAATCCTCCTTCAGTCTTCTTCATCCAAACAAGGATCTCTTCCCAATTCCTCTTCGTGTGTTTGGCTGTACCTGTTATGTTCACATTCCAAGTGTGCAGAGACACAAGTTTGAACCAAAAGCCCACAAGTGCATCTTCCTTGGTTACTCCCCCACACAAAAGGGTTATTGTTGTTTTGATCCAAAGGCTGGCACCCGACATGTCTCTATGGATGTTACCTTTGATGAACTTTCTCCTTTTTATGGTTCCTCTCAGGAAGGACATTGTCAACAGGGGGAGAGTCTGTCACAAGTTTTTGCTCTTCCCCTTCCTGTCCCAGTTGAGTCTCTTGACAAACCTGTATCCTCACCAAATGAATCAAAGGAGGATCAGCCACTTCATTCCTCTTGTCCTAGTGCTCCTATTTCTTTACCTCCTCGTTCTACCCATAATCCCAAAGTGTATCAAAGGCAGAGATCCAAGAATGAGCAAGTGATTTCCCTTACAACAGATGAGGCTCATACACTCCCAATCACAGATGAGATAACAACTACTGCTTCAGCTCCCTTGGAATCATCCTTCCCAGATCTTGATGTCCCCATTGGTGCTAGGAAAGGAAAGCGGAAGTGTATTGCACACTGCATTTCCAAACACCTTTCTTATGACCTACTTTCCCCCTCATACTGTGCCTACCTCTCCTCAGTTGCTTCTAACCCCATTCCTAGGTCTGTATCAGAAGCTCTTGGGATTCCAGAATGGAGAGATGCCATGCAGATTGAAATTGATGCTCTACATGAAAATGGTACTTGGGAGGTGGTGGATTTGCCTGAAGGGAAGGATCCAGTTGGGTGCAAGTGGGTTTTTACCATTAAATACAGGGCAGATGTGACTATTGAGAGGTACAAGACCAGACTTGTTGCAAGAGGCTACACACAGACATATGGGATTGACTATCTGGAGACTTTTGCCCCTGTTGCTAAGATGACATCTGTAAGGGTTCTTTTATCTCCACTTTGATTGGTCTCTCTATCAGTTAGATGTAAAGAATGCATTTCTGAATGGTGACTTACATGAGGAGGTCTACATGTGTCTTCCTCCAGGAATGTATGGGAAAGATATGCAAGGAAAGGTATGTAAACTGAAGAAATCTCTTTATGGCCTCAAACAATCTCCTAGAGCCTGGTTTGAGAGATTTAGAGCTGCACTTGTTAAATTCGGTTATGTTCAGACACAGTCAGATCATACTCTTTTTGTGAAGAAAAGTGGATCTCTAACAGTGTATCTCATTGTGTATATTGATGACATTATAGTGACTGGTGATGATGCCTCAGGCATTCTGGCCCTTAAGTCTTTCCTCCGTACAGAATTTGAGATTAAGGATCTGGGGGAGTTGAGATACTTCCTTGGCATAGAAGTTGTCAAATCCAGGGATGCAATTCTTATTTCCCAGAAGAAATATGTCCTTGATTTGTCGTCTGAAACTGGAAAATTGGGTGCAAGACCAGCTGCAACTCCTATTGATATGAGTCACAAACTTTTAGCTTCGGATGTAACTTTGTTAGAAGACAAAGGGGTCTTTCAGAGACTTCTTGGGAAGCTTCTATACCTGTGCATGACTAGGCCAGATATTGCGTATGCTGCCAGTTACATTAGCCAGTTCATGCATGCTCCTAGAGATACCCATATGGCAGTAGCATAACAGATTTTGTGCTATCTAAAAGGCTCTCCAGGAAAAAGAATTCTATTTGCCAAACATGGTCATCTGAAACTTGAAGCCTATACTGATGCTGATTGGGCTGGAAATATTGATGATAGAATATCTACTTCAGGGTATTGCAGTTTGGTGGCTGGTAATGTTGTTTCTTAGAGGAGTAAGAAACAATTAGTTATGGCCCGATCCTCCGCAGAAGCAGAATATAGAGCCATGGCACATGGAGTCTCGGAATTGTTGTGGCTAAGGTCCTTAATGAAAGAACTTGGGATTGATCATGACAAACCCATGATGTTGTACTGTGATAATCAGGCTGCCATCAACATTGCTCACAACTCGGTACAACATGATAGAACCAAACATATTGAGGTTGATAGACACTTTATTCGAGAAAGAGTCTCCTCCGGTGAAGTGTGTTTTCCATTCATTACTTCTGAAGGACAATTGGCAGATTTCCTCACCAAGGGCATTTCCAAGGCAAGGCTTCAACATGATACTGACAAGCTGGGCATGATTAACATCTATGCTCAGCTTGAGGGGGAGTGTAGAGAAGATGAGCCGAATGGCCCATAGACTGTCATTTCATGTTATGTTATGTTTCTCTCTATTGTGGGCATCATTCTGGGCCCATACTCTGTAATGTTCTGTTTTTGTATTTTCCTGCCCACTCAAGGGCCTCTCTATAATTTGTCAAAGATTAACTTATTAATAAGATGTTTAGAGTGTTAGAGAGAGGTTATGTTCGAACCTCTTACTCTCTAACACTCACTGCCGCCAGCTCTCTCTTCTCTTCCTCTCTTGTTTGTTTATTTTCTGGTTTGCATCTAATCTCAAATAGTTCCATACATCAAGTGGGCTGTTTTTCAACTATCACTATCAAAGTGCAGATTGGAAGTGTGATGAAGATGCAAAAATGTACAAGAAGCTTGTTTCCCAACAAAGAGTGTTTGCATTTCTCCATGGCTTGAACCCAGTGTATGAATCCATCAGAGTCCAGATCTTAGGCAGCAAAGATCTTCTATCTGTCCAGGAGGTTTATGCATTAGTACAGTCAAAAGAAAGTAGAAGAAATTTAATGAACAACTCTGGACGGGATGCAGTTGTGTTGGCAGCAAAAGGGAATGTTACTACAGGTGGGGGAAATTTTTTTAAGGGGGACCTTCAAAAAAGGGTGAAAGACAAAGACAAACTATGGTGCACCCATTGCCAGAAACCCCAACACACCTGTGAAACATGTTAGGATCTTCATGGGAAACCAAAATGGGCCCAGGAATTGAACAAGAAGCAAGGTTCAGATCTGAATAAGAAGTCAAGACAGCAAGGTCCAAGAAAGTTCACCACAACAAATATGGCTTCTCAGGAGAATCGGCCCCCCACTACTACTATGACTCAAACACACACTTCTGGTTCTGACCCGAGGGAGGATATTATTAATTCCTTCTGTGACCATTTAGAAATCTATGGTGGAGCAATTCTTCAGATGGATTCTCTTCCTTCAACTTCTTTTGCGTCTACATCAAGTAACTCTGCCACAGCTTTCCATGTATCGTCTCATTCCCCTAACTCTCATTGGATAATTGATTCTGGAGCGTCAAAACATATGACTAGTAAGTCCACTTATTTCCAGACTTACCACCTCCTCTCTGGAAGAGACAAGGTGATACTAGCTGATGGTTCATATTCTACCATAGCTGGTCAATGAACCATTTCTCTTCCCTTTGGCCTCACCCTGACTAATGTCTTACATGTTCCAAAATTCCCTATTAATTTGTTCTCTGTTAGTATCACTAATTCTTTAAACTGCTCAGTAACCTTTTTTCCCTTCTTATTGTGTACTCCAGGATTTGGCCTTGGGGAAGACGATTGGTAGAGGACGTATGGTGGATGGACTCTGCATGCTGGAGAATAAGGCTGGTCTTACAGTTACAGAGTCCAAGAGTCAGTCTAGTACGAGTCAAGTCTATTTATGGCACAGTCATCTCGGTCATTTGTCTTTTGAGTCTTTAAAATTGGTGTTTCCAAAGTTATTTAAGTCAATGTTAGTGTCACAATTTACATGTCAAACTTGTCAATTGAGTAAGCATTGTAGAACTCATTTTTCTTCAAAGAATAATAAATCTGAATTTCCTTGTCATATTATTCATTCTGATGTTTGGGGCCCTGTTACTTTACCGTCCAAGAATGGCTACAAATATTTTATTACCTTTATTGATGATTACTCTAGATACACATGGATATATCACCCAATTTCAAACTGAGATCTAAATTTTCCAATCCAATAACGCCAAAGAATATTTTCATAATGATCTCACAGAATTCTTTTCTTCGCATGGATCACTTCACCGTAGGTCATGTGCTCGAACACCACAACAAAATGGTGTTATTGAAAGAAAGAACTGACACCTTCTTGAAGTGGCCAAGGGTTTACTCATTCATATGAATGTCCGGAAACGGTTTTGGCTTGAGGCTGTCCTTTGTGCTACCTATCTCATTAACTGTATGCCCTCTCACTGGTTAGAGTGCAAAGCCCCACATCAGCTTCTTTTTCCTAAGGCCCCTCTTCTTTCTATTCCTCCTCGTGTGTTTGGTTATCGTTGCTTTGTTCAAAATTCGGCACCCACCCGTGGAAAATTGGATCCTCGTGCTATTCCTTGCATCTTCTTGGGATACTCCCTCACTCAAAAGGGGTACTGATGCTTTGATCCCGTCTTTCGGAGATATTATGTTTCTATGGATGTCTCTTTCTTTAAGAGTGAGCCTTTCTTCCCTGTTTCTCCTCAGGGGGAGTGTAGGAATGAGGAGAAACTAGTTCAGCTACCTCCTCTTCCTGATCCTCCTCCCTTTCGTGTTTTCTTTCGACGTCACAAAGGCTAGCCAAGTTCAAGAGCTATGGAGCATATAGAAGTTGTACCACCAATGCCATCAAACTCTCCGGGGTGGATCCTTCCCAACCAGGTACCTTGGTTCCCATTGATGTTCCTAACCCTATTGCCATTGATACCTCTATTGCTGATGAACTTGACCTTCCTATTGCTCACCGGAAAGGTGTTAGGTCTTGCACCACTAAACACCCCATGTCCCACTTTGTTTCCTATGAGAACATTTCACCTTCATTTCAAGCATTTCTCTCTTCCATTGACAGTGTTCCTATTCCTAAGAATGTAGCAGAAGCTCTTTTGATACCTGAATGGACAGATGTTATGAAGGAAGAGATTAATGCTTTACATAAAAATGGCACATGGGAACTTATAGATCTTCCTAAGGGGAAGGAACCAATTGGGTGTAAATGGGTTTTCACAGTAAAACATATGGCCGATAGCACAATGGAGCGGTATAAAGCTCGTTTAGTGGCAAAAGGGTTTACATAAGTGTATGGAGTGGATTATGCAGAAACTTTTGCAACCGTTGCTAAGATGAACTCATTAGAGTTCTTTTCTCCTTATCTACTAATCTTGACTGAGACCTTCATCAACTTGACATCAATAATGCATTCTTAAATGGTGACCTTGAAGAGGAAGGAAGTATACATGGTACAACCCCCTGGTTTCCGGGCTCAAGGTAATGAACAGAAAGTGTGTAGGTCAAAAAAATCATTATATGGACTGAAACAATCACTGAGAGCCTAGTTCAGTAGGTTCCATGTAGTAATTCAGCAAAGAGGATACAAGTTGTGTCAATCTGATCACACACTTTGTGAAAATAGGGGAAGGAAAGATTGCAACACTAATAGTATATATTGATGATATAGTTATCACTGGTGATTGGAATGATGAAATTCAAAAGTTGAAGAGTTCCTTGCTACCCAGTTTGAAGTGAAGGATCTAGGTCTTCTAAGGTACTTCATTGGAATTGAAGTGGCTCGCTCACAAAAGAGTATCTTCATTTCCCAAAGAAAGTATGTCTTAGATCTACTCCAGGATACAGGAAAATTGGGAGTGAAGTTTGTTGATTCCCCTATTGATCCTAACCACAAATTAGGAGACTGTCAAGGTGAACCCATTAAGGATGTGAAATAGTTTCAAAGACTTGTAGGAAGATTGCTATATCTTTCTATAACTCGACCAGACATTACTTATGCAATGGGTGTTCTTAGCTAGTTCATCCATGCCCCTAAGACTACCCACCTTGAAGCAGTAGAAAGAGTTCTCAAATATCTTAAACCCACCTTGAAGCAGCAGAAAGAGTTCTCAAATATCTTAAGAAGTTCCCAAGTGCAGGTTTGTTGTTTCAAAAGAATGGGCATTTGAAAGTTAGTGTATACCGATGCAGATTGGGCAGGATTCTTGAATGACAGGAAGTCAACCAGTGGCTATTGTACCTTTATAGGAGGGAACCTAGTTACCTAGAGAAGAAAAAAGCAGAATGTGGTAGCTAGGTCTAGTGTTGAAGCTGAATATCAGGTAATGTCTCATGGAGTGGCTGAAATTATGTGGCTAAAAAATTTGTTGAGTGAGTTGGGCTTTCCAGTTGATGGACCTACGACTCTTTACTGTGATAACAAAGCAACCATAAACATCGTTGCTAATCTTGTGCTGCATGATAGAACTGTTGAGTGGGCCGATTTGTGTTTAGTTTATTTTCTTTTAAATTAAGAAGTTGTTGGGCCTTGGGCCCATTAGTTTTTATTTTTTAAAGAGTTGTAACTATTTAGTTTGAGTTGCCGCCCTACTAAGGGCATCTTTGTAATATCCCATATTTAAGTTAATTATAAATAGAATAAGGGGCTGGCGGCTAAGGTTATGATACACAATCCTAGTTGACCTTCTTCTCTCTTCTTTCCTTTCCTCTTCTATTGCTGAAATCTACAACTTTCACCTCTTCCTTCCACAAGAAGCTTGACCGAATCAGCAGACAGTGGTTTCTACTTGGTATCAGAGCATGTTGAAGGTTCTGGAAGTGATTCTCTCATGCAGCCCTAGATCGGCCGACTACATGGAGATTTAAGAGGCAGATTGAAGCTCTCAGGTAAGCCCAGTTTTTGGATTTTCTTGATGGATCTATATGCCCTGTAGCTGGTCTAGGGTTTCTCATCAAAATCAGGAAAAACTAGAGAAAGGGGAAAAGTCCTGTTTTTGTTACTCTTCAATTTTGACCTAGGTAATGGCGCCCTATTTTTTTAGGGTTCCTTGGAGTTTTTTATAAGGGGCAATTCAAGTCCCACGTGGTTTGGAGGCTTCTAGAGAGGGCGGTTGCCTTTTCTCTCTCTTCTCCCATCCCATAGAAAGGGAACCTTTCGTTGGGAGAAAGTTCAGGACACCAAAGAAGTGTCGTTGGTTCCAAAAGGTGTTTTGTTTGTTTTTGCTGCATTTTTTATTTGTTTTCTATACCCTTTTGAGAAGTATGGGGGGACACAAAGTTGAATATAAGCCCGGGAATGAAATGGGACTTGTGGGAGAAGGTGTTGGTGACCCCTTCGGAGCTGGGACCATTACTACAGTTAGGTTGGATGGTACAAACTACTTGGAATGGTCCCAATCTGCAAAGATGGCCATTGGGGCTCGTGGAAAATTGGGGTATATTACTGGTGAAGAAGTGAAACCTGAAACTGGCAACTCCCGGTGGGTGCAAGAAAATTATATGGTAATGACATGGTTGTGTAATTCCATGTTGCCACATATAAGTAAAATTTTTTTATGGGCAAATACTGCTAAGGAGATATGGGATGTGGTTGCAAAAACCTATTCACAAAAGAAGAATGTTGCTAGGGCTTATCAACTGAGAAATCAGATTATTGCTACAAGGCAGAGAGATAGATCTGTTGCAGCTTATTTTTCAGTCCTTAAGACCCTGTGGTAGGAGATCGACCATCTAGAGACCTTTGCTTGGGAAACCACCAAGGATGCAGCTACCTATCAAAGATACTTAGAGAAGTATTGGGTGTTCGAATTCCTTGCTGGCCTTAACCCTGAGTATGACATTGCACGACAACATCTTCTCTCCCAAGCATATGCATTTGTGTCAGGAGAGAAGTGCAGGAGGGATGTAATGATGAAGAATCTCATGTCTGATCAGTCCGCTATGGTAAGTGCTGTGAAATCTAAACAGAATGGCAATGAAAACAAAGGAAGACAAAAGGGACTTAGTCTGTGACTACTGTAAGAAGCCTAAGCATACAAGAGATACTTGTTGGAAGCTTCACCCACATCTTGTGCCGACCAGATTGAAGAATAAGAAAGGAAATGCACACATGGCAGTTACCGGTGACACTCCGGCCCCCCTTACTACAGCTGCTTTGGAGTCTGTTGCAGTTGTTGTAGTAAGGGTCGAGCTTGAAAGGTTTGGGTTACTCCTGAATCAGAGGAATACAACTAGTTCCAGTTCAGCCGCAAGCGGACAACAAGGTACAGGTAGCATAGGTGGAGCTCACTCTACCTCCTTTGCCCACACAGGTAGTCAACATGTCACTGCAAACTATGTTTCTGCTTCAGGTAAGGAGAGATCCCCTTGGATTATAGACTCTGGAGCCTCAGAGCACATGACCCATTGCTCCACTATTTTCTCTTCTTACCAGCTCTGTTTTGGCAGAGATAGGGTCTCCACAGCTGATGGATCCCATGTTCTTATTGCTGGGAAGGGATCTGTCAAGATTAATGAATCCATTTGTTTACCCTCTGTCCTCCATGTTCCTAGATTGAGCACCAATTTATTATCTGTTAGTAGTTTGACTAAGAACCTGAACTGCTCAGTAATTTTTTCTCCTGGACATTGTATTTTGCAGAATCTGGATTCAAAGAGGACGATTGGGAGTGGTCGTGAAGTGAATGGAATCTACCTCCTGGATGCTCTTCCAATTCACCAAAGTCATCATGTTTGCAAGGACAGTGTCAAAATCTGTGGATCAGATTATACTTTGGCATAATCATCTGGGTCATTTGTCTTTTTCTTCTTTATGTTCTTTGTTTCCAAAACAGTTTGAGTCTGTGAGTTTGTCAAGGTTGAAGTTTGAAGGTTGTGAACTTGGAAAGCATTGTAGACACTCTTTTAAACCTAGTAATAAAAGATGTTCTTCTCCTTTTGATGTTATTCATTCGGATGTGTGGGGCCCTTATCATGTTCCTTCTATGGGCGGCTATCGCTATTTTCTCCTGTTTGTGGATTATTTCTCTCGATATTCCTAGATTTACCTGATGAAATCCCGCGATGAAGTACCATCCTTGATGAGGCAATTCCACCAGATGGTATTAACACAGTTTGGAACCAGAATAAAGATGTTCAGATCTGACAATGCGAGGGAATATTTTGAGAGACATCTTGCCTCATATCTGTTGGAGTATGGTGTTGTCCATCAGAGTAGTTGCTCCTACAGTCCACAGCAGAATGGTGTTGCAGAGAGGAAGAACAGACACATTGTTGAGACGGCAAGAAGCATGATGATCACAGCTACAGTTCCGATTCGTTTTTGGGGTGATGTTGTTCTCACAGCAGTATATCTGATTAACAGGGTGCCTTCTCGTATGCTTGGATTCAACACTCCATTCGGCTTTCTTTTTCCTCAGGGGGGAGATGTTTCATATTCCTCTAAGGGTGTTTGGGTGTGTCTGCTTTGCGCATATCCTTGGTCCTTACCGTTCGAAGCTTGATCCCAAGGCAAAGAAATGTGTCTTCCTTGGATATGCAGAGAATCAGAAAGGGTACCGCTGCTATGATCCAGTCTCTGGGAACCGGTTTGTTACTATGGACATTACCTTTTTTGAATCTACGTACTTCTTCTCAAGGAATCCTTCTCAGGGGGAGTGTTTTGGGGAAGTAAGTCAGCAGTCTATCCCTCTCCCAGTTCCAGTCCCTGTGTCTACTACTGTGCTTGACCACCACCCGATGTCACCTACCTTGCCACCTCCTTTGCATTCCGTCTCACAGCATTACTCACGGCAGAGACTTCATAAGGCGGTTAATTCCACTAGAGCAGAACTCACACCACTTCATGTCGATCCCTTGGAGACTCCAGATTCGGCTAATACAGATTCAGGTATTCTTCTTGATCCCACTACTATTTCAGTTCCCATTAGTCCTACTAACACTGTTACAGATAACCTTGATCTCCCTATTGCTCTTAGAAAAGGGAAGAGAAAGTGCACTGCTCATTGCATTTCACAATACTTATCCTACAATGGACTTTCTCCTTCCTACCGTGCTTTTCTCTCTTCTCTTGATTCAGTGTCTATACCCAAGAGTGTTAGTGAGGCTCTCTCCAAACCTGAGTGGAAGACAGCTATGCAGGAAGAGATGGAGGCTTTGATTAAGAATCAGACATGGGAGATTGTGGACCTACCAGAAGGCAAGGAAACAGTTGGATGCAGATGGGCTTACACAGTAAAGTACAAGGCAGATGGAAGTATAGAAAGGTACAAGGCAAGACTTGTTGCAAAAGGGTACACACAGACCTATGGCATTGATTATCTAGAGACATTTGTGCCAGTTGCAAAGATGACCTCTGTCCGGATACTCCTTTCTCTTACTGCCTCATACTCTTGGCCCTTATTTCAACTGGATGTGAAGAATGCTTTCCTAAATGGGGATCTGCAAGAAGAGGTGTATATGGATCTTCCAGCTGGTTTTTATGATAATGCTGAAAAAGGAAAGGTATGAAAGCTGAATAAGTCACTATATGGCTTGAAACAATCTCCCAGAGCATGGTTTGACAGATTCAGAAAGGCCTTGATTGTTTTTGGCTACACTCAAACTCAATCTGATCACACCTTGTTTGTGAAGCGCAAGGGATCTTTGGTGTCAATCCTAATTGTTTATGTGGATGATATTGTTGTCACTGAGAATGATCTAAGTGAGATTGATAGTCTGAAGAGGAACCTACATAAGGAATTTGAGATTAAGGATCTTGGAGAACTGAGATACTTCTTAGGCATCGAAGTTGCAAGATCGAAACATGGAATTTTTATCTCTCAAAGGAAATATGTCTTGGACCTTCTCCAAGAGACAGGGAAGCTTGGAACAAAGGCAGCTAGCACCCCCATTGATCAGAACCATGGAATCAATGCATCAGAAGGTGAACCAGTAAAGGACCTTGGGAGGTACCAAAGACTTGTGGGTCGACTACTATACTTGTGTATGACAAGACTGGACATCTCCTATGCAGTAAGTGTAGTGATTCAATACATGCATGCTCCACGAGACCAGCACTGGAAGGCAGTTGACAGGATCCTTGCTTATTTGAAGGGGCATCCAGGCAGAGGCATATTGTTTACTGATCATGGACAGCTGAAGCTAGAGACCTATACAGATGCGGATTTGGCAAGATGCCTTGATGACGGAAGATCAAATTCAGGAGTGTGCACCCTAGTTGGGGGTAACCTAGTCTCATGGAAGAGTAAAAAACAAACAATTGTGGCAAGATCAAGTGCACAAGCCGAATATAGGACCATGGCACATGGAGTTTCAGAACTTCTCTGGATCCATTCTCTATTAGAAGAAATCGGTGTACAGGCAGAAGAACCTATGATGCTATACTGCGATAACCAGGCAGCAATTAATATTGCCCATAATCTAGTCCAACATGACCGAACTAAGCACATTGAAGTAGATAGACATTTTATCAGAGAAAGGGTAACTTCTGGAGAAGTTTGTCTTCCATACATTTCTTCTGATCTGCAGCTTGCTGATGTTCTCACAAAAGGCATTGCAAAGAATAAGCTGGAGCATGATCTACGCAAGTTGGGAATGTGTGACATCTACTCCCAACTTGAGGGGGAGTGTTGAGTGGGCCGATTTGTGTTTAGTTTATTTTCTTTTAAATTAAGAAGTTGTTGGGCCTTGGGCCCATTAGTTTTTATTTTTTAAAGAATTGTAACTATTTAGTTTGAGTTGCCGCCCTACTAAGGGCATCTTTGTAATATCTCATATTTAAGTTAATTATAAATAGAATGAGGGGCTGGCGGCTAGGGTTATGATACACAATCCTAGTTGACCTTCTTCTCTCTTCTTTCCTTTCCTCTTCTATTGCTGAAATCTACAGCTTTCACCTCTTCCTTCCACAAGAAGCTTGACCGAATCAGCAGATAGTGGTTTCTACTATCTACTAAGCATATCAAAGTTGACAAACATTTCATTAGAGAAAAGGTTGTCATAGGGGAAATGTGTACTCCCTATGTCAGTTCTGAAGACTAACTTGCAGACATCTTCACAAAAGGGTTGCATCACTTGCGACATTATAATTTATGTGACAAGTTGGGCATGATTGATATCTATGTCCCAACTCGAGAGGGAATGTTGAAAGGTTATTATTCTGTAAGTTTAGTACCGCAAGGGTACTTTGGTACTTTCAGCATCTTTTATTTTAAGTTGTGTCGCCCTAGTAAAATAGTAAAAAGTTGGCGTCGCCAGCATCTTTTTGAGACTCCAAATCTCTTTTCTTTCTTCTCTCTTCCTTCTTTTCTTCTGGACAACACAATCTTCATCAAGATTAAGAACAGGTGTTGTTCATGGGTTAGTTTCTATAATTGTATTTCACTTTTAGTTTTGGGGTGACTCAAATTGGATGCACTGATGCGCCTAGTCATCTATCTATCTATCTATCTATCTATTATACTATATAAAACAAATACTTGCCTTGGTTTTGATACAGGTCATAAAAGTTAAATCCAAATACCATGTATCATATATGGTCAATACTTGCATTGGTGCACAACATGTCATTTTACACTAGTACTATATAATGATGTATATACTTGCCTTAGGTTTTTGTGCAGGCCAAAAATGTTAAATTACAGCATCATATATAAACAAGCTAAAAGAGTCCTATTGCAATGAAGAGAAAATTTTTTGCCACACCATAAAGCCAAAATTGAGCTGATGATCATTAATAAGGGTGGGTCACACCTGTATTGTTACCCACCATTATAGGTATCAGGCATCGTGGGTAGTGGATGATTGTCATTGGTTAATGGCTTTGGTTTTAACATACTGGAGATTTTTTCTACACTAGCATTTTCTATGATTAGTATTTAAAGAAATATAGTAAAAAATTCAAAATCTATATATCTTTTCATCTTTTTATGTCTTTATCCTTTCATCTTTACTTGCACATATGCCCTTAAACTACTTAGCAAAAAAAGTCCAGCACTCCTTGGTCCGACCAATTACGACGTGTAGATCTCAACTTCGTCTTGTTCTAGCTCCACCCAACTAATAATCGAGCAAAGAGATCAAACGTCAGCCTAGCATTCATGGACATTATCTGGACCTGACCAACCTTATCCTTATCCGTGGCAATTGGATCGAGTCATGTTGGGTTGGATGTAGGTAATTTCGGGTCAATTTGGATCAGCTGACAATAGCTACACCCTAATCCTAAATATTCAAGTTAGGAGTGACCCACAGGTCAGACGGGTAAAAAATACGGGTATAACTGACTGATTCAAACGGTTTGAATAATTCAACCACCCAGTTCAATGACAACTCGAAAAGAGGTGACCCGTAGCGACCTGTGTTCCAACACAACTCGAACCCGCCTTTCGGGTTGGGTAAACTTTTCTTGCCAAGTCTACTTATCAGAGACTATTTAGGCCATGTTTGGTTCAATTCTCATTCTTACCCAAGATGAAATTCTAAAATGGAAAAGAATTGGTAAAAATAGGCAAAATGAGAAAATATTTCTATGAACCAAACATTTATTTCCTAAAAATGAATTCTTGTCATATTGACAAATGTCCTATGTTGCTCAATAAAAGTGCTTTCGTAGAAGTACTTTTATAAAAGTACTTTCGTAAAAGTGCTTTTGTATAAGTACTTTTGTAAAAGTACTTCCAAAAAAGTGCTTTCATAAAAGTACTTCCAAAAAAAGTGCTTTCATAAAAGTACTTTTCGTAAAAGTGCTTTCGTAAAAGTGGGTTCATAAAAATGCTTTCATGTAAAAGTACTTTCATAAAAGTGTTTTTGTAAAAGTGCTTTTGCAAAATTAAACATTTATGGCAGCAATTTTGTAGACAGAGTTTCCTCAAAGAATGAAATGAGCAAGATGGGGCATGATTATTTTTCATGCTACAAGCTACTCAATTTTTGTGTTACGAAGCTGATTTTTCATTCTAAAAGGAAGAGAAAATTCCCAATCAATACAATGTACTTAGGCTCGAGTGACAATTTGGTCCCCAAACTTTAAAATGCAACAATCCGGTACCCGAACTTTCAAAATGTGACAATCTAGTACCCAAACTTTCAAAATGTGACAATCCGGTACCTGTTGTTAATTAGTCCGTTAATCAGCCGTTAAGTGACATTTGAAAAGTCAAAAATGCCCTTCGAATGGCATCTAATTCTCTTTATGAACCATCCAAACATTGACAAAAAACTGAACAGTCCCAAATATTAGCCTCTTCTATTCAAAAAAGTTGGTGACTTAGAAGAATCTAGAATTTAGGACTGTTCATTTTATTATCAATGTTTGGGTGCTTGATAAAGAGAATTAGATTGTATTATTAGGGCAACTTTTACTTTTCAAATGTCACTTAAATGCTTATTAACGGACTGATTAACGATAGGTTTTGGATTGTCACATTTTGAAAGTTTAGGTATTAGATTGTCACATTTTGAATGTTTGAGTACTGGATTGTCCCATTTAAAGTTTGGTGACCAAATTATTTATTCTTAGCTAGAATGAGCAAGAATTAAGAGAATGAGGCTGGTTAGTTATTTATTATATTAATTAAAGAATGGCCGAAATTGGAAATTGAAACTTGAAACCCACCCTACTCTGTTGACTGTTGACAGATAGTTGCTCCAAATATCAAATATGGAGGATATTAAAGAGTGCTTACTGTTTAGTAGAAGTGGAATTTCGGAAAGAAAAATTGTAAATCTGATCATCATGCATACATACCTCCGGTGCCCAGTTAAAGGATTTGGCTACATCCAGAGCGAGTTTCTGAGAAGGGACGTGGGGGTCGGCGATACCAACGACGGCGACGCCTTCCGTCCGAAGATGGGCTAAATTGATCAGGTGTTCCCTCCCCATCATCCCCACGCCTACGATTCCGTACTTCACTATTCCCGCCATGTTTCAGTCTCTCAGAGTCAGACTACCAGTTTCACTACGGCCTTGGCTTGGTTTATATTATCTTCTTCCCCGCTGAAACGCCCAACGGGAATACACAACAAAACTGAGAACCATGACCTGACATTTTTATATCAGCCGCAGGTATCAGTGTATCTAGACTCTTTTGCCTATCGGTACAGTCCGGAGCAACGCCCTGTTCGAAACAGCCTTTACAACCTTTCATCGGGAATATCTCCGTAGTTCTGCGAGATATTTCCAATGCAAGGTATGATAGCTGTTCGGATGGACTTTGCTTTGATTGAATCGGTCTAGAATTTTTTATAATATAGCTACTTATTTCATGAGTAACTAACTATTCGAATAAATAGTTCTTAGTGTTTGGAGTACTTTCTTAAATTCTTAATTTCTTATTTGAAAAAATAGTTATTAGTGTTTGGAGTCCTTTCTAAACTCACTTACATTTTTTTAAGTAATTATTTGGATTACACCGTTTGGTGAGCCAATTAATCAATAACTAAATTATCTAAAATCCACCACGATTTTTCAGCATTTCTCTTTAATTCATCATAACTTTTTAAAATGTTCAAAAAACCCCATGTCAGTGAGTTTTTATTCTTCAAAACTCACCATCAGTTAGACCAGTGTTAGAGTGTACATTGACGAAAATTGTCCATGCCAACATAAATGAGATTTTCATGATCAAACTACCCCTAAATGGTAAGTCAACCTCATTAAACATATTTATATATATATATATATATATATATATATATAAAAGATTTTTACTTGTTAAGGGACAATTTGCTCTCATTGTGATGCTTTAAAGTATTCCAAAGAATTGAAAAATGGGTTTTGGGTTGAATAATAAATGAGGTATTTTCACTGAGCTCTCTGGAATCATGACGCGGAACTATAGGCCTTATCCTCATTCCGCCCAATTTCGGATGAGATGATGAGCCTTATCGGCCAGCATGTTATCCACCTTTTGGAGTGGAACAGACTCCTACCACCCTATTCGAAGATCCCAGAGAAGTCTCCTTGGGGCTCACGACAATTCAACTATATAAGGGCACTCACCCCATAGCATAAGGTATGCACGATTAAGTGCATTCTAGCTTTCTACTTACTGATTTCCAGCTCGCATCTACCTATTGAGTACTAGCTTAAGCATCGGAGCGACCTCGCCGGGTTAGTCACCCTGAGTTCTTTGTTCCCTCTTTCTTGCAATTCGAACGATCCACCTGGCAACTGACGTCCGAGTTGCTTTACAACTAGGAGCATCCAAATTGCGCACGATCAATTGGCACCGTCTGTGGGAATTTATTAAAAAGACAATCTCTATTCCCTATTTTCTCATCCACTCAATGGCCTCTACAAGCAACACCACAAGGAGCGTAGACATGACCGCCTCTAGGGACAGGAACAGACCTCAACTAGCCAAGAGTTCCCCATGGTCTATACCAGCCAATTTACTATCCCCCTCACTGTTTTGGGGGTCCCAATTATATCAACACAACAGGCCTAGTACCGAACCCAGTCGTTGAATGTTCCCCTTCCCCAGGTAAGCACCACTTTCTCCGTGCCAGAACCCTCCGTTGTCCCTCCTAGGGTTGGGCATCAACAGTTCGACAAGCTGGTCTAGAGTGTTTGAACCATGCAGCTACAAATGCAGCAGATGCACTAGTTCCAGCAGTACTACTTCTACCAACAGTATCAGCAACAGTTCCCATCGCTACAACCCCAGTGTCAGCACCAGTATCAACATCGGCCTCAGAATCAGAACCAGAACCATCATCAGGCCCATGATCAGCAGCAGCACCAGGGCGTATGCCGATCTCCTCCTCGAAGTGTGGGAAACTCACAGGTCCTAGTCCCTCCTCGGGATCGGGCCCCACCTCGGGATAGAGTTGACGGTCAGCGCACACCCCAACCTTCTCAAAGAGGAAACCCAAAAGATAGAGGTTGCAAGGACCAATTAGAAACAACACTCGCGGCCTAACAATCACGGGTTGCAAGCCAACGATCACCAGCTCAGGGCGAGAGGCGCGGGCTGGTAGGAACCCACTCCCACCTCACGACAATGTCCGAGAGCTCGAACGAACCCAAGTAGAGGTACCTGATAAGAGGTCAACAGCAGTAAAGAAGCAGCGAATATGTCGCAAGATGCGCCAATCTTCCACCAGGAATAGTTTGCCACCAAGAAGCAGTCAACCGTTACAACTGAACAAGGTGAGGGAGGAAGTGAGCTCATTAGTTGCACAGCTGGCTCTAGCATTGTTGAGTCGGCCCTCCCCCTTGTCACCCGAGATACTAGCAGCACCGAGGCCAAAAGGCTTCAAGACACCTACTCTAGAGACGTCCAATGGGAAGTTCAACCCCAATGACCACATCGATGCATTCTAGTCACAAATGCACCTTGCTAGAGTAGACGAAGGGTGCACATGCGTGGTCTTCTCGACCACCTTTAGAGGACTAGCAAGGCAGTGGTATAGAAACATAGCACCAGGCTCAATCAAAAGTTGGGCCCAGTTTGCTGATATGTTCACTGCCCACTTTGTCACTAGTAAGAAGTGCTCGAAATTACAAGAAAGCCTTCTGAACATGGTCCAGAGGGAGAACGAACCAATTCGGAGCTACATCAACTGTTTCAATGAAAAATGTCAGCAGATACCAGACCTCGACCCGGCCGTGTGCCTCACTGCGGCACGAAAGGGAGTAAAACACAAGGAGTTCGTGTGGTACATCGAAGTACACCGCCCAAGGACGTTCAATGAGTTCCTCGACCTCGCCGAGCGGTTCATGAGTACAAAAGAAAGCACTCGGCTCGAAGGCAGAAGTCCAACAAGGCGAGAAGAGGAAGAGAGAAGACGAAGGAGCAAGCAGCAACAAGTATAGGTGGAAGAAGAGTAAGTCCCCGAGGAGAAGTAAGTCTCCTCGTCAAAGAAGCAAGTCACCATCTAGGGGTTTAGGTTAGGTCGGTGATCTATGACCCCTCCTGTTGAAAGAACATCTTACACCCCCTCAATACAAAGCAAGGTGAGATCCTGATGGAGATCAAGGATTCTTCGTTTGCCAAGTGGCCACCCAGGAACCTGAATGTCTACTGTCACTTCCATCATGACATCAGGCACATCACTAAGAACTGTCGGAACCTTCATGACGAGATTGAAGAGCTTATCTACCGCGGGTATTTGACCTGTTCTGCATGCTCTGCGAGCAGTAGTGTCCACCTATTACTTGTCGATGAAGTTCCTGACGAATTGCGGAGTGGGGGTTAGTACGAGGTGACCAGCTAGAGTCACGTAAGTGCTATGTGGCAACATTAAAGGGCAAGGCAAAGTTGGCGGATGATATCGAACTGGAGCAACCATCTGACTACTCGGAGGAGCAAGCTACTCCAATGGAGGAAATAGTCCATGTACTGGTTTCCAAAATTGAGCCGACGAAGACCTTCTAGATCGGTGCCCTGATAAGCGAACCGCTCCGATCACAACTGGTAAGTTTCTTACTTAATAATTTAGATGTTTTCGCTTGGTCTACAACAGAAATGCCCGGTATTGACCCTAGTGTGATTACTCACAAACTAAATGTGGACCTTTTAGTCATGCCAATTAGACAAAGAAAACACAACCTCGCCCTGGAATGGTAAAGGGTAGTCGACGAGGAGGTTGGGAAGCTCCTCGCAGTAGACTTCGTTAGGGAAGTCCATTACCTGAGCTGGGTGGTCAACCCCGTGCGTCGACTACACTGACCTCAACAGAGCCTGCTCGAATGACTGCTTCCCCTTTCCTAGAATAAACTGCCTAGTGAATGCGACCTCGGTGCACGAGTTGCTGAGTTTCATAGACTCCTACTGCTGCTATAACCAAATTAGGATGTACATAGCCAACCAGGACAAGACCACTTTTGTAACCGAGCTAGGGATGTATTGTTACAAAGTAATGCCCTTCGGGTTAAAAAACATTGGAGCAACTTTCCAACGACTTGTAAACAAGATTTTTGAGCCGTTGATTGGCAATAAGATGGAATGTTATGTTGATGACATGGTTGTGAAGACACAGTTTTCGAATTTCTTGATTGATGATTTAAATTATGTTTTTCAAATTTTGAGAAAATTTAACATGAAGCTCAACCTGAACAAGTGTGTCTTTGGGGTCACCTCGGGTAAATTCCTCAGTTACATAGTGAACCGACGTGGCATCGAAGCCAATTCAAACAAGACTGGGGCAATATTAGATATGAGACCACCCCAAAAGATAAGGGAAGTCCAAAGGCTAACTAGTCGGGTAGCTGCCCTAAACCGGTTTATGTCTAAATCGGCGGGTCGGTGCCTACTTTTCTTTAAGGCAATAAAAAAAGAATAAAGATTTTTCATGGACCGAAGAGTGTCAGCTCGCATTTGACGAGTTGAAAAAGTACTTAAGTACCGCCCCAGTTTTGACCCGACCTAAGGAAGGTAACGAGCTAAAATTATACCTCTCCGCGAGTGACGAGGTGGTCAGCTCGGTACTAATCAGAGAAGTAGACCAAGAAGTTAGCGTATGCGCTAGTAGTAGCAGCTCGGAAACTATGCCCGTACTTCCAAGCTCACACCATCATCGTTCTTACCAACAAGTTTCTGAAGCATGTTTTGCTCAAGCCCGAGATTTCTGGTAGGTTGACAAAGTGGGCCATCAAGATGAGCAAGCATGACATCTGGTTCGAGTCACGACCAGCGATCAAAGCCCAAGTCTTGGCAGACTTCGTAGCAAAATGCACGTTTAGCGCGCCAACCCCCAAACTGATTGAGCCTGCTAACACGTCGGAGGCATCAACTAGCGCGACACCGATCTCGATCAAGGTAGGACCGATCTGGGACGAGGAGCCCTGGATCCTCCACGTTGATGACTTATCTAACTATCGAGGAAGTGGTGCTGGACTAATATTGTACAGTTCGAGTAAGGTAAAGCTAGAGTATGCTCTCCAATTCGGATTTGAGGCATCGAACAATGAGGCGGAGTACGAGACATTGATTGTCGGGTTCAGTTTAGCAAAGGAAATGGGTGTAAGGCACCTCGTAGTGTGCAACGACTCTCAATTAGTAGTAAACCAAGTCAATGGCGACTACGAAGCTTGAGATTCTACTATGACGGTTTATCTCGCTAAGGTAAGGGAACTCTTGCCCTACTTCCTTTCCTGGTTTATCAGGCAAATACCGAGATCCAAGAATACTAAGGCCGACACCCTATTGCGGTTGGAGAGCACCAGTGACAATACAATGCGAACAGTATACAAAGAAGACCAGCCTCGGCCCAACATTCTCAGGGGGTCAGAAGAGATCGCTCCCATGTTGCAAGCAGAACTGAGTTGGATTGATCCACTTGTTGATTTTCTGCTCCACGGGACCCTACCAACAGAACACAATGCAGCTCGGAGGGTAGAGCGTCAATCAGCTCAGTACGTCCTTATCAATGAGTGATTGTATAGAAGGTCCTTTACGCTCCCTTACCTACATTGCTTGCGGCCTTCAGAAGTAGAATTGGTACTTCGTGACATCCATTAAGGGCTTTGTGGAGGACACTTGGGGGGCAGGGCACTAGCCCAAAAGGCACTAAGACAAGGGTACTATTGGCCCACCATGAAGGCAAACGCACTCGAGCTCACAAGAAATGAGACAACTGTCAAAGACACACTAACATCCTCCATCAACCAGCCGCCGATCTAAAGTACCTGAGTAGCCCGTGGCCCTTCGCGCAGTGGGGGATTGACATCCTCGGACCATTCCCACCAGCAACCAGGCAAAGAAGATTTTTGATCATGGTGGTGGACTATTTCACGAAGTGGGTGGAAGTTGAGCCGCTAGTGACAATTATAGCCTGGAACGTGTAGAACTTATTCTGAAAAAAACATATGTGTCGTTTCAGACTACCCAAGGTGTTGATCTCAGACAACGGGAAGTAGTTCAAAAATATCAAGTTCCAGAAATGGTGTGCCAGGATGGGGATTCAACAGAACTTCACTTCGGTAACACACTCGCAGGCGAACAGACAGGCCAAAGTGACGAACAGGGCTATCCTCAATGGATTGAAGGCTCGCTTAGCGTGAGCTAAGGGGTTATGGGTGGACGAGCTGCCCAGTGTCCTTTGGGCCTACAGGACGACTGCCATGACCGCAACTGGTGAAACCCCCTTCAACCTGACATATGGGACAGAGGCCATGATCCTACAGAGATCGAAATACTAACGTTGCAGTTCGAAGCGTACGACGACGAACTCTGAACTAACTTGGGCCTAATCGAGGAAGTGTGCGACCTGGCATACATCTGGATTGTGGCATACCAGCAACGGGTAGCTCGGTACTATAATGCCCGGGTCAGGAGACGACAATTTTGGGTTGGGGACCTGGTGCTCCATAAAGTGATGGTACCTGAGCCCGGCATAGGTAAGCTCAGTCCAAAATGAGAGGGTCCATACAAGGTGAGACGAGTATTCGGAGAAGGCACATACGAGCTTGAGACTATGGAAGGGAGGCAGGTACCTCAAGCTTGGAACGCTGACAATCTGAGGAGGTATTATCTATGAACTCGCGAGCTGGAGAGAGGACTTTGAGTCACTCCTAGAGCCTAAGGGCCATGCTGTCGAGCTGACAAAAGACCTCGGCACAATACCAGTCCCAGTCACATCTTCGACATGGGCAGATAAGTCCCAGTCGCCTCTTCGGCATGGGCAACTTAAGACCTAATTGCTTTGGCATAAGCAACCTAAGACCTAGTCTCTTCGGCATAGGCAACTTGATACCTAGTCGCTTTAGCATGGGTAAATGTAAAAGTAGCCCACACGCAAGCAGGTCGGGCACATACCCTACAGTATCTGCTTACTTTAGCGTACATCGAGATTGGCTTATTCCTACTTGTATCTAGCTCATCAACTCGACACTTCGGGGTAATCCACACTTAGAAAAATTTTCACAAGAAAAGAGTTTGAAGTACATTCAAAAGAGAGAAAGAACTACATTGTATTGATAAAAAAGACTTCAAAGTACATTTAAAAAAAAGAAAGAGAGAGAAAGAACTACTATCGAGCTCGGACGCTCAGTACATATTGCATATATAGGGACGTCCAAGAAAAGAGGCAGATTTCAATCTTGGTGGGGCTCCTCGCCCCCTCCTTCAACGTTCTCAAAATCTTTCGCTGGGTCTACCTCCATGGATGTGCTCACAGCTGGAACCTCATCAGTCTCCATGACCTCATTGCCTGCTACGTCGATGTTCCCCGACTTCTCTCCGGCTTCTTCTTCAGTGGCGTCCTCGCTATCCTCTTCAGAGTTTGGGTCTTCCCCCTCTGCTTACTCCACCATCTCCATGGAAATCCCCATGGTAGTCAGTGGTTTGAGGTCGGACTGAGGGAAGGCACGCTAGGCCAACTAGCGACAAACTTTGGAGCCCTTGCGGAAAGCTGAGGTCGCAGTCTCGCTTATAAAGTTGTTGAACTCTGAGGAAGCCTTATAGGTCTGAGCTGCATGAGCATCGACCTCCTTTAATTATTCAAAGAAGATGGTCGTGCGAACAACGAGGAGCGCCTTATGTTATTTGACTTCTTTTTCCAGCTCGTGGATGTGTTCATCCTTCCGCTTCGCTTCGGCCTCACACTTCTTCGCTAAGTCCACAGATTTTAGCGTCTTGGCCTTGCTCTTTGTCACCTTAGACTCGACAGACTGCAATTTGACTTCCTAGCTCTTTGCCTTCGATTCGGAAATCTGTAGCAACTCCATTTGGTGACCAGATTGCTCCACCAGCGAGTGGATCATTGAGTTCGTCTGCAAGAAGGGTCGTGCCAATTAGTAAGACAGGAAAAAACACAAGGAACAGAGAATTTAATTCAGAAACTTACCACCATAAGATGTCCCTAGGCTATGGCAGCGAGCTTGGAGCGTGGCATCCCGACATATTTGGAGACCTTGGCAGGAAAGATAGCCTCCTTACTTTTAAGTGTGGCAACACAAGCATTGAAGATACTCTGGACCTCCTCGGGGACTGCATTGGAAGCAACCACCTCGGGTTGAACGAGCCAGGGTTTTGGCTCCTGGGCCACTTTGGGTCTGTGAGCTGGGGTCGCTGAGGACTTAGTTCCTTGGTCTTCCTCAACCAGGTCAATCACCAAGGCATCTTCCTTCCTTCTCGGGGCAGCTGGAACAACGGTGGTAGTGACGGGCTCGACAGCTGGGGGATCGGCATGAGAAGCCTTCCTCTTCTTCATGTTAGAGAATAGTTTGGAGACCGGGATATCCGCCATAGTACATGCAAGGAAGAAAGATGCCATTTTAATAAGAAAGCTAGCATAGGAGAAACGAAGTGCATGTAACCGAAGTGAAGACCTACTCGGACTCAGCCCTGCACTAACTAATTTCTCCTTAGCCAGAAAGGTGTCTAGCTCGAAGCTGAGCTTCGCCTAAGCACGGATTTGCTTCTTCATTTCTTTGTTTATCTTGATGCTAGAATCACTAATGGCCGTTCTCCAGTACGTAGGAAACGACCACCCCCAGCTATGGTAACAATGAAATAACGCCTCTTCCAGGCCGAGACCTTATTGGGAAAGCCATGCAAGATTTTGTACCTAGGGCGGGGAGTCAGGTAGTAACTTCGGAGCTCGGAAGACTGAAGACTGGTTGAATTTTTCTTGATAGAACAGAGCGAGCTAAATGTATCCATAGACAAAGGTTTACCGAAGTGATGAAACAAGGAAATGGTGCCTACTATGGAGCGAACTGAGTTCGGGTGGAGCTGTCCTGTGGTGATGTTAAAGAACTTAAGGATTTCTACGATGAATGGGTGAAGAGGGAAACGTAGCCCGGTAGTAAGCTGCTCTTTGAATTCGACGACTTCGTTGGGGTCATGATCCCAGGGGCACCCTCCCATCGGAATACTCTAAACATTGTCCTCGAGAAATTTGTAATACCGAGCTAGAGTTTGGAGCCTCTCCGTAGTCATCACCAAAGGACCGAAGCAATCTGAACCCAGCCTCCAAGAACCGCGGGAAGTCGACGCCTCTTTTCTGGAGTCCTCTTGCTCCTTTGATGGGGAGTCCTCATCAGACAGGCTAAGTTCAGAACTATGCGACAAAGTGCCCATCTCGGTAGGACCAGACTCTACCATCTAGCCCGAGGAGTCCACCTCAACCCTAGTTGACTCGCTATTGGCATCTAGTAAGCTACCAGTACTGACACTCGACATCGTAATTAAAGGGAAACAAGTAAAAATGAAGGAGGCTTACCTAAACCGAAGAGGAGAGGAGACGATTTCGGAGACAAGGACAAGACGACACTGACCTGAAAGAAGACATGAGAGCTCAGGCCATGATTGCACAACTTACGGCGGAGAAAATGGGGACCCCAGGGCCCCTATTTATAACCACCATGGCTGATCTTGGACGGTCAAGATCAACGTGATCCAACAGTTCCCAGAGAAACTGGTTGCACGCCCCTCGAGGGAAAAATCGATTGAGCACATGTTTTAATGTCCGCAAGGTTAAATAGCCCACACATCCCTGATACGCGATCTAGTTTCCTGGTCGAGGCAGGCGGGTCAGTGAGGTAGAACCATCAGATCGACAATCAACCCGGAAGGTAGCTAAGGCCAAATCCACCTCAGCTCATCATGAACTCCCAATGTCGGGTCAAGAACCCTGGCGCAGGGAGTGGGGGGCAATTGATGAGGGGTGATTTGGCCCGACTTGATAAGTAGGGGACACATGGATGTATCCCACCAACTAGACGATGATTTAGAACTACGATCACCTCGGCGAGTTGAATCACTTTGGGAGTCCTGATCACCTCGGGTAGCACCGAACTCTGGGCACCTTGGATAGCTGAGACTAACAAAGTGGCACGTAGCAGATTCTAGAAGATCGCCAGCTATCTCCTAGCTCTTCGGGATTATGACACGGAACTATTGGCCTTATCCTCATCCCGCCCGATTCAGATGGAGACGATGAGCCTTATCGCCTGGCACGTTATCCACCTCTTGGAGCGGAACAGACTCCTACCACCCTGTTCAAAGATCCCGGAGAAGCCTCCTTGGGGCTCACAACAGCTCAACTATATAAGGACAGTCTCCCCATAGCATAAGGTACGCGCGATTAAGTGCATTCTAGCTCTCTACTTACTGATTTCCAGCTCTCATCTACCTACTGAGTACTAACTTAAGCATTGGAGTGACATCGCCGGGTTAGTCACCCTAGGTTCTCTGATCCCTCTTTCTTGCAGTTCAAACGATCCACTTGGCAATCGACGTCCGAGCTACCTTACAACTAGGAGCATCCAGATCGCACATGATCAGTTTCAAATATAACAAAGGGTAAAATGATTATTTGCCAACACTCGTTAGTTTGTTTAACGTCAAGTTAATGACATGGGGTTCCTTGGACATTTTGAAAAATTACGATGAGTTTAAGAGAAATGCTGAAAAGTCATGGTAAGTTTTAGACAATTTCCCAATTTTGTATAAATGACAATTATAGTTTTTAGGAATATTACGTTGAATCATTTTGATGAAGATGATTAGGGGTGGCAATTTTTCACTCAACCCGCTAAAACCATCCAACCCGCCCAACATCTAACTCACCCAACCCTTCCATTTACTTGGCGGGTTAGAAATGGGTTTGATCACTCATTGGGTCAATTTAAATGGGTTGGGTTGAGTTGGGTTATGGATAACCATTGGGTTAACCACTAAAGATATGAGTATCAATTTCTTAGCCATTTTTTTAATTTACTTCATTTGAATGAAATAATTTATAATTAATGCATTAGTTTTATATTAATTATTAACTAAAACTAGTTTTGTTTCAAATCAACACACTTCACCCAAATCGACATAAATCCAAATCTACTTGACCCGAGTTCAGACCAGCTCAACTTGGTCTTAATATGAATAGACCCGATCACCTTGGTTCAATTCGTTTGGGTCGGCCAGCCTAGTCCGAATTTGACCCGACCCAAGGCATGTCGATCCGAGTTGACCCAAATATGAAACGGGTTGGGTAGGGTGGGTCCATACCCTAAACCCGCCCCGCTGCTTTGCCCGGTTTGGATCGCCCGGCCCGGCTCGTATCTATGTAACCCAACCCCAATCCAGATCGGTCTAATTTACTTCTCTTGATCCGATTCGAGCCAGTCGGTTCGGTCCCAAACCCGTGCACAAACCTGATATGGGCCGATCCAAGTCAATCCATCAGACTGAATCGGTCAGGTCTAGTCCGACCGGACTGATCTGGATCTAAACGGTTCAACCACTCTTGATGTAATTAGCTTGAAGACAATCCAATTAGATAGTTCAAGTTGGTCTAACCGGTTTGAACCTAAGTGGTTCGGTCAAATCTGAAACCTGAACATGCATATAATGTAATTTGAATATTTACCACTTGTGTAAATAGTAACTACTATTACCACCAAGCTATGACCAACTTATTTGTCAAGAGGGAATTGGTTTTTTGTTTTAAATACATAAATATAAGATTAATGGGTTTGGGTGGATTGGATTGGGTTAAAGCAAGTTTGGGTTGAACCCAATCCATTTAATTTAATATATAACTGGGTCATTAATGTTTTGGCGGGTTAGATGAATTGAGTTTGAAGCTCAACCCAAACCAAACCCAACCCAACCCGCCCGTGTGCCACTGCTAATGATGATAACAGCAACAATGATATGCTAGAAATTAAATAGAAAATATACTATCCAACCTCCAAAAACCAAAAGTTTAGATTAATATTTCAATAACAATAAATAATGTTTTTTCTTGATTAATCACAAAAAAAATTGCAATCAATGTCATAAGCAAATATTAGCATGTTAATCACATTTTTTATATGAATAATGCGGGTATTAGCATTTTCATTCACAATGATAGCTAGGAAAAATAAGAAAAAAAAAAGGGTTTAGAACTTACCTAACCATAGACTGCCACCAATTAGGTGGTTTATCTCCTTCCCAAATAACTAATCTAGGGAAAATGGCAAAAAAAGTAAAGGGTTAGATAAAACCGCCATGGAAGCTTGTCTAAATGGAGAGGAAATGTAGAAAAATATAGGAGATTCACATACCTAGAATGTAAGCTCCACTCAGGTTCCTTGTCACTGCCGTCACTGGAAAGGTCTTCATGCACTTATTCTATTGTCTTTTCTATGGTAGGGGCACTTGGTGGAAATTTGAAAAGTTTATGGAGACAATTTTGTCCCACCAAATTTGAATAAGTGCTTATTTAATAAGCATTTAAAATAAATTGGCCAGGGTTGCTTCTTTAAGCACTTATTTTGGGTTTTTTTTGCTAAACATGAGTAAGTGCTTATTGTCCCCACCAGTTATTATTCAAGTACTTGTTTGAATAAGTCGTTTAGTTGCACCTTCGTATGAAGCCATTGAACGCTAAAAGCTCCCTCGAATTATTCAGACTAATTCGGAGGTAACACACGAAATATTCATTCCAGCAGTACCCTTTGGAGAATTCAAAAAACCAAAACTACCCCACATCTTAAATCATCCCAAGCCCAAATCTAAAACCATTTTTGCTTTTTAATATTTTTAATCATATTATTAAAAATATTTTAAATGTCTTTATTTATCCTTATTATTATTATTATTATTATTATTATTATCATTTAATTTATTTCTATTATTCCTTAATAGTAGTATATGATGTTTCCTATATTTTTTAATTTTTATTTTCTTTATCTTTTACATCTTATTAGATCTATAATACTTTTTTTAGTACTTACCTTTTTACATTCTTTTAATATTTATAAATCTATTTATTATACATTATATTCATTTTATATTATTTTTAATAATATTATATGATCCATTTTATATTTTTAAAATTGTATTTAACACTATTTTTCCTTATTTGATCATTTTAATATTATTTTTAATTTTTATTTATATTATTTATTAATTTTTTATCATATTTTATATTTTTATTATTTTTGTAGCATTTTTTATAATATCATATTACTTTAATCATTTTCTTTTAATTTTATTTAAATAACAACTTTAAGGGTAAAATTGTAAAATACAAACTTTTTAGGCATCACAACATTTAGATTACCAAACAACTCCATTATATTCAGATATTTGCAAAAGCAAAAAAAAAAAAAAGGAATTTACCATTGAATACTTTTAGAGTTTTTTTCGGAGGTTTTTCTGCTTTTCAGACTTCAGAATTCAGATTTACCAAAAACCACCTTAGTCAAACCCTCAAATGTGAGAGTTTAAAAATTAAAGCTACTAATACTTGCTCTAGAATGGTCTTGCGATGATGGGAATAGTCTCTGGCAAAATCTAGATGATCCAACTGGTCTAGACTAGACTTTAAAAGTTAAAGCTACTAATACTTGCTCTAGAATGGTCTTGCGATGATGGGAATAGTCTCTGGCAAAATCTAGATGATCCAATTGGTCTAGACTAGACTTTAAAAGTTAAAGCTACTAGACATGTTGCCGTTGGATGGATGTTGTGATATATGGTTGCTAACTGGCTAAAACACCATATAAAGACTAGATGCAAGGGATTAACTTCTTTCATTTTCAAAAGAGACTTCACTGGATTGTGGAGGTTCCGTCATTTCATCTCTTTGGCTTTCTGTGTTTTGATTTTTGAAAGCTCAGCAATCCTAGCCCTGGCTTGATTGAGCATTAACTCATTGACCCAGTGGCCGAACCAGTAATGTACCCTAGCCCATTTTACTACTTGATTGTTAAGTGGGAAAAGGTCTCTTGACATTGCTTTCTTTCCAAATTTTCTCTCATATGAAAAAGCATGGGTATATATTGTATGGTCCCTGGGTAATAATTCAGGCCATTGGTTCAGACCTGACCGGGCTATGCCCCTTGTTATAGGTGCTAATTAAGCCACACTCCTCGGTTCTCTTTTATGGATGGTGGGGAGGTAGAGCTGTCAATGGGTGATGGTTTGTGTAATAATATATAGAGATTCCTGATTTTATTGTAATTTTTGTTGTATTTTTTACGTGTAAAATGGGTAACTTTTATAAACAGTATATATAAAAGATAATTTTGGTTAAAAGAAGGTGATTTTATGGGCATATTAACAGTTTACTATTATACTGTCATTTTTTATTAGGATCATATTATTAAAAATGAAAGTTCTAAGTTGTTATCATAGATAATTATAAATGTTTAAGTATAGTTGAGTGTAATCACCTCAAACTACTGCACCATCTCGATTAATAATTGGTTCAGTTCTGTTTTGGGTCTATCTTATAAAACTGATTAATAATCGGTTCAAGACTGGTCTGCCCTATATCGAACCAAACTTTTCTCATTGACAGGTCTAAGGGTGGAGCGATATCATCAGACAATCTCTTGTTCTTTTCCCTTCCAAATCACTATCTGTTGCTTTTCTTTTTCTCTTACACAGTAAGTTCATTAACATATTCTAAATCAGTTGCCAGCTTTTACATGCATAATTAATTAAGCCTATTCAAATCCAAGGCTAGGATTGAACCTCTTGGCCCTCTCCATGTGGTCTACTACCCTTTTTCTGAATCGTTTTCAATCTAAAGTGATACTAACTGACTAGTGCATTTCCTCATCAATGGTATATACATTTTTGGACCCACAATCAGTCTTCGTCAGATGGGCAGACCGGGTCGAATATGGTCTGAATCGGTGGCCCAAATGAACCGGGTTATGCATGGTCATCCTGTTTCCTTGATGTATTAATATGAATACCCAGCAAAGGAAGCAAATCCTATCAAAAGAAAATATATGAGAAGAAACAGAGGGAGAAAAACCTAGGCTTCAAAACAATGAACAAATGGGTTTGATTGTTGAGCAACACTCTACAGAGGCTCATACTTGGGTAGGAAATCAATTTCCGATATCAAAACAACCCAATCAGGGCGAAGGGCCAGGGTTGAGAATGTGATATGACTGATATCTAACTTTGATTTGTGATTTGAAAGCTGTGTGGAACAAGCGATGGTTATTACAACGATGTCATTTTAAGTGACCAAAACTAGCAACAATAAAAGTTTGCTCTTTAGTGCGCATGATGGTGAGGATTGAAAGCATTAGAAAGATTATGTTTCACTATACATGGCGATTAAAGGGTCCAGCCGAAAAGGCAAATCACCTTCTAAAACAAGACGATGACAGTGAAGGGTGGTTTCTTTTTGTTTTTATTTCTTGGGCTTTATAGATTGGATATTTTAGTGGATTTCACAGTTGGGCTTTACTTCAAAATGTAGGAATAATCAATGAGAGCCACACAAACAAGGAGGGTGACTCACTCTTGCTTGTAGGGTTCCTTGCAGACCTGATCATGTAGATTGCAAAGATGGAGTCACTAGATGCCAAATGATGTGTGTGTACATGTAATTGGGGCAAATTTGAATAGGCACTGCAGTGATGGCTTCATGTTTCTTGTAGGTGCCAATGGCAAGGCAGAATTCAATTAGCCAAACTTAGCTTTGTAGGGGAAATCTACCGTTGACGCTGAGGTATTATGGACTATGAGGCTGTCAAGAGCCGAGCATAGCACTTCCTGACTTGGGCTCACTAGAAAAGTGGTTCAGGCTCAGCTCATATTGGTGATAAGCCTAAGCTAAACTTGGGTCGTTCAAGTCAAATTTCAAAGCCAGTAAAGCCCAAAATTTACAAACTTGTAGTTTAGAAATTTGGATTGGCTGAACGCTTTAATTAGTTGTGTAGCAGGCCGTGGGACCAATGATAAAGCCCGCACCAATGATAAAATACATGGGGTCCATATTAAGAAGTTGAATGGTTATGGGCCCATGTATATTATAATTGATGTAAGGTATTATAATTGGTTTTACCCATGATTTTCAAAACCGGACTGGAAAAACTGGGATCGATCAGGTGACCGGTTTTGATTTTCCCCAAATTTAGAATTTCTTCAAAAATCACTGATTTTGGTCAACAAACCGTTGATCTAGACGTTCGAATGGTTTTAACCATTTTTTATGATTTTAACACAGCATCGGGCCTGGATTTCTAAGCCAGGCCTATTAAAATTTTAACAAAATTCCAACCTGAGCCCACCCAAATTTCACCCATGTAATTATCAAGAGAAATTTGATAATAAATTACAAAAGGAATAAGCTTAAATTAAACAAGAGAGTAGAGACAAACTCTTTGTTCCGGCTCTAAAATCTGTAATTGGTAACGTATCTTTCTGGTTGTAGCGGAGAGTAGAGGATTGAATTCTTCCTCCACTGGGGTATTGGGACTGTGTAGCCCTCTGGTTTATCAGCAATAGAAACGTAGAAAGACCATCTGAAAGCAAGGTTTTAAATATCGATGGGCTGATACGCCGGTAGGGCATATTGGCCTGCATAGGTACATTTTTTTTTAATTTTGTTTATTTATTTTTAAAATCGATTTAAAGGAATCGGTTTGAGGCCTGACTATCTTCTGAACCGGTGACTGACCTGATACAATCCCTGGAGGGGCGTATCAGCATCAGCACGATAAATATCGGCCGATACTTGTAGATACTTTGAACATTGTAGAAAGTACTGCATTCTCTACTGTGTTGTTTCCTATTTTCTTTATGATGGTCAATGTCAGCAACAAATTTCCACCACAAAATGCATTAACTTTATTTGCTGTTTCATTCTAAAATATGGAAATTGTCTTTTGATAGAAGATTGATTTTGGAAGCTAGAAAAAGAAGCTTTCAAAAATTTTGAACAATTTAACCATCTATTTTGCATACGTATTGCCCTATTACTGATGTGATAAGTTGAACTTATTGGAATAAAAAAACATAAAAAAGAAGAATGGATTTTCACTATTTTCAAATTATGAAAATGCATCAATCATACAAGCCCTCTTTTCTTGTAAAAAATACCTCAACGAAACCACCATATAAGCCAAAATTCCCCAAATTAGGATATGTTGTGGAAGTTCTCTAGAGGAAGGGGTTTCAATCCTTGATGCAATCAACTCCATCTAGATTTTTTTGCTCTAATTCAAAAAATTAGGAGGAGATTAGCTGAAAACTTAACCCAGAAAGTAGGGTTGGATTGGGCCAGGTTGAAATTTGAGTTAGAGAAGAAAAATATGAACCAAACATTAACTTCAGGTTGGGTTAGGATTAAGGCCTTATATTACTTGTTATGTAACTGATGCTGCTCGAAATCGTCTGCTTCCTTGCTAGAGATAGCTCGGATGACGAGTGTTGAGGTCGGCAAACTGATCTGCAAGAGAGACAAGATTAGAGTGTTAGGGGGTTTAGATCGGGGGTGAGCAATTCAATGCTTAAGCTAGTCGAGCCAAAATGAACAAGAAAGCAAGGGGAGTTGAGAGTTAAGAGTGACATTATTTGCACTTAATCATGCATACCTTGTGAAGGAATGTTGAGGTCCTTGTATAAGCATTGGGGTCCGAGTTCTGTGTCTGGGATATCCGGGAGCATAGGACCTTATCAATCTATTATCTTCGGAGCGTGTTCATCCCACATGGGCAGTGATCCTCATCCAGTCTCTCCGAGCCATACGGGAGTTAGGGCCGTCCATGCCAAGTAAGTAACGTGTTGCCACCTAATTCAGGACCGAAAGGCATACTATCCTGGATAAGGGTGACCCGCCACGTAGGTTAGTAGCTTGGTACCCCAGATGTCAATTGGCTAATCAAGTCTTTTGCTACCCAGGTCGGGGTCAAGCCAGCCTCCAAGGTCTTTGGCTTTCTCTCCCAAGGTGATGTGTGCTACCTTTGTTAGGGGTGATCTGCCATGCATCCTTTCCCACCAGCCTTCCCAGGTCGAGATGTAAATCGGGTATGTCAGTTTAGGTCATCTAGTATCTACCCAACCTGCCTCACATGGCACCAAGGTATCATTCAACAGTTCAGACTGGTCACGTGTTTCTTTGTGATTGGTCAGTCAAATCACCCCTCATCAAATTAGGAGTGAACATGCCAATGTTCGTAATTCACATGAAATCTCTATACTCTATAGTGCATGCTTAACACATGCCCTAAAACACATCCTAACTTTTCATTGAGAATAGTTTCCCAGATGTTCTCAATGCATTCTAAGATGTACACTTTGTATAGAAGGAGCCCACATGCCAATGTTTATAAACTAGCATGTTCACTTTTTTATTGGTCACGTAATAGGATACATAACTGTGCAACCAATAGATACATGCTCTTGTATATTCATGTGTAAATATCATACAAGGGTTTATTTAGTCCACATTTAGAGTTGAAATCGGAATCGGAATCGGAATGGTCTATTCTTCCTGTCAGCTGTTTAATTCATATGGGAATGAGAATCGAAATCAAAATAAACTGAAATGGACTCTCATTCTCAAGAGAGGGAAAGGGAGTGTTCATTCCCTCAAATGGGGTGTGGATTGGCATGTCAATTCTTGCCTAAACAGTTAGGCTATGTTTGGTTTGAAGGAAAAAGTAGGGAAATAAAAGGAAAAGTATAAAAACTTATACAAGATTGTATTTGTATAGGTTTTTTTAATCTTTCCCTTTCTTTCCCTATTTTTTTCTTTCAAATCAAACACAGCATTAAAATTGGAATAAACATTCCGATTCTAAACCCCATTCATATGAATCAAGCGGACCGGACCCTAAGGTAGTTGAGTGATATGGACATCTGAGGAAAGGAAAATAAATGGATCAAAATAATGGTGGCATGTGAGGGAAAATATGAGCATTACGTAGTAAAGATGTATATTAAGGATTTGTCGCATCTTTGGGCCGGGTGGAAGAGAATAATTTGATCCAATTCAAATCAATGGATATGCAACTAACTTATGCTATCGATTGTGTAACCCAGTGGAAAAATTGTGGTTAGGGTTACAGTACATAACCCAAGCCCCATCCGTTGCCCAGTTTAAAAGTCAAGTGGAATATGCAAATAGTAAAATAGCCCGATTAGTAATAGTGTCAATTGTGGGACTGTTACTTACCCACCCAAGAGCAACAGGATCTGGGTCTGAACCACCTCTGATTGAGAGGTCAACCTGCTTCATTTTAGAAGAATCAATTGGTTATCTGTAGTCGTTTCTTCACATACTCTCAAAGCCCGAAAGCCGACCCCGACGGCCCCACCGTCACCGATAGAAGAATCGAGATAATTTGGCTACTGATTCTTTTCATGGTAAAGAATCTTTATACAGTATATGATGTTATACATCAAGAAGCGTAATGACAAATTCAAGTGTAGGTCCTTGTCCTTTACTTTGAGCGAGAAATAAGACGGTGCGCTCTGAGGCACTAAGAGTCAAGAATGTATCAAAAACCGTGAAATCCTCTATCTCGGAAGCTGGGCAGCAGGCTGAACCCCACACAAACTGCTTGCTTCTACTACTTATTGATTGATCGCTGATAAACACACAAAATTTCCTGGGACGATTAGATCAACTCTTAATTGCTTCTAGCTAGTACTTTAGGGAGTATCATTCCTTTAAATAATACATTAGGCTCTGTTTGCATTGCATTCAACCTATTTGCATTTCTAAGCATTTACACCAGTACAAATGAAATTTGCCTCACAAACAAACTTGAACGTAAGGCTTAAAACCCATCCCACTAAAATGATGTTGACGAATGACTAATATAATTAGTAGGATGGGATATTTAGGGAATAGAATAGAGGGTTTCACTTTCACATGGTCCATTTCATTCACGTTCAAAACCCTAATAATTTGGTTCTCCATTAGGGACAAGAGGTTAGAAGTGTTGTGATGTGGAAAGGGGAGACCTTACAAAAGTGAAAAGCGGGAGATAGATGGTGAGGGTTTGGGTTGAGTCATTATTACGTCAAAGTGAAAGGGGGTGTGTGTGTGTTGGGGGAACACGGCAAAGTGTTAAGTCAAACCCTAAGCATGCAAAATAGGCCCAGACAGCACCAGGAGGTGTGGAACAGCCTTTGCTCTCGCTCAGCTCAAACCTTCAACTCTTCAAGGTGTGGGGGGACCGGAACTGGCCTGGTGCTCACCCATCTCTTTGCAAAGTAGCTTTATCAGATAAGCTCAATTGGTTGGGTCGTTGTCTTCTTTAGCTTGTAATCCCATTTGCTTCATATCGTGGTATACCTTTGAATCATATTGTACGTGCGAATGGTTGCTAAGTATAAAATTTTGTAAAGGGAGCTTCTGCTGGCGTCTCATCATCAGTTCAAGGAACAAGACCAATGAATTGCAACTGCTGCGGGTGCATGGGGAGTTTGGTTTTATTAATTATGTCGTTTGAAATTGGCACCCAAAAATTGTGGCTATTTGGTACAAAAACCTTTTTATGATTGTACCGGTGCATGCGGATTAGGGTTGTTCATAAGAATGCCCAATCCGATAAAACCGATCAATCCGGATCAATCCAACCCGAGTCGGTCAGGTTTTCATCCGTACCGGTCGGTTTTGGGTTGGGCACATATATAAACCGAAATCTCGGGTCAGTTTCAGTTTTCTTGCGTGAAAATCGAAACCAACCCGACTCGAACCGAACTAGTATTCTACTAGTTTGATAGTTCCTACTTCCTAGTTTGAGTAGTTTCCTAATTCTTAATAGTCTTCTACTTTTAGACTTATACTAGAACTAGAACTCTAAAAGGCCCATTAGGCAATTACAATTAGAATTCAATTAGGTGTCAGTTTTTAGTTTTTTACCTAGATTAGAATTTAAAAGGTTTCTAAATTTTTATTTTATTGATTTACCTACCTACATTTACCTAGTTTTTTACTCTAGAAGGCCCATTATTGACACTTGTTTTTACATGAAGAATTTATTGATTTTATTATTTACCTGAATTAAATTTAGATTTATCTTGGACTCTTGAATATCAAATTATCAACTAATTCAGATTTTATTTGGTTTTGTACAGGAGCAAAACCAAAACCGACTCAAACCGATTCAAACTGACCAAATCGGTTTGGCTTGTTAGTGAGTCGGTTTCGGTTCCCATCTTAGCTAATCCAACTAAGTCGGATCGGTTGAGAAAATCCCAAGAAACCAACCTAACCCGACCCGTGAACACCCCTAATGCGGATTGCGGATAGGTAGTCGTAACTTTTACTTCATTTTATTGTTATGTCAATGGTTTATTTACAAAAATGATATTTAATTAATTACAGAAATACAGCCTAGCTAGCTTTTTGAAAATACAAATATGCATGTACAGTATAATTAATACAAAATATAAGGTTTTGCACTCTATATATTTACATTTATATTTCTTCCAAATTGAGCCAAAAGTATGAGAGTATTGCAATTTGTAAATATAGGGGTGCTCACGGTTACGTTACCAAACCAAATCGGTCCCATTGCTTTTTGAAAAGTGCTGAA
This sequence comes from Nelumbo lutea, assembly GCF_056320005.1. Taxonomy (NCBI): domain Eukaryota; kingdom Viridiplantae; phylum Streptophyta; class Magnoliopsida; order Proteales; family Nelumbonaceae; genus Nelumbo; species Nelumbo lutea. The sequence goes on along the minus strand of NC_142684.1, from coordinate 202,691,921 downwards.
CCGAAACCCAACTGAATCAATTGGTTAATTAATATGGTTTTTGGTTTTCATTTGGATTCTCAATTTTTTGACTTTTCATGAGGAGATCAAATCAGCCTCCCACAAGATTGCCCCTCACAACGTTCCACAGCACATTCCCACCATGTATTGGGAACATCTCCCGATGATATACCAGAGATGATGATGCCATCATTGGGAGATGTTCTCAATACACAGCAGGGATGTGCTGTGGGACGTTGTGGGGGCTGATTTGTACTCATGAAATACCTTGACCAAAACTAAATTATTTTTGTTTTAACTTTTTCCTTATTTTGTTTGTTTGATCGATTTGCATTTTTCTCATTTACACTTAGGGGTGGATTCAAGCCGAGCCAAGCCGAATAATATGAGGCTTGAGTTTGGTTCGAATAAAAAATTCATAAGCTCGAGCTCGATTTTGAGAAAAATATATTTTATAAAAAATAAAAAATTATATATAAAAATATTTTTTATTTGATATTTTAAAAAATAAAAATTATAATATTTTTATTATATAAATTATTATATATATATATATATATATATATATATATTCGAACCAGCTCACAAGCCTCACGAGCTGAGCCGAGCTCGAGCAGCTCGTGAAAAGCTCGGCTTGTTGCCACTCCTATTTACATTCTCATGTATTAGCATTACTACAAATGAAATTGCACTGCCAGTTCCATATAAAAGTGGTAAATTTAAAATTTTATATGTTAAAAAAATTGGTTACTTCACTAAAACTAATAGAGCCTTGAGATCCAACCAAGCCTAATTGAGCTCATTAAATCAATGTTTTAAAAAACAACCCGGAGCCGGAACCATTATGACCACCGGTTTCTGGGTCGATGGTTTGAATGTCCAGTCCGAATGACAACCCATTTTGACAAAATAAATTAAAAAAAATAAAAATAATTAAAATAATTAAAATTTAAAAATGGCTAAAAACCGTTGAATGGGTCGATTGGGTCAATGGTTTGAATGTCCAATCCGAATGACAACCCATTTTGACAAAATAAATTAAAAAATAAAAAATAATTAAAATTTAAAAATGGCCAAAAACCGTTGAATGGATCGATGGTTCAACTGTCCGAGTCAATGAATCGTTGACCGATTCAATAGTTTTTGGCCAGGAACCGGGTTTGGAGTAAAACAAAACCGATTGCTTAGTCGATTTCCGGGCCAAACGATCCAATTGTGCGGGTTTTGAAAACCATGCATTAAATGTCGATTACACACACCGTGGCAAAATAAAAATAAAATGAAAGCTTCCATTAATTTCATTTGCATTATTACAAAGGAATGGGAATACAAATCAAAAGAGTGCAAATTCTGACGGATTACTTTTTGCTTTGGACATATTACTATACTTTAATTTGCTTTAGGTTTATTTTACTTCATTTCCACTATAAACAAATATAAAAAAAAAGAGTAAATTTTAAAAGGAAAATAAATCACAATTTGCATTCAATTCAATTCATACAAATGAAAATGCATTAATTGCAAACAAATTAGGCCAAAATATCAAATTAAAGGCAAAACCACCCAATAGAGTGACGTCTTTTTCAAGCAGCAGGGATACCATATATATACAAGAGGCCGAGCAGGAGCAGCAGTTGCACCATCCTGAATCTGAATCTCCCTGGAGAGAGACAAGACAAGAGGATAAAGCTCAGTGATTGCGCCATGAGAGGAGCGGATCCAAGTTCTGAAGTTAGAGATGCCCATGCTTTAGCTTGGCAGTTGGCACAAATCTCAAAAGAAGCTTCTAAATAACTTCAAAACATACAGATGTGAAGGGAGACGCATGGTATGAGGATGTGACGGGTCGTTTGTAAATCTCACGAGTCACCACACGGCTTTTCAAAGAGATATTAGGGGACCCCATTGAACCATTGTTTTAAGGCACTGGCTCCCCCATCTGGGGACACAACACGAGCACTATTTGCGGGTCTGAGACCGTTATTTATCAACACATTGTATTAGGGCATACCCTACATGTATGTGGAGGCGGCCTACAGTAAAAATTATCAATTCATGATTCAAATAAAACTTTTTATGAGTTGTGACTTTTGACCACCTCCCAAAATACTTGATTCATCAGGACTACGGCTTTCTATTTTCTTTAATAGAAATTTAAGTTAGTTTTTGGCATGAGCCCGATTAATCTTAATCTAGATATGGATGACAAGTCATGGAGCTCAAGACCAGTTATGGGTCCCACCCAAACCTATTGTCTCCCTTGTTTTCAAAAACATTTTCATTACAAAACTAGGGGCATGCAGCATCAACAGAATTGATCCATACTGGATTACCAACTTCCTTTGCCTGCCTTAAAAAAATAGGCTTGGGTCCACTAAAACTTTAGCTTTGTTTGCTTGGAGTGCAATTTCATTTGCTTTAGCTTAGTGTGGAGTTGAAATTTTGGTTTATAGGTTTCATTTTGCTTTGATTGTTAAAATGAAAGCTAAAGTAATAGCGTAAAGCCCAGAGACAAAATAAAATAAAATAAATTTGTAAAGCTTTCATTTGCATCTCATCTATTTATACCAGTACAAATGAAATTGCATTGCAAACAGACAGACTACATGTCTCTTCCTCCCTCCCACACACATAAAAATCACGCTGAATTGGTATTCAATCGATCTCCGGGTGATTCAAAATAACAAAAAACATCACTAATTCTGAATTATTAGTGGAACTGATTCAACTGAAGGAAGAAAGCTAAATGGAGGTCAATTATTGTAAAAAACAAAAAATTGATATATCAGAAGGAGCTGAGCGATCTTCAACTTCATTAAAAAAATAACCATTCGAGTGAGATATCGATATTGTACAATCAGATTGAGAGCAATAAAAGTATTGGAAGGTTAAAGCCATACTATTAGACGGTTAGTATTTCAATAGAATAATACCAACTCTTTGCTTATATGGAAATTCCTTTCTAAGAATCATGATTTTCAAAATCGGATTAGACCAGTTGGTTGGACCAAAAAATGGAACCGGTTAGATATTTGGTTTCATTTCATCCTAAAATCACTTTTTTTGACCCAAAATCATTGATTTGATCAGTAACCCACTAACTCGGGTGGTTGAACCGTCGAACTGTCAATTCAGATAACAGTTTTACTGTTTTTTATTTTTTAAGTCAGAATAGACTGTCCATTCGAATTGGATGATTGGACCTTTTGACCCAAGAACCAGTTTCGAAAACAGTTACTTATCCGGTCCGGCTTTAAAAATCTTGGTAAGAACACTAAACATATTTTGATTGAGTAAAAAGCAAATGCAGTTTCGAGCATTAACTGCATGGCTAGTCTAAAACTGAGAAACTTGGCTATGTTTGGCTAGCATTTTGTTCTAAAGAATCATTACTTAAAAAATGACCTTTGAGTGAAAAAAAAAAATAGTTTCCAGTAATCAAGTTCTAATCAACTTGCTGATCTATTGGAAACTTCCGAAGACTGCTGAAATTCCGCTACCCCGACCTTTTATTAGTGCATTTTCTTTGTTCTTGTATACCAAAAATAAAAGGAGTTAGCCAAAAAAAAAAAAAGGAAAAAAGAAAAGAAAAGAAAAGAGACTCTGAAATCCTGTCAAACACAGCCATAATTTCTTCCACATCTCTTCTCTTTATTTTCTTTTACTTTGTGAAATCAGGTGACGTTGTATTTTCAGTCAGCTGGGCGAAAAATCAGCTGACGTTATTTTCTTGTCAAATGACACAAGATACCCACTTTCAGTTTCAGTAAATAAAAACAAAAAATATATGCATGAGTAGGAAATATGGGATTGATTGTTGGCGCTTACATTTCATGAAGAAGCAGCAACTCCTAACAGTGTTAATTTCAATAAAATATAAAGAATAATCAGGAAAACTAAGAAGCCAGTTATGCGGGAGGCAGTAAAAAGAAAGATCAGTCTAATTTTGATTAATTCTTTTAAAGCCCTAAGAGGTTATATTCTTTTTATTTTTTTCCAAAATTTTGAGCATTAGTTACCAAAAGAATTCAAGATATTTAATTTCTCTCTCTTTCTCTGAACTACGAAAGTCTGCTACATATGTACAAATTTTACATGCATTCTGCATTAAAAAAAGCTTGTTTCTGTCCTGAGCAGAATATTTGCATATTAAACCTTTTCCGCTTTGATTGATTCAAGTTCTCAAAGTCCATTTTTTTCATTATTTTATTGATTCACCGTAGCAGACATCTGCTGCAACCACGGTTCAGCGCTCCCCTGCAACGCCAAATGAAATGTGGTACTGGTTTCAACCAGGTGGAGTGGTGGACCATTTATGAACCTGAGTCGCACCGTTTTCTGCTGTGGAGCTTCAAAAGCTCAACATCCAATCACCATGTTCAGCAGCAAAAGATCCGTGTTCCTGCAGTCTAGACTCTAGCGTCAGTTTTTGATTGCTCAGGTTTTTTGGTTGGGAGAATGTTTCACAGTTTTGGCATGTGTGGGGCCATGTCTGGCATCTCTTACCATCCTTGTATTGGACGGTTATGATTTCTAATGGCATAGGAAAAACTTGGGTGGGCACTTTTTGCCAGGTGGCAAGGTGGCAGCCCTTCATCTATATGATCAGCGAATCATGATTCATGATAAAGCCTTGGATGCCTCTGGCTCCATACCAAAAGTGCACAACGGGCATGGCCTCAACATCACGCGGGCTTAGGCTTGGGCACAGCCACAGGGCACACCATCATGGAGGCGTTACGCGTGCGAGAGAGAGATAATGCACGTGCGATTGACAGATGATGCCAAAGCATCTATACCACCACATTTTGCATCTTATAGGTCTTATCACAGGGGGAGAGAGAGAGAGAGAGAGAGAGAGAGAGAGAGCGCAAAGCAGAACTGGGCCGTTTTGCAGGTGAAGGGGATAAGGGAGACAAAACTTTTGTGGGCCCTCACCCACTCTGCACTTAAAGCAAACAGAGGCCCATTAGCAAAAGAAGGCCTTCCGGCAATCATGACCAGAGTCTTTTCTGAACAGCCAAGAGACAACACGCGGTACGTAGCTGTAGTGGTAAAAGCCAAAGCCAGAATACCGTATTGTATGTACGAGATATTTGCTATATCATCCTGGGATTCTATTTCCTGGTTTTATTTGCAGCGCAATTTAATTTCTTTTGCACTGGCGCAGAAGTATGAGAATGCAAATGATTAAGTAAAATTAAATTAAGGGTGTAATTAGGGTAGATTTGGATTGAGCATTTCTGAAATTCGAATGGGCCTGATTTTCTTCCGTTTTATATATATATAAAACAAGAGTGGGCCTCACTTGAGTACCCAACTTGCACGCCAGCTGAGTAAAATAAAACCTGATTAACTGAAGCAAAGTGAAAGTTAAAAGTAAGTGGACCAAAATTTGCGTTTTTTTTTTTTTTTAATTTTTACTCTCATGAATTTGTAACAGTGCAAATGAGATTGCAGTCTTTTGGCCAATGCAAGGAAAATAAATCAGGGAAATTTTCATAAATATAGAGTTGCTGATGTTCTATCATTCTGATATGTATGTTAAGGAGAGCTATAACCAGTATAGTTTCGATCGATTGCACTCCCCATAGTCATCACTCATCACCAATTCAGAGAAAGAACTTCAGTTCAAATCTGTTTTAGTTCCTTCTGCGCCGTCTCTAGCTCATTCGTCTCCTAACTTTCATCAGAAGGACGATAGCTTAGCTTATGCTTCTCCGACTTGTTAATTAGCCCGCACCCTTTGTCAGGCTTTGGTTAAATTGATCCGTGTTTTTTTTTTTTTGAAAACCCCCAAGTTGAATAATCAGTTGAAAGGTTTCGGTTTTTGACCAGTTTCTTAGGTTGGTTCGATTAGCCACCTGTTTCTTAGGTCAATCAAAATGGAACCGATCAGTTTTCAGTTTTTTATGAGCACCCCTAATCTTGAGTTTTAATCCCATTATTCTTAATACAAGTGAAAATGATAGATTAGAAGAAATTATTTGGCACAAATTTCCACCATGCTGGATTAACCAACACTGGCTATGATTGGTTTGAAGGAAAAAATAGGGAAAGGAAGGGAATGGTAGGATTGTATAGGTTTTCTTCCCTTTTCCTTCCTTTCAAACCAAACACAGTCTTAGCTGTAAAAGTGAAAAAGTTGGCCTTGTCATATCGAGAACAACAAAGTAAGGTAGATATAAATGGCTTACTTTTTGTTTTAATTAACTTTGCAATTCCTTTTATTTATTTATTTTTCCTCTTTCTTTGGAGGGAGAGGGAGCAATGAGTCCGGTGACAAGCAATGAAATGGTTAAAATGAAGGTTTTAAAAACCCATTTGGAAACGAAACTGTTCTAGCTATCGGTTTTTGGGTCAATGATTCAACCGTTCGAATCGAACAGTTCGGACAGTTTGCATATTAGGACAAATTTATATGAGATTTCGGATTTAAGAGAGGAGAAAGAAAAAAAGAGATGTCAGCTGAGAAAAAAAAAATGAAGGAGAGAAGGAGGGAAGAAGAAGGAAGAGGAGGAGGAGGATTCGATGCTCACCAGCGACAATAGCGGCAACAACGACGGCGAGGCGGTGGCAACAAATGTAGATCTGAGATATGAGTTCTCGGATCTCAGATCTGAGATCGATTTCTCTAAAACACCTATAGTCTTCTTCTTCTTCTTCTTCTTCTTCTTCTTCTTCTATACTAGATCCCAAATCTAAGTTTATGTCTTAGGCTGGATCTCAGATTTGAGTTCTACTCTCTGCAACTTTATATTGCAAACCGTCGGTCAGGTCAAACGAGTCGACCGTTCGACCTTCAGGGTCAGTGGTTTTCTGACGAAGTCAATGGTTTTTGACCCAATAACAGGATAGGGGTGAAACAAAACCAGTTGGTTGAACGGTTCTACCGTCTGGGACAATGACAGTTCAAAAACATTGGTTAAAATGATGATGATGAAACGATACTTTAAGATATAATTTTCTATGATTCAAATATTCAATAGCTTGCCAAACATGCAAGGAGACCAAAGTTTCATTAAATTCCTTAGGCTCTGTTTGGAAAGAATACAAATACAAATTTGTAGATTGCAAAACCATGTATTTTGTATTATTTTGTATGTATTTGCATTGTACATATTTATATTTGTACTCCTTCTAAATTGAGCCTTAGGTATTAATTTTCCCTCAATATTCTGTTTCCAAGAAAAATTAATAGAAGAAATTAAAATTAATATTAGACGTGATTAAAAGAAATGGTATGATTAGGTATTAATTTTCTAATGTCTGATGGCTGATATCATATAATGACACTTATTATAAAATAAAATAATGAAATATGTTACATAATAACATCATTCTCACCCTTGGCTTTAGAAATGGTATGATTAAGGCCATAAGAGCAAAAATGTTGTATATTTTTCATGCACAGCAGGCTGAACAACCTATCACAACTGAACACGCTAATGCTCTGTAAAAGTAGATGTGGGTCTCATGTTGGTGGGTTACCCAGCCAACTACCCATGATTTTCTCTCTAACCCATTTGTGGGTTCGAGAATACATATAATAATAATAATAATAATAATAATAATAATAATGATGATGATGATGATGTGGGTCCGTCCTTTAATTGGTTGGTATAGGAAGGGTGATAATAATAATAATAATAATAATTATTATTATTATTATTATTATTATTATTATTAATGCAAATGTGCCATGATAAAAGTAAGTGATTGAGATCATTTAATTGCATTTCCTCTACTAAAAAAAGTACTAATGAGGTCTTCAACATCAAACTCTAATTTTTCTTTTTTTTTTCTTAGATGAATACTTTAGGCTGCATTTGTTTCAGGTGTAAATGCACTTTTACACCGATGGAACTGAGACACGATGGTTCGGAGAGGGTGTAAAATATGGACTAGTCAGGTGTAAATGCACTTGTTGCAGCGAGAGATTTATTAGAGAGGAAGGGAGAGAGAGAGAAGAGCGGAAGGGAGCCAAGGGACAACCTTATCTGTTTACACCTTTTATAAAAGCAGAGAAATTAGCAAAACCAAGAGCTTAGAGAAAAAGGGGGAAATTCTTTGAGGCTCAGAAGAGAGAAAAGGCAAAAAGACAGAGCCACCATATTAGCTCTTGAAAAATTTTCACTATGGCAGCTAGGAAGATCTACCTCACCAACAATTAGTTCTGGTACCATGTTCCAATTCGACAAACTGACCTGTGGAATTTGAATCACTTTGCCTCGCCTGAGTTGAAGAAACCGATGACCAATGTGCATGATGCTGCAGTCATGGAGGGAGATCTATGTCAACGCGGAGGCATCCAATTCTAGGACAGTGTAGAACACATATGAAGAAAGTGGATTTTATAGATTAGGAATAGGGAAGGGCAACTGAGGAAAAGACCATGAAGACGTATATCAGGATCAAGAATCCAATATGCACGGTCCAGTTCCTCTTGAGTTTACAAAAACAGCTCAGGGGAGGCTGCTGGAATTGAATCTCGAAGTCGTCTGTCTTGTCTGCCAGCCTGCTGCTCCTCCTCATCTTGATCCATTTCATCCTCTCTATCGCTAGCTGCAGTGTTAGCTTGTGGCACCGCTGCTAGTACTTGAGCCCATTGATGTAGCGGAGAGTTTGAGCCACCAAGACGTAGAGGATGAGATGGGCCATGGTGAGGAGGCCGATGGAGACTCAACAATGGCAACACTGTAGTTTGGGCGACTGGACCAGGGCAATGGAGACCAGGCCTAGGAAGAGGAAAAATAACTAGAAGAGTTTCCAAAGTTCATTCTTTTCGAGATCGAAGGCCTGCTTCTTCTCCAAGGTTTTCTCAAAGTGGAGCTTGATCATGGTGTTTAGGGCTTGTAGGGTTGTTTCCTTTGGGACTGTTGGGTGTTTGTAGTCCACCGTTGTTGACTGCATGTCGAGTCCTAGCCCTTGACCTCCTCCTTCCCAGTTCTCACCCAACAAATGTGGTGGAATGATGCAGGGAAGAGACAAGGTGGAGCATAGATGGCTGGAAAAGACAAGGTGGAATGATGCAGGGAAGAGAGAGAGAGAGAGAGAGAGAGAAGGAGAAGAAGAAGAGAGAAGAGAGGAGAATAGAGAGAGAGAGTGAGCGAGCGAGAGAGAGAGAAAGAGAAGAAGAAGAGAGAAGGAGAAGAGAGAGAGAGCGATGTAATAAATACATTGATAATTTTGATGTATTTATTATATCGATTATCGATGTAATTAAACGTAAACATGTAATTTTACACCAAAAATCGATGTAAAATTACATGTTTACCAAATGTCTACAAAATCAAATTGGAGTGTAAAGTTTACTCGATTCGATTTTACACCTCTACCAAACGCAGCCTTAGTTAAGCTTAAAATTATAAGTCACATGAATATTATTGAATAATTATTTGTGTAATAATACAATTCCTCAGGGACAATGGACAATAGTAGTTTTTACTTTTTAATAAAAAATTTGTTATAATATGATGGGGACTTTCTACGAGTAAATGACCGTATTGACACCATACAATGTTTGTATACATAGGATCGGGTTTGCTTAGTTGGGTTGTCCAATGACTTTCCCTGAGGCTACGTTCGTATTGTTAGAAAATAAAGAGAAAATAAGTTGGGAAAAAGTTAAAAAAAAAAATCGTGAGAATCTTCAATGTGGCAAAGTAATTTGCAGCTTCAATGGAGTCTCTTGCTTAGTTGCTTTCTCTCCCCACCCTCTAGAAAGAATTTCGGTTTGACATGTATGCATATAAAATAAGTCCTCATAGGTAAGTTATTCCTTAAACATGCTGTCAATCCGATAGATCTACTTTAATTTCTGCTGGATATAATTTGGATAATCTATAGAATATCTCCACGTGGCAAAAATAAGTGGATGTGAAGCTCCCTAATTGACCTGATTAGAAGTGGGTCTGTTAGTCAGGTTGTTTGAAAGATGCTGCATGGCTATCAAATCTTTCACCATGCAAAAGTGTTTGGGGGCCAAATCGGCCCTTGAGGATCTATTTATATCCTCTATTTGTCAAGCAAAACTCTAAATTTGAATTCATAAAAACTTACCGCCTGCATTCTCCTCTTACTTTTACTACTACCATCACTACTATTATTACTACTACTAATAGCAATAATTATTATTTTATTATATAATAGAATAAAATATTAAAATAAAATTTAAATATCATTATCAAAGTTTAAAATATCGATATACCGATAGGAGCGTATTGTACCATATTGGTACGTTATTTTATAATTTTTTATTTTTTTTTTCAAAATTGGTTCAGGGGTAGTTTAAGGCCCCTCCACCCCCTGAATCGATCAGAACCCTAATACACCCCTTATAAGAACATATCGGAGAGCTCCTGAAATGATACGAACCAATACATGTTGATACTTTGAACCTTGATTATTATAAATAGGTCTTTTATAAAAACACCCCTTATAGTTTAATCTATGGAAAATAAACAAAATAGTCATTAGATATGAGAATTGAGCATTATTTCTTTTTAAAAGCTGATGTGAAGTGCTAGGAATAATTTCAGAATAAAAACCATGGGCCCATACCTTACCATTTCAAAGAGTAATGACTCCATCGTTTCTTAATGAAAGGTCAATTAAGTAAATCAGTTGTAAACTATAGATGCACTAACTGAGGGGTAGTCCAGTTGGTGTAATGGATGAATTGTCTCAGTCGTAGTGTGATTTTCAATCCTGCTATTATCAAAGAAAAGAGTTGTTGATGTGATGTTATACTATTCACTTAAAAGAGTAATGACTCCTAATACAAAAAACGGTTTGACTGTTCGACCAAAACGACTGGCTCATTCTGACAAAAAAATTAAAAAATTTTGAAAAAGGTCAAAATTGTTTGAACGGATAACCAGTCAGTTCAGCGGTTTGTTGACCAAAATCAATAGTTTTGGGGAAAAACGGAACCGGTCAGATGACCGGTTCCTGGTTTTTCTGATCCAACCGTCTGGTCCGATCTGGTTTTGAAAACCATGCTATAGATGTATTTTTAATAAATGCAAACTATAGAGTAAGGTTTTAGTAAATCCATGTAAATAAGGGGTGTTTTTAGTAAAAAAAACTTTATAAATATTATGGTAAAAGGTGGCATATAGAACTAATGTATACAAGGGTGGTGTTTGTCATCGATGTCGTTTTCTAAGAAAACGGTGCCACATCAGAAAAAGTGGTGCTTCATAAAAATGACTTCTTATTTGGCATCGTTTTTCCAAAAAAAAAACATTGCTATAGACCACACCTTGGAAATCGGGAAAGTGTGGTTTGAAGGAATGCCAAATTCAATGTTTTCTCGTTAAAAGCTCATTGTTGCCAGCGGTGAAATGATGTGGCATCAATGTGACATCATCTTGGACATTGAATAATGTAGACCAATGCTGAAAACGGTTATTCAACACTGGTACCAAACAAAATCAGTGTTGTTTCCCCCCGCCCCCCCCCCCCAAAAAAAAAAATAATAATAAATAAATAAAATAGCCTATGTAGCAGCATCGATGTCAAACCATTTTATGAGAAAACTAGAGGGGACCTGTGCGATACATGAGATTTATTAAGCGAAAGCTAAATAATAGAAAATGCCGTTTACTAAAATACCCCTTATAGTTTCATGGAATTACTAAAATTTACCCTATAGTTAGCATTTTACTAAAACACCACTTATAATTTGCAATGGATTTAATCAATCTTCCATTAGATGATAGTGAAAAATGGCAGTTTTGACCCTAATGTTCATTTAAATAAATTTAATCAAAAGAAAATAAAAAAAATAATACCATTTTTGCCCTTAATAAGACACGAGCAACCACTTTATTGACTATATTTGGTCAATTTTTTTTTTTGTATAAAAAGTTGTTAAGAGTATTTTTGGAATAAAAAATCATGGGCCTAATGGCAAAACAAACACTCGTTAATGAAAGGTTGATGAAGTAAATAAGTTGTAAAATATATTAGATGTTTTAGTAAAATGAAAACTATAAGATAGTTTTAAGTAAATATGTAAAACTATAAGGTGTGGTGTGTTCTAGTAAATGACCTTGATAGAAACATATAAGAGTACAATTGTTTTATATTTTCAACAATTTAAATAATTAATAATTATTTATATTTTATATAACACTTTTAATAAATTTTTTATAATAAAAAAAATAATAATTAATTTCAATTAGATTTATTCATTAAATTGATTAAACCGACCAACCTGATCAACTCGGTCCAAATTGGTCAATTTTCTACTATTTTATGAGAAAATGGTACAATAACAAACCCAACGGCATTGATGCCAAATACCTAATAGAGTTCTGCATACGTTGTTAATTCATATGACCTTGATGGGCCACATAGAATGCATATATCACCTGCCAACGTGGCAAAATCTAAGGAAAAAAAACAGAAATGCTTGAGAACTTCCTCTAGATGACACGTTACACATTCAGTTTCTGCTTGTCTTTTTTGACTAAAAGGATGTCGGTTGCGTATATTCCTTTACCCCCTAAGGCCTAAACTCCAGATAACGTGTCATGAGCTTAAAGCTCCCAAACAGCCCGGGCTGTATTCTCCAAACAGCCAAAATTTGTGCCGTACGTACAAGAAGGCTTAAGAGAGAGGGAGAGGGCTGATTCCTGATTAGGCGTAGATAGCTGTTTAACAGCTCTCACCTAGGAAATTGGAAGGTACTGTTCCTCAATCTTATCTTAAGTATGCTTTAACAACTAGAATGATACAAAGCAAATGTCCATCGTGCAAAAGCAAACTGTAAGTCAAACTGACAAGCAAGCAGCAGAGATCAACGTTGGTAAAGTTATTACGTTATAATTTAAGCCCAAACTTTTATTTAAATTTATATGTTATTATAGATTAAGCCTAACTATTAATTCCTCTAAAATATAAGCATTCCAATTTCCATATCTATTTATGATGCCAGGTGGGGGGCCTTTAATTTCATGCAGTCAAAAGACTTAGCTCCAATCTTAGTTATTTTATTAGTTTATCAAAAGAAAAAAAAAAAATCTTAGTTATTTTAGTGTTTGGGAAAAGGGTAAAACCTCTGTTCTCTTCCCTACCATGTAGTTTAAAGTACAATACAACAGAAAGGCTATTTACCCCTCTTTAGTGTTTGTTTTTACTGGCGTCATGGTCATGACCAACAAGACATCAGGACCGTCCTTTCATATTATCTTCACATATCTGCTGAATATGATATTATTTTCTTTATTCTTCACAAAAACAATCCAAAAAAAGAGATTCTATGGAGTGAATGGGTATAATACTATCATCACCCAATGTCATAAAAGGAGACCTACGTTTTGAAGCGATGTAAATGTAAATGTTTTAGTCGATTTGGTTTTATGATGTTTGAAAGGACTGTAAATCAAGATTTGCATAAATTTTTTTAGATCTGTGAAGGGTGGAGTGGAGTTTTACGTTGTAAATCAATATAAAACCTCATTACATCTAATGTTTTATATCGATTGTCGATATAAATACTACATTAATAAAATCGAAGTAAAATTCTACACTTTTTGAATCCACGTTTTTCAAAATTAATGGTCACTTTTTTACAATTTGATGTAAAACCTCATCGATATACTTTTACACCGATAAGATTTTACATCAAATCCAAACGAAGCCTAAGGCTGTAAATGTAGATTCGGGGTATTTATGCATCATGGTTCAGATTTGTGAGTGTTTGCTTGAAAACAAAAATGCAATGATTAAGAGAGGAAATATATTTTTTCCGACCTTTTTCGTAGTGTGAGGAGAGTGCATTATCATTTTTTCGGTGCAAATTTGTATTCTTCAAATCTTAAGTTGATCGAACGGGAGAGACCACCGTATAGCCTTTTGCATCGATTTAAAACAAATTAGAAAGGCTCAGTTTGGAAGGAGTGCAAATACATACAAAATAATATAAAAATACAAGATTTTGTACTCTTCATATTTGTGTTTGCACTCCTTCCAAACTGAGCAAAAGAACAAAAAAAAAAGAAAAAGGGTTAGAACTGAACATTCACTTTACATCCTTTAACCGAAAAATAGGTATTTATGTAGAATACATATATTGTATTGCAAACAAACAAAGCTTCAATTGTTCTGAACAGAAGTATGGTGGTTGTATAATCCAATTATATTTTTTGCATTTATTATCAATATAGAATGCAGCACTTACATTTTAATATACAAATTAAAAAAAAAAAAAAAAGAAGAACAAGAATAAGATAAATTAGGGGTACGTGGCTGAAATTCTTTAAACCAGGTCATCAATTATACAATGCTATTATTTGATGATACAAGGGAAACAAGAAATGATGAAAAAGTAGAGCTAATCAACTACCCAAAAACCAAAAAGTAATAAAATTTGGAGAAATAAAGAGAGACAAAGATTGTCACCAAAGAGGAAAAGAGAGACTAGTACATGAATACAAATAGTTTGTCGCAGTACAGTCAGTATTATTAGTGAAACAATTCTCTCTCTCTCTCTCTCTGCTTTTTTTTTTCTTTCCTTTTCCCTCCCATACACCACACCACTGGAGGAATCATCATGAAACACCCTCTGCACCCTGCACTCCCAAAAGGCCCTTCTCTTCATCGAAACCTCTCCTCCCTTAAATTCACCCCTTTAAACCCCCTCCTCCTCTCACTTCTCACTCCCACTCCCGGAAAACCATGAAAATCACTTCTCACCCGCTCTTCTTCTTCTTCTTCTTCTTCTTCTTCTTGTCTTTATTCATCTTCAGAACCAGTGTGGGTTTCTCTGCAACTCTCCCTCTTCAATTCCTTTCTTTGCTCTCCCTTAAATCCTCTCTCAAGGACCCTCTCTCCTCTCTCCGCGACTGGAACCCCACCACCGTTTCTAGCTCTTCTTCTTCTACGCCACTTTGGTGTTCCTGGACAGGGGTTGTATGTGATCGAAATACCTCCCAAATTACCTCACTCGATCTCTCTCACAAGAACCTCTCTGGATTCATTCCTGCAGAAATCCGTTTTTTATCTCAACTGAACAATCTGAACCTCAGCGGCAATGCATTTGAAGGAACCTTTCCTACCGCCATTTTTGAATTATCGATGCTCAGGACACTGGACATCAGTCACAACAATTTTAATGGTAGTTTCCCGCCCGGGATCACCAAGCTCAAGTTTTTGACAGTTTTTAACGGTTACAGCAATAGCTTTACTGGTCCGTTGCCACATGGGATCACTCGGCTTCGGTTTCTCGAAGAGCTCAACCTCGGGGGGAGCTTCTTCAAAGGTGGTATACCGACGGGTATTGGAGGTTTGCCGAGATTAAAGTTTTTACATTTAGCTGGGAATCTTTTGCATGGACCAATTCCACCTGAGTTAGGCTTTATGACTAGGCTGGAGCATTTGGAGATTGGGTACAATGAGTTCTCCGGCGGGATTCCGGTGGAGTTCGGGCTGTTATCGGAACTCAGATATCTAGACGTTGCCTTTGCAAATTTATCTGGTCTTCTGCCGCCGGAGCTTGGCAATTTAACCATGCTCGAGTCGCTTTTTCTCTTCAGAAACCGATTTGATGGTCCAATTCCGGCGACCTACTCGGAGTTGCGGGCATTGAAGGTACTTGATTTGTCAGATAACCGGCTTTCTGGTCAGATTGCGGAGGGTTTGTCTTCGTTAAAGGAGATGACTTTGTTGAGCTTAATGAACAACGATCTAACTGGCGAGATCCCAGCTGGAATTGGCGAGCTTCCCAACCTCGAGTCCCTACTGCTTTGGAACAATTCGCTTACAGGAAATCTGCCACAAAACCTTGGCTCAAATGCGAAGTTGCAGAAGCTCGATGTTTCTTCCAACTCGTTATCTGGTCCGATTCCACCGAGTCTCTGCCATGGAAATCGACTTGCTCGACTCATTCTTTTTTCCAACAGGTTTGACTCTGAGCTCCCTCCATCACTTTCAAATTGCACTTCTCTGTGGAGGTTCCGGATCGAAGATAACAGACTGTCCGGCGCCATCCCTCTCGGTTTCGGTCTCTTGCCTAACCTGACTTACATGGACCTGAGCAAGAACAACTTCACCGGCGAAATCCCAAGAGATCTCGGCAAGTCCGTGAATTTGGAATACTTGAACATTTCCGAGAACTCATTCAACAGTCCATTACCGGATAACATATGGAGTGCGCCGAATCTACAGATATTCTCGGCGAGTTTCAGCAAACTCACAGGGAAAATTCCCGATTTTATCGGATGCCGAAGCCTGTATAAGCTGGAAATGGAGGGAAATTCGCTCAATGGAAGCATTCCGTGGGATATCGACCATTGTGAGAAGCTTCTGTCTTTGAATCTCCGGCAAAATTTGCTCACTGGGATAATCCCGTGGGAACTGTCGACGCTACCGTCCATCACCGACGTTGATCTCTCTCGCAACTTCCTCACCGGTACGATCCCCTCGAACTTCGATAACTGCAGTACGTTAGAGAGCTTCAATGTGTCGTTCAATCTCCTTACTGGTCCTATCCCGTCTTCCGGCACGATCTTCCCGAACCTCCATCCATCGTCATTCTTCGGCAACGAGGGCCTCTGCGGTGGAGTGGTCGAGAAACCCTGCGCTTCCGACAGGATGACGACTGATGACGCCAGATTCCATGAGCAACCCAAGAAGACCGCCGGAGCGATCGTGTGGATCATGGCGGCTGCTTTCGCCATCGGGCTCTTCGTTCTGATAGCTGGTAGCCGATGCTTCCACGCGAATTACGGCCGTCGATTCGTAGATGATCAAAAGGCTGGCCCATGGAAGCTAACCGCGTTCCAAAGATTGAATTTCACGGCGGATGATGTGCTAGAATGTTTATCAATGAGCGATAAGATAATCGGGATGGGGTCCACAGGGACCGTATACAAGGCAGAAATGCCAGGTGGCGAGATCATAGCGGTTAAAAAGCTGTGGGGTACGCAAAAAGATACGGTGCGGAGGAGGCGAGGTGTGCTAGCGGAGGTGGATGTGCTGGGGAACGTGAGACACCGTAATATCGTGAGACTACTAGGGTGTTGCAGCAACAACGAGACAACATTGCTGTTGTACGAATACATGCCGAATGGGAGCTTGGACGACCTACTGCATGGGAGGAACAAGGGAGAGAATCTGATAGCGGATTGGGTCACCCGGTACAAGATAGCACTGGGCGTGGCGCAGGGGATCTGTTACCTCCATCACGACTGTGACCCTGTTATCGTGCACCGGGACGTGAAGCCCAGCAACATTTTGTTGGACGCCGAGATGGAAGCGAGGGTGGCAGATTTTGGCGTGGCCAAGTTGATCCAAACGGACGAGTCCATGTCGGTCATTGCCGGGTCGTACGGCTACATTGCGCCAGGTACGTACGTAGTACGTTTTGTTGAGTTGGTCTCTCATTCTTCAATTTGTTCGTTTATTCGCTAAGTCTCTAAGATCAGATGACCAGATGAGATGAGGGTTTACTCTTGGAGTTATATATCCATATCTATCTCTGCTGCCTCCACGGCTCACGTTAGTGACGTTGTCTTTCTTTTTGGAATGAGGACTGAGGAGGTAATGGTGTTAACTCTACAGTGAGCGTCAGGGTGTGGTGCACATCGGCGCATCCTCAACTCAAGTATTCAATTTTTGAATGGTGGCATCTGGCATGGGAGATGAGAAGATTCCTTCTTTTCTCACCGCGCCCTTTGTAGTTGAGTTCATTGCGCACTATTGCGCGTGAAATACCCTACTTTTTTACCCACTTTTTTTTATTATTGGTTCAGATTTCCGAAGACTTAAAAACAAAAATAATGAGAGCCTTTTGATGTGCACATCACATGAGCTCAGATGAGTGGGAGGTGGAAATCAAAGTTTAACTAATTGAGATTGAGGCAGGAGGATAATTGATGAGTAGAGTTTAATTAATTTTGCAGAGTATGCTTATACATTACAAGTGGACGAGAAAAGCGATATATACAGCTTCGGGGTGGTGTTGATGGAGATACTGAGTGGGAGGAGATCGGTGGACGCCGAATTCGGGGACGGCAACAGCATTGTGGATTGGGTGCGGTCGAAGATCAAGAGCAAGGATGGAGTGACGGAAATCCTTGACAAGAATGCCGGTGCATCATGCGCTTCCGTGAGCGAAGAGATGATGCTGGTTCTAAGAATAGCATTGCTCTGCACAAGCCGCAACCCGGCTGACCGACCGTCTATGAGGGACGTTGTGTCAATGCTGCAAGAGGCCAAGCCCAATAGGAAGATCCCCGGCAGCCAAGGTGACAGCGGCGGTGGTGGTGCTAACTCTGTGCCTCAAAAGTCAGGATTAGAGTGTTAATATTAATTTTATGCTTTCTTTTTCATTATGGGGGTTGGTATAGCCGTACACGATCAGAAGGAATTCAAATTTAGGATCTTTTTTCCTTTTTTGTTGATGGAAATTCTGTTTCATAAACTAATTAATCATGCAAGTTAGTTTTGGGTTATTATTCTAATCATCCTGGGGCTGACAAGGCCCAAGGGATCGGATCAAATTGGACATGTGCAGATCCAAATTTGATTAATTAATACCCAAATTCCAATCAGATCTTATGAATGGTAAATTTAACTATAAGTGGGGGTGCAATTTGGGTCGAGTTGGGATAGTAATCGGTTCAATTTGAATGGGCCCTCTTTCTATCCCAAGCCCAAGCCCAATGTAGTTGAGATTCTTCAAGGCGCAGGCAATCCAACTTTCGACCTTAAATAAAAGTAATCAAACTATTATATTATTATAAAATGTACAAAATGAATTGAAAATCACTTGTTTGAAACTTGAACCTATGACATTTTAGGATATTAATTTTGTGGATATCGTAGTTATTTTTATTTTATTTTTTTTAAATAAAACCAACCATCTTATCAAACACCCCCTTAATAAAAACACAATATTTTCGAACCAACTTTACTACTTTACCAAAAAACAACCTTACTAATGGATAAATATAAGTTGTTAATATAACACATTTAGATGGAAATGAATGGAATTATATTGGATGAATTAGGAAAGATTCATATTTGATCCAATTATAAATGGACTGAATGTAGATAGCCTTTAATGAGATCAAATTTGAATTCAAATGGGAGAAAAATCCTATACCATTTGCGGCTCTTAATTATCCTCTCTTTAAAGAGTTCAACTTCCGTCAGTGCAATGACTGTTCAGAATATCTCACTACTTGTGTGATTTCTTTCCTAGGAAGATAATCCCAATGCAAGATTGAGAGAGGCTATTAAAATAGAGATTTTCTTATTGCAAGACTCTAAAAGCTGTTCGAATGGTCATTGTACTGACCGAAGTCGAACTCCTTAATAACTTCTAAGGCTAAACTGAAGGGTATAATATACATAAGAAGTGATGAATTAGTAGATTGTTGTAAATTAGCACTTTGAGAGATCCGAAGGATACTTTTGGGGGATCACGGAGTAGTAGATATTAGGTAGGGAATGAAGTACACAAAGCAGGAGGCATCCAATGTCGTCAAAGATAGAAAATGTCAACAGAGAGAATGATTATAACCATGTGTCTCTCTTCTTTTGGCGTAGCAAGCTTTTACACGTGGGGCCTATTTTATGCCAAAGCTGAGCACTGCAAAGCCAAGCATTGCTTTGAATATCCAATGTAAGTTCCTTTTATCTGCTTTTTAAATAATTAAATAACAAGAGGAAGAAGCTCTTGATTCATTATTGTTAGCAATTACTAAGTTTTCCCATAGTCTTGTATGAATAGATATATTCATGGGCTGGATTTTGAATCCAACTTTACACTATCTCAGGTTCGGGTTCGGATTTTGGATCAAACTCATTAGAATTTTGACAAAAATTAAGTCCAAATCCGGCCTATGATCAGGTTTATCTGTGAGGTTAGTGTGAGCCTGTGAAGCGTGTTGTGTGAAGAGAAAATCTGAATTCGCTTTTCCCTGAATTGAAATTGTGTACAGTACTATTGTAGCAATGCAAGAGGGAAAGTGTGCATTTTATTGTGACATAAAAAAACTTATTTTGTATGAATTCAGATTTCTTTCTGCATCTTCTCTCCTCTGAAAGGGAGGTCGCATGTAATTGAGTCCGGCTTCAGTGAAGGTAAATCCCGTTCCAACAGCCTTTACAGCCTTGCGTTGGGAATATCTCCGTAGTTATGTGATTTATTTCATGGGAGATATTTCCAATGCAAGGTTGTAAGGGGCTGCTCGAAGGGTGTGAGCACCGACTTACCTTGATAGAAGCCAAACTCCATGTGATCATAGTGATCACAACAGTTCTTTTCTGGTTAAAAAGTTGGAACCAGATCTGCTCCACCACAAAACTATATAACATTAGTGTGTTCATTTGTGATTGGTTAGATAGCATTTAATATACAGCTGTGTTGGTAATAGATGTGAGGGGTATTTTCGGATAGTAGGTGGATAAGCTACTTTCCCCTTGTTTATATGTTGTAGATTCAGCTTGCAATTGATAGACTATAGTATAGTGTCTTTGCTTGGAGTAAGTTGACATTGCTTGTTCCCATATTTCCTTGGCTGTCTCAGCCCACACAAAATTATGCTTAACCGATAGTAGCATAGTAGTCAAAAGTCATGTCATAATCATGCAGTTTTCCTGGTCCCACTTGTCATATTCAGCAGTACTAATCCTAGGTTCCTTCACTTTTCCATTGATATACCCTGCCTTACCTCAGGCTGTGATGTACACCCGCATCTCCTTAGACCATGTCAAATCATTTTTACCAACTAAGGGAATAGTGGTCGTTAGAAAGTTCATAGAGTCAAGACTGTTGTTCATTCCTCCTTGGTTGAAAGAAGTTCCAGAGGTTGTAGTCTTCAGAGGCCATAACAAAGGCTACTAGCAGAAGTTTCAGACCTACAACCCTTCTCCCAAAATCCACATACTCACAAACACACAACCCTCACTGTAAGATTTAAAATCAAATTGCAGTCATAGTAACACAAAACCTTTTGTCACAGATTTTTAGGTCTAACTGACCTCCTCTCAAATGAAAAAATTTGTTTCCCTCAATGGAGAGGCATTTTCGGATATCCCATCACCCATGTGGCACTTAGTAATGCTTAGGGGTGTTCACTATATATCCAGTTTGGTGTAGTTTGGGAAAAATCTCAGACCAAACCAGTAAATTATAATCTGAAAATTTTCTAGATCAAACCAAATCGTTTTAACATGGAGACCAAATTAAATCAAACCATTTTAATATTTTATTATGGACTGATGTGATTTCTAACACGGTTTGGGCATTAATATATTAATACATTCAATCATATCTCAGTTGATGAAGAGTAAAAATTTAACGATTTGCTTACAAATTTGGAGCTTCTGCAAGTCATGTCGTTTATTTCACTTGATGCTTTGAAAATTGCTATTGTTTACAACTACAAGTAGAACATAAAAGACTCCGGATCTCCTATCCACGAGAATTATGCCCACATCTACCCACAACATACTACTCTTGTGAATTGAGAACATCTCCCCTTGCATAATACTATGTAGGAGGATGAGATGTTCTCCATGTGTGGTTGCGATGTTATGTGGGTAGACATGAGCAGAGTTTGTGTGGGCAGGAGATCCGGACTCAACAGAAAGGTTAACAAATGATTTCGTAGGAAGAAAATGAGTGGTGTTTGGTTTAACCTAAAAACAAACGTCTTAATGCCCCATAAGAAAGACAAAATGAGTCAGATATGAGATAAATAGTGGTAACTGCAAGCAGTTCAACCTGGATTCTGGATAAACAACCATGCTGGGCTGGTAGGTAGGACATGTAAAGCTGATCCAGTTTTGTATTTCAGATGGGTCAAGACCTACACTATGACAGGCTTGTCTCAAGGACAACTTGACCTGGTAAATTTTCACAACTTAACCCACTTCAGTCAGATATGAGATAATGAGAGTGTGATTTTTTTTATTAAAATACCCCAATTTTATTAATTTGGGCATTCTCTGATTGCAATATGTTGAACAACCACATTTCTCTTCATTCAAATCTCACTCATTAAGTCTTATATTTAAGGTTTTAACTCCCACTAACATTTATTTAATTGTATTTTGACTAGAATACCCCTATTTTTGAATTCAACCCCTCTTTAATTATGAGGGCACAAAATGTAATTTGAACTATACATTTTTCCTCATACAATTTCCTCTCATTAACCCTTATATTTAGGGCATTAGCCCCCATTATTTCATTGAATCCTATATTAATTAACCATATTAAAGAAAAAAGGCTAATTGTTGAAACATCCCCTGAAGTTTCTTGTTGCTGTCGAAACCTCCTCAAAATTTGGTAATTGCATCCACCTCCCCTGAACTTTGAGATATAGTTGCAAATAGATCCATTCATTAGAATCCTCTCAAAAGAGGCATGATAATGTTCAAATTACCTATGTAGTTACTTTGACCAAAATGCCCCTCTATTAGAATCACTCAAGGTAAAACTGCAATTTTAAATACTTTTTTTTTTTGTTTTCATAAATTTTGTATTGTTTTTTTTTTCTATAGAAAACCAGCCTCAATAGTAATTACATGGATATTTTGGACGTTGTCATGCCTCCTTTTAGAGGATTCTAACAGAAGGGCCTATTTGCAATAATGTCTCAAATTTTAGTGGAGGTTTCAACAATTTACCCTAATGCTCAATTTGGAAGGAGTACAAATACAAACAAGTCTAGTGTAAATGCATACAAAATAAAAGCATTTACACTGTATATATTTGTATTTGTACTCCTTCCAAATTGAGCCTAAAGAAAAATAAGTGTGATAAATAATGATTGCTTTTATTGATGATAGAAAAAAAAACAAATTCAAAACCAACCTAAAAATGAAGTTGTTTTCCTGTTTAGTGGCAAATCAACAATCAACCTTTTGGAACAAAATGTGTCAACTCTTGATGTTATATCTATAACTTTTTATAGATATGTTTGGGCACTTCTCTATAAGTATAAAACACACAAAAGTATAAAAAATACAAACAACTTTGTAGAAAAACATTTGGGCACTTCTCTAATATCATACATTCATTAAAAATTTGTACGTACACAAATGAAAACCATCATTTAACTAGAACCCAAAAAAAAGTCAATGGATAATCTGTTCAATCATTTGGGCCAATCCAAGCCTTATAACATTGGTTCAACTATCTATTTTACACCATTTTACAGAAGACAACTTTCTATATTTTTGTAATAATGTGTGTATTCCTATATATTTTTTATTTTTTCATTACTTAATTATAACATCATTGGTTGGTCCATTTTACCCAAATGGTTGAACCATTAACCCACTACTTAGATGGAAAAACAATTTTCGGATTAATTTAATTTTTTATTATATTTACATTTTTAATAAAAATAATTCTTATTTATTACACTTATTTTTTTTTAATATGATGAAGACATAATATTAGAAATGGATCTAAATGTTTTCTACAAAATTCCTATATTTTTAATAATTGTTGTCAATTTCATCCTTTTAAAAAAATGTTTTTTAATTATGACATATGTGTTAACAACAAGGTTAAAAATGTCAAAATAATACACCCGATAGGGGCATATCTTTGGGCCTCCAATACAGGTTTTAATGGAAGTTAGATATTGATACTTTGAACAATGGTTAGCCCATTTAAAATGTTAAAAAGATGATGTGGCAAGGCCCCTATCACGACATCAAATCAAAATGTTATAAAAGAAATAATAGTTTTCTTCAGCCGAACTTTGCATATTGAGAGTATTGATACTTTGAACCATGGTTAGCCCATTTGACCTAAAAGGTTTAATAATTTTCTTCGCTCAACTTGAATTTTGCATTTCATTTCCAACATTAAAAAATACTTCTTATTATCATACTTACTTTTGTTTAATATGATGAATAATAGAGAGGTGTCCAATTTTTTTTTATAATTTTTATATTTCAATTTATTAGAGATATTGCCTTGAATGTATGACTTAATAGTGAAAAGTAATAGTTTAAATTATGTTTTTTGCCTTCATAATCAAAGATGGACCAAATTCAAAAGTAGTGGTATTTGAGTTGAGAAAAAAAAAAAAAAACAACAAAGCCCCTTTATTTAATACAATGTTTTAAAAATGTCATTGACTTGGATGGTCAAATTGTTTGACCCAGGAATGATTAGATTCCTAGTTCCATTTAAGGCCTAGTCTGTTTTTTTTTTTTTGTTTGATTGGTCAACAAACCGTTTACCTAGACAGTCTAACCGACAAACCACTCAACCTAGACAACAGTTTACAGGTTGCAAATACAAATCATAAAGAAGGGTAAATTACAAGGACCCCCTATACTATGGGGTCTGTGACAAAAGCCCCCTATACATTTTTTACGACAAAGATCCTCCTCAACTTTGGTCGTTAGACAAAGACCTCCCTCCGTTAGTGTTCCATCAGTTAACTTTGAAAAAGATTCCTATTTGACTATTTAAAATTTCTAGGGCAAATTTCTTAAACTACCCTTATGGTTTAGCTAATTGGCTAACTCTACCCTTATTGTTTATATATGATCATAAAGTATTCCCAAGTTTTCTGACAATTGTCTAGGCTTATCCTTATTTTTAGTGTCCACTAATGTTCCATCACAATTTGTGTACATGTGACACCATGTGACCTGTAAAAAATTTTTAAAATCCAATATTACCCTTTTCTTTATAAGTTTCACAATTCAAATGATCTGTGCATGGGTGTTACAAAAAGCTTTAAGAGCAGTTGTTGGCGGAGATAACGAGAGATCAGTTGTGGCTGGGCCAAAAGCTCTCCTATTGCCATCACCACCTCCTTTCAAAGATTTTATTTGGGTGGTTGCAGCAAAGGTCAAGCGACTGGGCACAATGGCCACCACAGAAGCTTTCCTTCACGGTGGTTGAGGGAGCTTATCCGAGGTTGAGACTTCACTAGAGATTGTAGCTCTGTCATCTTCTTCATTGTCAAAGGAATTTCGATGCATAGGAAAGATCAAAATGACTAAGAAGGAATCTATAACTTTGTGGGTAGGAAGGATAGTACCAGAGAGCGAGAGTTAATCTTCAAGGTTTAAGCATTTTGAATGCATATGAGCTTGCTTTATTAGACGACACCATGGTGTGCTTGCACTATGGAAGCCCGAAGACAGACCATTGAAGGGTTTCTCTGTGGATAAGTCCGCTTGTGGTCAACAGGTCAAAGTCTTCAAAAGCCATCTCCTACTACGCCCGGTATAACAATATCATACATTTCCTCGATGTATTGCTATTTTCTTTTTCCATGCTTACTTTCTCTATCTCTAATCACCAGCAAGATTAACAACTCTCAGGTTGTCTTCTGTATCAAACAGGTCTCACCTAAAGATTTCAGCTACCAACGGTAACAGAACCATCCATCAGATGTAAGTAGTATATATGTAACGCCGAGGCAAAGTTCAGCTTCCAATGGTAATAGAACCATACCTCCCCACTGCCCCTTCACCCTCACTGACCTCAGAGCGTGAAACCCATTCGCCGCAACTAAGCCTCTTCCCGTGGTGAAAGATATCGCCACTTCCATCCTTGCCGTTGATACCCTTGACGCTGCAACTGAGCTACTTCCCATAGTCGAAGACGAGACTCTGCCAACCACTTCAATTTTGGCTGACAACAATGCCTATTAAAGATGAAATCTAATCTAGGTTCCTCCGTTATTTCTAAGATATTAAAGTCTGATCTGGGTTCCTTCATTTTTTCTAACAACTTTCTCCAAACAAATTATCTTTTTAGGGATCTTCCACTATAAATATGGGCCAGCAGTAGCAAACATAAACCGGCTTTTGACTGCAACACCTGATTCTATTTCAAATATAACTGTGATTTTGCATTTCTGTGACTTTTGGATGATTAAACATGCCATGGATTAGTTTCATTTAATAGATTAACCAAGGAAATACAAAACTTAAGAGTGGCAATGAAGGATTATGCCATTGACCAAATAACAACAATAGCAACGAACACTTCTACTACATTTATTTGGTGACTATAGACTTGTTAATGCGGTGTAGTTAACAATTTGCCATTTCTTTCAATAAACAAATGGTAAATTAGATGCATGATTAAAGTGTCAAAAACTTCACCATGCCAACCGTGGACATCGTGATCAATTATCATCTGAATTGAAGCCTGTAACTTAGGCAACTTCTATGGTGCCAGATGGAAGGGTGTTTCAATCTTTAATATGCAAACCTAGAATAAAACCAAGTATTAATGGGGACAAGACAACCAGGTCTGATCGGATCACATCCCTAAACAACACTTTTGACCTGAACGATTTCGTTGGTTATCGAAAAAAAATCTATAATTAGACAAGTTTCGTTTTATTTCTATCACCGACTTGACTGCATTTAATTTATTGGGAGTAGTAAGGGAGTATTCCAGCAATGAAGATGAACACAATGTGTATCAGAGTTAGGATGAATCTGATCAAATCAACCGCCAGCAAGTATGCAATTTATATGTTTTTTAACTATTAACATAACATGTTAACACCGTGCCTATTCATCACATGTCCCCGTGTACTTCAAATTCAGCCACTCACTAAGGAAGAAGCCAAGAGTGACAACTTGTTCTGAAGAATAGGCCGATCTCAGTCATATCTAATTATGTGAAACATACCTCAACTGAAAAGGTATATTTCACATAATTAGCATATTATTTTTTATATATTATTTTGATTATTTGTATTTTTTTATTATTTTTTAAATATTTTTTATTTAACTATTATATCATCCATTAATTCATTTGACTCAAACCACTAAATCACGACCC
This sequence comes from Nelumbo lutea, assembly GCF_056320005.1. Lineage (NCBI taxonomy): Eukaryota > Viridiplantae > Streptophyta > Magnoliopsida > Proteales > Nelumbonaceae > Nelumbo > Nelumbo lutea. The sequence continues at coordinate 202,665,118 of NC_142684.1, read as the reverse complement.
AAAAAGAAAAATAATTTGATTTCTATGTTGACATTAAATTTTGTATTCTATTTTCATTATTGATAAAATTATATCTTAGTATAATATTTATTTTTGTGATTCTTTGTATTTTTTATTTTTATAAATTTTATTATTTGACTATGACATCATTTCATTTATATGTTGATTTTAATTTTGGCATTCCATTTTCATCATTTACAAAAATACTTCTTACGTTTCATACTTATTTTTGTTCAATATAATGAATACACAATATTAATGGCATGCCCAGTTTTTTTTTGTATTATATATTTTATTTATTTTGATTATTTATTATTTAATCATGACATTATTTATTAATGGATTTGACCCCAAATGATTGATAAACAATGTTTGACATATAAATGTGAGTCCGTTATAAATGGACCGGGTCTAATCTAGTCCAATGAATGTTTTGGACCAATTTGGATTGGTCCAATTCAATGTCTAGACCATCTGAACTGTTCAAATTCATTTTGATTTAGATTGGTTTCAACTCAAACCCGGTCCTATATTCTTATCTTACATCAATAAACCAGATATTGGCTTAATCCAACCCAATCCAATATAAATTTGTTACCATATCTAATTCAATCTAATAAATATTTTGGACTAGATTGGTCCAATCCAGTATGTCTTGTTGGTCTGTCTAATCCATCCAAATTGATTTTGGACTGAACGGGGTCCAATCCAAAACCGGTCCATTGACACCCTTACATAAAATCAAAGAAATAATTTTTTGCAGCATCTAGAACCAATGTTATATAATTGTAGATCACTTAATCACTTGTTAATTATTATTGTGATCCAGATGGACCATGTGTGGATTTGTTATTCCCATGCTTTCTTCCCATCACCTTGTGTATCATATAGATGCACATGGAAGTTAGTCAAAGGAAATCCTGTTTCAAGTGTAAGTTTGATGCATAACTAATTTGCTTTATATATGCATACATATTATAAGAAAATTCTTTTCCCTTTGCTGGAGTCCATGATCAAAGCTCCTTTTCTTTGCTTTGGAAGTCTTTTTGTGTATTGTGTATTTCTGGTAGAGTTTATAATCATCATTCATCAGGTACTGATCATTTTTCTTTTTCTTCGTCAGGGTTGGATCCCAAGGCTACAAAGATTCACTATTCTGGCCCACTACTTGCTCGTTCCTCAGGTAATTAATGTAGAACAGATGCTCAAGGATCAATTTCCATTTCAAAAGAATATTGAATCAACTTTTCACCAAAAATAAATAAATTTCCTTCCTATCAAACAACTTATAAGTTTTATTTGGACTCAGTTTGGGAGTATAAATATAAATATGTAGAATGTGAAACCTTATATTTTGTATTATTTGGTATGCATTTACACTGTATATATTTGTATTTGTACTTTTTTCAAATTGAGGCTTACTTAAATATCTGGAGAGCCCAAATCAGCTGCCTGCTACTTTTCCAAACTATATTGCTTGTGGTTTCACCCCTGCACCCAAGCCCTTTACTTCCACCACAGGCCACTATAAGGCCCCATTTGGTTTGCAGGAATAGGGGTTTAGATTCAAAATTAGAATAGTACCCTGCCACGCTCACCACATCCTCTTACCTCTTTTTTTCTTGAGCTCCCCTGTACTCTGTGAGACACTGGATCTGTTTCTTACACCGGGCACCTCACACCCACATCCTATCATGCATTGAAAACATCTTTCCTACTTATAAATTATTTTCACGTGATGACAGAAGCTTCCCATTTCCTAACATGGCAAAAAAAGAAAGGGTTCTTGATGCGATGCAATCCGGCTGCTCCTAGCAGGAGATGACTTAGCTTCCAGTAGAAGATGAAGTTGGCTAATCTGCATAGAGAGAATCAGAGAACCCGAAGGTGCTTACCCGTCGAGGTCGCTCCGATGCTTAAGTCAGTAATTTGCGAGCTAATGGTAGCTTAGAAAGCAAGAGAGCTAGTGAGCAGAGATTACGCGTACATTTGCCCCTGGAGGTTTGGGGTCTTTATATACTGGAGTCCTCGTGGATTTTTTGGAGTGGTTCCGGGATTATTGATATGATGAGGCATGTTTTCATATTGACAGGAGATAACGCCGATAAGGCTTATCGCTTCTGCTCAATTTGGACTGGGGAGATAAGACTAGCCGTTACGAGGTGTGATCCCGTAAAGCGTGGAATCTGGTGGCAGGATCTTCGGGATCATTGCGTAGAGGTCGCTCAATATTACCTGAGCTAGTGCCCTTAGGATGCGACCTGGTATGAATGTTGAAGTGCCTTTTAACAAAGTTGATCCTGATGCAACCGTGTTCCGAAGTGAACTTGCTTCGAGGTGGACTTGCCCCGAGGTGGTTCGATTATTGGAGCTCGGTCCGTCGCAAACTTGGTACAACGGGATGAGTTGTCATCCTGTCAGTTAGGTCGTGTCCACGTGTCCCCTTATTACTAGGTCGGGCCAAATCACCCTACATCAGTTCTCTTTTTCTCTACCCGAGTTGGCTTCAAGCCTTCAACAACTCAAGTTTGCCAAAAAGAAAGGGTACAACAACTCTGAAGGCTGAGGCTGAGCTTTTGTAGGGCCTAATTGCGGTGTGGATCTTAGCTATCTAGGGTTCTATTGGTCTTGGCTGAAACAACCGATATGTATGGCTTGTTGCACCCGAGCTACATAGGCCAGATTACTGTTTCTTCTTGGTAGATAGTTGTTCAGAGGTAGAGTTTCAAATAGAAACCCTATTTCAAACGTATGGTATCCTATCAATGTTTTAAAATCTAGGTTAAAATTTTCAACACAATAGGTCTCGTAACCGATGTAGTATTGGTAAAATTTAGCTCCTTTGGTCAAAACCCATTTTATGGTGTAGGCAGGCCTTAGACCAACCTCCTTCAACAGATTTTGATGTTTTTTTTCTTGTTAAATCAAGTATGGGGTTTCGTTGCATCGAGGTGTATCTATACTTTAAATCTTGTTTAAAACCTGATTCAGAGGCTAAACCACTTTTCCCTTGGAGTGAATGGTCACTGTTTCAACCTAATTTTTAATGTGAAAAAGTGGGAAAATTCTCATATTTCTTAGTCCAAAATATTTTATATCATAAATAAAAATTTTAAATTTATTTTTAATAATTGCATTATAATTTTAAATTTTAATTTAATTTTTTAATTTAAATTTTTTGAACCAACTCACCAAACCAAAAAATCAACCCAAATGGACACAACCTCAGTGGGTCGGTTTTCACAAAAGGTCAGTTGGTTTCAGTTGACCAGCTCCCCAACTTGACCAATTCAATTTGATTGGCCAAATAGCCTGCGACTAAACAAAACCAACTAATGAACACTCATAATTTCAGATAAATTAATAGTCTCATCTCTGATAAATAACAATACTTTAATCTCCAATAATTATTGAAAATTTATAGCAAGAATACACAATTGTTGAAAATATATTGATAATGAAAAATACAATAATCATAATAATTACAAAAATATAATAAGTACTAAAACTATATTAACTTAGTTAATAAATAGTATAATCTCATATAATAGTTTAATCTCTAATAAATATTAATCAATTTAAAAATTTCAATAATAATAGTTTAATCTCCAATTATTATAGAAAGTTTTCTATTAAATAACAAAACAAAATAAATTTATACATAATCAATGAAAATACATTTATCACAAAACACAATAAATAATTACTGAAATTCAATAAATATTAATTTTAGTATGTATAATTATATAATAAATACAGATTAATTAAGAGTTTAATTATTATTAACAAATATTAATTTTTTTGAAAGTCATTTTCTTGAATTATTACTTGATATAAGTGAAGTTAGTTATTTACAATATTATGTAAAAATATTAAATTATTATTAATTTCAATATTATGTTATAATTATTTTTCTAGTGTTCAAATTTTTTTTAAATTTATTACCTAATTTATTTATTTTAACTATTTAAAATCTAGTTATGTTAGATATTTGTTATTTTAAGTATTTAGTTATTTAAATACTTAAATAATATGTAAAATATTAATTATTTATTGAATTTAATTATCCATAAAATCCTAATTTATACTATTATTACATAATTTCATTATTAATTTTGTAATATATTAAATTATTATTATTATTTTCAATATTATGGTATAATTATTTTTCTATTTTGAAGAATTTTTTTTTAATTTGTTACATAATTTCGTTATTTTAACTACTTAAAATCTAGTTATGAGAAATATTTTGTTATTTAAATATTTAAATAATCTATAAAATACTTAAATTTTTGTGTTATTTGAATTTTATTTATTTAAAGTTTTTACATATTATTAAATATTTGAAAAAACATTTAAATTGATAATCTTGAAAAAAATAATTTAAATTGTTAGTAGATAATTTCATGATATATTTTCAAAAAATATAAAATTATTTTTGTATTTTTAATAAATATTTTAAAGTTATTATATAATTTTGTTAGAATATTTAAATAATTCTTAAATATTTTAATCATAAATTTCTTTAGATAGATATAGATAAATAGTAGGGGAGAGGATAAATAGGAATTAGAGATAATTTTGATGACAAAAAGGAATTAAAGATAATTTAGAAGATAAAAAGGAATTAGAGATAATTTTGGAGAAAGTGGGGGATAGTGGGCAAGGTAATTTAGGAGAAATTTTAGGAGAAGATATTATTTAGGTTATTGGGAAAATGCATCTCATTGATTGTTTTGAAAATGATGTGGAATAAAAAATAAAAAAATTCAAAAGAAAGGAGAAATTTTCTTTACTGCATTGTTTTAATATATACTAGCGGGGACCCATGCAATGCATGGGGTTTATTAAGCGAAAGATAAATAATACAAAGAGTCATTTACTAAGATACCCTTATAGTTTCATGGATTTACTAAAATCTACCCTATAGTTAGCATTTTACTAAAACACCACTTATAATTTGCAATAGATTTAACCAATCTTCCATTAAATGATAGTGGAAAATGACAGTATTGACCCTATTGTTCATTTAAATAAATTTAATCAAACTAAAATAGAATTAAAAATACCATTTTTGCCCTTAATAAGACACGGACAACCACTCTATTGGCTATATTTGGCCAATTTTGTTTTCTATATAAAAAAGTGTTAAGGGCATTTTGGGAAGAAAAAATCAAGGGTCTAATGGCAAAACAAACACTCCTTAATGAAAGGTTGATTGAGTAAATAAGTTGTAAAATATATGGGATGTTTTACTGAAATGAAAAATATAAGGTAGGTTTAAGTAAATATGTAAAACTATAAGGTGTGTTCTAGTAAATGGCCTAATAGGAACACATAAGAGTATACAATTGTTTTTTATTTTAAACTTTTTAAATAATTAATAATTATTCATATTTTATATACTACTTTTAATAAACTTTCTATAATACAAAATAACAATAATTAATTTTTGTTAGGTTTATTCATCAAACTTATGAAACCGACCAACCTGATCAACTCGACTCAAGTTGGTCGGTTTTCTAGTATTTTATGTCAGCTTTGGTTCAAGAAATTCCCAATTCAGCCAAGTTAGATCTGTTTCACTTTGGCCATTTGTAAATCGGCTAAAATCAAATGACCTAACCATGGATATATACTAATATTTTATATTTTAAATATAATTTTTAATATGAAAAAGTGAGAAATTTCACATATTTCTTAGTCTAAAATAATTTATTTTATAAATCTAACTTTAAATTTATTTTTTAATAATTGTACTATAATTTTTAAGATTAAATTTAATTTTTAAGTTTAAATCTTTCGAACCGACTGACCTTTTGTGAAAACCGACCCAAATCAATACAATTTAAGTGGGTTGATTTTCACAAAAGGCCAGTCGATTTCAGTTGACCAACTCCCCAACCTGACCAGGTCAATTTGGTTGGCGAAATAACCTACAGTTGGACCGAACCAATTCATAAACACTAATAATTTTAGCTAAATTAATAGTCATATCTCCGATAAATTACAATAGTTAATCTTCAATGATTATTGAAAATTTATAGCAAAAATACATAATTTTTAAAAATATATTGATAATGAAAAATACAATAATTACAATAATTACAAAATACAATAAGTACTAAAAATATATTAACTTAGTCGATAAACAGTATAATCTCAAAAAATAGATTAATCTGTGATAAATATTAATTAATCAATAAGTACAATAAATTAAATTAAAAATTTTCAATAATAGTAGTTTAATCTCCAATAATTATTGAAAGTTTTCTATTAAATAACAAAACAAAATAAATTTATACATAATCTTTGAAAATAAATTTATCACAAAAAACAATAAATAATTAATGAAATGCAATAAATATTAATTTTAGTATATATAATTATATAGTAAATACAGATTAAGAGTTAAAAATTATTATTAATAAATATTAATTTTTTGAAAGTTATTTTCTCGAATTATTGCTTGATTCAAGTGAAATTAGTCACTTACAATTCTATGTAAAAGTATTAAATTGTTATTATTTTCAATATTATGTTATAATTATTTTTCTAATTTTTCATATATTTTTTTTAAATTTATTACATAATTTCTTTATTTGAACTATTTAAAATCTAGTTATGTGAAATACTTTGTTTTTTAAAATACTTAGTTATTTAAATATTTAAATAATATGTAAAATATTTAAACTTTAAAATATTACTTATTTATTGAATTTTATTATCTATAAAATCATAATTGATACTATTATTACATAATTTCATTATTAATTTTGTAATATATTAAATTATTATTAATTTCAATATTATGTTATAATTATTTTTCTACTTTGAAGAAATTCTTTAAATTTATTAAATAATTCCATTATTTTAACTATTTAAAATATAATTATGATAAATATTTAAATAATCTATAAAATATTTAAATTTTTTGTTATTTGAATTTTATTTATTTAAAGCTATTGCATATTATTAAATATTTGAAAAACATTTAAATTGATAATTCGAAAAAACATAATTTAAACTGTTAGTACATAATTTTTTGATATATTTTGTAAAATTATAAAATTATTTTTTGTATTTTTAATAAATATTTTAAAATTATTATATAATTATGTTAGAATATTTAAATAATTCTTAAAATTTTTAATCCAAACTTTCTTTAGATAGATATAGATAAAAAGTAAGGGAGATGATAAATAGGAATTAGAGATAATTTAAGAGTTAAATTCTCTACTAAATTAGAGATAATTTTGGAGATAAATAAGAATTAGAGATAATTTAGAAGATAAATAGAAATTAGAGATAGTGGGGATAGTGGGGGAGGTAGTTTAAGAGAAATTTTAGAAGAAGAGATTATTTACGTTGTGGTGGAAAAGTGCATTTCATTGATTGTTTCAAAAATGACATAAAATAAATAAATTAAAAAATTAAAAAAAAAGAAAGTTTCTTCACTGCTATGTTTATATATATACTTACGAGAGATGTCCCTAATACATAGCAAGATGTGATATTATGACCGTGAGTACTCTTTGAGGAACTGATCTCCTGCCTACAGAATTCTACTCACGCCTATCCACACATTTTTTTTATTAATGGTAATATGTAAATATTGGAGATATTCTAAAAATCTCCTTCCTACCTCTTATGCAGGTTTTCATACCTTCTCTCTTTCACCTCTCCCCTTCTACAAAACCCCCTTCCATCATCCCTTTGCTTCCCATCCCCTTGTGATCTCTTACTCCATCCACCTGGATGGCTGATGATGATATTCTCCGTGAGCTCTCCAGAATCCTTGGCCCTGCCACTCCATCCCTTTGCTTCCCATCTCCCTGTGATCTCTTACTCCATCCACCTGGATGGCTGATGATGATATCCTCCGTGAGCTCTCCAGAATCCTTGGCCCTGCCACTCCTAACGTAGTGGAGGCTTCTGCTGAAGATGCTCTACCAAATGAAGCATGGCAACGTAACCTTATTATTAAGGTGCATAATGATAAAATAGTAAAGTCCATTGTTTTAAAGGACATGATCACAAAAGCTTGGAAGGTCCCGACAACAGCTATTCTAGAGCTCACTAAAGATGCTTACATGGTGAGGTTTGAAAACTCATTCAATCAAGATCAGATCATCGACAAAGGACCCTGGCTTTTGGAGGATGGCTTTATTATCCTCCAAAAAGGTGATCCGTCCCAAAAGCCAGAGTCCTATGAGTTTACACATGCAGATCTCCTCTATGTTCATCTGATTAGGCTCTCGTTGGCTTATTTGAACGTGAATGCCGCTTGCAAGGTGGCATCGCGAATTGGCAAACCTTACCGACCATCACAAGAAGAGGTAACAAAATCGGGTAGATTCGCATGGCTGAAGATAAACATTGATGTATCGGCTCCTTTACCACGAGAAATACCCTACAAAATCCTTGTTGGATTTTAATCTCATAAGAGATTAAATCTAATGGGTTTGATTGGTCAATTATATGAGAAATTGTGTCTGCACACTTGATTGAAAAATTAGTTTTTCTCTTATAAAACCCAGTTTTGAATTTATCCCATATTGGAAAATTATAATCTTGTTTTCAGTATTTTAATACACTCCTTAGAAATAGTAGAGGAGAGTATGGGGTTTGATACCGTGCAATGCGTGCGCACACATGTGCGTGGTGTGTGAGGTGCAATGAGGCGCTTTAGAGGCGCACTTTGCTTGCATCCGTGTGGCTCGCGAAAGGTGGCTTTGGTTTTGGTGCGATGCTGACCGTTGATCACCGTTGATGAGATCAACAGTCACGATTCGATCGGGTGTGATCAAGAGGCGCAATTCAAAGTTAATAGTCATTAACTGTTAACTACTTTTTAAACAGTCACAAATATTGTGACTGTTCAAGGTGCTTCTCTAAACCAGCACCTATCTTTTCTCCATACCTCTTTATAAACTATTTAACGAGCATGAATCAGACTCCAAAAACACACAATTTTGAAATTCACTTTCTCTCTCTCTCTCTCAGTCCGGTCTGTCACAGTCTCACAGAAGGTTTCTTCGGAAATTCTTCAACTTTGCTGATTGCAGATTCTCACCCAATGCTCTGTTGTATCCTGGAAATGGATTTTCCTGTAACCCAATAGTAGGGTTGTTCATAAGAATGCCCAACCCGACCAACCCGGACCGACCCAACCCGAGTTGGTCAGGTTTTCATACGTACCAATCGGTTTCGGGTTGGGCACATACATAAACCGAAATCTCGGGTCGGTTTCGGTTTTCCTACATGAAAACCAAAACCAACCCGACCCAAACCGAACTAGTATTCTACTAGTTTGGTAGTTCCTACTTCCTAGTTTGAGTAGTTTCCTAATTCCTAATAGTCTTCTACTTTTAGAGTTCTAGTAGAACTAGAATTCTAGAAGGTTCATTAGGCAATTACAATTAGAATTCAATTAGGTGTCATTTTTTAGTTTTTTACCTAGATTATAATTTAGAAGGTTTCTAAATTTTCATTTTATTGATTTACATACCTAGATTTACCTAGTTTTTTACTCTAGAAGGCCCATTATTGACACTTGTTTTTACATGAAGAATTTATTGATTTTATTCTTTACCTGAATTAAATTTAGATTTATCTTAGACTCTTGAATATCAAATTATCAACTAATTCAGATTTTACTTGGCTTTGTACAGGAACAAAACCAAAACCGACCCAACCCGAATCAAACCGACCAGGTCGGTTTGGCCTGTCAGTGGGTCGGTTTCGGTTCCCACCTTAGCGAACCCGACCAGGTTGGGTTGGTTGGGAAAATCCCAAGAAACCGACCCAACCCGACCCGTGAACACCCCTACCCAACAGCAAACTCGATAAAACTAAGTGGGGGCAAATAACGTTCTAAAGACGCCGTCTTCAGACACGCATCAGATCTTCTCCTCCAAAGTTTCAGTGACCCCATTAACGGCAGATATCCGATATGAGCCAAATCCAATATTAGAGACTTTCGAGGTTTGCACTTTTTGCGCGCCAAATCCAATATGAGAGACTTAAAGCACAGATGTTGTCTCTAGACACGGAGAGAATCACGGCAGATATCCGAACTCCGGTATAATACCGTTCATCACCATCAATGAAAATCTCAAGAACGGAATCGACACCGCAGAAGCAATCTCCGTCACCAGTACCGGAGAAGATGGCAATTCCAGCAACAGGGAGCGAATCAATTTTGGAAAATGGAGCATCTTCCGAGAAAGGCGGAGTTCAAACCGTTTCAAACGGTTATGACTCCGCCAAAATAGGCAAGTTATCCAATGTTCAAAACATGGAAAATGTACATGCTTTATCAGTTAACCCATTAATTGCTACCGACAAGATTTGTGAAATCTCTGATCCATTACACTCGGTTTTAAGTATGGAAGTGGGTCTGAATATTCAAAAACTGCCATCCCAAGACAACGGCCAACACCATACTAGTGCTATGAGGTGCAACTCGAGGAACGACTCAAGCAAAGTTAAACCAACGATCCACTCAAAGAGCACTGAACCAGAAATAAAAGATCTCACAACCCGACTTGCAGATAGATGCGACGGAGAGAAAATACCTACAAAAGGGGAGGGCAGGTTTACTACCGAAATTGTCGGTGGCCAAATCAGGCAAGTACAACCGAGACTCATCTCATTCCATTACCTCAATCATGCCCCTGCAATTCTCTCTGATCGATCTCTCATTATTCATGCGCCAAGGGAAGTCACAAAGAGGATAGCCACCAAACGTAAAGCAGATTATGCCGAACCTCTGGTGGAAGACGAGATGGACTGCATTCCCAATGAGTTACCACATGTTTCAGAAGACCGTATTCGACTAAAGAAAAGAGCTCGCTTGAAAGCTACGGAGACTAATCTGAAATTGAACATGCCTGTGGACCTGGAACTGCCATGGTGCGGAAGTCGACTGACAGTTCAAAATTTTAACAAACTTCTCTTTATGGCACGTCCGTCCTTCTTTTTCCTATCTGAAACAAAGAGTTCGTTAGACAAGTCTACAAGGTTGCTACGTCTCTGTAACAACTACAAAATCCATATTGTTCCTTGTCATGGCCTTGCTGAAGGCTTGTGGTTTGGTTGGGATCTTAACATCCATGCTGAGATAATTTCAAGTTCTGATTCTATAATCCATGGTTTTCCCCGTTATGCCACCTGGGACCTTCTTTGTTGTTACGTGCATCCATCAAATGAAGGGCGTAGATCTTTTCTGGATTTTGTTAGATCTTTCAATAGTGCCAATAATGAACCTTACTGCATAATTGGTGACCTGAATATGATTACTGAAGTTGGGGAAAAAAACACTGGAGCTCAACTAAAAGTAAGAGTGCTAAAAGAGTTCACTAAACTCCTCGATGATTGTGCTTTAATTGACTTGGGTGGTGCCGGTCCTCATTTTACTTGGTCAAACCGTCACAATACCCAGAACCTAGTAAAGTAGCGCTTGGATCGGGCTCTAGTTTCCTGCAATTGGTCAGAAATTTTCCCAAATGCGACTGTATTCCACTTGCCAACGCTCGCCAGTGATCATTCACCACTGTTGTTGCGGCTTGTTCTAAAGCAAAAAAGAACTGGACATACCCGGTTTGAATCTTTTTGGTTCAAGGACAATGATTTCTAGGACAAGTTCTTTGAGAATTGGACTCTTGCTCCAAGATCTTTCATTGATACATGCAAGACGGTTAAGAATGGAATGGTCTCTTGGGCCCAACGTAAATATGGTTGTTTACACCACCACATTCCAAGGTTGGAACAGCAGCTCTCTTATTTACCAAGTCTTGATGTGGCTTGCGATATGGGTGAAGAGGAAAAAGCTGTGCGACTCGAACTTGAGCGTTGGTTGGACAAAGAAAGAAGAATATTGGAAACAAAGATCTCGGGATTCAAAGATACGTGAGGGGGGTTGTAACCCCCGTTACTTTCACATGTTGGCCTCCAATAACAAAAGAAGAACATCAATCCACTGGCTAAAGAATGAGAATGGATCTTGGACGTCCTCCCCCTCAACCATCAGGCAGATCTTAACAGATTACTATAAATAATTATTTTGCTCTTCCACTCCAGATGTTTTGGATTTTCATGGCCTTAACCCGAAAATCACCCCTCACGAAAATGACATGTTGTGTCGCCTTCTAGAGGTCGAGGAAATCAAAGAAGTTGTTTTCAGCATTCGTGCTACTAAGGCTTCAGGCTATTGCTTATCAACATTTGTGGCACCTCATTGGCCCGGAGTTGATTAATTTGATCCAAGAGTCATTGGGTTTCCGGGGTAGTTTCTGCTCTCTTATCTTAGCTTGCATCTCCACTCCTAGCTTGGCAGGGCTGGTTAATGGCATTTCTGGGTAAACATTCAGGCCATCGAGAGGACTTCGTCAAGGATGTCCATTGTCTCCATACTTATTTATAATGTGCATTGAGGCTCTCTCCTCTCTCCTTTGTGATAATTTAGAGCGTCGTACTCTTCATGGAATTAAATTTAGAAGATCGGGCATCAAGATTAACCATCTTTGTTTCGTGGATGATTTGCTTCTGTTTGGTAAGACCTCTTGGACTGAAATACATCGTCTCAAGGAGATTCTTGATCTTTTCTGCAGATGGTCAGGACGAATGATAAACTTCCAAAAATCAACTATCTATTTTAGTAACAATACCCATAGAAGACTACAATTGAGAGTGGCTTCATTCCTAGGGGTGAGACAGATGAACAAAAATGAACGCTATTTAGGCGGGCCGCTATTTTTCAGCAGTTCTAAGATTAAAGATTGGAACCTTGTTGTGGAGAAAATCCAAAAGAAATTGAGTGGGTGGAAAAGTAAAACTATTTCCCAAGTTGGTCGTACAGTGCTTATAAAATCAACCATAGAAGCTGTTCCAAATTATCATATGCAAACTCTCTTATTGCCAAAAGCTATCTGCTCATCAATCAATAATCTTTGCAGAGACTTTTGGTGGGGCTCAGCTGAAGGAAAAAACAAAGTTCACTTAAAGGAGTGGAAATTGTTGTTGAAACCCAAGGATCAGGGTGGAATTGGTCTTCATGATACTAAAATGAGGAACAAGGCATTAGTATCGAAATTATGTTGGAGATTCCTGAAGGAAAATAATGCACTTTGGGTAAAAATTCTCAAGGCCAAATATGTAGAAAATCAAAATTTTTGGCTAGCAAAATCAAAAGCCAGCGCCTCTACCACTTGGAAGAGCTTAATGACTTGCAAACAATTCTTACATCAAGGTAGTAGATGGTTAATAGGGTCAGGATGGGCTGTAAATGCTTTTGTGGATAACTGGATTTGAGGCATCCAAGCTGATTGGACCAAAGTAAGTGAAGACCTCTCCAACACCGAAGTAGCTGAATTCATCAATCACAAGAGGGGAACATGGGATCACGACAAAGTGGTCCATTACTTTGACCACAACAAAATCCAATCAATTCTCTCAATTCGGTTGCCTGCTTCGGAAGCTCATTTTGATGATAAATTAGTGTGGCTCCCTATGCCCAGAGATAATTACTCCACCTCATCTGGTATGAAATCCTTACTAAATGAACTTCCTTCATCTTCTAACAGTGACTTGTTGACTCAAAACATAAGATGAAATTCATTTTGGAGGACCAAGTTACTACCACCAAATATTCTACTCTTCATTTGGAAGTGTTTCTAATCTCCTATCCACTAAAGTTAATCTCTTCAGGCTCCACCGCATATCAGATAAATCATGCCCCATATGCAATGCATAAGAGGAAACAGTTCAGCACTTATTTTTTGGTTGTGAGATGGTCTGATGTATCTGATTTGGTTCCAGTTTGAATATTCGTATGAACAATGAAGTAGGCCACCTCATTAACTGGATAGAATGATGGATGGAGTTGGACAAGGAACAAAATGGTGAAAATTATATTTTCTTGAGAAGTGCAAGCCTGTTATGGTTCATCTGGACAGCATGCAATGAGTTGGTTTTTAAAGGATTAATTTTCCACCCTCCTCCAATTATCAACCAGGCTCAGATATTTGCAAATATGATTATCCAAAATACTCTCAATGAATCAAGTGTTCACAACTTGCCTCACTCCCCTTTGATTGTCAACTCAACTAGGTGGTCAAAACCACCATCAGGAGCGGTGAAACTCAACATTGATGGTGCTGAAGGAACCTGATGGAAGGCGATTTGACCCGACCCCTTCAGAAGGTGACACATGGACATGACTCAACAAAAGTAACAGCTCAGCACAACGGCCTGGTTGCGACTAAGTAACGAGCTCGCAGGACTGTTCGCTACGTTACAGCTCGCCACAGGATGAGCTCGCTATAGCACGAGCTCGAGGACCCCCAACATATTGAAGGGGAATTCTCCAAGACAAGTCTATCCCAGCTTGCGAGCTAGGATGACCAGCTCGCTCTGGTACTTAGGCAGGAAAACTACCCCAAAGACAACCTCGAGAGGAATCGCTACAAGGTAGCTCGTAGCAGGATAGCTCGCTACAAGGTAGCACGCTATGGAATAGCTTGCTACAAGGCAGCTCGCTATTAAGCGACATAACACTTTCAGGAAGCTTCTATCTGACAAGACCATACCCGCCAGACTGCACCACATCTCTTGACTGACGGCGCAGTCCCTGCTAGCCTGACAAACTGCACCTACGTCTCTCGACAGGTGGTGGCATGTCTGTCCTCCCAAGACGTGTCACTCATCTGATTGGGTAATACCCTGCAATGGTTACCTATGCAGCCCTGATAAATAATGGCTACAATAGAGGTTCAGTGGCGGTTATGCTCGATTTGACAAGAACGCCCATATTTAAGAGCCCCATGGTCGAAGGGGAAAAAGGTATCTTGAACATATCTTGATCCAATCTTGAGTAAACCTTGAACTCTCATTGGTCTAGCGCTACCTGCACTCTTAGTCTTATTTGCACTTTTTACTGTTCTCAGAAGCGTTCTAACTTAAGCATCAGAGTATTCCCACTGGGCACGTCCCCCGGGAATCCTTCACCGTCTTCTTCTCAGGTATAGTTCGTCACATCTAGGAGCCATTTGATTGCCAGCTAGGAGTGCCTGGATCGCACAGCATCATTTGGCGTTGTCTATGGGAAATGCTTCAAAAATCCTTCCTCTAATCTCTACAACTCTCTCTGAGAACTTAGCATTCATGGCTTCTTCAAGTAGTGCCAGACGCGGTACCGACTAGAATGCTTTAGGGGAACAACCTCAGCTCCCAACTGTCTGCATTGGACAATTCACCATCCCCCTCTTTGTGGGTGGAATTCCCAACTTAAACATGCCCCTCACAGTGGCACCTGTGAACGCTCCATTCCCTTCCACGACTGGAGCAACCTTCGTTGAACCTTCCGTTGTTCCCCTAGTGAGCAACCAAAACTAGTTGGAGGATCTAGTATAGTGCATGCGAGCTATGTAGGCTCAAATGCAGCAGTTCCAACTCTACCAGCAGCAAATGTTGCATCAAGTTTCTCAATGCCAGTACCAACAACAGTTCCCCTCACTGCCTCAGGCCCAGCAGCCACTTCCACCCTGGCCTCCAATCTCAAAGCAAGCCAAGCCCTCCCACCGGAGCGAACGTTCACGTCGGGGGGAGGCCTCTCAAACCCAGAATCCTTCCAAAAGCCAAGTCTCATCCCATGGCAGGAAGGAGAGGCCATCCACCCCCGCTTCGTAGCCTGTAGGCAGGTCGGGGGCCTCCCAGCCAATCAAGCCCGCATCACCTCAGTACTCCCAGTTCAAGCTCCCCTCGCAGAAAACCAGTTCAAGGTCCTAGCCACAGATTATAGGCAAGGCCCTTCGGTTCAGAGCTACCATCAGCAGTTCGAGCCCATTAGGCTCGATAATACTGAAGCAAGCAGCACCAACGCTGAGCCGACGAAGCAGTAGTGGAGGCGCCGATGAGCTTGCTGAACTGCTACTCGCGTCTTGCCCGAGCTCAGAGGTAAGGAAGTGGTAAGCTCAGATGAAGTAAAAGCTACTCCTCCCCTTTTAGTTCTTTCCCCCCTGTCACCAGAACTTCTTGTTGTCCCCATGCCAAGGGACTTCAAGCTCCCTCCTCTAGATAAGTACGAGGGATCCTTCCATTCGAATGATCATGTGGATGCCTTTCAGTCCCAGATGCACCTGGCAAGATCCAGTGAATCCTGTATGTGTGTGGTTTTTTCCACCACTTTCAAAGGGGTAGCCCGCACCTGATACCGAAATCTCATGCCCAGATCAATAAGAAGCTGGGGGCAGTTTGTGCAAATCTTCACCTCCCATTTTGTCACCAGCAAGAGATGCCCAAGAACCCAAGAAATCCTCCTCGGCATAGTTCAGAAGGAAGGGGAGTCCATTCGGAGTTACATCAAGCGGTTCAATGATGCTTGCTTACAAATACCCGATCTAGACCCTATAGTTCGCCTCACCGCAGCCATGCGAGGTATTACCCATAAAGATATCAAGTGGCACGTGGTTGTCAATCAGCCTAAGATCATAACCGAGTTCCATAAGCTCGCAGATTGGTTTATAGGGACGGAGGAAGAGATCAGCCAGAAGGGCGAGCAGGCCCTTGAGAAAAGGAAAAGGGAAGACAAGCCCCTGACTCAAGGGGATAGCAAGAGAAAGAAGGATCCAACTCGGGGGGCAAGGCCGAATCAACCCTTCCGAGCTACAGCAATAGATAGGGCGGACTACATGCCCCTCAACACGAAGCGGGCCGAGATCCTCATGGCGATCAAGGATGCCCAGTATGTGAAGTGGCCACCTCGACTGATGGCCGATCCTAGTGTAAGGAATAAAAATTTGTATTGTAGTTTCCACAAAAATCACGGTCATAGCACCGATAATTGTAAAAACCTCCGCGACGAGATAGAGGAGCTCATCCGTCGCAGATACTTGAAAAATTTTGTACACAATAATAATAATAAAGCAGGTCGACGGGAGGAGCAGAGTAGAGATGCTCCCGAATCTAGCAGGCAAGCGGAACAATCGCAGAAGCAGCCCCTTGAAGAGAGACCAGTTCGGGGGACCATCCACGTGATTGTCGGAGGTTCGATTGTAGCGGGTTGCACTTCAGCCACAGCTCGGGCATCAGCTCGCGAGGCCGCCAAGGAAGAACATAACCCCCCGAAGCGGCCAAGGGTGGAAGACCCGATCTTCTTCACGGAGGATGACGCATGCGGGGTCCACTACCCCCTAATGATGCACCCGTCATAAAGTAAAGATCAACGACTTTGAAGTCAGGCGTGTCCTCGTCGACTCGGGCAGCTCAACAGATATCCTCTTCAAAGCAGCCTTCGACCAACTTTGGCTCCAAGAGAGCGACCTGAAGCCCACAAACACTCCCCTAGTAGGCTTCAGCGTAGAGGAAGTCAGGCCCCTAGGAAGGATTACAGTACCTGTGGAAGTTGGCACTTGGCCTAGCATAGTGAGGCTCAACCACGACTTTGTAGTAGTCGCAACCCCCTCCCCGTACAATGCCATAGTAGGTCAGTCGATCACCCATGCCCTACGAGTTGTGGTCTCCACTTACTACTTGGCCATGAAGTTCCCTACGGACTTTGGAATCGGGATAGCTCGAGGTGACCAACTTGACTCTCGCAAATGCTATGTCGCCGCCCTCAAAGGGAGAGCCAAGGTGGTCGACGACCTTGAATTGTAGCGACCTACGGAGCAGTGCGGGGAGCGAGCTGCGCCCACGGAAGAGACTGTCTCCATCCTAGCATCGACAGAGGACCCAACCCAAACATTTCAGATCGGCGCTTCCATTGAGAAGCATCTACGATCTAAACTAGTACGCTTCTTACTTGGAAATTTAGATATTTTTGCATGATCCGCGGCAAAAATGCCCGGCATAGACCCCAACATTATAACTCATAAGCTTAATATTGATCCTGTAGTTAGGCCCATTAGACAGAAGAAAGCAACCTAGCTCCAAAGTGATGGAGGGCAGTCGACGAGGAGGTTGGGCAGCCAACCCCGTTCTGGTAAAAAAGGCTAACGGTAAATGGCGCATGTGTGTCAACTACATCGACCTGAATCGAGCTTGCCCAAAGGACTACTTCCCACTCCCCAGGATCGACCGTCTGGTGGGCATACCTCAGGGCATGAGTAATTAAGTTTTTTAGACGCCTATTCGGGCTATAACCAGATCAGGATGGACCCAGCCGATGAAGAAACGATTGCTACAAGGTATGCCCTTTGGGCTAAAAAATGTTGGGACAACCTTTCAAAGACTTGTAAATAAATTGTTTGAGCCATTGATTGGCTGAAAAATAGAATGTTATGTAAATAACATGGTCGTCAAAACCCAATTTTCGCATGATTTAATACAAGACTTGCATTTAGTTTTTGAAATTCTACAAACTTAACATGAAATTGAACCCGAATAAGTGTGCCTTTGGTGTCACCTCGGGTAAGTTCCTGGGATACATCGTTAACCGGCACAACATTGAGGCTAACATGGATAAAATAAAGGCCATCCTAGACATGAGACCACCCCAAAAAATGAAGGAGGTTCAGAAGCTGAATGGCCGAATAGTTGCTCTGAGCCGCTTCATGTCCAAGTCGACAGACCGCTGCCTACCTTTCTTTAAAGCAATTAAAAGCAAAGTGTTTGAGTGGACTGAAGATTGCCAGTTTGCGTTCAACGAGCTCAAAAAGTACCTCACTAGCATAACGGTCTTAACTTGGCCCGAGGAGGGCGATGTTTTAGAGTTGTACCTCTCGGCAAGTGACGAAGTGGTCAGCTCGGTACTGATAAAAGAGGTAGATCAGGTCCAACGACCTATCTAATATGTTAGTAAGGTACTGCAGGGGGCAGAGACGAGATATCCAGAGATAGAAAAGTTGGCCTATGCACTAGTTATTGTAGCTTGGAAGCTTTGTCCGTACTTCCAAGCTCATATTGTTGTTGTCCTCACCAACAGACCCCTGAGGCAAGTTTTTCTCAAGCTAGAGGTCTCTGGTTGACTGACGAAGTGGGCCGTTGAACTCAGCGAGTACGACCTCCAATACAAGCTGCGAATTGCTATCAAGGCCCGAGTCTTGGCAAACTTTGTCACGGAATGCACTTTTCAACTCTGAAGTCCCCAGGCTGGTTGAGCACGAGGCCTCCAGTTCGGGTGAGCCCGAAGCTCCCAGGCCGGTTGAGTTTGAGCACCGTGAGGTAGCAACCAGTGCGGCATCTCTCCTGGTTAGGCCAAGCACGAACTGGGATGAGGAGCCCTAGATCCTTCACGTAGATGACTCCTCAAACCAGTAGGGCAACGAAGCCGGAATCGTTCTGTACGGTCCAAGTGGCACAAAATTGGAGTATGCACTACACTTTGAGTTTGCGGCATCCAACAATGAAACGGAGTACGAGGCACTAATAGCCGGGCTAGCTCTAGCCAAAGAAGTGAAAGTCAAGCATATTGTCATCTGCAGTGATTCCCAGCTCGTGGTCAATCAAGTCATAGGTGAATACGAAACTCGCAAACCAACTATGATCACTTACTTAGCCAAAGTAAGAGAGACTCTGCTTAACTTCCAATCACACTTCATCAAGAAAATCCCGAGGTCAGAGAACGATAAGGTCGACACCCTGTCCCGGTTAGCCAGCACTAGTGATAATACCATGAGAACCGTGTACATAGAGAACCTGCCTCGGCCTAGCATTCTTGGGGGGGCAGAGGAGGGGGTAGAGTAGGTCGCTCATGGCATTCAAGCAGAGTTGAGCTGGATTGATCCGCTTGCGAGCTTCCTACTACACGAGACCCTCCCTACAGACTGCAATGCCAGCAGAAGGGTAGAGAGTCAAACAGCCAAATACATCATGATAAACGAACGGTTGTACCAAAGATCCTACACACTCCCCTACCTGCACTGCTTGCGACCTTTTGAAGCCGAGCTCGTGCTCCGCGACACTCATGAGGGCTTGTGCGGCAAACACTTGGGGGGCAGGGCCCTCACCCAAAAAGCACTACGATAGGGGTACTATTGGCCAACAATGAAAACATATGCTATTAAGCTCGTCAGAAAGTGTGACAAGTGCCAGAGGCATGCCAATATCCACCATCAGCTCGCTACCGACCTCAAGTATCTCACCAGCCCGTGGCCTTTTGCACAATGGGGCATTGATATACTCGGGCCATTTCCACTAGCGACAGACCAGAGGAAGTCCTTAGTGGTAGCAGTTGATTATTTCACCAAGTGGGTAGAAGTTGAACCTCTCATAATGATCACAGCTCGAAACGTACAGAACTTCTTTTGGAAAAATATAGTGTGCCACTTCGGGTCACCTCGAGTACCGACTTCTGATAATGGTAAATAGTTCGAAGACATTAAATTCCAGAACTGGTGCCAAGACATGGGAATTCGACAAAACTTCACTTCAGTCGCACACCCTCAAGCAAATGATCAAGCAGAAGTCACAAATAGAGTTATCCTCCGCAGATTGAAGGCACTGTTAGACCGAGCTAAAGGACTATGGGTAGACGAGCTACCCAACGTTCTATAGGATTATCGGACCACAATGAAGACCGCTACAGGCGAAACCCCCTTCAACCTCACCTACGACACTGAAGCAGTCATCCCAGCAGAGATCGAGGTTCCCTCGTTACGACTAGAAGCGTATGATGATAAGGAAAAGGAAGACGAGCTACGTACCAACCTCGACCTACTTGAAGAAGTAAGGGACCTCACATATATCAGGACCACAGCCTACTAGCAGAGAGTAGCTCGATACTATAATGCTAGGGTCAAGAAGCGAAACCTCCGCATCGATGACCTGGTCCTTCGTAAAGTTATGGTACCTGAGCTTGGTGTTGGCAAGCTTGGGCCTAATTGGGAAGGACCCTATTGAGTAAAACGAGTGCTCGGAGAAGGAACATACGAGCTCGAAACCTTAGAAGGGAAGCAAGTACCTCGAGCATGGAATATTGTCAACTTAAGGCAATACTACCTATAACTACTGAGTAGACCACGAGTCACTCTCAGAGCCTAAGGGGCAAAATGCCAAGCTAACGTAGACCTTGGCGCGATAAGACCCAGTTACCTCTATGGCATGAGCGAACTACTGAGTAGACCATGAATCACTCCCTTAGCCTAAGGGCTAGATCGCTGAGCTAATGAAGACCTCGGCACTATATAAGACAATCGTTTCATCGGCAGAGGTCAAGTATTAGTACCAGAGGTGCAGGCAAATCGGGTGTGAACCCTATGAAGCGCAACTCATCTCGGTACACTATTTAAACCCAATAAGGGGAGTACAACTCAGGCATACGTGGTAACCACTTCGGGGTACACTATGAAACTACCTCATGCACCAAGGAATAGCTTGGGGTAACAACTATCGAAAAATCCTACTTCGGGTATGTAGGTCTAACAGCTCGAGTGATAAAATCGCTTCGACAAAAAATAAAGAGCACACCATACTTAGCGGAAAAAGGTAAAACATTTCATTACTAATTCATATAAACAAAAAACCGGGCTTAACAGCCCAGGAAAAGTTCAACAGAAAATAAATAAAAAGTAGGGCCCAACCGCCCAAGAAAGTTCATCAAAAAGAAATATTTAAAACCGGGTTCTAATATCCGGGAACCACCAGAGTCCATTCAGAGAAAACAAAAAACAGAAGAGCAGCCACCGGCCTCAGGGATCCACCGCCTCCACATCCTCGTCATCCTCTGGAGAGTCAAGCTCCTCCTCCTCCGCTAGGTTTGCCGTCTCAAGATCCTGACCCTTCATTGTTATGCCATCGAGGTTGAGCTCGGAGAATTTCTTCCGGACCAGCCAACGACAGAGTTTAAATCCAAAGTGGTATAAGCTCGAGCCATACTCCACCTGGAGGTCGTGGTACTCTTGGGAGTCTTTGAAGTCCCACAACACCTTAACCCGCTCGGCCTCCACCATGGTGTCAAAGTTCTGAGTTCGGTCCTAAAGCGTAGACTCCAAGTCTCGAACCTACTAGCAAAGAAGTTCCCTCTCCGCTGCCACCCTCGATGACTCCTCCCGGTAGCGAGCACTTTCCTCAGATAGCCGGGCGACCTGTGCCTCCTGGTCCTGGACGAGCAGTTTCTGGGCTTCGCTTCCCTTTCGAGCATGAAGGGCTTCACCTCGGGCCCAGTCGACTCGCCCTAGAGCTTCTACATGGTTGACCTCTAAGCAAGAGCATCGCCGGAGTGAATGTTGGTCTGGAGGGCCATGGCGCGGATGGTGGAGCTCACCTGCCAACAAAAGGTCGAGGTCAAAAAAAAAAAAAAAGAAAAAAAAAAGAGAGAGAAGAAGAAGAAGGAAAAAGAAGAGAAAGTAGTCACTTACCACCATGCAATGAGCGGAGGCTAGCCTGGCGAGCTACTTGGGGTCCATCCCTCCCCAGCCAGCAACCTCCTCATGGGAGATCGCCCTTCGGCTCCTCCGTGAAACCACGGTGAAGTCGGTGACACTCTCCCAGTTCTTGGTAGGGAACCACGGGAAAGCGAGGGAGTGGGATTGCCTAGGCGGAGGGAACTGCCCTTGCACCGGTAGCTCACCTTCTTCAATGCCACCTTCCGTGACAACTCCCTCGAACGAGACTGGGGGTACCTTAGGCGGTGGAGAAACGAAGGTTGGATCAGCAGCCTTGAACTCAGCGCCCCCAGAAGTGGAAGCTCGGTCAGGACGCGACCTCTTTGCCTTGCACTTTTGGTTGCTGGATAGAAGGCGGCGCATGTCAACACCAGACATGATAGCTGCCAAAAATCACAAGGTATTAGTCCAAAAAAAAATTTTACAAGACACTACGCGACCTAAAAGGAAACCTACCAGGGCTTAGGCCAGCCTGCACAAGACTGCAGCGTTTCCCGAACTTTGGGATCCAAGTCAACCCCCGATTCCTGGATGGCGACCCTCTAGTGAGTTGGGAAAGGCCACCCTTCGGGGTTGCTAACTATAAAATAGTCCCGCTTCCAGGCTGAGATCCTGTTCGGCAGCTCTTATAAGAGCTTGAAGCCGCGACAAGGAGAAAAATAGTAGGAACGCCTTTCTGGAGGCGCTCCGGGGGGAAGCATTCTTAATGCAAAGAATGGTGGAAAGGATGTCAAGGTTAAGGGGAAGACAATACTCATAAAATAAAGAGATAGTCCCAACTACATTTCGGATGCAGTTGGGGTGAAGCTAGTCAACAGTGACGTTGAAGTGATTCAAAACCTCCACTATTGGAGGATGTAGAGGAAGACAGAGGCTAGCGATGAGCTGCTCCTGGAAGATCACTATCTCATCAGGACTGTGCTCGCAGGGATAGTTACCGAAAGGGAGACTATAGACAAGGTCTCTAGGGAGGTTAAATTGGAGAACTAAGGTCCTAAGTCTCTCCATCGACATGGAGGAAGGACCAAAGCTATCTTGCTCCCTGCCCCCAGAGGTAGAAGCAGTCTCGCTATAAGCCTCCCGAGCTTTTGGAGCCTACCCCCAAGCTCCCCTTGAGCTCGAAGGGGCATCATCTTGGTCATCACCCTGGGGAGAGACGTGGTACGGATACCAAAACATATTGACAAAATGATAAGACTCACCAGGGAAGAGATGAACCAAAAAGATAGTGTGAACAGAAGAAGAGCTCGGGTAGCTAGATGAAGACGCGACCTCAGAATCCGAAAGCAAGGCAAGTTAGCGTATAAGAAATGAGGCCTGAGGTCCTCCTATTTATAGCCACTGTGCCCTCAAATCGACAACTCAGATTAAGACGGATTTGACGGATCACAGTCAAGCTGATCGCACGCCTCCTGAAGCTAAAACGTGACTGGCCGCACATCTCCCATGATTAAGGTAATGACGGCTGCACGTCTTCCAGAATTGAGACCCACTTCGGCATGTTTTTTGGCATTCAAAAGGTCCAGAGACCCTCTGACTTCTACGCACGTATTTAATGTGATCAGTCAATCAAGTTTGAATTTCGGGTCAAATCCACCCATCACACTCCATGAACTTCTCGCGCCAGAATAGAACCCTTGGCTCGAGGAGTGGGGGGCAATTGATGGAGAGCGATTTGACCCAACCCCTTGAGAAGGTGACATGTGGACATGACTCAACAGAAGTAACAGCTCAGCACAACGGCCTGGCTGCGACTAAGTAACGAGCTCGCAGGACAGTTCGCTGCGTTACAGCTCGCCACAGGATGAGCTTGCTACAACATGAGCTCGAGGACCCCCGACGTACTGAAGGGGAATGCTCCAAGATAAGTCTATCCCAACTCGCGAGCTAGGATAACCAACTTGCTTTGGTACTTAGGTAGGAAAACTACCCCAAAGACAACCTCGAGAGGAATCGTCTCAAAGTGCCCCTAGGAGCTCGCTACAAGGTAGCTTGTAGCAGGATAGCTCGCTACAAGGCAGCTCGCTATTAAGTGACGTAACACTTTCAGGAAGCTTCTATCTGACAAGACCATACCCGCCCGACTGCACCATGTCTCTTGACTGACGGTGTAGTCCCTGCTAGCCCGACAGACTGCACCCACGTCTCTCAATAGGTGGTGGCGTGTCTATCCTCCCGGGATGTGTCACTCATTCGATAGGGTAGTACCCTATAACAGTTACCTACGCAGCCCTGGTAAATAACGGCTGCGCCAGAGGTTCAGTGGCGGTTATGCCCGATTTGACAAGAATGCCCATATTTAAGAGCCCCATGGTCGAAGGGGAAAAAGGTATCTTGAACATATCTTGATCTAATCTTGAGTAAACCTCGAACTTTCATTGATCTAGTCTTCTTTGCACTTTTTACTGCTCTCAGAAGTGTTCTAACTTAAGCATCGGAGTATTCACACCGGGCGGGTCCCCCGGGAATCCTTCACCGTCTTCTTCTCAGGTACAGTCCATCACAGCTAAGAGCCATTCGATTGCCAACTAGGAGTGCCCGGATCACGCAGCATCAGAACCATCTCTTCTGGTGGCGGTATGATTTTTTGCAATAGTGTTGGAGAACTTCTTTTTGCTAGAGCAACTCCCTTAAAAAAAAAAGCCCGTTGATCGCTGAAACTCTGGCTTTGGTGGAGGGTTTGAAACTGGATTTAGAGGTGGGTATTTCTTGCATTCTGGTTCAAAGCGACGCCCTCACTTTAATCAGATGTTTGTTGGTGGATTCATTGGATCCACCAACTCTGGCTTTGGTGGAGGGTTTGAAACTGACTTTAGAGGTGAGTATTTCTTGCATTCTGGTTCAAAGCGACGCCCTCACTTTAATATGATGTTTGTTGATGGATTCATTGGATCCACCATGGTCTATTAGTGTCGCTGAATGCAAACAACTGTTGCATTGCTTCTCTAACTATTCGATTTATCACATTCCTAGAAGAGCTAACATAGCTGCAAATAAATTGGCTAAATTTGCTAAGAGTTAAAACTTGGCCTTAAGGAACTAATTTCCTCCTCAATATTATTGTATAAGATATGTAAACGGAGCTTGTTGATGAGTGAATTTGCCCTAAGTGGCCTTGTAAGAAAATGGGAGATATTCTAAATATATAACTGCAATGAGGCGTAGACAGTATTATTGCAGATTGGATATCCGTACTCCAATGTTCATACCCGTAATGTCATTGCGTTTGGTAGAAAACATGATTCTCAATCCTCTACGGTAACCAGAGGATATTGGACCTATCATGATGCACCACGTCACCCTTATGATGGCCCAAGAGCTGATATTCTGATTGGCCCAGCATTACGAATAGAACTGTAGACAATTGAAACTCGAATAATGCCAGTACCAGTAAAATGGATCCTCAACTCAAACGAGTCGGATCTTGGAGGTGTTGTGAGAGCAGATCCCGATTTCTCATATTGTGGGTCCTGCCGTCCTAGCCCCTGGGTTACGGAGACGTCATCTTCACAGAAAACTCGTCAGTCAAATGAGTTGAAGTTTTGCGTTCCGAGTAAAATTTTATCGGGGCCCCTGTTGGTGCGTTAAAGATGTCGGAGCTCTGCAAAAATTGACTTTGGCAGTGATTTATTTTCTTTGAACGATCTGGAGTGGCCGAAGAACTTCCCCAGATTTGGATGGTTTGGCTCTAGAACTGCCCAAAGTTTTTGTAGATTTGGATCTCGAGCGCGCTGCAGAGGTCATTCATTTTTTAGGAACACAGGCCGGATAATATAGGCAGGAATTTTTAAACATTTTTGGATGCGATTTCCCAGTTTGGTCTAAAGTAGTTCGAAGATTGGAAAGTTTTGAAGGTTCGGAGTTGAGTCTTGAGTTTAAATAAATTTATGGTTTTCATTTTGCGAACTCTCAGAAATCTTAATCTTTGTTTTTTGGTTTTACCGTTGGATCAGATGGCGGAGGGGACTGTTCAATCTCGTTATGTGAAGCTTACGAAGGATCAAGGGCCCGTGGAGGAGATTACGCCCGGGGAGCTTAACCAGCCTATTCAGGTTCCTCAGGTCTGATTTGCCTTTTATTTTATTTGAGAGTTTATGGGCCAATTCTGCTTCATGCAGTTATCAAGAGACAAGAGTACTGTGTTATTTGACTCCCAAAATTGATCGTTTGGTGGAATTGGAAATTTCGATGTTAGTATTGTAGTATCTGAAATATATGGAGTTTGAGTGTTCTTTTATTATACTTTGAATGTTACTGGTCAATATCTGAAATAATTAGTAAGGGTTATTTTGGCATTGTTGTTTTCTTTTGGTAATTTTTGGAATATATTCTTCATGACAGTGTTAGATTTTGAAATATACTGTAATTTAGAATGTTATTCTCTACAAATGGTGCTAGAGTCAAAACATAAATCATTTTTGCACATTATCTTTTGTGGATCATTTCAGTTAATTGTTTGGTGTTTGGGAACTACATGGAATGATTAAGTATGTGAAAAGGGATCATTTCAAGAAGTCTAGTAGGAAATTTAAATGAGGCCGTTTTTGGATTTCAAGGAACGAAAGAATTTCTGTCTTTTATTAACAGACTTGTAACGTTTCCCTTTTAAGTCAATGAACTTACGGATCCCGTCAAGAGATGAATTTGCTCTTTGTTCAGTGATTGATGTTATTAGAGCATGACACAAGATCCTTAGATATTCAACTAGAAGATAGGTTTTTGCTCAAAATTGATCCCTTCCTTGAGGGGCTTTGAAGTAAAATATTGTTTTTGCTCTCTAGGAAACTTAGGAAATTCAGGTATTGGTGGAGCATTTAGTGATTCTAACCAGGGTATTCTTTATGTCTATTCAAGTCCAGCTGGTTATGGACTGTGATTAGGGAATTTAGGGTAGATGTTCTAGCCTTACTGAGGTGGATTAAATCTTATGTACTCATTAGCAAATCTAGATCTATTGTGTCTATGGTGAATTTTCTTGTTTACCTAGATCATGTGATCAGCATATACATTAGCTAGCCAGGTTACGTCTAGACGAAAAAGAAAAAAAAAGAATTACGTTTGGGGGAATCCATTCCTAAGATAATGAGTCTGAGTACTTCTAAGTTGTGTTATCAGGATAGCCTTCTGTAAAGATCCAGATTTGGCCTACATACCGGATTTTTTTTTCACTATTGTATTGTATGTTGTTAGTGTAGGGGTATTTCTGTCTTTATACTTATGTTGAGGTTGCTGATCTGTAATATTATATTAGAACTAGTGTCCCTCACTTAAATAAGGGCACATGTGTCTTTTCCATTTTATTAATAATATAAAAACATGTCTGGCCGAATGGGAGATGTACTTTACCCTAATTCAAACCAGACTTTTCTTCTCTCTTTTTCTCCTCCTTTCTCTCTCTCTCTCTCTCTCTCTTTCTTCCCTCTTTCTTCCTCTTTCTTCTTGACTTTTATCAGACTAACAGAACTCAAAGGCATACCGAATTATAACATGGTATCAGAGCTCAACTAAGCAACTCGGATCTGCCCTGATTTCTGTTCTCTACTCACTCAATCTAGGGTTTTCCCTTGATTTCTCTACCATCGATTGGAGATAAGGGAAAGGGCTGAAAAGGAGTGGTCGCCCTCTTCCCTTGGAGGTTTCTATGCCTCCAATTGTGTCTTGTGTGGTCAGTTGTTGTGGTTTCTAAGAAGCCCTCCCCTAATCGATGAAGAGAATAGGGCTGATTCGTGTGGTGCAGTAGGTGTCTTGTGTGGACTGATTTTCTTCTCGTGTGGTTTGTCTTTCAAGTGATGAGGTAAGAGATTTCTGTGCATATTTTCTGTTATGAATCAAATAGGAATTATGTTTCAGATCGTATGATGGAATTTCAGACTGTAGTGTGCTAGGGTTTATGCGGTTTTTTATGTGATTCGAAGGAGGAGTGGTGCTCATATAGTGGTGAGATTTCAGGTAGTTGTAGGTAGGGTTTGTGGTGTAAAGAGTGCAGTCTTTAGCAATAACAAGTGCTGAAACCAGTGTGATCAAACAGTGTGCAGTGTGCCGAATTCAGTGATAACAGAATTCAGCAATGGGAGATAACAGTGATAGCAAATCTAAAGTGATGATACCTATTGATTACCTGAATGTTCAAATGACCTCCATTAAACCGAATGGAGAGAATTATGTACATTGGGCTAAATCTGTAGAAGTTTTTCTAAAGGCAAAGAAGAAGGTGAAACACATAGGG
This sequence comes from Nelumbo lutea, assembly GCF_056320005.1. NCBI lineage: Eukaryota > Viridiplantae > Streptophyta > Magnoliopsida > Proteales > Nelumbonaceae > Nelumbo > Nelumbo lutea. The sequence continues at coordinate 202,636,567 of NC_142684.1, read as the reverse complement.
GAGGAGAAACCCTCCACTGATTCTCATGAGTATGAAGACTAGGAACAAGAGGATGCACAAATTATCGCATGGTTATGGAATAGTATGGAACCCAAGATTAGTGTAAATTTCATGTTTCTTGACACTGCCGAAGATGTGTGGGGCCATGCTAAGAAGTTGTATTCTGATCAAGACAATACAACCAGAGTATATCAACTGTATTAGGAATACTTTAATTTGCAACAAGGCAATCAGAGTCTTGAGGAGTACTATGCTAGTATGAGAAACATCCGTAATGAGATGAATGTTTATCACCCCCTCACTTCTGATGTCAAAATTCAGCAACAACAGAGAGAACAACTTGACGTGACTCGATTTTTGGTGGGGCTGAAATCTGTGTATGAACCAGTACGGGCTCAGATACTAGGAGGGTCAGCTCTCCCTTCTTTAGAAGAGATGTTTGCTCGACTTCGGAGGAATTCTATTGGATTTACTGAGAACTCTAATGTCTCAGATAGATCAGCCTTTGTAGTGTTAAGGGGCCGTGGTGTTAGAGGTGGAGCTCGAGGAGATCAGTCTGGCCGTGGTGGTAGTAGTGGTCCGGTATATGGCCAGAGTGGTGGTGGTGGACCTACATATAATCGTGGTGGTGGTCGTACTGGAGGTAGAGATTCAGGGGGAGCCCGTGGTAGAAGACGTGGCTCAGGTCTGAGGAGGTGTACTCATTGTGGTATGGATGGACATACCATTAATTATTGCTATGACTTGCATGGTCCACCCTCAATCTGGGCCAATCATGCCATGACTAGTGACACCAGTTCCAGTTCCAGACAGGAGAATCGTTCAGTTGATCAGATGCCTCTTACATCCACAGATGGTTTCGGGAAGGAGATGGTGAGTGTTCCACGTGATGAGTATGAGAGATTTGTCCAATCCACATCTTAGCAGAACACGGCTACCTTCGCACACTCAGGTATGGCTTGTTTGGCATCCACACCCAATTCTTGGATTATTGACTCTGGAGCCTCCGATCACATGACTGGAACTCCAGGTGTGTTTTCTTCCCTCTTTCATTGCTCAACATCACAATCTGTTACCCTTGCTAATGGTTCCACATCCTCCATTTGTGGTGTTGGTAATGTTGACTAGACCCTGTACCCCTATCCTCAGTTTTGTATGTCCCTAAATTTCCGTTTAACCTTATGTCTGTTAGTAAGTTGACTAAGTCGCTTAATTGTTCCATTACCTTTTACCCATCTATGTGTGTTTTTCCGAATCTCAAGACGGGGATGAAGATTGGTGGAGGGCATAAAGCTGGTGGGTTGTATTATCTTGACGGTGGTGGAGAAACATCAATAGCTCTCCAGTCATCTCTCTCTCCTCTCCAGTGGCACTGTCGATTTGGTCATCATTCGCTAAAAGTTTTGAAATCTTTGGTTCTTTCGTTGAGTCAACTTTCTGTTTTAGATTGTGAGTCATGTCAGTTTGGGAAACACCATTGTGTTCCCTTTAGTTCTAGGGTTGATAACCGTGTGTCGAGTCCTTTTTCTTTGATTCACTCGGATGTTTGGGGTCCTTATAAAGTGATGTCATACAATGGATATAGATATTTTGTCATTTTTGTTGATGATTTTTCAAGGATGACATGGCTCTATTTAATGAAAGAATGAAGTGAATTGTTTACCATCTTCCAAAAATTTTATGTTGAGATTCACAATCAATTTGGTGTTTACATTAAAATTTTTCGTTTTGATAATGGCCATGAATATTTATCTTCATCCTTTCAAGAAAACTTGGACTAACATGGCATTATACATCAGACCTCATGTACCTACACCCCACAACAAAATGCGGTGACTGAGAGAAAGAATCGTCATCTCTTGGAAACAGCACGATCCATCATGCATCACATGAATGTTCCCAAACCCTTTTGGAGTGATGCGGTGCTTACTTCTTGCTTCTTGATTAATCGGATGCCCACGTCTATCCTTGATGGTCATTCCCCATTTCCCACCTTGTTTCCCACCTTGTCTCCGTTTCCTCTTTCTCCCCGGGTATTTGGGTGTGTCTGCTTCGTCCATACTCTGGGCCTCGGGAACGACAAGTTAGATGCATGATCCCTTAAGTGCATCTTCTTTGGCTATTCTCAGACCCAGAAAGGGTATAAGTGTTACCATCCTAGTTCTCGACGTTCCTTTGTGTGTGCTGATGTTACCTTCTTTGAGTATACTCCGTCTTTCTTAGGGTCCGGTGATGCTTCTTCCTCCTCATCACCTCCCTCTCTTCCACTTCCAGTTGCTGATTCTGCTCCCCTTGTTCCAGCCGTGACCAAGTCCTTGCCTCCGGTGCCACCACCTGTTGAATGCCCACCTATCCGTCAAGTGTATACACATCGCCCACGTATACCGGTTGCTACTCCTCCGACCCCATCACCGTCAACAGATTCGGCAGTTGTCTCCACACCAGCCCTGAACCCAGTATCTGATCTTGATCTTCCCATTGCCTTGCGGAAAGGTAAACGCACTGGCACCCTTCATCCTATTTCTAATTATGTTTCACTCACTCACCTTTCCGCTTCCCATCGCCAGTTTATTTCTTTGTTATCCTCAATTGTTGTTCCTAAGGATGTTCAGAAAGCCCTTGCCTCTCCAGGGTGGTGCCGTGCAATGGAAGAAGAGCTCTCAGCTCTACTTCATAATCATACTTGGGACCTCACCGCTCTTCCTCCTGGGAAGAAGGTTGTCGGTTGTAAGTGGGTTTATACTGTTAAGTATTTGCCTGATGGTAGTGTTGAGCGCCTGAAAGCTTGATTGGTTGCAAATGGGTACTCCCAAACCTATGGTATTGACTACACAGAGACGACCTCCCCAGTTGCTAAGATAGGGTCGGTTTGTGTTGTGATCTCTCTTGCAGCTATGTATGATTGGCCCCTATATCATCTTGATGTCAGGAATGCCTTTTTGCATGGTGATTTTCTCGAGGAGGTCTACATGGAGCAACCACCAAGGTTTGTTGCTCAAGGGGAGGATGGTAAGGTATGCAGACTCAAGAAGGCTATATATGGGCTTAAACAGTCTCCCCGAGCATGGTTTGGTAGGTTCAGTGAGGTGGTAAAGAAGTTTGGTATGAAATAGTGCCAAGTTGATCATTCCGTCTTCAGTCATGACTCTCCGGCAGGAAAAATACTATTGGTGGTGTATGTAGATGATATTGTTATTACCGGGAATGATAAAATGGGCATTGACAGGTTGAAGACTTTTCTACAAGAACATTTTCAAACAAAGGACCTTGGTAAATTGAAATATTTCTTGGGGATAGAAGTAGCAAGGTCTAAGCACTGCATTAATTTGTGTAAGAGGAAATATGTGCTTGATTTGCTAGAGGAAACATGTTTGTTAGGTGCTAAACCAGCTGAAACACCTATGGAAACAAATACTAAGCTGAGCAGTGATATGGGTGAAGTGTTTGAAGACCTTGGCAGATACCGACGATTTGTAGGTAAACTAAACTACCTAACCATTACTCGGCCAGACATTTCATTTGCGGTTAGTGTGGTAAGTCAGTTCATGTAGAAACCTCTGGTCCCTCATTGGAATGCGGTTCTAAGAATTGTGAGGTATTTAAAAGGGGCCCCTAGTCGTGGTTTGATATACAAAAGTGGTGGAACACTTGAAATAGAAGGGTATACTAATGCTGACTGGGATGGTTCTATGTCTGATAGGTGGTCTACCACAGGTTATTGCACTTTTCTGTGGGGTAATCTGGTGACATGGAAAAGTAAGAAGCAGACAGTCGTGGCAAGAAGCAGTGCAGAGGCAGAATATAGAGCTATGGCACATACTGCTTGTGAATTAGTGTGGCTAAGGAATCTTCTACAAGAGATAGGATACAACATTAATACTCCAATGAAGTTCTATTGTGACAATCAAGCTGCAGTTCATATTTCTTCTAATCCAGTGTTTCATGAAAGAACCAAGCACATAGAGGTTGACTGTCACTTTGTGAGAAAGAAGGTGCTGAATGGAGTGATAGACACAGCATACGTTAATACAGGGAACCAGTGGGCAGACTTATTTACAAAAGGGTTGAGTGAGGGAAGAGTGGGCTACGTATGTAATAAGCTGGGATTATATGATATATACTCACTAGCTTGAGGGGGAGTGTTAGTGTAGGGGTATTTCTGTCTTTATACTTATGTTGAGGTTGCTGATCTGTAATATTATATTAGAACTAGTGTCCCTCACTTAAATAAGGGCACATGTGTCTTTTCCATTCTATTAATAATATAAAAACATGTCTAGTCGAATGGGAGATGTACTTTACCCTAATTCGAACCAGACTTTTCTTCTCTCTTTTTCTCCTCCTTTCTCTCTCTCTTTATTCCCTCTTTCTTCCTCTTTCTTCTTGACTGTTATCAGACTAACAGAACTCAAAGGCAGGCCGGATTATAACATATGTATTACTGTGAACATTTATCTTTGTGGTTAATAAAATGTTTTCTACAAGGAAAGGAAAGGATGTTACTCAATGCTAGTCTCAGCTATCCAGGGTCTTGGGAGGTTTGAACTGGACACAGAGTCACAGACCTAACTCTTGCATTTTTTTGTGGAAACTGGCTGCTTCCACTCAAACCTGCATTTTCATGGTTGGGAAGCATGAAGAGAAGCTACAGAATTGTTAGAGTGAGCCGAATAAGGGTAATTTAGTAATCTTATGTCAGTTAAGTACTTTGCTTATGTGGCTGTTTTATTAGAGTACTCTGCCCCACACTTAAGTGAGGGCAGTTTAGTCTTTGTAAGTGTAATTAGAACCTAATAAACACAAGGGGGTCGATTGAATGGAAGACTAATCAGTTCGACTAAACCCTCCTGTTCTCTCTTTCTCTTGTCTTCTTCCTCATCTTCTTCTTCCTTCTTCACTGGTTCGGACTACTGTAGCTGCTCCAAAACATGGTATCAGAGCAAGGTTTCTGACCTGCTTCCGCTTGCAAAGCATCTCAGCTGTGTTCGTGACACCCTCCTCTTCATTTCTAGTTGGTTAATGGAGAGAGCTGGTTCGCCCTAGGTCTGAGACATCACAGTTCGTTGCTCTCTGCTACGCACAGTTTTCTTCATCAAGGAAGGTGATTTCAGCAGTGAATGGTTGGCTGATACTCTCAAAGGAAGGTTGGTTATTTAGTCCTCTTGTGGTACTGGTATTTCTGGGTAGGAACCCTTCAAGAATCAGTTAGTACTGATTAGAACCTAGAGAACTAGGTTCATTGTTGCCCTAAAAAGGGCTGTGTGTGCAGTAGCCGAATGGTGTAGGGCTACTGTGAGTTGTTGAGGTGTTAGGGCTGCTGTAGGTGGCCGAGTGGTGTAAGGTGGAATGCAGTGACCTTGCCAAGCTCCTTGTGGTCGTGTAATGCCCTCTTAAGTGTGTTAAACAAATCTGAACTGGGTGTAGCAGTTTGACTGTGTTGTGGTACTTGTGATGCTCAATTTTTTTTTATTGAGTGGTTGTAAGAGGGCCTACTGTTGTGTTGTAGTGCTTGTGATGCTTATGTGGGTCGTAGGTGTGTGAAGTTAGCAGTAGTGTAAAGAAGAACAAGTGTGTGCTCCCACTGTTGTGTTTAGGGGCTGCAATAGGTGCTGAAGTATCAAACTGTGAACAACATCAATCAGCTTGTAGCTGAGAAGTAAGGTTAGAGGCAACTGTGAAAGAGTACAATGGCAGCAATAGGAGATGGCTACAATGATCAGAAACCTAATGTGGTAATTTCCTCCGACTACCTAGGGGTACAAATGACCTCAATTAAGCTGAATGGGGAGAACTATGTTCCATGGGCCAAATCAGTGGAAGTGTTTCTCAAGGCAAAGAAGAAAGTAAAGCATGTAAGAGATGAAAAGCCATCGGAGGACTCTCCAGGGTTTGATGATTGGGAGCAAGAAGATGCTCAAATCATGACTTGGCTGTGGAATAGTATGGAACCTAAAATTAGTGCCAACTTCATGTTTCTTGATACGGCTAAGGATATATGGGAGCATGCTAAGAAGCTATATTCTGGACAAGATAACACAACAAGAGTGTATCAGCTTTATCAGGAGTATTTTGATTTACAACAAGGAACCAAAACACTAGAAGAGTACTATGCCAACATGAAGAATATAAGGAATGAACTCAATGTCTATCACCCCCTTACTCTAGATATTAAAGTTCAGCAACAGCAAAGGGAGCAACTAGATGTTACAAGATTTTTAGTGGGGCTGAAGTCGGAATATGAACTAGTTAGAGCCCAAATATTGGGGGGCTCTACTCTTCCTACACTCGAGGAAGTATTCTCAAGGCTTCATAGAATCTCTGTGGGACAGACAGAGAGCTCCACACAGTCTGATAGATCAGCACTTGTGACAGCTCGGGGGGTTGGATATAGTACAAGAGGGGGAGGTCATGCTCCCCGAGGAGGCCGTGGCAGTTCCATGATTAGTCGGGGTGGTCGTGACTCAGGGGGAGGTCGTGGCAGAGGGAAGAATAACTCTACAAGGAAATGCACTCATTGTGGTAGAGAGGGACACACAGTGAATTTCTGTTATGATCTACATGGCCCTCCCTCTAAATGGGCTAATCATGCTGTAGCGGGTGAGGTTGATATCAGTGACAGTAAACCGGCAGACCGAACTCATCCCACATCTACCTCTGGGAGGGAAATGGTGAGCGTACCGCGTGATGAGTATGAACGGTTCCTTCAAACTACTTCACAGCATACCACTGCCACACTTGCCCAATCAGGTATTGCTTGCATGACATCTAAAACCTCTCCCTGGATTATTGACTCTGGAGCCTCAGATCATATGACCGGGACTCCAGGTGTGTTCTCTTCTCTCTCTGAAACCTCCACATCACAAACTGTTACACTTGCCAATGGGTCCTCATCTTCCATATGTGGTGTTGGTAATATTGACATGGCTCCTGTGCCCTTATCATCTGTTTTATATGTCCCTAAGTTTCCATTCAATCTTATGTCTGTTAGTAAAATAACCAAAGCTCTTAACTGTTCCGTTACCTTCTTTCCTTCCACCTGTGTTTTTCAGGATCTCAAGACGGGGAAGAAGATTGGTGGGGGGCATGAAGCTGGTGGACTGTACTATCTTGACGGTGGTGGATCTTCAATTGCTCTTCAGACTTCACTTACTCCTCTACAATGGCATTGCCGACTGGGACATCCATCTCTCAAGGCTCTCAAGATTTTGGTCCCGTCATTGAGTCATTTGTCAGTTTTGCAATGTGAGTCATGTCAGTTTGGGAAACATCATCGTGTGTCCTTCAGTCCAAGAGTTGAGAGTCGTATGTTGAGTCCTTTTTCTTTGGTTCATTCAGATGTTTGGGGTCCAATCAAAATAGAGTCTTATAATGGGTACAAGTATTTTGTCTCCTTTATTGATGATTGTTCAAGAATGACATGGATTTACTTAATGAAAGAAAGAAGTGAATTGTTTTCTATTTTTCAAAAATTCCATGCTGAAATACGCACACAATTTGGTGTTCAAATCAAAATTCTCCGTTCAGATAATGGTCGTGAATACTTTCTTACTTCATTTCAACAGTATTTAGAACAACATGGCATTATTCATCAGACATCATGTGCATACACCCCTCAACAAAATGGGGTAGCTGAACGGAAGAACCGTCAGCTTCTTGAAACTGCTCGGTCTATTCTTCACCACATGAATGTTCCTAAACGTTTTTGGAGTGATGCTGTACTCACTGCATGTTTTCTCATTAATTGGATGCCCTTCTTCATTCTTCATGGTCGGTCCCCCTTCTCTATCTTGTTTCCCACTTTATCTCCATTCCCATTAATTCCTCGTGTCTTTGGTTGTGTGTGCTTTGTCCACAATCTGAGCCCTGGAATAGACAAGCTAGATGCACGCTCAATTAAATGTGTCTTCCTTGGCTACTCACGGACTCAGAAAGGGTACAAGTGTTATAATCCCATTACCCGGAAGTGCTATGTTTGTCCTGATGTCACCTTTTTTGAGTCAGTCCCCTTCTTCTCAAGTCCTGAAGCACCCTCGTCTCCACCCGCACTTCCTCTTCCTCTCCCTGTCAGTGATCCAGTTCCAGATGTTGTTGTTGGAGTAGACTCATCACCTCATCCCATGCAGATCACCACCGAACGTCCACCAATCCGGCAAGTGTATACACGTCAAACGGCACCGGCCCCTCCTCCAGCTTCTACCTCATCTGCGGATCCTCTCATGGCTCCTATTGTTGAACCCTCAAACCTTGATCTACCCATTGCCTTACGGAAAGGTAAACGCAGTTCTACCCTCCATCCCATTTCCAATTTCGTTTCATTATCTCGTCTTTCTACATCACATCGCCAGTTTGTTTCCCTTTTATCCTCTATTTCCATACCTAACAATGTCCAAGAAGCTCTCAGTTCACCTGATTGGCGGCAGGCAATGGAGGAGGAACTTTCTGCTCTTCAACATACTCAAACGTGGGAACTTACTACTCTCCCACCTGGTAAGCATGCTGTGGGATGTAAATGGGTGTATATTGTGAAATACTTGCCAGATGGTAGTGTAGAGCGTCTGAAGGCCAGACTTGTTGCTAAAGGTTACTCCCAGTTGTATGGAGTAGACTACATGGAGACATTCTCTCCGGTGGCTAAGATTGGTTCTGTTCGTGTACTAATTTCCCTGACAGTTATGTATGATTGGCCTCTGTTTCAGCTTGATATCAAGAATGCCTTTCTCCATGGTGATCTTGTGGGTATATATGGAGCAACCACCTGGGTTTGTTGCTCAGGGGGAGGATGGTAAGGTATGCAGATTGAAAAAGGCAATTTATGGGTTGAAACAATCGCCGCGTGCTTGGTTTGGGAAGTTCAGTGAAGTGGTGAAGAGTTTTGGAATGAAGCAGTGCCAGGTAGATCACTCAGTGTTCAGCTATGACTCAGAAGCTGGGAAGATTCTATTAGTGGTCTATGTGGATGATATTGTCATTACTGGCAGTGATAAATTGGGGATTGGCAAATTAAAGGTATTTTTGCAAAACCATTTCCAAACAAAAGATCTTGGAACATTGAAATATTTCTTGGGAATAGAGGTTGCCAGGTCAAAACAAGGTGTAAATCTGTGCCAAAGAAAATATGTTCTTGATCTATTGGAAGAAACAGGACTGTTAGGTGCAAAACCGGCTGAGACCCCTATGGAACCAAATGTTAAGTTGAGCAGTGATACAGGAGAAGTATTTGAAGATCCTGGAAGGTATAGACGACTAGTGGGGAAGCTGAACTATCTAACTATCACGAGACCCGACATATCCTTTGCAGTCAGTGTGGTGAGCCAATTCATGCAGGACCCTCGTATACCTCACTGGGATGCAATTCTTAGAATTGTGAGGTATCTGAAAGGAGCTCCAGGCCGTGGACTATTGTATAAACCAGGAGGAAAACTTGAAGTAGTGGGGTATACAAATGCAGACTGGGCAGGCTCAGTGAATGATAGAAGATCTACTACGGGCTATTGCACATTTCTTGGAGGAAATCTTGTGACGTGGAAGAGTAAAAAGCAGACGGTTGTGGCCAGAAGTAGTGCTGAAGCTGAGTATAGGGCCATGGCACATACTACCTGTGAGTTAGTGTGGTTGAGGAATCTTCTACAAGAAATTGGGTTTCACATGGATAAACCTATGAGACTGTATTGTGACAACCAAGCTGCACTCCATATCTCATCCAATCATGTATTTCATGAGAGAACAAAGCACATAGAGGTTGATTGCCACTTTGTGAGGGAGAAGGTCCTTGCTGGAGAGATAAACACAGAACATGTGGGCTCGAATGATCAATGGGCAGATTTGTTTACAAAAGCTCTACACTCAGGGAAAGTGAATCATCTATGTAACAAGCTGGGATTATATGACATATATTCTCCAGTTTGAGGGGGAGTGTTAGAGTGAGCCGAATAAGGGTAATTTAGTAATCTTATGTCAATTAAGTACTTTGCTTATGTGGCTGTTTTATTAGAGTACTCTGCCCCACACTTAAGTGAGGGCAGTTTAGTCTTTGTAAGTGTAATTAGAACCTAATAAACACAAGGGGGTCGACTGAATGGAAGACTAATCAATTCGACTAAACCCTCCTGTTCTCTCTTTCTCTTGTCTTCTTCCTCATCTTCTTCTTCCTTCTTCACTGGTTCGGACTACTGTAGCTGCTCCAAAACAAGAATAAATGTTTTCATTGTGTGAGGCTTTCAAATTCCTTTTGTTCATTCTTTGTTACTTCGTAGCTGAATTTGTTGGGCTTGATATGGAATATCACTTTTAAGATTTGAATGTTAGAAGAATGTCACCCAAGGGAAATGGGTGATTTGATTGTGTAATACTTGAAAAACCACAACTAACATATTTTTTTTATATGCTTTACAATAATAGAAGATTAGGAAACTAAAAATTCGGGCCGATGGAAACACATTAGCTATTAGTATTTAAATTTAGTTTCTTATGTTATTAATTGGAATTGGTCTTTGATAGTATTCCTTTTTCACCGATAAAAAATGTACATTGGCATCCAAAGTTTGGTTTCTTAGTCAAAGATAAAAAAACAATAAAAGTTATTGAAGAACTTTTAGATATAACTAGTGGTTGGAGAATTTTCAGGGGAGATGATGGACCTACCACTACTAAGCACAAGATACACCTGGTTAAATAATCAGATCCAATCTTAGAGAATTTGGACAGGTTCGTGGTTTCTTCGAGCTGGGAGGATTGTTTTGCTAAGGTGTCACAGGAACCGTTACCTCGGCCAGTTTTGCTGGATTGCCGAGGAATAATACCAACCGTTAAGAATTCTCCATTCCAGTTTGAACACGTGACTAGAGGAAGAGGGTATAATGGAGAAGATGAAGAGATGGTGGGAAGATTATCGAGTGGATGGATCTACAAGTCACATATTTTGCAGGAAATTAATAAATTTGAAGGTGGAACTCAAAAGGTGGAGCAAACAAACCTTCAAAGGGGTGGAGTTGAAGAAGGAATGTATTGAGACGATATCAGACATTGGGGTTATTTCAAATGAGGAGAAACAAAGGAGGGCAAAACCAAAACAAAAGTATGATAAAATCTGTTTTCAAGAAGAAATGCCATGTGTAACATAGTACATACTCACCACCTCCACTAATTTCTCCTAGATCCACTTCCAGAGGAAGAAATGCCACAAACAAAAACAAGGCTCAAACTATTGCAGATTTGCTACAGCTGAACTAGAAGACCAGCTTCGACTCCTTGACTTCAAAGATTCCACAGTTCCTTACTAACATTTCTCTTTGACCACTTCGAAAGCCCCCTAGCATTCCAGAAAAAAAAAAAAACAGTCTCCTTTATCTATCCCTCTTAAATTTCCTTGCAAGATTCTTCCACTGTCCTCTTTACTCTTCTTCAACCCAGTCATTTTCCACCTCTTCTCCTTCATCCCATTCCTCTCCTCCCTCCTGAATTGTACTTTTCTTATTCATTTGTTTATGGCTAAAGCATGGAGATAGAAATACCTCTTTTTTTCACAAAATGGAAAATGGTAGGAAGCTAAGTTCTATTAAAAGATCAGAGGAAGGGGGACTAACTGAGGAGGAGAATAGGATTCAAAATGTTATAATAAATTATTATAAAGATGTTTATAGAGATAGATGGATATGTAGATCTAGATTGGATGGATTGGATTTTAGGAGATTAATAGAGGAGGAAGCTACTTAAAAAAAAAAAAGGAGGAAGCAAACTTATTGGAAGTGACCTCTCTAAGGAAGGAGTGTTAGAAGCAATCCAGGAGATGGAAGTAGATAAAGCACTAGGCCCATATGGTTTCACAATGGTGTTTTACAAGAGGAGTTTGAGCTTCATTGGATCTGATTTAATGAAGGTTTTTGAAAAGTTCCATAACAACAGGGCGTCAGAAAGAAGTTTAAATTTAACATTTATCACACTAATCCCAAAGAAGAAAGGATCTGGGGGATTAAGAGACTATAGACCAATCAGCCTAGTCGGTAGTGTTTACAAGATGTTAGCAAAAGTTTTGGCAAAAAGAATGAGGAGGGTTATGGGGCAGATTATATCTGAATTTCAGGGTGCTTTTGTTGATGGGAGACAGATAACTGACAGGGTGTTAGTAGCAAATGAGCTGAATGATTCAAAGTTAAGAAGCAGGGAACCAGCAGTACTACTAAAGGTTGACATGGCGAAGGCTTATGACCATGTTAGATGGAATTTCTTGGATTGCATGCTAGAGATATTCAACTTTGGCAAGAAATGGCGGAATTGGATGAAGGTTTGCATAACAACAAGAAGTTTTTCAGTGTTGGTAAATGGCAAATCAGTGAGAATATTCTACAGCTCTAGAGGAGTCAAACAAGGAGACCCCGTATCTCCTTTGCTGTTTATTTGCTTAACAGACGCGTTAGGTAGATTGGTGCACATTGCAGTTGAAGGGTTTTAGGGGGATTTAAGGTGGGTGAAGTGGATGGGGTCGCCCTACTTCAATATGCAGTTGATACCTTATACTTTGCAGAGGCAAAACAGGAGCACATGAAGACTGTTTGTATGATTCTTATTTGGTTTGAAGCAGTTTCAGGTTTGAGAGTAAATTTACATTAAAGTGAACTATTGGCAATAGGGGATAATGCAGATATTGGGTAGTTAACGGATTGTGTGGGGTATAAGGTAGGTAAATAAGTAAATTGTGTACAAGATATTTTGGAACACCTTTAGGTGAGAAATGTACTAAAAAGAAGATATGGGAGTCAGTGGTGGATAAAATAGACAAGAGGTTGGCTTCATGGAAGGTAAGATACTTATCTAAAGGAGGAAAACTGACCTTAATTAATAATGGCATATCTTCTCTACTGACATATCTCTTATCTTTGTTTCCAATTCCGACAAGCACAGAAAAGGTAATTGAGAAGAAAATGAGAGATTTTCTTTAGGAAGGTTGGAAGGAAGATTTCAAATTGCACTTGGTTAAGTGGATTTGTAAATCTAGGAAGGCAAGAGGGTTGGGGTAAGGAGTGTTGAGGATTTTGTGCAGATTTGTTAGTTGTTTTTGTTTATTATTTGTTTAGATAGGAAGTGGGGATCACAACACACTTGTTGGGACCCTTCGAAGTGATGCTTTTAAGTATGGAGTTTTACATGTTAGTCACCCTATAAGAGCATATTAGTCATTGTACTCTCTTTTTAATTAAAGTAATGATGTGTGCTTTAGTTCCTGTTCGTTTTTGGGGGGATGCAATTCTCATGGTTGTGTACTTGATTTATTGTGTACCTTCGCGCATCCTGGGGTTTAAGGTGCCACTTTGTCTTCTTTTTCCAAGCAGAGAGATATTTCATATTACCTTTGAGAGTTTTTGGGTGTATTTGTTGTGTTTACATTCGTAGTCCTCATTGTAGGAACTTGGATCCTAAGGCTAACAAATGTGTTTTTCTTGGGTATGCTCAAAACCAAAAAGGGTATTATTGTTATGATCCAATGTTGGGGAACGGGTTTGTCACTATCCTTAGTTCCACTTGTTGCTCCACCATTAGATCACATTTTGGATACAAAGACTCAGTCAGATCACATTCTCTTTGTGAAGAGGAGAGAAGCACTTGTGTTAGTACTAATTGTGTATGTGGATGATATAATTGTTACTTGTTACAAGGAATGGTCTGATGGAGATTGATGCACTCAAGAACTAAAATATTTTCTAGGGATTGAGGTTGCAAGATCCAAGCATGTGATATTCATCTCTTAGAGGAAGTATGTGTTGTACCTACTATAGGAAACTAGGAAGCAAGGAGCTAAAGTAGTTGATACTCCTATTGACCCAAACCTCAGGGTTAATGCTTTGGATGGTGAGTTGGTTAAGGATGTGGGGAATATCCGAGGATGGTAGGTTGACTACTATATTTATGTATGGCATGCCCAAACATTTCCTATGTTGTTAGTGTTGTGAGTCAGTATATGTGTGCTCCTTAATTTTAGTATTGGTTAAGGATGTGGGGAGATATCAAAGGATGGTAGGCTGACTACTATATTTATATATGACATGCCCTGACATTTCATATGTTGTTAGTGTTGTGAGTCAGTATATGCACGCTCCTTGAGTTCAGTATTGGGAAGCCATTGATAGGATATTTGCATTACCTAAAGAAGCATCCTGACATAGGAATTCTATTCTCAGACCATGGGAATTTGAAAGTGGAGTCCTATATAGATGCAGATTGGAATGGTTGTCTAGATGATAGGAGATCCACATTAGGGGTATGTACCTTTGTGGGAGGAAATATGGTTTCATGGGAAGAGTAAAAAGCAGTAAGTGGTGGCTAGGTCAAGTGCAAAATCTGAATATAGATCTATGGCCCATGGTGTTTTAGAATTACTTTGGGTTAGATCCTTGCTAAGTGAGATTGGAATAGATGCAAAGGAGCCCATGATGTTATATTGTGACAACCAAGCTGCAATCAATATTGCCCATAATCCAGTTCAGCATGACAGGACAAAGCATATTGAGGCTTATAGACACTTCATAAGAGAAAGGGTGACAGCCAGAGAAGTTTGCCTGCCTTATGTCTCCTCTAAGTTAGAATTAGTTGATGTCTTCACCAAAGGGGTTGCAAAGAACAAGCTCGAACATGACCCAAGGTTCAAAATATTGATATAGGCTGATATGTCGGTAGGGGTGTATCAGCCTGCATGGAGGCTCGCTTGCCCCTTTTTTTTAGTTTTTTCTTCTTTTTTTTTTTTAAATCTGGTGCAGAGGGGTCAGTTTACTCCCAACTAGAGGAGTCAGTCTACCCCCTGAACCATGGTTTGACCTAAAGGACCCCCTATAAGGGCGTATTGGGAAGCCCTCGGTAAGATATGTGTTGGCGGTACAGCTTGATATGTATCGGAATTTTGAACTTTGAAATGACCTGCGCAAGTTGGGAAGGTGTGACATTTATTCCCAACTAGAGGGGGAGTGTTGAGAATTTTGTGCAGATTTGTTAGTTGTTTTTGTTTATTATTTGTTTAGATAGGAAGTGGGGACCATATCACACTTGTTGTGACCCTTTGGAGTGATGTTTTTTAGTTTTTTATGCAGTTTTATGTGTTAGTCGCTCTATAAGGGCATCTTAGTCATTGTACTCTCTTTTTAATTAAAGTATAAATACTAATGGAGAGGGAGGCCAGATATAGTCTCTTTCTTTCTCAACTTCTTCCACAAGAAACACTTCTTTTCTTTACAGATTTTTGATTTAGCAGATTTCTACTGGATAAGGAAATATAATGTGGCCTGTCTAGGCAAGTGATAATAGCAATATGGCTTAGGATAACTATACAATTCTGTCAACTCATCATTTTATAAATTATTAGATATATGTTACAAGTATATGCAATTCTGCCAACTCTGATGCTATAGACATGGAAAAGGGAATGAGGCCATAGAAGAAGATATCATGTTCTACCTATTCATGCACTAATGGCAATCTTGTGATTTTGGGTGATTTAGATTTTGCATTTTGTGTCCTAGGAATAGGACTATTGATTTTGGGTGTGATTTAGATTTTTGCATTTCTGGGTGATTTTGATTTAGATTTTTGCATTTTTTTGGTGTACAGTAGGACTACCACTTTGCATTTTTGTGTCCTAGGCCTGGACCAGTGTAGGGCAGGACCTGGGTCTAGGTTAAAGCCCTTATTATTGGTGCTAAACACAGCCCGGGCCTAGTCCATGATCACTGCTAGTTATTTGATGAATCATCATCATCGTCATCTAATCCTTGTCCCAACTATATGGGGTCTGCTGCATGAATCCTGTTTCACCATACTGTTCTGTTCAGTGTCATATTAATTGTTAAATTATGAGCCCTTAAATAAATCATTTCTTAGTGTGTCAACCCATGTCCTTTTAGGTCTGCTTCTAGCTCTTCAAGCTCCTTCAACTTGTAACAGATTACTTCTTTTGGATGCTGTAGATGGTCTTCTCTGCACATGACCAAACCATCCTGCTTCTTGTTGTTGAAGATTCTTGAGTTCCTTCAATTCCATATACTCCATGGTGTACCAGCCTCATGCATCTCCACATAACCTTGCTTCTTTTGGTCCAAATTATCACTAGGACCATCAGGATCTGTGTAGATATTGGTCCATATTCAAAGTGTAAATAACAACACATATAGCCTGCTGATAGTTTGGATATTAGTGAAGAGTTGAGCCGAAATACATATACATATACTGAGAAGTGCACTATTCTGGTAGTATCAGTGTACTGAAAGAAAAAAAAAAGTTATCAAAGTCATGGATTCACTTCTTAGTAATAATTTCAAATGGGCATGACCTGCTTGATTCCTCCTGCTTTGGGATTTCAGATCTTTATGTTTATTTTAAGGATGTAAGATATACTTGAAGTTCTTACTAAGTTTGACACTAGTTTTCATGGTTCCTTCACTATCTGGATGGTCAAAATGATGTTTTTAATTATTTGGGCTTTGGTGCAGATGCTCTATCTTTTGAGTTGCCCTTGAATGTAATTATGTAACCATTGATTATGTGTTTGCAGTTGACTGTTCATAGATGCAGTGAGTGTGGTCAGGCCCTTCCTGAAAGTTATGAGCCTCCTGCTGATGAGGCTTGGACAACTGGAATTTGTGGTTGTGCTGAAGATACCGAGAGTTGTAAGAATCTTTCCTTCTGTGCTTTTATGAAGATGGCAACCAAACTGAGAACTTTTTTGTTTCTTTGGATTTCAAAACTCCTTGTTGCATTTGTTTATATTGCTCACGTGTGAACATGGTCAACTTTCACAAATTAGTTTACCAACTAATCTGAAGTTGAGGTGTAAATACAAACTGGTGCTTAGAGGTACAACTTAGGTGGTCCTGGTTTGAGCTGCTTGAGCATTTTTTAATTTGAAGGGGCCTGGGCTGATGTAGTGGAAATTCTTCAAATCAGATACCCAATTTTCACCAATACCGGTGCTTTGGCACCCCTGGAAGAGGGATTATTTATTTAATTTTTTGTAAACAAGGATATTCATTGGGTTTTGGTTAGCTCAACACCTGAGGATTTCTTTGACAAAACAGTATGTGTGTGGGTTGGGGAAGAATACCTATAAAAGAGCAAATGCCCCTTCTTTCTGGAATTTTCATTGGACACTTTCTACCTTCCTTGTCTAAAAATGCAGTGGGCATAAAGAGGGCTTATATGTCTGTTGCTGCCAAATATGAGGCCGAGGGCAACAAGGTGATTTCACTAGTGCCCAAGGCCAACAAGTCCGATCTGTAAACAAGAGAAGAGCACACGTCAGAGGCCCCGGGTGTTATCCCAGGGGCAGAGACTCCGACGGTCAAATTAGCCGAATGCTTAAGAGGGGTCAGAACAGGCAAGAGACGAGAGCTCAGAGCTTAGTCCTTAATAGCCAAGAATGATTCTCTTGGGATTCTGAATGTGCTTACCTTGAGATGAGTACCCCCTTTTATAGCTAACCTTGCCTTAGGAGTGGTTGGAAGCAGTTGGTGATGTGCGACCAGATTTGATCTAGCTGATGCTACGTGGCGCGATCTGAGGCCCACCAAGTATCCCTACATCAATGTCCTTACTCTCACTTCAGAAACTGCCCACTTATAACCATTCAGAAACTGTCCATGGATTATAAATAGTTTTGTCTTAGAGATACTGCCATGTGCAAATGCACGTACACGTTTACTAGTGCAATTAAGTGGGATATGGGGAAGGAAGGGGTGAGAAGGAAATTTGAATGATCCACTGCCATTAAAGGGTTTTAATTATTATATCATTGGATCTTAATGTATTCGGTTGAACCAGATTTATTGTTCTCTCTCTCTCTCTGTAAACGATTTATTGTTCTCCTGTATATTATTCTCCCTTGTTTACCAACTTGCCATTCTATGTAAAATGCTAGGATATGTATTTGATTTGAATTATGGCAAGAATACTGAAATTCTTCCCTGCTCACCTCTATAACAAATTTTGTATCTGTTATATGGTTTTTGATTAATATAATGAAATGCTAATGTTTTGTCCCCACAGGCTGGACTGGACTGTTTTGTCCATGTGTGTTGTTTGGCCGTAATGTTGAGCGCTTGAAGGAAGATATCCCCTGGACCAAGCCATGCATATGTCATGCTGTTTGTGTGGAAGGTGGCATTGCACTTGCAACGGCAACAGCAATCTTCCATGGTATTGATCCAAGGACATCATTTCTTATCTGTGAAGGTTTGCTGTTTGCTTGGTGGATGTGTGGCATCTACACTGGTCTTTTTCGACAATCATTACAGAAGAAGTATCATCTGAAGGTACTCTTGATTTTTTTTTACTGTATATTGGTTTCCTGCACTTGATTTGTGAAAGAGACACAATTTTGAAAACCATATAAGCAAACACAAACTTGCATCCAAAAAATAGGTACATGCTTCCCATCAGACTTTTTAGTTTTTAACTTTTATTCCAGGCACACCATTGTGGACTATGGAGTACTTTCCTCTTAACTGAATTTTTCTGTCTAGGTAGCTTCTTAACAAAACTCATGTTTAAAGGGGTGCTTGTCATCTTTTTTGTATTTTTTTTGGCATCTCTTTATTTCATAAATCAATAAAATTTCTAGTTGTTACTGATAAATTTGGGTCCTAGTAACATCCAAGGTTCTAAGTATCGATACGATACGCATATCGGCCGTATCTTATCGGTACTTAGAAACGGCCGAAACACCCTTTTTTTGTTTTTTTTTTTTTCAAATTTTGGTTTTTTGGGAAGCTTAAAACATGTTTTTTATTATTAAAAAAAGTTGGGGGTCTGAAACACCTGGAAACAGGCGTTTCAGACCATATCTTTTTCAAAAGATACGATACGATACACCCGATACAGGGCTATCGTATCGATACTTTAAACCATGGTAACATCCAAGGTTGTTATTTGAATGATCAAATTGTTTTGGTAGACTTGGGATCAAAGTTCAAAATTTCGCAACGTATCAGGCTATATCGGCCGATACATATCGTTCCGACAAGAGCCTAATACACGGAATGTGTAGAAATCAGCTGTTCTGTTTCTTTTCATATGTATCCCACCAATACGAACCCGTGTCGGGCTGTTTCAGCTCTGTATTGGCTAATACAGGCCTGAAATAGTCCGATACAGCCTAAGACACTTGATTTGTTTTAGGTGCCCTTCTTTCATTAATTTTTCTAATCTATATATATTTAATACCGAATTCCCTCTCGTTAATTTTGTTAATTACTCCTATATTTAAGTCTAATTTTTCTTTCATTAATTCGTTAATTACTCCCACAATTTAAGACATTTTTAAATTTAAATTTGAATTTTAGCGACTAATTTGAATTCTCTCATTAATTCCATTAATTAATGATCCTCTCCCATTAATTTCGTTTTATTAGTAAAAACTACAAAATTTAGCAATAGAAAGATTTTAACCATGGCCACTAGATTTTAATGACCATAAGTTCACCACTAAGCCACGCCCATTTGTTTGTTATGGTTGTATGCATTTTTATTTTTAAGTAAATTTTCTCTTTTCTTAGTGGATGTTTATTAATAAATGCTAGAATTAATTGTTAAAATTTATATACTAATAAATATTAAGATAAATTGATGTATACACATTCACATTTTAGTTATTCCAACATTTTTCAACGGTTACTAATTGTATCCCGATATCTCACACTATATAAACCATTAAATTATGGATTTTTACATTTAAATGACTTATTTACAATCATATAAAAATTGAAATTATTGTTAGTAATATATTTTTTAGGATTTATTTGAATTTCCTAGCATATTTGTGTGTATCTTAATTGTTCGTCCGTATCTATGCGTATCCAAAGCGTATCCCGATTCGTCTCTTAAAATTGTCTTTCCAGTACACCTTGCGTTTCCAATACTTAAAACCTTGCTTGGGAACAAGTCCCTAAGTCTAACATGCCAAAACGCTAATTGCTGCATCTTCCTTAGTGTATCTAAAAGCTAGCATATGCAATAATACAAACAAAGCTCGTAGTGATTAGGAGTAAATATATCTCAAAATTCAGTAGTAGAGGCTGACGCCATGTGTGAAATTAGGAGCTACTTTATGGTGGTATTCATTTGTTTGGAGACCATAATAGTGAATTTGGGATTGCAATGAATAGTTGACAAAAATCTACATCTGCATAAGGTTGTGAATCTGGGGACTTTTATGAAATAGCAATGCATCCATGGTCAACACAACCACACTACGTATATGGTCTTTCTAAAACATACTAAGTATAAGCCACTGTTATCTTTCCATGCCAAGGGCAGTTCCTGCAAATTTTCAGTGATCTTGGTTCTGATTTGACTTGTCCTCTTGTTTGTCTTTATATAGCCAGAATGCTGGAATCTGGATGCACTTAAGAGTTAAGACCAAACCATGCTGACATTCATGCCCGGTTTGGTAATTGTGTGATATCTATTGGTTAGCCTATATACCAAAGTCAAGTTGCATCTTTCTTGAATCTTTGGCTTTAAATAATGGCCTTGTGGAGTCAAAATTTCTTATATATAATCCTAGGTATATTCCTAGATGCTTCTATCCCGTTGGTGTAAGTTTTAGAATTCCTGAAAGAATGTTGGACATGAAGGCTCAACTTTAATCGACTCTTCAACTCCAATCAGACCAGAGTAGTTTGGTCAGCAACAAGACTCTTGTTTTTTCCTGCATCATGATTAAGCCAGATTCTTCAGTGTGTAGGCTTGGTCCTCTTTGTGGAGGGGGTTTTACCTCTCCTTTTTCTTCATAATAAAATCTGGACTGTTTTTTGAAAAAAGAAGAAATGAATGTTTTAATACTGATGAAGGTATTGATTGCTTTCTATTAGTATTTCTCGTTTCTTTTTGTAGCAGCACCTCATAAAGGAGCAGGTACTTCTTGCATCATATCAGAAATGGTAGAGTTCTTTTGCAGCACCTCTTAAACTATTTTAAAATCAAAACTTTGGTTTCATTGTCATTGCTATCCACATACAAATGTTGAATGCATAATCTCTCATAGAAGATCAAAGTGATTCTGACATGGTTTGCAAGATGGATATGAGAAAGAGTTCACTTTTGCTACAACACTGTCGTAGTGCAGGGCTAAAACAGAAAATCATGGCCTTAGATGTACTGCAGTGGCCCCACCAATAAGTCATTTCGTCTAATTCAAGGTGGGGGCCATGGAAACAAATCAAAGGCTTTGATTTAATTGATTCAGCACAGGGCTACAACACTGTTGTAGCAAATATGGGTTGTATGGAAAAAGTCTTTTGCCAACAACTAGCCCCTCAAGGATTTATTTCCTGTCCTCCATTCACTAACCTCCCACAGAAATTTTATGACGGGGGTCAACATGAACAAAACTGATTATAAAAATACTAATTGATATCGGCAAACCTTTTGTCTCTGTTTATGGTTTTGTTTCAAATGAATACCTGGATTCAGATCAGTGCCCTGCAAGGGATTCTATCCCGAGAAAAGCTCCTTGGAGCTGTTGGTTTATAAGAGATGTTGAAATTTTGATTTAGTAAGCCTGAAAACCATCCAATTTGAGGCATAATCTTGAAAATGAGGCATCCCTTATGTTTCTTTGGCAATGGCTAATGATTACTTATGCTCACTATTTCCTCATTCCTCATGTATTGTGTGCAGAGCTCTCCATGTGATCCATGTATTGTGCATTGCTGCATGCACTGGTGTGCATTGTGTCAGGAACACCGAGAGATGAAGGGGCGCTTATCTGACAGCATTGTCATGCCTATGACCATTGTCAACCCTCCTCCCATGCAAGAGATGAATGCGAGTGAGAACCGGGCATCTACACCAGCCTCTTCAAATGGTGGTGAACATACTAATTTGGAAATGCAGGCTTTGTAATCTTGGCATATTTTAAACAGAGGTTGGAAAAAGGGAATTTTGTTGTGTTGTTGTTATGTTTTGTGGAGCTCAAATGTCCTGGATATAGACAGAAAAAGAAGGAATTCCTTTGAGGAATACAAATGCACTTATTCTGATAACGTTTCTAATATTTTTTTTTTCTAATTTGCATCTCCAATTATAGAATTGTGTTGAGACAAGGCATGGATGATGATGATCTCCAATTATTGAATTGCGGTTGGCTCTTAATTGTCAGTATGTCCCGGTTTTTTTTCTTTTGGTGGGGTTCCTAGTAAGTTTATTTTCATGGAAAATGATCCAGTGAGGATGCCCTCACATGAGCAATGGTTTTAATTTATGAAATTTCAGTTCTCCTGAACCAGATAAAGTTATTGGATCTTTTTTATTAAATCACAGAAATATATGATGTCCCTACGTATATGGCATAAGGCTGATTAGTGATGATGATCGTGATAGTGGTATATTTTCATTATTTCATGGTGAGCGTTCTAAAATGGCTACTGGTGGATGAAAAGTTTCAGTCTTCAAGTAGGGAAATTATGAGCTTAAAAACCCTTGATAGACTGATAGGGTGGAATGGCTTAACAGGAATATTTATAAAAAAAAAAGGCTTAACAGGAATAAATGTTAGGGGAAAACTGACATTTTCTCCTGAACGTAGCACCTGAAAAAAAGTGGCGGAGACCTTCAGTGTGTTAGACTGACGTGATAACCAACTACACCACGACACTGGATCTGCTGACCTTGTGCATTCAGCTATATATTAGAAATATTGCGGTAAGATGTGCATGGCCAGCAATGTGTCGTGGTCAATAGATCCTCCGAACTCTGGGAATAGGAATGGGGATGGGGATGCAGAGTGAATTCTTTGCCCCGCACCAACCACAATATATATATATATATAATTTGTATTATATATTAAAATATAATTAAAATATTTTTATATTTTAAAAAATTTATCTTGTTTTAATTAAATTTATTTTTAAAAATAATTTTAATTTAAAAATTTTAGGGATTCGAATCCCCAAAAGAGAACCTATCTCTGTCAAGGGTCGAGGATGGAGGATCATGATGGAAATTTGTTTCATGGTTGGTGTCAAGGACTCGCTCCATTGCCATTCTTAATGTCAATTATGCACTTAATACTCTAGATTTGGGATCTCCTACACAAGTATCCCTAACAGTTTGACACATGACAAATTGAATGGAAGTGCCGAATAGGTTGGACATCAGTTGTTAAAAGCCTCCTATCTCTCTCTCTCTCTATATATATATATTTCATTTACATAAAATTTAGGATAGAAGACTTAAACCTCCCCTAGATAAAGAAAACTGACTAATATATCCGAGTTAAATTTGGGATTAAATTGATTTATAGTTAATTTTGAGAAAAAATCCATCATCTTCAATTGTGAGAACTTGAGTACTGACGAAACTGAGCCTTTCTATTGAGAGAGAGAGAGAGGGAGAGAGAACGCCACTCTATTCCCAATTTTGTTAAGATGAGCATTCTGAAACTGCCTAAAACTAACGTGTCCATTGCACTTGATGATAATATTAGAGATTGGACATAGGAATACTGTCCTGCAACATGGATTGCACCACAAGCAAAAGTCCCTTTCAACAATCAATCTCGAGGGCTGCATTTTGTTACAATGCAAATACAAATATGTACTTTTCATAAATATCCTCTTTCCAGTTAAAAAATGCAAAGTGGATTCATAGTCTAACATGTTTTTTGCATTCTTTTTGTTGTTTGAAATTGGTGTAAAGCATGGATACACCATAAGAGTACAAAATCCAAAAATGCATACATTAATGCTCTCTCCTTAAGATACAAAAATGCAAAAAGTATATTTTTGATCTCTAAATCATTGCATTTTTGCATGTTAAACAACGTTTACAATATCAAATCGAAATACATAAATATGCTGATTCAACATTTGTATTACAAACAAATACAACCTAAAAGATGTAGAGAAAGAGCCAAACGAATACCTTGAACTTGAAGGAAGCGTAAATATCATCAACTTTGCCTTCATTTGTTTATACATAAATGGAATCACAGTTGCATGTATTATATAGTATTTATACGTACAGATATAAATATCAAATCGGGTTCATTTTTTCAACCCAAATAATTAATTTTCAGAAAAAAAAAGACGCTTTTCCACATGCCCAGTATGAATAAATGACTCTTCAAACTTTTAAATTTCCATAATGCCATATTTTTTTTTGTTTTTATAAAACGTAGAATCGGGTACTTGGCGATACCCCAATTTATCCTCTTTGCTTTCCTGCTTTAATCATTACACGTGCCTATCTGACTATCTCTTAATTTGTCTCCGCATGAAAAAGTATGCATCTGTACGTTAAATATGTAGCCACCTACTCCTGCCATTTTTTCCTTTTTTTTTTTCCACTCATAACACATATTGATTATATATATACACAGAAGCAACTAACGATGAAATTGAGAAGTGTAGTTAGAATCTATCTTCAGACAAGGGTTTCAGCAAAGTTGCAATAGTTTTGTTGTTATTTTGATGCATATATAGAATCGAACCAGTGGCTTGTCAAATGCTTCTCTGCTGGACAGTGGTGAGATCTGCTCGGAATGCTCTTTGAGCATGATTTGTTTCTCAAGCCATAAACGAGTTTGAGATTCTTTGCATCATCGTCAATCAATTAAAGTAAAATATTAGGAGAGTTGAATTGAACTAACAGGAGGAATTCAAATCGATTTGAATAGATGATCAGGGTGGATTTTGGATTCCTCAGTTGCTGTGGACTTCGCTGGTGCGACCGATTTATATGGATGAACTGGGGTAGGTTTTGTGATCCTAATCTTTTCATCTTTAATATAGCTTTCATCTTTTGATATAAAGACGGAAAAAAATTAGCTTCCTTTGGGAGTGCTTACTTAGTTCTTTGTGATGCCTTATGTGCCTTTGAATAGTAAGAGCCTAAAAGGTCGCCCGTTTAGTGATTGGGCACCTGTGTTTCGAAGAAGTTACTCAAAGTAGTTTTGCAGTACAATTAGAAACCGACACTAAGAGTCGGTTTTAAAGAAGCCAAAAGCATTTCTTGGCCCATCAAATAATTTTCAAAATACTTATATTACTCGATTTGAAAGAAACATTTTCACCAAACATTCATAAATACTTATTAATAAACACTTGTTTTTCTAATTTGCTCCCCAAGCGATGCGGTGCTTTATAGAAAGATCAGATGCTAGGTTTGCTGATAGGTCATAAAGAAAGATCAGTAATGGTGTTATTTCGTTTAACATGCATAATTACCAGGTATGAGTTTTAGAAAACTGACGTGGCAAGTTAATTCAACGTAACGCCAAGCCCAAGTGGCTTGAGCCGGCTAATATGTATGATTTTTTTCATAATGAAAAACGACTGCCACATGTTTATTTTGCTGACCTGGCAATTGTTTTTTTTTTTTTTATTAAAATATTTTGGGTTTGGGTTTAGATAATTGAGAGTATAAAATAGTCAATGTATTTCTTTTACCCTTCTTATCTCGGTTGAGCTGGTTTTCCGGCGAATTCTTGATAAGCAAAGAGGAAAAGGGGGCGGATGAAGAGGAAGAAACCACTGCCGTTGTTGAATGTTAAAGCGGTGGCGGTGATTTTGATAGATTCAAAAACCTTGAACCCTTTTTCCTTTATTTTTCGCCGTTAGAAACCCTGTTGGTGTTGAAATTTGGGTTTCTGCTCAGCTCATATTTCAACAATCACCAAGTAAGTTGCGGCAGCAGCAGCAAAACCTACGAGCTAGAAATTTGGGTTTCTGCATCAGCTCATATTTCAACAATAGCCAAGTAAGTTGCGGTAGCAGCAAAACCTACGAGCTTGAAATTTGGGTTTCTGCAAATACTACAAGAGGAATTGGGTTTCGATTACAATCCCCTATCGATTTATCTACAAATTTCCTTCATGGCGAGATTCTAATAGTTTTGTTTGGATTACAGGATCCGGAGTACTTGAATCTATCATACATCTTCTCGGTCTCGGTCTGATATATGAAACAGTAGTAGGAGTATAGTTACCCTATTTCCTATAACTTAGGGTAGTTTAAGAAATTTGTCCCAAAATATTTTGAGTTTGGGTTTGGGTAGTGACAATAGAGAGTGAGACCACTCAGCCACAACGACGGCGTTAAAATCCTATTTAATGACTTATTCGCTAAAAGACAAATCAACCAGCCATTCAGTTCAGTGTTGAGTCGCTTGTGCCATTTACAATGGGGAAAGTATGGGTAAGCCCATTTCAGATTTATCATAAATCCGTTTTTATGGGAGGAGGCATGCTTTCTGCTAGACTCCACTGTTTTGTCCGCTTCGACGGTATGGGAGGAGTCATGCTTTCTGTTAGACTCCTCTGTTTTGTCAGCTTCGACGGTATGGGAGGAGGCATGCTTTCTGTTAGACTCCTCTGTTTTCTATCATGTTTTCCACCAAACCTTCTTGGGTAGTCCGATCTTTCCATCCATCACTCTTTTCTACTGCTTTTCTTTTGTTCAATTTTTTTGTTATTGTTTGAACCATTTACTGAACTCTTCGTCTCTAACAATTTTTCGTTAGATGAAGAGTTTCATTTCATCATGCTCAAGAAATCCAAGAAATCCACCGTATTAGGTTTCTTGGCAACAATTGTTGTTTTATTGTTATTTTTCTCCACCTTGGGTTCATTACTGAAGACACCCCCTTTGCCCAATGGAGGGCTCAAGCTATGTCTTGGGTTTTGGTTAGAATTCACATTTAAATTCTTGCTGGTAGTGGAGGTTGTCCTTAGTTTGTTTCGTATCCATAACATGCTTTTCATCAATTACTGTCGTTTTTGTTCTTGTTATTGATGGTTTTTTTTTATCTCCTTTCTTCACGGTAGTTGCCATGGATGCCTTAATTGATATGGAGTTACGTTTTTGGCAAGCAATGATGGGACCAGTTGATTTAGGTTTTACAAACAATAAATCTATCGGCTCGGAACTTAATTTGGATGGAAGAAGAATGGGTGGTGGCTAGGGTGGTTCATCATCTAATTTACCTGATTTTCTAGTATTTCTACTCACCATCTCTCTAGGGCAAGCTCTTTTAATGCAATGGTAGCAACTGGGGAGTTATTGGCAAAGAAGACATTGGCATTATTGAACAGAAGTAGCAGATCAAAAGCTCTTTTAATGCAATGGTAACAACTGGGGAGTTATTGGCAAAGAAGACATTGGCATTATTGAACAGAAGTAGCAGATCAAAAGCTCTTTTAATGCAATGGTAACAACTGGGGAGTTATCGGCAAAGAAGACATTGGCATTATTGAACAGAAGTAGCAGATCAAAAGCTCTTTTAATGCAATGGTAGCAACTGGAGAGTTATTGGCAAAGAAGACATTGGCATTATTGAACAGAAGTAGCAGATCAAGGAAGAACTTGTTGTTGCAACTATGTATTGCCCTTCTAATCAGGTTTACGTGTTGCCGCACTAACTCATATACTTGGTCGTATGTTGCAAAGTCAAAATGCTTGATTTTCGAGCATTCTAAGTGGCATTATGTGGTTTCTAAAATCCAAGCCAGTCTATACAAAACCCAAAATATAAACTTTTTCGATCTCAGGAGAGTGAAAGCAGACAAGAAGGGAGAGAGAGGGAGGAGAGAATGAGATTGCAAAAGAAAAGTTTTGGGTTGTGAGTGGGAGAAATATGGAAAGAGGAAGGAGAGCGGGAGACCAAACAATGGCCCCAATAGGGTCATTTTAGTCTTTACATGTTAATTAATTAATTAACTTTCAAATAAAGAAAATAGAAATGAAAAAAAATTCGAGACTTGGAATGAATATAGGCACAAAATATTTGCACCTACACGTGAGACCCCTGTATAATATATATGGATATAGATAAGGAAAATTGTGATGTGAAATTGCCACCTCATAAACAAAACAAAAAGCTGAATTGGCGTGGGAATAAGTTGAGTTTAAATGCCATTTTGTGTTTCGTATGAAGTGGCCTGGATTTCAGATATATCAAATGAGCTTATCCGTACTTTTCCCTAATAAAGGCCCTAGAGACCGATAAGGTGACTATAGCCTTGCTGCCTTAACCGCTTCACCAGCTGCCACTAAAAGCTTAACCTGCTTGGCCGTATTGCTGCTGGTGATTTGTTGAACTCGATTCCGAAATATGAGATTTAGGGTTTCTCCAATATGGTCCGTATTTCCAAAACGTTTACAGCACTATCATCTCCGTTCTCACCGTCTTTACTTGTATTCGTTCGCAAGAAACCTCCAAATCGGTCGAGCTTCTATTAATGGCGGAACCGGCAGATCCGACGGTGCGAAGCTACTACTATCACTAAATCTGGAATTATTCAATACATTAGTTTTCCGTCACATCTTCATTTCTGATTTCTTGTGGCACGTGAACTACTTCGTCTCAAATTGCACGGTTTATTGTTGAAGCCATACTCTTCTATTTGCAGGTAATTCTTTTCTGGTGCCAGGCGCAACTGTGGCTACTCTGCTTATGCTTGGCATTCTTCATGCTCGGCGACTCTATGATGACAAGAAGGTATTATTAATTGTATAATTATGTCACTATAAAATGTGGATAAGAAGGTTATTTACTGATATAGCATTTTGCTTGTAGTCATTACATTCACTTTAAGTGTTTAGACATTCGAGACTGTTGTTTTACTGCGTAGGCAGTTCTCGAACGAGTATAGATTTCTTTACATGAGGGAACAAACTTTTGTTGGGTTAAATTGCTTGAGCATCTAGAGTTACAAGGAAAGAAAGAGGAAGGAGATGGAATTATGACCTTGCACCATTATTCACACCCCTAAAGGTCTAAACAATGTCAGTATCAAATGCTTTTAATTTATGTTCCCTATTTAAGTGCCATTACGTAACTTAAAGAATCTTTTAGCATGGGGACCTGGAGATTTTTCCCTAATTCTGCTATTAATGTTTAATTTGAAGTAACTCAATCAAATAATATCTGATGGACTTCTTTTTGGCCGACTTTTATTTTTTATTTTGGTAAAAGCTTTGGCAGAGTAATTAGGCGGACAGTGTTCAGTAGATTTTTCATATTTTTGCCAACTCAATGCATATTACTTTTAGCGGATGGCTGGGTTTTGTTGCCTAGATTTATATGTGGCCAATACCCTTCCTATAGTTGTCACTGCTTGGGAAGTTTTTCTTCTGCCAGCATGTCACAAGTGGTAATTCTCTGTCCTAGAAATGCAATCAATTGTTAAGGAAGTAAGAATCAACTTGAGATGGCTGTCAGTCTCGGAAAATGAAATTTTTTGGAAACTGGGAAATATAGCTTAATTCATGGTTATTGTATCTGTACTTTTCAATTGTTCTATACCCTGGTAAATATAACTTAATTCATGTGTTGTCTATATTCTGCTTATTCCTTATTTGTTCAGCTGTTTTACTGTGACAGGTTGAAGAGGCAAGGGAGCAGGGAATTGAATTTGAGTTTTCACCTGATGTGAAAGTAAACTATCTTTGTTTAATAATTCCCAATGTCTAAAATTCGTGCTTCTATCTTGTTCATGGCCTATTTATTGTAAGTTAACCCATGTAGCTTCTGATAAAAAGTTCTCTTACCTTGCAAACTCTAGGCTAGATTCTTGAGTCTCCTACCATTGCGCTCCATTTCACGCTTTTGGGGTTTCATAACAAGTGTGGTAAGTTTACTTTACCCATGAATCCATGATAATCTCACTCTTTTTTTCATTTTATAACACCACAACATTGGTGACTCATGTAGTCTACAACCTTCTTTTCTCATTTACCATGTAATTATTTTGGTAGGATGGGTCTGTTTTTTCACCTATAGTAATATATTTTGCATACCGTTTATATATAAAAAAAGCAAGGCTGACTCATATGTAGTGATATTAATGCAAGATCTGAAGCATATTTATATGATTTTTTTTCTAAAACAATAGTCATCTGAAAATATGTTTTATATTTGCCTTTGACACTCCAAGAAAAATTCCAATAGATACGGGTATATAATTACAAATTTAGGTTGTATGACACTTTGACAAGGATGTCCCCATGAATTGACAAATTTTGCAATGCTCGAAATATTATTCCAGTTTCTTTGAAATATATAGCTAATGTGAGTAGACTAATGCTATGCCTTGAAGGACTGTAAAGAGTTTAGTTCTATCTTCTATAAGACGTGTCATCACGAGCTGGACCCGAGTAACAAATCACATTCTCCAAGTGGTCTCTAATAGTCTTTGCATCAAAGAGGGACAAATTCAAAGATATCTGAACTAGGGAGATAAGGAACTCCCAAAGATAATAAGAAGGGCTACAACTTGGGCTGGGTTTGTTAACCCATCCCCAAAAAGGTCACATTGGGTTGGATTTTGGGTTAGGGTTAGAGTTGAAAAGCATGAACCCAACTTCAGGTTGGGTTAGGGTTGAGACCGTAACCAACTTGACCCAACCTAACTTCATATTTGTATGTATAAATATTATATGAATATGTATTTATGTATGTAAATATTTATAATATATGTATATGCAACTATGCATCCATGAATGTATATATGTATCATAGTTTTCAAGGCGCCAAGGCGAGGCTAGGTGACAGAGGAGTGCCTTGTCGCCTAGTCGTCGCCTAGGCAATGGACTTTTTTAAGTAAGAAGTGAAAAACATGTAACCTAGGGTAGTTCCCTAGGTTCCATAACCATATTTCCTGAAAATCAACATAATCCAACATATTCATGAGAAGAAAAGAAGAAAGAAAAAAAAAATTCAAAAAACATAGGGGTTGAACCCCTATTTCTGTTATAGGAAAAGAAGAAAAGAAAAGGTGGAAGAAGAAATCAGTATATAAACACACAAAATTAGTGAAGAAAAAGAAAATAATGTTTTGATTGGACAACATTTTATATGTTCTTCCTTACTTATTGGTTCAGGTTTTGAAGTCTTTGAGGGTTCAATACAGCATTTAGCAATGTTTGTGTTGATTAAACCCTAACAAATAAGAAAATTGTTGAGCGGGAGAAGAAGGAGAAGAATAAAGGAGGAAGGAAGAAGAATAAGAAGAAGAGGCAACTGAGTTAAGGCCTCAAAAAGAACTACTTTAGTCGAGTGAAGCTTTGTATTTACACTATATTGGCCGTACAACACAATAGGTCTACAAAATTATAAAAATACCCCTACGAGTACTAAACCTGTGTACAGTACATATAATACACCTGTCAACACTCCCCCTCAAGTTGGGGCATAGATATCAATCATACCCAACTTGTCACTGTGACCTTGGTGTCTGGAATGGTTTAGCCCTTTTGTAAAGATGTCTGCTAGTTGGTCTTCAGAGCTGATGTATGGAGTATACTTCGCCTGTGATGATTTTCTCTCTGATAAAGTGCTTGTCAACTTCAATATGCTTTGTTTTATCATGTAGTACCGGATTGGCAGCGATACTTATACCTGCCTTGTCACAGAGTAGAGTCATGGGTTTATCAACTGGAAAACCCAACTCTCCCAATAAATTATTTATCCACATACCTTCAGCTACTCCATGTGCCATTGCACGGTACTCAGCTTCAACACTGGATCTAGCTACCACGGTTTGCTTCTTACTCCTTCAAGTAACAAGGTTCCCTCCTACAAAGGTGCAGTAACCACTAGTAGACCTTCTGTCACTTTGAGATCCAACCCAATCTGCATTTGTGTAAATTTCAACTCTCAAATGTCCATGTTTCTGGGATAATAAACCAGCACCCGAGAACTTCTTAAGATACCGCAGTATTCTCTTCGCTGCTTCAAGATGAGTGGACCTAGGTGCATGCATGAACTGGCTGAGGATACCAACAGCATATGCTATGTCTGGACGAGTCATATAGAGGTACAACAATCTCCCTACAAGCCTCTGAAATTGCTTCACATCCTTAAGAGGTTCACCTTGGCTGTCACTTAACTTATGGTTGGGGTCAATGGGAGAGTCAGCTGGTTTAGCCCCAATCTTTCCAGTGTCCTTAAGCAAATCTAGGACATATTTCCTTTGGGAGATGAAGATACCCTTTTTTGATCAGGCAACCTCAATTCCAAGGAAGTATTTGGCGGGTCCTAGATCTTTCACTTCGAACTGAATGGCAAGGAAGTCTTTCAAACTTTGAATTTCATCCTTCCAGTCACCAGTAACAATTATGTCATCCACATATACTATTAGGGCAGCCATTTTACCTTCTACTCTTTTTACAAACAGTGTGTGATTTGACTGACATTGCTTGTATCCCCTCTGCTGAACTGTAGTATGAAATCTGTTGAACCAAGCTCTTGGTGATTGCTTCAGCCCATATAAAGACTTCTTCAACTTGCACGCCTTTTGTTCACTTCCTTGAGCCAAAAAACCGGAGGGTTGAACCATATAAACCTCCTCTTCAAGGTCACCATTCAAGAAGGCATTCTTGATGTCAAGCTGATGTAGATCCCAATTCAGATTGGCAGCAAGAGAAAAAAAGACTCTAATAGAGTTCATTTTGGCAACAGGGGCAAAGGTTTTTGCATAATCAACCCCATATACTTGAGTAAAACCCTTTGCCACTAAACAAGCTTTATACCTCTCCACGGTTCGATCAGCCCCATGCTTAATAGTGAACACCCATTTACATCCAACTGGATCCTTTCCCTTAGGGAGATCAACAAGTTCCCACGTTCCATTCTTATGAAGAGCATCAATTTCTTCCTTCATGGCCTTCGTCCATTCTGGTTCTGAGAGAGCTTCTACCACTTCTTGGGAATAGGGATACTGTCAATGGAGGTAAGAAAAGCATGAAATGAAGGTGAGATGTTCTCATAGGAAACAAAGTTGGAAATGGGGTGTTTAGTGGTGCACGACCTAACACCTTTCATGTGGGCAATGGCAAGGTCAAGATCATTAGCAACAGGGAGGTTGGGAGTCAAGTTACCTAAGTGAGTATGATCTTCCCCTAAGGAATTTGATGGCATTTGAGGTACGGCTTCTGGATTCTCCACAGCTCTTGAACCTGGTTGGCCTTTATGACGACGAGAAAAAACACGAAAAGGTGGAGGATCAGAAGGAGAAGGGGGAGAAGGAGAAGGAGTAGGAAAATGAGGAAGTTGAACCAGTTTCTCCTCATGCCTACACTCCCCCTGAGGAGAAACAGGAAAGAAAGGCTCATCCTCAAAGAAGGTAACATCCATGGAGACATAGAATTTCTGAGAAACATGATCAAAGCAACGATACCCTTTCTGAGAGAATGAGTAGCCAAGAAATATGCATCGGATAGCACGAGAGTCTAATTTCTCCCGGGTGGGAGATAGGTTTTGGACAAAGCACCGACAACCAAAAACACGAGGAGGAATAGAAAGAAGAGGGGCCTTAGGAAAGAGAAGCTGGTGTGGGGCTTTTGTACTCTAACCAACGAGAGGGCATTCGGTTAATGAGGTATGTAGAACAAAGGACGGCCTCAAGCCAAAATCGTTTGGGAACATTCATGTTGAGTAGTAAACCCCGTGCCACTTCAAGAAGGTGTCGGTTCTTCCATTCAGCCACACCATTTTGTTGTGGCGTGCGGGCACAAGAGCTCCAATGAAGTGAGCCATGTGAAACAAAGAACTCCGTGAGGTCACTATGAAAAAATTCTTTTGCATTGTTTGATTGAAATATTTGGATTTTAGTCTAAAATTGGGTGAAGACCATCCGTTGAAAATCTTGGATAATTTTTGGTACCTCCTCACGGGTTCGCATTGGATATACCCAAGTGTATCTGGAATAATCATCAATGAAGGTAATGAAATACTTGTAGCCACTCTCAGAAGGTAAAGTAACAGGGCCCCACACATCAGAATGCACAATGTGAAAATGAAACTCAGATTTACTATTTCTTTGAGGAAATTGAGTTCTACGACAATGCCATAAATACATTTTACTCTTTCTGAATTGACTCATAGACTCTATAACATGAAAGCCAGCCGTATTCTCCAGCATATAGAGTCCATTAACCATACGTCCCCTACCAATTGTCCTCCCCGAGGCCAGATCCTGAGTCACACAATAGGAAGGGAAAAAAGTCACCGAACAGTTTAAGGAATTTGTAACACTACTAACTAAAAACAAATTCATAGGGAATTTTGGGACATGAAGAACATTAGAAAGAGTAAGGCCGAGGGGAAGAGAGAGAGTTCATTGACCAGCTATGGAAGTGTATGATCCATCAGCTAGTCTCACTTTATCTCTTCCGGAAAGAGGGTGATAAGTTTGAAAGTAAGAGGACATACTAGTCATGTGTTTTGACGCTCCAGAATCAATGATCCATGGAGAGTCAAGGTCGTGAGAAGCAATATGGAAAGCTGTAGCAGGATTACCTGATGTGGATGCAAAAGAGGTGGTGGGAGGAGCACCCATCTAGCAAATTGCTCTACCATAAAGTTCCAAATGGTCACGGAAGGAGTTTACAATATCCTCCCTTGGGTCAGATCCAAAGTAGCTATGTTGGCCATGTGGTGTTTGAATCACAGTAGAAGTGGAGAGCTGATTCTCTCGAGTAACCATATTGGCCATGTGGTGTTTCTTGGTACCTTGTTGTTCGGGTCTTCTAATTACATCTGAGCCTTGCTTCTTAGGTAAATCATGAGCCCACTTTGGTTTCCCATGGAGATCCCAACAAGTATCTTTGGTGTGGCGGGGCTTCTGATAATTAGTGCACCACAATTTTCCTTATCTTCTACTTTCTTTTGGTTATCCCCTCTCTTGGAAGAAGGTCCACCACTAGTAGAGGAACCCCCCTTTGCCGCCAACACAATTGCATCCCCTTCGGTGCTGTTCATCAAGTTTCTTCTGCTCTCTTCAGACTTGACAAGAGCATAGACCTCCTGAATTGAAGGAAGATCCTTAGAACTTAGAATTTGTATTCTAATGGATTCATAGATAGGATTGAGACCATGTAAAAAGGTAAACACCTTTTGCTATGAGACAAGTTTCTTGTACAATTTTGCATCTTCATCACACTTCCAATCAATATTCTGGTAATGATCAAACTCCTTCCAAATAGTTGTCAAGTCAGAGTAATAAACCGATAAACTCCTCTCCCCCTGTTTACAAGTAGATAAAGCTGCTTGTAGTTGATAAATCTTGGCATAGTGTCGAAGTTCAGAATATATGGATTTTGCCTGTTCCCAGATCTCATTTGCAGTTTCAGCCCACTTGAAGTTTTTCCTTATTTGCGGTTGCATGGAAATCAAAAGCCAAGACATAACCATATTGTTCTCCTGATTCCATCTATCATGTTCTTCATTTCTAGAAGGTGGTTCTTTGATTCTTCCATTTATGTAGCCTATTTTTCCCCTTGTAGTTATGTATAGCTTGATCCCCCTTGACCACTCTAGGTAGTTTAAGGAACAATAGCCATAGGGAAGGATAGGTCACTGTTCCCATTCATTCCATTCAGCATTGTGGAGATTCCGAATGTAGCTGAATCTTCACTATTCATGATTCTAGGTTTAGAAGTACACAAAACCAAAGGCACACTGCCTTACAGAGCTGCTACAGTCCACAACTAGGCACTTGTAGATTTTCAGTTTCACAGAGAACCAAGCATAAACACTGCAGCTATGGTACAAGGTTGTATGACCTACACTGTGTAGGAGTCCACAGAACAATATACGAACTACACTTGCAGTGTAACCAGGTCTGAATAACCTACAGTTTTACAACTTTAATACAGCTTCTCAACTGAAAAAAAAAAAACCAGTAGGAACAGCAATACGAGTGGTGGTTCACCACACCTAATCGGCTGATATCCACTTTCTGGGGCAGCCGAACAGTCACTTAGGGTCTAGGGTTCATCAACAGTCCCTTAGAGAGCTGAATAGAGCAACACACAATCGGAGGAAGGGGGACAGTCCCTACTCAGATTTTGGGACATCAATAGTAGTACAAGAAGCGAACCATAAACAGAAACAAAAATTAGTTCAATACCTAGGTCACCCGAACTGTGAATAGGCAGTACAGTCATGGACTCAAACTTCTCTTCAGATCAGAACCTTCCTTCGTACATCTGGGATGGTTTTCTACAGTCTTTTAAGCCGAGCAACTCCAGTTACCAGCACCTAAGGCTGAAGAAGAAAAAAATTTGTAGCAAAACCCTTTTTTGCGCTAGGAAGTTGAGCAATCAGCCTTCTTGTAGCAGAACCCTACTTGGTAGTGGAGACAAGCAGTAGCACTAGAGAATGCTTCCTCTTCCTTGTCTTCGAGCATCAGGACTATAGCTTCTACACAGCAGTGGAGAGAGACCTCAGCTGGTTGTTTTCTAGGCCTGGACGGTCCTGCTCTGATACCATGTTGAGCAAGAGGAGGAGGAAGGAAGAAGAAGCGGCAACTAAGTTAAGGCCTAAAAAAGAACTACTTCAGTCGAGTGAAGCATTGTATTTATACTATACTGGCCGTACAACACAATAGGTCTACAAAATTACAAAAATACCCCTGTGGGTACTAAACCTGTGTACAGTACATATAATACACCTGTCAACAAAAATAATAAAAAGAAATTAGTATATAAACACACACAATGAATATTTTAGTTTAAAAGTGTCTATTTTATAATTATAACCTAAAAAAATTAAGAAAATAAAAGTTTTTTATAACACGCTATAGAAAACTGCTTGGCGGTTAGGCGAGGCCAGCCTCCAAGGGCGCCTTGTCGCCTTGACAACTATGATATGTATGTGTTCATATATTATTTTCATTGCAAGTATTCTCTTTTATGTATATATGTATTTATATATGTATGCATGCATTTATGCATTTAAAGTTATAGGCAAGTTTTTTTTAAAACATGATAACTATGTTCTTTTATACATAATAATGTTAAAATTGAATTATCTTTAACCCTTAAGTCTAGGAAATAAGAACATTTGGCAAAAGGAAGTAGTGAAGTCGGGGCCAACCCGAACCCAACCCAACTTGAAGTTTTAGGGTTTTGGTGTGTGTGTGGGGGGGGGGGGGTTTACTAGCTCAAGTTGGGTTAGGGTCAATGTGGACCCAACCTAACCAGATCCGACTTGCAGCCCTGAAAATAAGTGCACGAGAGAAATTGAGCTACAAATTGTATGTTTGTTCGAATTCAAATTTGAATTGGATCTAATCAAAACAATTGAAATTAGATATGTATATAATTAGTTTTGATGCTGCCAAATCTGGAGTCGAGGGCAGTGGAGTAATTTCCTAGGTCCGAGGGCTGCAGGCCTCACTTGCTAAGAATGAAAAGATGTCAAAGGCCTTGAGAGTGTTCCTAGGAATGACTACTTTGACGGTCAAGTTAGCCGAGAGCTCAAAGGAATCCCAAGGTTACCACAAGAGTTTAAGTGATAGCTCAGGTATGTGTGTACCTCTAACAGTAGTGCCCCTTTTATTGTAGGAGTCACCTAGGTGGGGAGTAATGTACGACGTGTAACCGTCCCATATATCGCGGTCACATAAGGGGACTTAGAGAGGCATCGGATGACCACTACCCCAAGTTAGTGGCTCAGGAGTAAATGCGCCTAGGACGTGTACCCGCATTAAGTGCTCCACAATCGCTAAGGGTGGGAATTACCCGAATGCTCTTATGAAACTACCATCTGTCGAAAATGCCCCTAGTGAATGCCACATGTTAGGATCCAGTGGGCTGACCAAATATACCTACATCAAGTTCAAATATGGATATACCACAATCCAATAATATTTCAACTTCTACACTAATACTTATATCACATAAAATTAATATATATCCACTTTCGATTGGTATAGCTGGTTGAATGTTTTATGTTTACTAAAGTGTCATATGTTCAAGTCTCATAAAGGTTATTTTCAAGTCACTTTATTCATGATATACAACATTGAATTCATTTTTAGTTTATTTTATTAATGACATTATAATATTTTAATTATTTTTAGTTTAATTTATTAATGGTATTCAACATTCGAGTCAAGTGTGAGCCCATTCTAAATCTGATGGATATGATTCAATTTCAATTTGGATATTAACAAATCAAATTGATCTAAATATGCCCAAATTGTTCCAATCCATTTGCACTCCTAAGAGAAATAGATGGTGCACATAGGGCTGTGATTCTAAATCTGCATTCCCTTACTATTATAGGCACTGTGAATAACAATCAAAAGAATTTCGTTGATGACATAACCAATTGCAAAAAAGAGATGTCCAAGATGCATATTAAACAAAAGAAAAGAACGAGCCCATTGCAAAGTTGTGCCATCCCCCCCCCCCCCCCTCGTGCTAAGTTGTATGCCACTCGATTTAGCTCAGTTGGAGTTCATCTCAAAATAGTATGGCAGGAGGCTAGAATTTATCTGATTTAATTAAGCAAGTAACCGAGTCAGACAATATCCATGGTATTATTACAGAGCTTTTACCTCACCTAATTGCATTGAAAGATATTCTATTTCTATTTGGAGAGGCCTTTTCGATACAACAATCCCAAGATTAAAACAGAGAGCCGTCATTTCAGCCATGGTAGTGTTTACTTCTCTGGTTGGACTACTGCAGGCACATGGTAACCCTCCATCTCTATTGGGCCAAGCATAGAGTCTAATTTCCTCAATAAATGGAGATCCGTTGCCACAGTTTCCTCTTGGGAAGGGGCAGTAGATGATTGTAGAATAGCCAATAAGTTTTCTGATCTCTCCCCAATTGAGGGCTTTATATTCTTGACAATTTAGTTGCTTTAGTAGTCACATACAGGCCAATATTGTACTAGTAAGTTATTTTGAAGGAAAAGTAGCACCTTTGGAGACTTAGTGCTTGAGTGTAATGCCTAGCATCATGACCTGGGGTACTGTGATATAGCATTTAAGATAATTTTGATGTTAATTCTTGTTCAAATAGAAGTTTACTTCTCTCAGCTCCTTTTTCTCCTTTTTTTTTTTCTTTTTTGACCATTAAATCTCTAAGTTCTTGGACATGAAACTCTTCAGAGGCTAGATCCCATCAAGACAAGCCTATATTTTCAGCAATTGAATATTTTCTTGTATGGGATATGATTTTACTTTTTATCATTTTATTTAGGAAGTTGGAACATATGGATGGCCCAGTACGTGGCAAGGCAAGGAAAAGCCAGCTAAGAAACTTTATTATGTTTCTGGATCTAGTTAGTAGTAATTTATTACTGAAATGAAAGCTTATAAGGAGCTCTTTATAGTTAGGAAAACACTCAAGGTCCTAGTTTGTTATGATTTAACTAGGGTCGGTTTGAACTTGAATAGTCCAACTGTCCAATCTGGTCCAAGTCTGACAAGATTGAGACAAGTCTGATCTCTGAAGTAGTTGAAATAAGGCCTGGTCTAGTTGATCAACATCTCTGCACCTGTGGGTAATATATTGCTGCTGTTTTTTTCTACTGGATAGTTAAATTTCCATTTGCTTTAAATTTGAGTTTTGTTTCTTGTATGTTTTTTTTTTCTTGATTCTTATTGTTTTTCTTATGTGTGGTTTCACATATCCTCCCTCTACAGTTATTGTCATTTGTCTTGTAATTAAATTTGAACTCTAATGTGTTTCACTTTGTGTTCACTA
Source organism: Nelumbo lutea (assembly GCF_056320005.1). Taxonomy (NCBI): domain Eukaryota; kingdom Viridiplantae; phylum Streptophyta; class Magnoliopsida; order Proteales; family Nelumbonaceae; genus Nelumbo; species Nelumbo lutea. The sequence goes on along the minus strand of NC_142684.1, from coordinate 202,597,085 downwards.
ATGTTTTACCTGCTAAATTCTGGTTTTCAGGAAATTCCTGTTCCTTTGCGTCCTTTAATCTACAAAGGCTGGGCACGGGCATTTCATTCAAGTATTGTTGTTTGATTTTTCTTTTTACATCAATAATTAGAAGCTATGGTTATTATGTTGTGCTTTGTCTTGATTTATATGCTAAGCTAAAATACAATATAATAGAGTAAATTAAAATAAAGAATGAACAGTATGATTATTTTTCTCCAATTTATGGCAGGCTTTCTTAGAGGATACTGTCCACCTCTCAAAATGGATTAGTGTGTGCAAGTTACCTGCACTGTTACTGTGGAACATGTCATGAATGCCAATTTATGTGTTCTGAGGTGTCTGGTATGCCAATCTCCAGAAATCATGGCACAGGAACACAACAATAAAGGACTTTCAGAATTCAGTTGTTGTTTCTTTCAGATTATCCTTTCTGTCCTAATGCCAGCATTGGGAGATTTCTTAGTTTTGAGGTGTTCTATAGTGACAGCTGTGCACCTTGAAATTTTAGGGTTCCACAAGAGGGAGGCCATTCAACTTCAACCATGAAAGTAATTCCAAGCTCTAATGGGATCAATGTGCTATGTCCTAAACAAATTCTGCCAAGCAACCTTTTCTTATACAAAATTCTTTATATCTTGCAGACAATACTTAGTCTCTTTTTGGTAACAATACTTAATGACTTGAGACTTTAGTAAGATCTACTTACAACTTACAAAGTTCAGTTTGCAAATGGTATCTCAGAAATTACCTTATTATTTCAATGATAAAACTTATCTTGCCTCTGCTTTCTGGTCATCAATTAAGCATGACCCCTTGTGCATATCAATGCAAACATTACTCTCATAAAAGGGAAAGGTTCTACTGTAAGGGAGTTAATGTCCGAATAATTTGACCTAGTACTCATTAATCTTTGTTCAAATAGCCACGTTATTATAAAACCTTGTGTTCCAAATGGATTTAAAATATGAAGCTCCTTTTACTACTTTCACATTTATTTTACAATTGGTTTGGTAACAAGGATGTTGGCTTGACCTTGGAGAATTCTTGAGGCATGTGGTAGCAGAATATCCAGCCTTTTTCTGTTTTGCATGCTTCATTGGTGATATCAAAGTATGCTTGTGTTCTTCATTGCAGATTTAGAAGAAGCGGCTTTACCTTTGGATGCATATGCATCATTGCAGGATTTTTTTGTTCGCACACTTAAAGCAGGCTGCAGGCCTATAGACCCTGATCCTCATTGTCTGGTAACTGGTAACCAGCTCCTGCAACTTCTTATTGGTGTTGCTTCTTCTCTAAATCATGTAATATTGCTGACTGATGCTACAATTTGTTAATGAAATAGGTCAGTCCTGTAGATGGTACCATTTTGAAATTAGGTGAACTGAAAGAATTGGGTGCAATGATTGAGCAAGTCAAAGGTTTCTCTTATTCAGTTTCTTCTCTTCTTGGTGAAAGTACATTCCTTCCTATGAATGTCCAAGAGGATACACATGGTGAAAGTAACAAACAGAAGAATACAAAAGAAGCAAGTAAAAAATCATGGTGGCGAATCTCATTGGCTTCACCTAGGAGGAGGAATCCTGAACCAGCATGGTAATGGAAAGTCATTAATTTTCTGTTCCTAAATAATTGTTCACATTCTGCACTCCCCAAATACAGAGTGTAGAAACTTGTGATCTATGAGAACATGTTAATGTGACTATCATGGAGAACATGATGTCTTCCCCCTTGTTTTTTATTGGATTGTTGGATCTTTTGTCGCTTAATGTCTAAATATTTTATGTAATACCTTGTAAATTAAAAAGGCAAGATGGGAAGGAAGCTTAGATGGGCATCAAGTATGGTTACAATATACAGAGATGCTATGTACAAAAGATGCACTTATTCAAAAAAAAAAAAGATGCATAAATGAAGAGGAAAAACCCCATGAACAAAAACTTAAATGGACACTAAGTAGTGGCAGGGTACATGGTTCCATATATTTTAAAGATGGCTTAAGAATATGGTTTTTTTACCCTATTTTTCCTACATACATGATATGGGTTCCTTCAATCTCCTTTAGCATAAATTACCAAACAAATAATAGCCCCAAAATCCTTGCTTACTTGCTCAATATATCAGCTTCTGTCATCAAACACATCGGAGTGGGTTCTCCAAAAGATATAATTTTGGGAAAAGGGGTTTTCCCAAGTTAATTGGAAGCAAGTTCTATGGAACTATCTTCTTGAACTTGAACACATTCATCAGAAATGCCAGGACAAAACTTCAATAGTTGAGTGGGTCACCCATTAATAACCAAAAATATGGAGAAAATAAATCCAAATCTTCAAGGAGATCTCCAAATGTGATGTGGATGATAAACATATTGACTCCATACTTGCATTGTGCAGATAACACAGTCATCATGAATTTAATGATCCGATCATACTGTGTATATTCTTATTGTTTTACTGGGGATTGATTGTAAATCTTTTCATTGTATCAGGTTTTTTTAAGTGCTTCCATTCTTGACACCCAAGTATGAAATGGCAGAAATACATCACATTGTTCTTGATCAGTTCTTGATTAGTAAAGTTGCCTGAAGTTTTAAGACAAGAAACATCATGTGGTTCAGCTATTATACTACTTTAAATTTTATATAATACTGCTTTAATTTTCAAGTAAATTAGGAAAGGGACCTCCATAAATCTGCTGATTAGATATGCCTAGTTACTGAGAGAAACTCTTGGCTGGATTATGCTAAAGTTGAAATTTAAAATTGCAAATTGTGAGTAGCCATAGATTCTATGGTTGGTTGAGATAGATGGTACTGTGATCAAGTTGCACTTTACATTCTAAAGTTTAAATGCCTGTTTGTAATTCTCAGGATCTAAAAAATATGTAAGATAAAAAAAGAGAAAAGAAAAGTAAGATAAGATCTTAAGCATTTGAGATGGTGCAATTATTGCTCTTTTTAATGTCTTCACTTTAGATGTGTTAATTCATGCTTCACTCATACATGAAACTCTAGATTCTCGATCTGAAATATTGAGACTTTACAATAGTGTATTTTCTCATTTCCTCTTTCAGCATCATTGATAAAACCTTTATATTCTGGAAGTTATTTCTTTTGTTAATTTTGCTTAACCAATTATAATATCATATATTTTTATTCTATGAAGATCGAATACCATTTTATCAAGTGTATTAATAATTTGTTGCAGGTCACCTTTTCCCTTTGAATGAACGTGCCACACGAACAATCAGAAACCTCTATGTGGAGAATGAAAGGGTAAGACAATTTGTTTAGCATGTGTGGATGTTTAGAATTGGTTTTGGATCTTGGAAGAAGAGGCAATCGGCATAATCAAAATTAATAAGACATATTTTTTTATTGAATAGTAGTCAAAGAACATAATAAATGATAAAACGTTTTCCTAGTGTATCTGGTGATTAATTTCTTAGACAAATCTCAAATCACCAAGTGCAGTCTCTGGAGGCAGCTAGCCTTTTCAACCATCTGATGCATTGGAGAAGCCATTTATTTTTCTCTCCTTCGAGATTTCAATGAGGTGGATTTTTTTTTTTCTTTTTTGAATAGACAATGTGTGCATTCAAGAAGTCACTTGGTACAAGTTTTTAATTAAGGAGTTGCAATATAGTCACAGTGGTTTGAAGTCACACGTTATCTTTCTGGAAATGATTGACTGTTCCTTTTTCACTTAAGGGTTTTTTAAGTTGAGCTATCTAAGCTGAATGGTAAAAGTGGATCCTCCATTCATTTATATGTGGATGCTTCTGTGCAATGTCAATCATATGATTATTTGGGATAGATGACTAGGAAAACGGGGAGAAGATAAAATCAGAAATGATAATTTGCAAGAACTGATCAGTAACACCCACTGGTGATAAAATAGAGGAAAACATAATGTGATGGTTTGTTCAAGTGAAACAATTACTAATGTATGTACCAGTCAAGTTGTGCATGTTGAAGGTTCAAAGTGACAAGGAGAAGGTTGGAAGGAACCTGGGTTCAGGTAGTGAGGAAAGATTTATTTATTAGACCATCATTCTTAATGGGATATGTGACCCTAGGGCAAATGATTCTGTCTATTAATCCATGTAGGTGGGATACAATTTGAGCTGTGTCAGAAACATGTCTTTTTGTTTATTACAGTTGATAAGACATGGTATCTCAGGTTGACAAGCATGAGAACTCAGGTTCGAATCTGAGAGTGGCCATGTCAAAAAATCCCAAAGGTTAGGTTTGTCTCCAGTCTATTCCTCCCAAGTCCCCAGATAGCCAGGGCTAGGATTGGGTGATGGCCCTTATGATTGAAAAGGCATGTAGAATTAAGTTCTGTATAGATCTGATGTTTTATATGGATTTGATATTTAATGTAGAGTGTTCTTTTTTTTCTTCTTTCTTTCTTTTATAAAGACACCAGCATCTTAGAGTCTTCTTGGGCTATATTTTGTTATACTTTCTAGTAATCCAACTTTTTGCGTTCAATCAATTCAGTACAGTTTAGTGGAGCAATATTAGCTTACATTGTTTTAATGGAAAATCATTGGTATCATGATCACATCTATATGTTCTTCTTGCCATCAGGTTGTTCTTGAAGGTCAATGGGCCCAAGGGTTTATGGCAATTGCAGCAATTGGTGCAACAAATACTGGATCTATTGAGGTTTATTACCTGCCGAGTTCCTTTTATTTTTCTGCTTGTGTTATGCTAAGTTCTTTCTTAAGCTCATATTTGCACTGACAAGAAGTCGATTTTATTATAATGAAGTGCTCTAAAAAAATCAGAATTACATATTTCTACTATCTAGGGTGGAATCCTCTCAACTACTCATTTCTTCTTTTTTCTATCCCCCCCCCCCCCCCCAAAAAAAAAAAAATATATATATATATATATATATAATAAAGAAAGAAAGAAAGAAAGAAAGAAAGAAAGAAAGAAAAGAAAAGAAACAAAAAATGACTAAATATTTTCTTCCGTTCCAGTCCCATAATCTCCTTTTCCCAATCCTTGAGACTTAGTGACCAAATTTTCACATTTCAAAGCTGTCTAAAACCAGAGCTGTTTTCTGGGCTATGTGATGAGATTGAATGCTAAGTTTTCCTTTGTATCCCTCATCTCTTTTTCTATTGTTTGGTTAACTTCAAATGTTGTTTTCACCTGGAATGCTTTCCTGTGTTTCTGTCTATTTACTGCTACTTAGCCTGAAGGAATATCTAATCACGACTAGTTGTATGGGACAAAGTCTACTAACTTGCAGATGTACTTTGCAGGCATATAGACCATTACAGATTTATACGAATCTTTATTATACTTGGATTTTTCATTCTTGCCGATAAGTTGATGACCCAAGTCTATGCTTGCACTTGGCAGCTTGTCATTGAACCAGATCTGCGAACAAACAGACCAAGAAAAAAGTTTCTGCACTCAGAGCCCCCGGATGAACGTATCTATGAACCTGAAGGTGTTGGTGTGATGTTCAAGAAGGGTGAAGAGGTTAGGAATGCACTTAGATCATGTTTTTCAGAATCTAAATTCCAAGGCTGTGTTTGGTTGCAATGCAAATAAATTTGTACTGATGCAAAGCCATGGAAGTGCAAATTATTTGAGTGTAAATTCTGACCTATTTTTGTTTCATATTTTAGCTTATTTTGTTTGATTGCAGTACAAATGAAGTAAATTAAGACATGAAGCAGAATAAAGTAAAATCCAAAACAAAATTAAACAAGAATTTGCATTTTTTACATTTGCATTCCTATGCATTTGTACTAGTGCAAATAAATTTGCACTGCAACCAAACACAGCCTAAAGAGTAATGTACTTCAATAGAAAACAAGAAAATGATTTAAAATGTGGGCAACTCATGATTGAATCAATCTACAGAGGCTTTTTCACTAATTTTTTTGTGGTGAACGAGATTTTTTTTTATGAACGAGATCCATTGAAGAATTGAAAGATTAGATGGAAAAATGTTTTTTACATGTAATCTATAAGCAGTCTCTGCCATCCATTTAGACTTGCACTCTAGATTGTTAGACTTCAGGTGCTTTCACACATGGAGCTTGTATTCTGCTTTCTACTTACCGTTACTGCTTTTGTTGTGCTGTTCCTGTACTCTTTAACTTGAATATGCTTTAATATTCTCAGATGGCAGCATTCAATATGGGATCTACTGTAGTGCTTGTTTTCCAAGCTCCTGTATCGAAATCTCTCCAAAATGATGACACCTCCTCATCAGAATTCAAGTTCTGCGTCAGTCGTGGGGATAAAATTCGTATGGGGGAAGCTCTGGGTAGGTGGTCTGAAAGGTAGTAATGCCATGAATATTGTCTAGTTGAATTATCAGTTGGTACAAATACCGATGGATCGTTGAGCTGATAGCTCTGCTAACTTATCACACTTGGTTCAGAATGTGGTATCTTCTATGGACCAACACATTTCACTCGCATCACTGAATTCACTTCTCACGTAGGGCTATAAATGGTTTCTGTTTGTCTGAATTGGAATTTGAATCCATGCAAGGGTGATTGGATCGAATATGGAGTCATTCTCGTCGAATTCGGTAAATATTTGAGTATGTACGCTTTTATTACATAATATAATCCATTAGTAAAATTGGTTTGTATATCGTATGGTTACTGAAGAGTTATAGGTTCAAGACTTGTACAAGATATTTTCAATTCATTTTATTTGATAATATATAATGTTAATACATAAACGAAACCAATGATAAATATTCGTTTTTTTTTTTTTTCGAATCAAGTTTGGATCCAGGAATACTTTGATCCGTTTGCAGCACTACTCTCTATATGTCCGGGTAACTGAATCAGTTAAGTTTTCTCCGTTTCCTATGTAGAAAGCCGTAAGTCTAGTCGACTTGTGGGGTATTCTTAATGGACTGATGATGTATGTGTGCTAATAAATAACAATAAGCATTTTGGAAATGGCTTATGTTAATGCAAACCACCATGATAATTCCACATTCCACTCCACGTCAAAATTTCACATCGTAACGGTATAGAGTAATAGAGGTGCACAACAGAGGGGATGTAAGTTTGCTTCATTCCTGGAATGATTCTAAGCTGCTCGTACATTTTCCATATCAGCAAATGGCACACGGACACACGGTATTTAATGACTTGAATGAAGTAGGAACGTAAGAACGTGATGACAGGGGCATTTGACTTGGCACTCACCAGTCAACTGCTAAGTTGATGCTTCATAGTATTTCTGGAGAGGGTCAACACCTGGAACCTGGTCTGTCTTACTAAACGGATAAACTGATCTATTCTATAATTCTATCGACATTGAAAGCAGTGAACTGAGACCTACTTGACAGGTAACTGTCACGAAGATTACTTGTGTACTTGTCATGAAGCAGTTTACACGTCTCTCAACTTTAGCCATCCGCCATGGCCCACCTATGTATAGTTCTAAGTAGGGATGCAAGTTGGGTCGGAAGGCTTAATGTCAATTCTAACCCAACCCTAAGTTCTAAACTCCTAACCCGATTTACCCAATTCTAACCCTTATTCTAACTAAATACTTTTAACCTTGTCCTAACCCAGGTTGGCCCTAACCCAATCTTCCCATTCCTCAAAATCTCATAAAACTTCTTAATCTCAAATCTTAATTCAACTTTCACTGCATATATTAATCCTATGTTTTATTAGTATTTATTTGTTAACATTTTTATGTTATTTAAGTACAAAATTCAAAAAGAGAGAGAGAGAGAGAGAGAATCAGCATGAGAATGGAATCGGATATTGTGCCCGTCTTACATCTAAGGAAGGTGTGAAAAAACAGAGTTCAAAGACCTATTTGTTTGGAATTCGGAAAGAGAGATATTGGTTAAGAAAACTAGTGGTGGATGCCTGTCCATATAAAAACAGTTAGACCTGTTCATAGGTCGGGCAGGCTTTCACTCTGCATTAACAAATTTTCTTTAGGCCTAAGACCGAGTCTGAGCCTAGCCCAACCCTTATAAAAGCCCGAAGCCCAGGCCTAGGCCCGAGCCCGAAGTATATAGCTCATGCCGCTGTTGAAGTGGCTGAATAGAGAGAGAGAGAGAGAGAGAGAGAGAGAGAGAGAGATTATAAAGAAAAAAATAAAAAATGTATATATATTAAATTATTAATATATATATATATATATATTATAATAAATATTATATATTTTATATTATATAAATGAGTCAAGCCAGGCTTTTTTAACAAATCCCGTGCCCGGCCCGACACAATTGGGCTTGGTGTTTTGGGCCCGAGGTCAGACCTGCGGGCCTGGTTACATGTCCAATCCCAACCAGGGTGTGGGCCAAGCCAGGCCATCGGGCAACCCGGCCATGAACAGGTCTAAAAACAGTCAAGTTCATATTCTGACATTTTAAAAAATATCTAAGGATATTTTTGTCCTTTTGTTTTTCCTTATCATTAACCGTTATTTATAGTTGAAATACATATAATAAAATAATACAAAATATAAGATTTTATACTTTGTAATAAGATGATGGAAGGAGTACAAATACAAATATGTAATATAAAATCTTATATTTTGTAATAATTTATAATGTATTTGCAATGTGCATATTTGTATTTCTACTCTTTCGAAACTGAGCCCTAAAGGGATCCAAGATGATTAATTGCATTTTAAGGGAGGGCAACGTATTCAATCGATAACCGAACCTCTGTAATAACTGGTAGTTGAGAATTGATATCAGATAGACAATGAGAGAGCTATGTGGTCCCTAATATACAGAATCATATTTTCTCCTACTTCTCTCTCTCTTCCATATTTATTAATTAATTAAACAGTCAAAAGTTCACCGAAACCAACCTCGAGAATTCAGTTTCAGCTACCGACTTCTCTCTCTCTCGGAGAAAATAGCTGCAGCCTGCAGGACATGGAAGTCGAAGACGGAAAGAAAAAACAGGAGGGAGTATTCTACCCATCTCGGCGTATGCCTCCGGAGGCAAAGTTGGCAGCAATTGCTGTGGAACTAAACATACGGCTGAAATCGGCCGATATGCCAGCAACCATGCAAGAGAGAGCGTTCCGACAGGCCAGAGCACTTCTTGATGCCGCCTCAAACAATTCACGGCCTAACCCCACCCCCATGGCTCTCGCTCTCAAGAAGGTACGGTTTAGTAGAATTTATCTAAAATAAGAAAAAAAAATCATCTTAACCACCCACTGTTTTAGCTATAGATCGATTACTCACAGTCCACCCATCTGAGAAGATGGTATTCAGCTCTGGAAAAGAACTAATGATCTAAGTTATCTATTTGGGTGACCATCTCCGGAAACGGAGATTAATGAGGAGTCGATGTACGTTAACGTTTGAGTTTCGTATTGAGACCACAGACGCAGAAGCCCATCAAGAAAGCAGAAAGCGATTGCATGTACTTGCTTTGTCCCTTAACCATGGTGAATTGATGATGCCTTAATTTGGCAGGAATTCGATGCGTTGTACGGCCCAGCTTGGCACTGCGTTGTTGGGAAGAGTTTTGGATCGTTCGTCACTCACTCGCGAGGAGGGTTCCTCTACTTTTCGATCGACAAGTTTTGCTTTCTTCTCTTCAAAACGGAAGTTCAACGAGTCACCGAGCCACGTCCTCTGTGAGTCTGTGACCTCCAAAAATAAATAAACGAATCTCTCAGCCCTGAATTTTTATGTAATGTCCTTCAAGCTAAGATTTACCGGAGACGATTGAACAGTCTTTTTCTTCTTTCTTTCTTTATTTATTTATTTATTTTTCTTCTTGACAGTTGATAGGATTCTAGCCTTCTAGCTAGTTTGTCTTGATATTACCACAGTCCGGATCTGCAAGAAAAAGGGGTGGACTGAATCTGAAGTGAAGTGGCTGAACCTGAAACTGAATGAGTTACCGCTTTGTTTAGTGGCTAAAATAGTTATATAGCAAAATTTCTGAGTATAGTGTAGACTGTTTAGTTATCAATTCAACGCAGCTCCGTTCGGCCATTAAGGAGCTCACAACCTATTCAATGAATAATGACTTACTTGTTCAACCAGAGTAGAGTCAGCAGACAACTCTGGTCGTTAGTTAGAAGGACACGCGGGCCCGTTATGGGAAATACAGTTTTCTTCAATTTTGAGATAACAAGAAAAAAAATTAAGACATGGAAAAGAAAGGTTGCCCGAAAATTACAAGAAAATCAAGGTTGACCTTCTTTTGATCCCTTAATGGGTCGGATCCGACCATTTGGCCGATTTTGGTTCAAGGATCTGGTACCGATGGATGGATATTGATCTATATTTGGTTGGGTCTGGTTCAATTATCTCAAGAACTGATCGATTCGATTCTAAATCTAAAATTACAGACCTTATATAAGGTTTGGTTCGGTTCTGATTTCGGGCTTCCGTCTCTCTCTCTCTCTATCTTTACATTCAAAAGGAATGAATTGAGATTTTTGAGGCCCATATTCCATGATCATGAATTTTAGTCGTTAACACCATTAAAGTGAATACTAGGGCTATATTACTACTTTCGAATTAACCCCATTCGGTCTGCTTTTCTGATTTTTTTTTCTCTCCATGAACCAACACAGTTAAGAGCTACATTTTGCATGCCTCAAAGAAAATAAAAACTCCAGAAATTTTGGCATATTGACGTAAATGGTAAGTCCATCCATATGAAGCTGACTGAGTATTTAAAATTAAAAATTTTTCGAATGTCCATTTCACCCCATTGGTTATTGTTTGTATGTACATTTATGCTTGAAGGAACAAACTTTTCTCACCATAAATGAAGAGTTTATTTTTTAAAATAGGGTTTAAAATAGTGAAATAAAATTAATTTTGAGATGACAAATATATATAAAAAGGCAAACTAATACTTTTATTGTTAAGGGTATTTTGGTAAAATAATTATTTGTCTTAATCCTACCCCAGGTGGTATAAGTATTTGAGTGAAACCCTAAGAGCTCTCATCCCCATCCCCGACCCCGGTAATGGGGACAAGGTTGAGACCGGGATCCCAATTTCCCGTGATTTTTATAATATTAATCATTTTGTTTTTGTTTTTTATTTTATTTAAAAATAAATAAAAATAAAATAATTAAAATTTACAATCCTATTATAAAAGATCTAAATATATTCAACCACTTTTTTAAAAATATTAATATATAGATGTATGTGTATACATATACATATATAATGCATGCATGCATATATGATGGGGCGGGGTCCACGGGGAGTGCTCTCTTTGTCCTTGCTAACGGGGATGAAAATTTCCCCAGCCCCATCCCCACAGGGGGAAAATCATCCCCATCCCCGCTTCATTCGGGGTGGATCTCCACGAGGATCAGGGAATTTGGGAAAATTGCCATCCCTACCTAAGAGTAATATTTTCTCTAAACTGTCTTGTTCTGATTGCAACATTTAAAAAAAAAGTACATCCCATTTTTTTGAAAAAAAATAAAAAAATAGCCTAGGCTAATTTAAAGGTTTAAAATTCCGCAACGTATTGAGCCATATCGGCCGATATGCATCGTTTCGACAAGATCTCAATACGCGAAACGTATAGAACTGAAAATCATCTATTCTGTTTCTTTTTGTATGTATCACACCGATACAGGATTGAAACAATCCGATACACTTGATTTTTTTCTGGGTACCTTTCATTCATTAATCTCTTTAATTACTTCTATATTTAATTCTAACTTTTCTTTCATTAATTAGTCAATTTCTCCTACTTTAAATTTAAATTTTAGTGCCTAATTCAAATTCTCTTATTAATTATGCTAATTAATGATCTCGTCTCATTAATTTTGTTTTGTTAGTATAAAAACAACAGACTTTAAATAATGGAAAGACTCAAACCTTAGTCACAAGGTTTTAACAACCATAAGTCACTAGGCCACAATCATTTGTTTGTTATGGTCGTATGCATTATTATTTTTAAGTAAACCTTCTCTTTTTTTAAGGGATATTTATTAATGAATACTATAATTAATTATTAAAATTTATATACTGATAAATATTAATATAAATTAATGTACACACATAACATTTATATTGGTTATTTGACAATTGATGTATAAACATTCATATTTTAGATTTTTTTTTTGTTTTCTCACATTTTATTTATTCTGTCATTTTTGAACAGTTATTAATTGTAATTATTTACAATTAAATGATTGTAAATATGGATTTTTACATTTAAATAACTTATTTACAATCATTTAAATCTTGTAATTATTGTTAATAATATATTTTTAGGATATTTGAATTTTCTAACGTATTTATGTGTATCTTAATTTTTCGTCTGTATCTATGCATATCCAAAGCATATTCCGATACATCTCTTAAAATTATCTTTACGATACACTTTGCATTTCCGATACCATAAACCTTGGCTAATTCATTTTAAACACCTAATAAAATAGGCCCCATTTGGTTTGTAACAATAGGGGTCTGGAATCGAAATCGGAATGGGCCATACCAATTCCAACTGCTTGGTTGAGTGAAATCAAAATCTCATTCCCATTCCTACTAGAATGGCATTCCCCCATTTGAGAGAATGGTCATTCCCTTGGGAATGAAATTTCATTCCACACATCCCCATTCCCATTCCTGTCTGAACCAAACAGAGTATGAGAATAGACCATTCCAATTCCCATTCCGGCTGCGAACCAAACATACCCATGTATCCTTATCAAGCACATATTAACAAGAAAATATTTAAAAATCGGGCCTGCATTGTTGATTAGGCCACTGAAGAATCGGATATGAGTTGAATTGTTCATTATGCTTCAACTCAAACCACAACACGCATATTTGGCACTCTTTCATGAATCTCCTTCAATGGCCTGCACAAAAGATTGCTGAATGGGGTTTTAAGACCACCACGAGTCAAGAAGCTTTTAATTTTCTTGGCTAGAGGAGACTCGTGCTATGCCAGGTTGATGGGGACTTGGGGTTCTAATGGACAAAGGGTCATTGAAAAAGGGCCATTACGCAATACTGGTAAAGTTGAGGAAGTCAGGTTCAAGCATATTTGGGTGGCCTTCATCCCGTCATCCAGGCAATCCTTCTATCAACATTTTCAGCATCAAAGCGTGAGGACTGCATCAGTCCACTTCGATTCTAAAGTAAATTTTCCCTCCAATTCTGAAGTTCAGAGACAAAATGTGGCTCATAGATGCTCTCTATAATGCATTTCTATTTTTTAGTTTGCTGTTAGCGGTAACCAATCTTATAATCTAGAATATCAAGTCTTTGCAATTGGGTACAGAGTGTTGATAGAAGACTGGGGGTTGACAACATGGTTGGTTTTGTTTTTGAAAACAAAAACAACTGCCACATCAGCAAAACTATGCTAAACACACCCTAGATTATCATATGTTAGGAGAAGTAACAACTGAAACCAATAAAAATGCCATAGCCATCTATCTATCTATGAGATACTAGAGGTTCTCTCTCTCTTCATGTCTTTGAAACCAGGTACCTTCTTGACTGGAGCTCAACATGCTTCATAGGATGTGTGCCAGCAAAACAATGCGGAAGTTCCTGCAACTATCCACAACAAATAACTATTTTTTAACGAGCTAAATTTTTGTCCCGAGATACTTTCAGATAAGATAGTAGGTATTTCTGCATGGCTAGACCCAGAAAGTAAAGGATACTTTTTTATTGCAGAAAAACCATAGACAATCCCACCAAAGTTTTTGTATGCAGCCCACCAAAGTGAATGGCTCAGCATTAACAAAACAATCTTTTAATTTAGTTCTGTTATGATATAAGCAGATCTATGCCCCATACCTATGTCTAAGAATATTGGAATTTGACACAAGCAAAAGGGTCAGAGTTGGTGAACACAAAAAGTAGGCTTTAGGAGCTCTTGGTGTGTAAGTTGTATCTTCCCATTTGTATTTTCTATAAAAAGAATTATTTTATACAAGCAGTGCAGTAGTTTGGTTAAATTTTCTCAAAAAAAAAATGCAGTAGTTGATGAAAAAGGAAACATAATAGATGTTGCTAATTATACTAAACAATTAAAATGACTATGAAAATCCATTTATTGAGTTTATCAATTGTTACAAGTCTATTAAATTCTTGGCCTGAGAATCCAAGATCTTACAGTTACATTACAGGCTTAAGAAAAAGAACAATTTTATTGAGAGAGTTGTGTCAGGATATATGTCCAGATGAATCAGCTAACAATCTTTTTGGGTCTCAAAGATCTCCATGTCATACAGCACGATTCCACCCTCAGCAATAAAAGGTCAGTAGATGACCTCCTCCAATTGACAAATAATTTCTACATCTATCTCAAGAAAACCCCTAATCAATGTATTAAGTATCAGTATATAAGACAAAACCATACAGAAACAAAGTGGATGAACTATGTAATAATGCTCAAGGACTACTGAATAAGGTGCATGAGGATCTACTTTAATTACACACGTAACAGATGAAATGATCACACCTTGATTGGCTTGAACTAACCATTCCTACTTAGCTTGTTTCACCAACCAGATTACAAAACCAAATTATTCATGAAACTGCCAATGTGATCAAGCAAATATTGAATCTAAACACAGCCACCGCTTTGCTTAAAATCATCCTCACCTAACATAACCAAGATTTTTTACTCAACTGTTGCTGTGTTGCCTTTGCGCCTTCTGTAGACATCTTCCTACCAAATTTCAAGACAATATATTTGAATTGTTCGCCCTATCCGATCAAACATAGAATACTCTACTGTGAAACAATGCAACTATGTGAAATTAATAACCCATCTCCACCAAACCTATTAGTTAACATCTTTTGAAACAAGTTCCTGTTAACACATTTAGAGGCCTAGTGGAGAAGGAAACCTTGATGCAAACCCTAACCAGAAATTGGAAGGTTAGAAAATGTCAATACTAAAAAAGGTCGAAGCCAGTGACCACCTGTATTATTCAAATCCCCCTTGTCACAAATAAGATCAACAGAGATGGGGATAATGTAAACTAGTGTCAGAAAGAAAATGGCAGACACATTTTCCACTGATAGATGTCAATGAAACTATTCAAACGAAACAGCAGGAGACATTTTTCATTCTAAAACTTTTCCACATTAAAATTCCTAACAATACACGTATCAAAATTGCAGTTTCAGAATAACGGCATTAGTGATCAGCGCTTTGTCTTTTTATTCCCTTCATCTCTGACGAACCCCAGTTTACATGCGACTGACGACTTGAGAAGTTATAATCCATCCCGATTTCTCTACATCCAGCCTTTACCCCTGAAACAAAATCTCAAAATTTCAGACCAGTTTGCTACGATGCCTAAGTTTCCGGAGTGTTACAGAAATTACAGAAGAAACTCGAAGAAAAATGATGGAATTAAATCCGCAAATTGTCGCTAAGAATTGGTATATGTTTGGGGAAATTGAAACTTAACTTTTTAGTGGAAACAAATACATACAGAACTGGTATATGCTCTCAAGCACAAACTAAGAAATAAAAACATGAGCATTCATACTAGAAAAAATAAAGGCACACCTACGTCTGTTTGGAGTAGGAAGAAGACGATGGGACACGTTTGTTACGGAACATCATGTATCCGACGGGCAGAACCACTCCGATCATCATGATTATGGCTCCGATGATATACCTCAGCGGGCTCGGTGGTTCTACCTCTAGGAGCCTCCTGAGCTGCAATATACATGAACAAAACCCGCATGAATTGAAATAGGAAAACCCTAACTCCGGAGAAGAACCTCTGGAACTTATTTCCGGAAAATACCAGATTTGATCTCCGGGGCACAGCTAATGAGAATTAATACATTAAATCATGGTCCAAAAAGATATATAGAAAGGGAAAGGCTTACAGGCATCTCAGCGAATTCAATTGTATTCCGAGTGAGCGAGCGAGCGATCGAGAGAGAGAGACAGATGGCTTTTCCGACCTGAACGTGTTGGACGAGCGTGACAACGGCAAAGATTACGAATGAATCAAATCTCTAATGGCCTAGCAGAAACTATTAGCTGATACTTTTATTACTATTTATAAATTGCTATTTTTTAAGATATTCATACAGTCCACGGATCTACGAAATTGACCCTTTATGTCAAATCCATAAAATTATACAGGTTTTTAACAAAAAAGCGAAAAAGACTATTTTACCCTTTATTTTTTTTCAAATTTTTAAAATAAAATAGAGAAAGGGAAGAAAAACACTTGCTCTGTGAAATTGATGGTCTAACTCCGATCCACAGACTGAAGAAAAGAACAAATAATAAGAGAGACAATGACAAGTGATGAAGGGTGATTTGGCCCGACCTAGTAAAGAGGGGACATGTGGACACGACCTGACCAAGAGATGACAACTCAGCCTGATATGACCAGTCTACAGCAGATCGAGCTCGGATATTCAACCACCTCGGGATGAGATCGCCTCGGTACAAGATCGCAACAGGATCACCTCAATTCCAAGGCACCTCGACATTCAATCCAGTTCGAAACTATAAAGCATCAGCTCGGGGACACCGACTCATACCACTACGTGATGATCCCGGAAATCCCTCCAACGGATTCTGAATCTCACGGGATCACGCCGCATAACGGCAAGCCTTATCTCCTCCCCGCCCGGTTCGGGAGGATTTAATAAGCCTTATCAGTTGACAACGTTATCCCCTAATTAAAGCGGAAATGGATCTCATCGTGACGAAGATTCCGGTACTGATCCGCAAAACCCACGAGGACTCAACTATATAAAGGCTCCACCCTCAATGGTTCAAGGTACGCGTGATTTCTTTGCTCTCTAGCTCTCTACATTCTCAAAGCTATCTCAACTCGTAGCAGTCTACTGACTTAAGCATCGGAGTGACCTCGCCGGTTTAGCCACTCCGAGTTCTCTGATCTTATTTTGCAGATCCGCTTAGCTCGCCGTCCGACTGGAAGCTAGACCATCCTCTAGGAGGGAGCAGTCAGATCGTGCTACATCAATTGGTGTCGTTTGTGGGAACCGCTACAAAAAGCCTTCTCCACACTCAACTAATCTGAACTCAATTGCATCCTCCAGTCACGCCGGACAGAGCACTGAAATGAACGTCTCTAGGGGGCAACCTCAACTTCCATCAGTCTGCATCGGTCAGTTCACCATACCGCTCATTGCGGTTGGGGTTCCAACACTGACCATGCCGCAAGCTTCTGTGCAGGTGAACACACCACTCCCTCCTATAGTTGGCGCAACCTTTGTTGAACCATCTATGGTTCCCCTCGGAGTCGGGCAATCCCAGTTCAACGACCTGGTACACTGCATGCGGGCCATTCATGTCCAACAATTTCAACAATACCAGCAACAAGTCTTCTACCAGTTCTATCAGCAGCAGTTCCCTCCACTGCAGCAAAGCCAACAACCAGTTCCACCCCGGCATCCAGTGATTCAGTAGAACCGGCCTCGTGCACAGAACACTCGATCTCCCCACCGAGGCGAGGAGACTTCCCAGGTTCTACTTCCTCTCGGGAGCCAAGTCTCACCTCGCAGCAGGAGAAACGGGTAGGTCACTTCACTCGCTTCACAGGGCAACATCGGAAACAGGTTCAATGACACTCAGCCCACCAGGGCCATTCTTCCTCAGTGATCGCATCAAGAAGGTTCGATTGCAGGTAACCGGTTTGGGGTTCTGGCCGCGAACTCAAGGCAAGGCCCTTCCATTCATGGCAGTCAGCCTCAACATCCAGAGCCACCTTGCGCCACCTTGTGCCAGAACAGTACCGAACCACACAAAGGTTAGTAGCACCAATGCGGAGCCGACAAAGAAGCAGCAATGAAGGCATTGCAAAGCACGCCGAACCTCAGCTCAGAATAGCCAGCTCGCAAGGCCCAACCAGCAGGAACAAGTAAAAGGTAAAGAGGAGGCGAGCTCAACAATCACAAAGACCGCTACTCTCCTCTTCGGCTCGTCCCCTCTGTCCTCCGAGCTATTGGTGACCTCGATGACCAAGGACTTCAAAATGCCACCCCTCGACAAGTATGACGGATCTTTTGATCCTAACGATCATGTAGACTCCTTTCAGTCTCAGATGCACCTAGCTAGGGCTGACGAGTCCTGCATGTGCGAGGCTTTCTCCACCACATTTAAAGGAGTAGCTCGCACATGGTACCGAAACCTCGCGCCAGGAACAATCAAGAGTTGGGTGCAGTTCGTGGAGTTGTTCACCTCACACTTCATCACTAGCAAGAAGTGCCTGAGGTCCCAAGAAAGCCTCCTCAATGTAGTCCAAAGAGAAGGGGAGTCCATCATAAACTATATCAAGCGCTTCAATGACACCTCCCTACAGATCCCCGACCTAGATCCAGTGGTGAGACTCACGGCAGCGAAGAAGGGTATAACTTACAGGGAGTTCAAATGTCACGTGGTGGCCAACAAGCCGAAAGACATCACAGAATTCCTCAAGCTCGCTGGTCAGTTCATCGGGACCAAGGAAGAGATGAATCAGAGGACTGATAATCCAGCAGAAAAGAGAAAAAAGAGAAGGTGACAACACAATTAATGATGGGAACAAGAGAAGAAAGATTAAGTCCCCGACCAGGGAGGAAAGAAGTCTGGGAGCCTATCTTCTTCGCGATCTCGCAAGTCGGGTCTGCATTCCAGAAACCCTCTTGTTGAAAGGATGAGTTGTACACCCCTCAATGCAAAGCGAGGAGAAATCCTGATGGCAATCAAAGACTTCTCCAACATGAAGTGGCCACCTCGGTTGAAGGGAAATCCCGCCACCAGGAACAAGAATGTTTATTGTCACTTTCACAAAGACCACGGCCACAGTACAGAGAACTATAGGAACCTCCGTGATGAGATCGAGGAGCTCATCTGTCGTGGGTATCTAAAAAACTTTATACAAAGAGAAGAAAGAAACCAAGCAGACCGGCAGGGGGACCAGAGAAGAAACGCTCCCGAGTCCAACAACAAACAAAGTGAGCAGCTGCCACGACAGTTGCCCGAAGAAAGGCCAATCCGCGAAGTAATCAACATGATTACTGGCAGGTCCATCATCGCGGGCTGCACTTCGGCAGTAGGTCAAACTTTAGTTCGCAAACTAGAAAATGAGGAGCAGAACCCGCCGAAGTGACCCAGGCTTGAAAACCCTATCTACTTCACGGAGGATGATGCGTGCGGGATTCTTAGTGGTTGCAACTCCCTCCTCGTACAATGCCATAGTAAGTCGGCCCATTACGCATGTACTATGTGCGGTAGTATCCACCTACTACTTGGCAATGAAGTTCCCTACGGACTATGGAGTAGGAGTGGTGCGAGGTGACCAACTCGAATCTCGCAAATGCTATGTCACTGCCCTCAAGGGGAAAGCCAAGCTAGCGGCTGATGTCGTGTTTGAGCAACCTACGGAGTATGCTGAAGAGCGAGCTACACCAACAGAGGAGACGGTTCACATTCCGGTCTCAACAGATGATCCAGCTAAGACCTTCCAGATTGGCGCTTCGATCGAGGAACCACTTCGCTCTCAGCTGGTAAGTCTTTTATTTGAAAATTTAGATGTATTTGCATGGTCTGTGGTAGAAATGCCTGGCATAGATTCTAAAGTCCTAACTCACAAATTAAATACTAATCCCTTAGTCAGGCCCGTTAGACAGAAAAAATGCAACCTCGCCCTAGAGTGCTGGAGGATAGTCGATGAAGAGGTCGAGAAGCTCTTAGCAGCGGACTTCATCAGGGAGGTCCATTACCCAAGCTGGGTGGC
Source organism: Nelumbo lutea (assembly GCF_056320005.1). Lineage (NCBI taxonomy): Eukaryota > Viridiplantae > Streptophyta > Magnoliopsida > Proteales > Nelumbonaceae > Nelumbo > Nelumbo lutea. Next base: position 202,577,350 of record NC_142684.1, on the reverse strand, counting down.
TAACCCAGTTCTGGTAAAAAAGGCCAACGGTAAATGGTGCATGTGCGTCGATTATACCGACCTGAATAGAGTCTGCCCAAAGGACTGCTTCCCGCTGCCCAAGATCGACTGCCTAGTGGATGCGACCTCAAGGCATGAGTTGCTGAGCTTTTTGGATGCGTACTCGAGTTATAACCAGATCAGGATAGACCCTGCCAATGAGGAAAAAATGGCCTTCATAACAAAGCTTGGATTGTACTGCTATAAGGTTATGCCTTTCGAACTAAAAAATGCCGGGGCAACCTTTCAAAGACTTGTAAATGGGATTTTTGAGCCGTTAATCGACAATAAAGTTGAATGCTATGTAGATGATATGGTCATTAAGACTCAATTTTCAAAATATATATTGAATGATTTGCAAAATGTTTTTCAAATTTTACAAAAATACAACATGAAGTTAAATCCCAACAAATGTGTCTTCGGCGTCACCTTGGGTAAATTCTTAGGCTACATAGTCAACCGACGTGGCATCGAAGCCGACCCGGAAAAGTAAAGGCCATCTTAGATATGAGACCACCTCGCAAACTAAAAGAGGTTCAGAGGTTAAATGGCCACATAGCCACTCTGAGCCATTTTATGTCAAAGTCAACAGATCGTTGCCTGCCTTTCTTTAAGGCCATAAAGAAAAGCAAAGACTTCAAGTGGACCGCAGAGTGTCAGCTCGCCTTCGATGAGCTGAAATATTACCTAGCTAGCATCCCGATTCTGACCTGACCCTAGGAAGGGGATATTTTAAAGTTGTACATCTCTACGAGTGACGAGGTGGTCAGCTCGGCACTGATAAAAGAGGTAGATCGGGTCCAATGACCCATCTACTATGTTAGTAAGTTTTTGTAGGATGCTGAAACAATGTATCCGGAGATCGAGAAGTTGGCATACACGCAAGTCATAGCAGCTCGGAAGCTTCTTCCATACTTCCAAGCCCACACCGCCATCGTCCTCACCAACAAGCCTCTGAGGCAAGTCCTGCTCAAGCCCGAGTGTTTGGAAGATTGACAAAATGGGCTATCGAACTTAGTGAGTACGACATTCGGTGCGAACCTCGGACGACAATTAAGGCCCAAGCCTTAGCTGATTTCATGGCAGAATGCACGTTCAGCACCGCAACCCCCGAGCTGGTTGAGCTCGAGCACACGAAGGAAGCTTCAACCAGCACGGCACCAACCCTAGTTAGAGCAGGTTCGACCTGGGACGAGGAGCCATGGATGCTCTACGTTGACAATTCGTCCAACCAGCAAGGAAGCAGTGCGGGCATAATTTTGTACAGTCAAAGTGGGGTGAAGCTGGAATACGCACTCCGGTTTGGGTTCGCAACATCCAACAACGAAGCAGAGTACGAGGCATTAGTAGTCGGGCTCACTTTAGCAAAGGAAGTAAAGGCTAAACATCTTGTCGTTTGCAGCGACTCCTAGCTCGTGGTCAATTAAGTCAACGGTGAGTTTGAAGTCCACAACCTCACCATGGCTACTTATTTGGCAAAGGTCAGAGAGGTTCTGTGTGGCTTCATATCTTATTTCATCAGGCAGATCCCGAGATCCAAGAATGCTGAGGCCAACGCCTTGTCCTGGTTAGCCAGCACAAGCAGTAACACCATGCAGATCGTGTACATAGAGGACCTAGCTCGGCCTAGCATTCTCAGGGGGCAAGAGAGATCGCTCCTGTAGCACAAGCAGAGCTGAGCTGGATTGACCCACTTGCGAATTATCTACTTCACGGGACCCTACCTGTAGATCGCAATGCGGCTAGAAGGGTAGAGCGCCAGTCAACTAAGTACGTCATTATAGATAGACAGTTGTACTGGAGATCTTTCACGCTCCCCTACTTGCGCTGCTTGCGACCCTCAAAGGCCGAGCTCGTTCTCTACGACATCCATGAGGGCTTGTATGGCAGACACTTGGGGGGCAGGGCTCTCGCCCAGAAAGCACTACGACAAGGTTACTATTGGCCCACAATGAAGGCAGATGCTCTCAAGCTCGTCAAGAAGTGCGACAAGTGTCAAAGGCACGCCAACATCCACCACCGACCTGTTGTCGACCTCAAATACCTCACCAGCCCGTGGCCCTTCGCACAGTGGGGAATCGACATTCTTGGCTCATTCCCGCCGGCGACAGGACAGAGGAGGTTTCTGGTGGTAGCAATAGATTACTTCACGAAGTGGGTGGAAGCGGAACCCCTAACGACAATCACAGCCCGCAACATACAAAATTTCTTCTAGAGGAATATAGTATGTCGCTTCGGGCTACCTCGGGTACTCATCTTCAACAATGGAAAGCAGTTTGAGGACATCAAGTTTCAGAATCGGTGTGCCGAGATGGGAATATAGCAAAACTTCACCTCGGTAGCGCACCCCCAGGAAAATGGGCAAGCGAAAGTTACCAACAGAGCTATACTCCATGGACTAAAAGCTAGCTTAGCTCGAGCTAAAGGACTGTGGGTAGACGAACTGCCTAGTGTGCTATGGGCCTACCGAACTACCGTCAAGACCGCAACAGGTGAGACTCCCTTCAACCTCACTTACAACACGAAAGTAGTAATCCCAACAGAGATTGAGGTGCCAACACTACGCTTAGAGGCCTACGACGATGAGACAAACAATGACGAGCTTCGTACCAACCTCGACCTGGTGGAAGAAGTACGAGACCTAGCATACATCCGGACTGTAGCTTACCAACAGAGAGTGACTTGGTACTATAACGCTCGGGTCAAGAAGCGGCACTTTTGTGTTGCCGACCTGGTTCTTCGGAAGGTTATGGTACCTGAGCCCAGTGTTAGTAAGATCAAAATGAATTGGGAAGGTCCGTACCGAGTAAGATGGGTATTCGGGGAAGGTACGTACGAGCTCGAGACCTTGGAAGGAAAACAAATACCTCGAGCGTGGAACATCGGCAACCTGAGAAGATACTACTTGTGATCGCCGAACTGGAGAGAGGACTGCGAGTCACTCCCAGAAGCCTAAGGGCCACGATGCCAAGCTGACATAAGACCTCAAAACTACAATAAGTCCCAGTTGCCTCTTCAACATGGGCAGACAAGTCCCAGTCACCTTTTTGGCATGGACAAACAAGTCCAATTCGCCTCTTCGGCATAGGCAAACAAGTCCTAGTCGCCTCTTCGGCATAGGCAAATCACCCCTCATGTCTAAGACATAGACAGTTAGGGTATAAACCCTACGACGTCTAGCCCAGTTCAGCATATAATAATAGGTTGGACACACTAGCTCTAAGGGACAACCGACATCTAAGCAAGTAGCCCGTGTGCAGACAGGTCGGTATATACCCTACAATGTCCGCTCACCTCGGCGTACATTATGCGAAGTTACCCTACTAGTAGTCTAACTCGGCAGCTCGACAGTTCAGGGTAACCTCCACTTGGAAAAATTCTATTTCAGTTATCCCTACTTGTAGTCCATCTCGGTAGCTCGACAGTTCGGGGTAACCTACAAATTTCTACTCCTACTTGGTTAGTCCGCCAGTTCGATGTTGTACGATTTTGACAAGTATACAGATCATGGGCAAGTAATAGTGTGTGAATAGAGTGTCGATCCCACAAGGAAGGTGTTGTCAAGTACCAAATTTTAAGATTTCTCTATTATTTAGAAATTAGAAATTCAATTCTCAGGCCAAATTAAAGAAATGATAATACAAGTAAATAGGTTTAATTCAGAATATTATAAAAAGCCTAGGATTCGGATTTCATCAAATGATTACCTATGACATACTTATGTTTTCTTAGATTGGTTTATTGTTGTAGGAATTTATGATAAGATTTCCCCAAATTATGTGAAGTTGTCTCTCAAGATACAACACATGTGTTTATGCTAACCACGTGTCTACTCTCGTGATCATGGGCAATGAACTCAAACCCATTAAGATCAATGGAAATCAGTTTAACAATCACAAAGGAGTGTTCTTATCTCTAAGCAACACATACCCTAGGTCAATTATCTCAATGAACTAGTATTATGCTTCCACTCTCGCTACTTCACACAATACCTTAATTCAAGTAATTAATGGACAATTAATTACAAGCATTAAGCCCTAAGATAAAAGATAAATCCCAACAATCAACGACCCAATCAATTAAACAAAATCTATCATAGGAAAATCAAAAGACTACATCCAAATCCTAGATCAAGAAATTTAGTTACTCATATTATTAATGAAACGAATCATTCCAACGATAAAATTTAGATTAAACATAAGTGAAATTGAATAATAACAGAGAGTAAATTTTGAAGAAAAAAAACTCTTGAATAGAAGTTGATTGAGGGGAACTCCTCGCTTGAATCTTCAATTCTCCTCTTTGTCGCCTTTCTTCTCCTCCTGGGTTGCTGACTGCTTCCTTGGAAGCTGAAGCTCTCTTGTAGGATTTTTCCTTGCTCCCTTGATTGATTGATTGTGCTAGTCCACCCCCCCCCCTCTTTATATAACTTTAGGAGGAGGGGCTGTTTCCAACTCCTTTTTGGAGTTCTTTCTCAAAAATAGAAAGTCCTAATTCCTAATGATTAGTTTATATCTAATCAGATCCTATCTCTTATCTGGTAATCTCAATCTCTTTTATCTTTCTAGAATTACATCAGAAAATTGAATCTGATAGGACTCTTTGCAGTTTCTTATTCTTGTATTCATATTGGGATTCCATAACGAATTGGGCCGCTGCAAGGCTTCTCTGTGAACTGGGTTTCTGCTGCGAATTGGGCTTCTGCTGCGAACTGGGCTTCTCTATGAATTTGCTCAGAATTCGTGCCCGATTTTGACTTTTATGCAGTCCGAATCTATCAAAACTCATAACATTAAAGTTGTAGAGCTTTTCCTTATCTTTACAATGCATCTTGAATCATCTCAATCGGAGTCCGGATGGAAGAGTTAGGATGCTCCAAACTGCTGCATCGCTACCCGAAGAAGCGGCAGTTGCAGGGGTGGGCTCCGAAGATGTTGCCTCCCTGGGCACGCGGGGTGGGGAGACTTTCTCGGATTCCTCCTCGACCAGATCGATCACGGGAGGTTGCTCGGTGGAGGGTTGCTCAGGCTCTGGGATGGCAGCCTGCGGAGACTCAATACGAGCTCTTTTGGAAGCCCACTTCTTCTTCCCCTTCTCCATGTTACCAAAGAGCTCGGTCGCAGGGATTTTCATGGTTGTTGCAACAAAAGCAAAATATCATAAACAACATCGAAATAAAATAAAGGCAATTCAACAAGTGATGACCTACTAGGACTCAGACCAGCCTGCACAAGCTTGTCTTCGATCATGTAGTCCACAAACTTGAGACCGAGCTCCACCCTAGATCGGAGCACTTCCCTTGTCTTCAGGTCCAGCCTAACATCGGAATCTTGGATGGCCGTCCTCCAGTTGGTCAGGAAAGACCACCCCTCAATGTTACGAACCACAAAGTAGCCCCTTTTCCAGGCTAGGACCTTGTTTGGGAGCTCAAGCAAGAGCTTGTAGCCCGGATGAGGGGACAGGTAGTAAGTTCGCCTGTGTTCGGGCAAAACACAGGAGGAGTTCTTCTTTATTGAGAGAATGGAAGAAAAGATATCAAGGTCAATAGGAAGGTTATAGTTGTGGAAGAGCGAGATGGTTCCTACTACGTTATGGATAGAGTTTGGGTGCAACCAATTTATGGTAATGTTAAAAAGTTTAATAACTTCGACGATCAGAGGGTGAAGTGGAAGACGAAGACCAACTGCGAGCTGCTCCTCGAAGATCACGATCTTGTCGTGACTGTACCCCCAAGGAAAGTTACCTAGGGAAAGACTATAGACAAGGTTGCTCGGAAGCCTATACCGAGCTACTAAGGACTGGAGCATGTTCACCGTCATCGTCGATGGACCATAGTTATCTGGCTACCAACCTCGATGCGAGGTGGATGCCAGACCACCTGAGGCCTCTCGCGCCTCCCAGAGTGATTCCACCTCAAGAGGACTGCAGACCACTTCTTGACCCGAAGTAGCTTCTTCGATGTGGAAATCTATGACCTGAGCCGAGGTACCCACCTCGGCCCTAGCAAATTCACTGTTCCCATCTAAGAGACTATGAAAACTAAAGCTAGACATGGAAAAGACACTGAATCAAAAAGGAGAGCTAGGGAAGACTCACCAAAGAGAGACTGAACTAAAGGAAGACACCAAACTAAAGGCATTGAGCTAAGGAACTTGAGTGCGACTTCAAACCGAAGACTAGCGAATTTATGATGAAGCAAATGAGTCTCAGGCCCCCTATTTATAGCCATTGTGTCCGAGAATCAACGGTCGAGATCGAAGCAATCCAATGGCTCCTAGGAAAACTGCTTGCGTGAACCCCAAGGTTAAAATCAGTTTAGCACATTTTTTGACATCCGTGGAGTTTTTAGATTATGTGACGTCCACACTAGACTAGACTCAACTTGGGTTATTCCTGGTTGAGCCGGGTAGCCGAATAGGTCTGACCAGCAATTTGCCCGACAAACCACCTGGACCTCGGGCCAAATCCACATGGATTCATCATGAACTCCCCGCACCGGGTAGGGACCCCTGGCTCGGGGAGTGGGGGCAATTGATGAAGGGTGATTTGGCTCGACCTAGTAAAGAGGGGACATGTAGACACAACCTGACCAAGAGATGACAACTCAGCCTGATATGACCAGTCTGCAACAAATCGAGCTCAGATATTCAACCACCTCGGGACAAGGTTACCTCGGGACGAGATCACCTCGGGACAAGGTTACCTCGGGACGAGATTACCTCGGTACAAGATCGCAACAGGATCACCTTGATTCCAAGGCACCTTGACATTCAATCCAATTCGGAACTATAAAGCATCAACTCATGGACACCGACTCAGACCACTACGTGATGATCCCGAAAATCCCTCCAATGGATTCCGAACCTCACGGGATCACGTCGCATAACGAAAAGCCTTATCTCCTCCTCGCCCGATTCGGGCGGAATCGAAAAGCCTTATTAGTTGACAATGTTATCCCCCAATTAAAGCAGAAACGTATCTCATCGTGATGAAGATCCCGGAATCGATCTGCAAAACCCGCGAGGACTCAACTATATAAGGGCTCCACCCCCGATGGTTCAAGGTACGCGTGATTTCTCTGCTCTCTAGCTCTATATATTCTCAAAGCTATCTCAGCTTGCAGCAGTCTACTGACTTAAGCATCAGCGCGACCTCATCGGGTTAGCCACCCCAAGTTCTTTGATCTTATTTTGCAGATCCACTTATCTCACCGTCTGACTGGAAGCCAGATCATCCTCCAGGAGGGAGCAATCAGATCGCATTACATCAACTAGTGAATGAACAATTCAACATCTCTCCTTCTCTTGGCACGAAATTTTGTTTGGAATAAAAAAGCGTGCAAGAAAGAAAATGAAAATAAAAATAAAAGGATGTTATTCTTGTTAGCATGACGGATCGACTCCCGGTCATTTACTTCACCGTTAATGTTATTACTAGAAATTAGAAAATCAAAAGAAAAGAAAGAAAGAGCTTTAAAGGTTAACCAAAAAAGAAGGGCATCATTGGTAATGATGAGTGTCGACTTCCGACAACAAGAAGAAATTCAAAATCAACGAGGGAAAAACTGGACCCCACTTTTTTTTTAGAATTTCTCAGATTTATGTTCTTTTTTCTCTTTACAAGTTACAGTAGCAACATGGCATAAAAAAAGAGACGATAGACGATAAAGGAATTGCCATTCTCTCTCTTATTATTTGTTCTTTTTTTCACTCTTTGTGGATCGAAATCAGATTATCAAATTCAGAGAGTAAGTGTTTCTCTCCCCATTTTTGTTTTATTTGAAAATTTGAAGAAGAATTAAGGGTAAAATAGTCTTTTTTGTCTTTCTGTTAATGGATATTAACGGTAAGGAAAGAGTTAGTCAATTGTCAGAAATAGTAAAGGTAGTTTTAGTCAATTTTCAAACAGTAAGGGTACACTTGGTCAATTAGCTAAACCATAAGGGTAGTTTAAGAAATTTACCCTTATTAATTTTATTATTATTATTATTATTATTATTATTATTATTATTATTATTATTATTATTATTATTTGATTAATTTATTTTAGTATTTAATTTAATGTTTTTGTTATATAGTAATAATAACTAAATTTGTAATTATTTAAATATTTAATAAAAAAAATCCAATTGAGTATAATTATTATATAATAGATTTGTTAATTCATATTTTGCATTTAAGAATAAGCATTAATGATTTGGCTTAACAATTTTAATGATCGTTAATAAATATTGATTCTTATTTAAGGTTTAATTACTGTGTTCGGTAATTATTATGGGGCATGCTTTGATTAAACATTAATGATAACCGATGATTGCTATTTCATTTTTTTATTATTTACTTAATTAAGTACTTGATTATTGTTATTATTGTTAATTATTTCTATAAATAATTAATTGTTATTATTATTTACTTAATCGAGTAATTTTCAACAAGTAATTATTTTATTTAATTGGAATTATTTCATTTTTTTAATTATTTATAATAGACATTTAGGGTAGGCTCTTTATTTGATTTAAGAGAGTTACCATGTTTTATCTTGACAATGACCTCATACTAAGTAAGGGGCAACTACAGTATCATTTAATTTGAAATTTACTATTTAACAATAAAAAATCAATGTTCTGTTGAGCAATCCACCCCCAAAAAAGTATCAATAACCTTGAAATCATTAATCTATTTATAAAATAGTAATTTAGATGGATGCTTACAACAATATCACCAACACTGCTTATTATTTAGGGACATATGAATGGATAAAAAATATTTAAATAATATCCATTCAAAGAGGCAAAGAAGGAAGAAAATCATTCAAAGAGCTGCTAAGAAAAACAATCCATGCCAAACAACATTTGCAGATGCATCCATCCTCTGAAGTAAGAGATGAAAAATATATGACTACAATCAAATCATCATCATGTATGGATACAATCAACTAATAATATAATCAGGACTCCAAAGCCCATCCAACTAATCACCATCATGGGACCATCCTGAGTATGGAAGTTGGTGTGTCCGGAAGCGTGTCGTTAAGCACTTCAGAACACCAGTTTAATATTTATAAAATTTTCCAACTCTCAAACAAATACTAACACAGTAAAGGAATGAAAATGGATCGTATCCATAAGGAACCGAGGGAAAAATTAATATACACTCAAATCTGGACAAGAGAACACAAGAGGGAAGTGCATAAATATAAAAATTAATTAATTAAACTGAGAAAAATATAGAATTCGAACAGTACTGAAAGTTAAAAGTGTAGAAACATAAATAAATACAAAAATAAATTAACAAAACAAATGAAATAAAAAATTATAATCCAATCAGAGGTAGTAGTCTCTGGATCTCTCCTCACCCTCAAACTTCTCGAGTTAGGCCTTCCGTCTTACCTAGCCAAATTACAAATCTGCAGAAAATAAAACAAAGATCAAACGGAATGAAAATAAATTGCAAAAAGTAAATAACGAAATTGGAATTGAAAGAACAAAAATTAAAACTAAAATAAAGTAAAAGTGGTTGGGATCTGATTCTAGACATGGCAGTAGTGGTGTTGGCAAACTGCAAGTAGGAACCCCTCCTCTTGCCTAGGAGTCCTCCTCTTCCTATACCCTTAAACTTCTCAAGATCAATCTTTTGTCTTACCTGGGGCCAAAATCCAATCCTTTTCTCAGGAGCTCTTGGGTCCTTTTTATAGAGAATTGTGGACACATCTGGGATTAGAGAGAAAGAAGGGAGCGACAGCAATGTTTTAGCAAAGTTATGGCTCCTAGGGTTAGAATGCTAAAAAGAGAGTGCCCTAGAATGGATGGTGGAGATTAGAAGGGATGGAAGATGCGGATTTAGTAATTAGGGGCAACTAGGATTTGTTAAGAGTGAAAAGAATGGGTTAAAAGGTGTCTTAGGGTTTGCTAAGGCGTGCAGAGCATGCTAATACAGTAAGAGGGGTGCCAAACTGGGTTTAGTAACTAGGAGGTGCTCTCCTGCTTTTAGTTTTTCACAAAAACACCCCCTCTCAACTGGACTTCACACCATATTCCTAAAATCTGCATTTCAGCCATGAAAACTTCCCAATTTTCCCCAGAATTTGCACAAATACCCTTAAAGGCCACAACATTGCATTTAACTAGGAAAATGGCACGTCTTGACTATTCTAAGGCCGAAAATTCCCTTAAGGCAACAAAATGCAAAGTTATCACACCCCCCAACTTAAACATTGCTAGGCCCTTAGCAGTGCAGCCTCAAAATTACACTGAGCACAAAGATCCTTCCCATCTCAAGATCATCCTGACGGAATTAGTCAAGCATCCTGATTCCAGAATTCTTAAACTTTGTATAAATCAGTGTTGGGCTTAAGGGGAAAATTTGTCATACTTTGAATATTATAGAAACTTGGCTTAAAAATCTTATATACCCTTCCATTTGCAGACTGTCTTGATAAGCTGAGATTGATTTTTTGAAATCAAGTGGGTATTCTTCTTATCATTTTTTATAGTTGATTTCTACCCCTAAACTTGATATGCATACTTATTTTTTTGTTACCTTCCATCGTTTTACGTGAATATCGACATTTGCCTTAGGTGAAGAGACCCGGTTACTAAGTGTTAGGTGATTGACTTTGGCATTCCCTTTTCGTTTGACGCAAATCTCAACACTTGACTTAGGTGAAGAGACCCGGTTACTAAGTCTAGGGTGTCTATTGACCTTTTATTCTCTTTTTCTTTTTTTTTTCTTTTTTTTTCTTTTTTTTTTTTTTTGCAATACTATGTTCAGGGAGGGTGGTTCACTATTTTTAACAATTTGAAGAATTTTTGTCTAATTTCTCCATCTTTCTCTTCTTATCTTGGCAAGGGAAAACTTGAAAGTATTTTCCAATTTCTAAACGGTTTCGACAATATTCAAATAAGACTAATTTTGACTCCTATCACTTGCTACCGATTTCTACAAAATTCAATATTCTTTTATCAGTTTCCTCAACTTTTTCTATTTGGAAATCTCTTTTAATGGAAAAAATTTTAAATTTTTAATGAAATTTTAATTCTTCATATTTAAAGGCTTAGCTTCTCTTTTTTTCATTTTTTTCTCTCTTTCCTCACCCCCCAACTTAGATGCCATTGTCCCTAATGGCATGAGTAGAATGATGCAAAAAGGATTTGGACCAAAGGGAACAATGGATAGGGTTTTCCTGAGGGGTTCAAAGTTTGCCACCTAGTCTCGAATCAAGAAAAGAAACAACAATTCTAACACGACAGACAAAAATCAACTGAAAACTACGTTGGGTTGCCTCCCAACTAGCGCTAAGTTTAACGTCTTCAGCCGGACACATTCATGCACTGTTCCTGATGAGGGCGGATTTGGCCCTCTAGTGAAATTGTGACACCTGGCACCTCATGCAAACCAAGTGCAGCCTCTTGACAACTAGGCAGCTCGGGAAGATCGGGCAACTTGGCAGAGCTTGGCAGAGCTTGCCACAGCTTGCCTCTTACAGATAGCTCGGCATGGCTCGCCACAGGCAGCTCGGTAGAGCTCGCCACAAGCAACTCGGCATAGCTCGGGGAGCTTGGCATAGGCAACTGGCCACTCCGCAGGCAGCCTGGCATCTTACGAAGAGCTCGCCACTTAGGTGCAGCTCGGCACTTACAGGTAGCTCAGCATAGGCAGCTCGGCACTTACAGCTCTGGTCACTCCGCAGGCAGCCTGACACCTTACGCAGAGCTCACCACTTAGGGGCAACTCGGCACTTACAGGTAGCTCAGCATAGGTAGCTAGGCACTTAGGGGCAGCTTGGCGTATCGTAGGAAGATCTCCTACCTGAAAACCGTACCTGACAGATTCGGAGGCTTGCGCCCACGTCTCTCGCTAGGCGACGCCGTGTCTGCCAGTCCTGAGAGTTGTCCCTTGACTGGCAGAGCTGTACTCTGCAGCAGCCGCCTACACCCGCCACCTCAGCTCTAGCAGTAATGGCTACGGTAGAGAGACAAAGGCGGTTACGCCTGACTTGACAGAGGCTGTTATGCCTGATTTGATAGGACACCACTATATAAGGACTCCGACCCCCAAAGACAAGGGGGAGATATTGAAAAAATGTAGGTAATCCTTGCTCTCTAGCTCTCTCATTTCTCTCCAAGCTCCCTATAATCAGAATGCTAACCTAGGCATCGGAGAGTCCCCGCCGGGAAAATACCTCCGAGTCCTCTGATTCAGTTCTCACAGGTTCCTCAGCTCCCACCACCTACAAAGAGGAGGAAAAGATGGAGTTCTTGCATGTCCCTCAGCTCCCACCGCCTAGAAAGGAGAGGAGATCACCTCATACAGAGGGCAATCGGGTTGTGCTAAACCAGGGAGCTCCACCATCCTCTGAGTTACAGGCTGCCTAGGAGCAGGTCAAATGACGAGTCCACCCAGGTAACTCACCGCCAGGGAGCTCCTCACCAGGTAGCTCACTGCTAGGGAGCTCGTCACCAGGTAGCTCACCGCCAGGGAGCTCATCACCAGGTAGCTCATCGCCAAGGAGCTTGTCACTAGGTAGCTCACCGCCAGGGAGCTCGTCACCAGGTAGCTCACCACCAGGGAGCTCGTCACCAGGTAGCTCACCACCAGGGAGCTCGTCACCGAGTAGCTCACCACCAGGGGCTCACCACCAAGGAGCTCATCACTAGGTAGCTCATCACTAGGTAGCTCACCACCAGGGAGCTCGTCAACAAGTAGCTCACCACCAGGGAGCTCGTCACCAAGAAGCTCACCACCATGGAGGTCCACCATCCTCTCTTGGGAGCAAGTCAAATGGCGAGGCACTTAGCCAAAAAAAAATTTGTACATGACCAGAAACGGTTACATCAATTCCCATCTATACTCAACAACTCACTTTCATCTTCCGACATATAGGGTTTAAATTGGGCTAACCACGGGGTAGACAGGGCCTCCAAAAGATCATCAATTATATCCACTTGCACTCATCTTCCCTTGGATTTGGATACTTAGAGGCACTAAAAATATTTAACCGGACTTTCTGCTCCCCTGATGAAATGTCCATTTGTCCCGATTTACAGTTGAGATTTGTATCTGTCGTTTCTAGAAACGGGCATCTTAAGATTATTGGGATGCAGTTCAATTCCTCGATTAGGGTCATGTCTAGGATAAAATCCAATGGGAAGTGACTACCCTCTACCCTAACCATGACATCGTCAATAACACTTCGAGGAGTGTTGACTGACTAATTAGCGAGTTACAGAATTTTTGGGGTTGATTTTAACTCGCCGATCCTAAACCTATCATAAATAGATGGAAGCAGATTTATACTAGCCCTAAGCTCCACTAGTGCCCAATCGAAGGTGATTCCAGTGATGACACATATTATGAGAGAGCACTAAGGTCTTTCATTTTCCGGGGGAGTTGATTTAGGAGAGCTGCACTAACATTTTCCGAGAGCATCATTTTTTGTGGGGCTGATCGTGGCTCCATAATTTGAATACACAGCTCTTTCAAGAACTTGGTATAGGTCGGGACATGTTGGATCGCATTGAGGAGAGGGAAGTTAATATGGACTTCCCTGCTCTCCTCGTTGTGACCCTCTTTGTTCTTTAGCACCGGCCCGACTGCGAGTGCAGTTGGAAAGAGAACTACGGGTTGGTTTACTATAGGCTCTTCTTCTAAAGTTTCCTCCCCTTCTTCTTTTCCCCTCAACTTAGGGTCTTCCTGCTCTTTTTCTTCTTCTTCAAGTTTCTTTTTCTCACACAGGTCCTATAAAATCCTCTCACCCCTTAAGGTTATAATAGCCTTGGTATTTTCAAGCTGAGGGTTCTTAGGAGGTGGTTGAACTTGTTGTGGAGGAAAACCCGGTGGATAATTTCTAGGACTCACAACTGGTTGACTTGGTAATTGCCCTACTCCTCTCCTCTTCTTGGCTTCGGCTAGCTGTTGATTTAGGATCATTTGTTGAAGCTTCATGAATTGGTCATCGATGATACAGGTTTGAGGAGGTTGTGAGTAAGCCTTATACAGTTGGTCTGGTTGGTTCCTAGGGTACACTTGCTGGAATGAACTTTGTACTTATGGCCTTTGAAATTGTTGGGCCATGGAGTTATATGGATGATGATACTACTAGGACTATGTATGTGTTTGACATGGTTAAGCCGGTTGAGTCCCAGGGTAATCTTTGTACTCCCAGTGGGTCTGGGCTTCAGACCATTAAGAGTGCATATCTGGCAGGGGGTTTCTTGGGCTTGGGCCCTGTAAGTGAAGTTGGGTTGATTTTCCCACCTAGGGTTATATGGGCTAAAGAATGTGTAAGCATTGGGTTGAAAAAATCTGTTGGCCGCATGTACTTGGTTTTGATTGACTGGTTGACATGGGCCCGCCGCAAGGCACTGGCTGACATGATGGGTCGGGGTTGCACAGATGGAATATGATGGATATGATGACAAGGTTGGGTATGGGCCTTTGTTGATGACGTGCAAGGACTTCGTCAAGTCTTTGGGCCATACCATTAATCTTGTCTAGTTGTCGAGACACATGGTTCCAATCTATTTGTGGCTCAGGTTGGAAGTAATTTCTCATTCCACAAACTCTGGTCATTGAATTCATTTGATTTTAACCCCCTTTTTCTTCTTTTTTTTGAAATTTTAAATTTAAATTTTGAATTTTAATTTCAATTTTAGATCTTGAAATTTAAATTCTGAAATTTAAACTCAATTTTGATTTTTTAAATTTTCTTAATTTGAAATTTAAATTTTTGAAATTTAAATTCAAATTCAAATTTTAAAATTTAAATTCCTAAAATCTAAATTCAAGTTGGATTTTTTAAATTTTTTTTTCTTTTTTTTAAGGCAAACAAATCAACCACACGACCTAGGGGTTGACCCAGGGTTCCTAAACTAGTGGTTCAACCAATGTGAATCCTTTTAGGTTCACTTGGAATTACACCCCCGGCAACGGCGCCAAAAACTTGGTGTGTCCGGAAGCATATCGTTAAGCACTTTGGAACACCAGTTTAATATTTATACAATTTTTTGACTCTCAAACAAATACTAACGCAGTAAAGGGATGAGAACGGGTCGTATCCACAAGGAACCGAGGGAAAAATTAATATACACTCAAATCTGGACAAGAGAACACGAAAGGGAAGTGTATAAATATAAAAATTAATTAATTAAATTGAGAAAAATATAGAATTCGAACAGTACTGAAAGTTAAAAGTGCAGAAACATAAATAAATTAACAAAAGAAACGAAATAAAAATCTGTAATCCAATCAGAGGCAGCAGTCTCTAGATCTCTCCTTCCACCCTCGAACTTCTCAAGCTAGGCCTTCCGTCTTACCTAGCCGAATTGCAGATCTGCAGAAAATAAAACAAAGATCAAACATAATGAAAATAAATTGCAAAAAGTAAATAACGAAACTGGAATTGAAAGAACGGAAATTAAAACTAAAATAAAGTAAAAGTTGTTGGAATCCGATTCAGAGGTGGTAGTAGTGGTGTTGGCGAACTATAAGTAGGAACCCCTCCTCTTGCCTAGGAGTCATCATCTTCCTCTACCCTTGAACTTCTCAATATCAGTCTTCCGTCTTACCTAGGGGCAGAATCCAACCCTTTCTCAGGAGCTCTTGGATCCTTTTTATAGAGAAGGGTGGACACAACTGGGATTAGAAGAAAGAAGGGGCGGCAACTATGTTTTAGCAAAGTTATTGGCGCCCTAGGGTTTCCGATGGAGGGTTAGGATGGTTTTGGGGTGATCCTAAGGCTAAGAATAAAAAAAGAGGTAGCCCAATATTATGTAGGGCTGAGATTTAATGGTTAAAGGTTGAATGGTGAAGATTAGAAGTTAGGTGGCTCCTAGGGTTAGAATGCTAAAAAGAGAGTGCCCTAGAATGGATGGGGGAGATTAGAAGGGATGGAAGGTGAGGATTTAGTAGTTAGGGATGGCTAGAGTTTGTTGAGAGTGAAGGGAATGGGTTAAAAGGTGCCCTAGGGTTTGCTAAGGCATGGGGAGCATGCTAATACAGTAAGAGGGGCGCCAAACTGGGTTTAGTAGCTAGGAGGTGCCCTCCTACTTTTAGTTTTTCACAAAAACACCCCCTCTCAACTGGACTTCACACTATATTCCCAAAATTTGCATTTCAGCCATGAAAACTTTCCAATTTTCCCCAAAATTTGCACAAATACCCTTAGAGGCCACAACATTGCATTTAGCTAGGAAAAAGGCATGTCTTGACTATTCTAAGGCCAAAAACGCCCTTGAATTGATGCCCTTAAGGCAACAAAATGCAGAGTTATCAGAAGTCACCTCCAAGTTAGGTGGCAACACTTCTTTTGCTCAATCATGGTTATGGATTTAAGTCTAAGCTCCCCACAATGCAAGTAGACTAGATAGAATTTTTCTTTAGGAAAAAAGCAGGGAAACCTGTACATAACCTAATGGTATATTTGAATTATGGGAATTGGGAGATAGAAATAGGAAATGTAGGTTGAAATTATAATTTTGGGCATGTTGATGTGTCAAATTCAAGTCAATTAGAATACTCAGAGAATTTTAGTTCATTCATTTAGTGGTAATTTGAATTGTTTTTTATTACATGTCTTTATTGAGTAATATAGATTTATAATTACGGAATCAGTAATAATAATAAGTATATTATATTTATTATTATTAAATAATATTATATTCTTATTATGTGTGTATTGATTTTGAAATAAGTAATATTGAATTATTATTATTATTTATCTTTATTTTTATTTTTATTTTTATTTTTATAATGAAGTAATTAATTTGTTATAATTACGATTTTTAGTTAATTCTTGAAATAGTAATTTCTTTTATAATTCTTTTAGTTTAAAAATAATGAATAATTGAAAGTTTAGAATTTAACTTTCACTAAATGAAATATTTATTGGACAATAATAATAGTATTAACTATAATTACTTATAATAATAAAGTAAATAAGAAACACTAATTATATATTTATAAAATAAATAATATGAATTAATATAAATATAAAATTACTATATCCCAATTAATAATTAACATTATTAAAATACTTATAAATTATCATTAATTAATTAACATTCTAAAGTAATAATTATCGTTGGCATAATTAAGGAATTAATTTTTAGTAAGTAATTATAACAAGTAATTAATTTTTATCAGAAATCATAATTATTGATAATAATTGTATAATTAATAATTTCATATAAATGTATGAATTATAATTTCTGATAATAATTCTAATATAAATAATTAACATTAAATATTTATTTTCAAAATAATTAATATGAGTTAATATAAATATAAAACGATTCCTTTTGAATTATTAATTACCATTAATAATTAAAAAATGGTTAGCATTGCAAATAAAAAATTATTTGTATTTTTTCAAAAAAAAAACTTATTGAACATAAAAAACCAATTATTCAAAAATAAGGTTGTTAAATCAAAGATTAATTAAAATTATTGAATAAATAATAATTTTAAGAAATTAAAATTAATAATTAGTTGTCTGTCCGAATTAAGATGGGTAATTTCAGCAAGAATCGAGCAAGGGCAAGTGAGCACGACTTCAAATTGCTTCTTCTACCAAGAAGCAATATCAAGAACACTTCTTGATCAGATCCACAAGTTGAGATCGAACTAGGTAAAGCGGCAATAACAGGGAAGAATTTTGTAGTTTGTTGTTGTGTAAAATCTAAAGAATTTTCCCCCTATTTATAGCCTTCTCTAGATCAGCCTCCAAATCTAATAAGGAGAGAGTCTCCTAATCCAAATCTTATATTTGGATCTGGACTCTTAAATGGATAAGACTTATCTTATCCTTCAGTTAATCCTAATCAGTTTAAAACTGAATTCGCCCCCTTTTAATTAACTAATTTAAGCCCAGTTTGAATTGGGCCTTAGGCCCATTATGCTTATGTGCTCACTTACTCTTTAACCTGTTGCCCAGTTGGCTCTCTTTGTATGGCATGGGACCTTAACATTGATCTACGCATCAGCCACGTGGGTTCAGCCTAGCCTTTTTTACAAGGCCTGTCCAAATTCACTATAGGAGACAATGAACCCCTGAGTCCATCACCATGGGCTCTTAACGGGCCCAACATTTACATTAAATGATTCTTGGCTCCAGCCCCTTATGAAAACCCAAGAACTGTGGGCAGATGCAAGATTATCCCATCAGGTATTATCCTTAATGGTCTTACACTTGACCTCTCAACCCATAATGGTCATACACTGCCCGACAAGAGAGGACCTCTCCCTCGGCTACAAGGTACAGTGTTGCACTCTCTACTCACATGGATCCCAGGAATTAAAACCGTTTGCAAACATTTTGAAACCATAATATATAGATATATGTATATCTCTATATAAATATATTTTGCAAACACAAATTTCAACATTTGAAATCAACTGCCGGCAATTTAGGTTTCCATCAGAGAGAGTGCATTCCCCGATCATTCACTTTGTCCAACAAAGGGGCTGATCCTGTCACTATGATCACCCACTCAGGTGAATTCTTCAATTGTCCCAACATACCCAGGTTTTGACCCCCTCTAAGGATCTCACTGATTGGCATATCAAAGACAGCCCAATCCGACACCTAGTGCAATACCATAATCGAGTCTAAGGGTCAGGTGTAGCATTCCAATTTTGCCCATCTATCTCCAAGGTCTAGGTCAATACTAGAATTTGGTTTGGTTTAGGTTTTAAGAAAACTCACATTGCATGTACCTCAGGTCTCACCCTGGCAGTTAAGATAAGCCACCCCAACCAACTTGGCGGCACATCAGTGTCATCCTTGGTAGGATAAATCTCCCCAAATCAATCCAATGGCTGTGAAGATTCTAAACCAACACGAGTCTCATAAGTGTCCAGTTTAAGGGTATTACACAAAAACACACCACAATGGCATGAATCAATTATGTACTTTATTCATTAATCTAATTGGAGCTAAGGACATAACTGTCTAACATCTCCCACTTGCACTTAGTTCCAATCGAGTATAAGCCCAAGTCCTAGAATTTCTCTGTGTTTTTCAAACACTTTCTGTGTCAATGGCTTAGTCAATGGGTCTACCACATTCTTCGCCGATGCTACCTTTTAACATCAATCTCCCATAGATCCAATGTTGTCACACAACAGTGGAATGGGTGATGTGCTGAATTCCAAATTCCAGAATGAACACCTTCATTCATTAGGCAGCCTCACTTACGGCAACGTGCCCGGCTTAGGTTGTGGACTATTTTTCTTACTATGCAAGACCCCACCGTAAAGATGTAACCAAATGTAGACATTCTACCATTTGGATCTGATTGGCAGTTAGTATTAGCATACCCGACAATCTGTAGTGAACTACCATCAAATACCAGACAAAACTCTTTTGTCCTTCGAAAGTATTTCGGTATGTTCTTCACAGTTGTCTAGTGTTCCTATCTTGGGTTAGGCTGGTATCTACTTACCACACTCACTGCCTGAGCAATGTTAGGACAAGTGCACAGCATGGCATACATGATACTCCCTACGGCTGAGGCATAGGGAATCTCCTTCATGCCCTCAATCTCCTCGGGAGTCTTGGGAGACATATCCTTAGAGAGAGTGATCTCGTGCCTAAAAGGAACATTTCCTTTCTTGGAGTTCTCCATACTGTATCTTTTGACTATTTTGTCAATGTAAATAAATTGGGATAATCCTTTGATCTATCTCTATAGAGTCGAGGTCCCAAGATATAGATGGCTTCCCCAAGATTTTTCGTGGATAATTATTGTAAAAGCCACACTTTCACCACAGTTAACATTCTTACATCATTCCCAATTAGTAGAATATCATCTACATACAGAACCAAGAATGTAACCTTATCCCCATTGGTTTTCTTGTAAACATAAGCTTCATCCAAATTTTTCTCAAAGTCAAACTGTTTGACAATAGAGTCAAACTAAATGTTCCAACTCCTAAAAGTCTGCTTCAGTCCATATATGCATCGGTTGAGATTGCATACCATGTGTTCTTGACCCGCAACAATGAATCCTTGAGGTAGCTGCATATAGATATATTCAGTAAGATCTCCATTCAAAATGCAGTTTTGAAATCCATTTGCCAAATCTCGTAGTTATGGTATGCTGCTACAGCTAGCAAGGTCCTAATAAACTTCAACATAGCCAGCGGCGAAAAAGTCTCCTCATAGTCGATTCCCTCTTTTCGAGTGTATCATTTTGCCACAAGACAAAATTTATAAGTCTGAATGTTACCATCTGGGCCCTTCTTTCTCTTGTAAATCCACTTGCAACTAATTGCTTTCACCCCAAAGGGTGGGTCTACAAGAGTCCAGACCTTGTTGGTCTCCATCGAGTCCATCTTGGCTTTCATGGCATCTACCCACTTCAGAAAATTTATGTCCAACATAGCTTCCGCATAAAGCTTGTGGGACATCTCCCACTACTCCTAGGCTCTCCTCATCAAGAACAACTTCTTGCTGAAGATTCTCCAAGATGTAATCTTCTTCTAAGAAATAGGAATTTCGATTGCAAAACACCTTTTGTTCTTTTGGATCATAGAATAGGTAACCTACAGAGCATTTTGGGTAACCTACAAATAGGCAACAGTTGGTCTTAAATTCCAATTTGTCTGCACTTATTCTTTTAACGTGTGTAGGATAACCCAAATCTTCAAGTGTCTTACACTTAGTTTCTTACTGGTCCAAAGCTCATAGAGAGTCTTTGGAACAGATTTAGTTGGAACCCATTTCAACACGTAAATCGTAGTCTCCAATGCGTATCCCCAAAAGGATGTAGGTAATTCTAAATGGATGAGAAGTGATCGGACCATATCTAATAGGGTCCGTTTCCTCCTCTCCAACATACCATTTAACTGTGGTGTAGAGGGAGGGGTTAATTGTGATACTATCCCATTATCCTTTAAGTAGTTCATGAATTCATCATAGAGATATTCACCACCTCGATCTGATCGAAGGGCTTTAATTTCTCTCCCTAACTGTTTCTTGACTTCTTTCCTGAACTCCTTGAACTTTTCAAAGGTTTTAGACTTATGTCTCATTAGGTACACGTAACCATACCGAAAATAATCATCAGTAAAGGTTACGAAATAAACATACTGATTACATGTCCTAACATTCAAAGGACCACATACATTAGTATGTATCAGGTCAAGTGTGCCTGTAGATCTTTCAGGCTTACCGTTAAATAGTCGTTTCGTCATCTCACCCTAAAGGCAAGGTTCACAGGTTAGAAGATCTTCTACAGTTAGAAAATCCAAAGGATCATCCTTTACTAGCCTTGTGATACGATCTATATTAATGTGTCCAAGTCAGTAATGCCACAGGCATGTGGGACTAACTGTATTACGAATTCTTTTCTTGGGGATTATTTACGACGTAGTTTCGGTAATGTTAGGAATTTATTATTCTTCATAGAGGAATGGAGAACATAAAGACCATTCTCAAGTTCTCAATATGCTAGGAATTTGTTATTCTGTTTAATAAAAGCCGCATTACTAAACAAAATAGAATAACCATTCATGCACAACTTTGAGACAGAAATCAAATTTCTTCTTAAATTAGGTACAAAAAGACAATCTTTCAATACAATAATCCCTTCTCTAAAAACTAATTCTATAGTGCCTATGGTCATAGCTACAACAGTTGTAGAAGTCCCCAAGTAAAGTGTCACTTCTCCATCACTCAGTCTTCTTCTTATCTTGAACCCCTGCAGTGAGTTACACGCATAAGTCAAAGCCCCGGAGTCAATACACCAGGAAGCAGAAGTGACCAACAGATTGGTCTTTATGATGAAAGAATCAAACATACATTGTTTCTTAGTCTCTAGGTATTAAGGACAATTCCTCTTCCAGTGGCTGGTCTGCTTGCAGAAGTGATAGGAATCTGATACCTTGTCTTTCTTCTACTTTTTGGTTTTGCTACCCTTCTTCTGAGCCTTCTTTTTAGCATTCCGCTTTTTCTTGCTTGATTTGCCACATTCAACAAGCATGGCTATCGGCTTATCCTTCTTAATCAGTTCTTCAGCCCTCTACAACATATTGTTGAGTTCCTGAAAGCTAACGTTTAGCTTATTCATGTTGTAATTCATGATAAACTGATTGAATGACAGAGGCAAGGAATTGAAAACAGCATCAATTTTGGTGTCATGGTCTATCCTTGACCCGAGAGCTTCTAGTTCATTGATATAACTCATCATCTTTAGACAACAGTCATGAACTTGTTGATTTTCGGTCATCTATGCGATCATAAACAATTTTAAGACCTCCTGTCGATTAGAATTGTTCTGCTCTTCCTACATAGTCTACAGACTATCCAATATATCCTTGGACACTTCGATCTTATCAAATTGTTGTTGTATCGGATTGTCTAAAGAGGCTATAATATAACACTAGGTAAGTGAAGTTTTCTCTTCCCATTCTTGATACTCTCTTCTTCTTCTGGCCTCAGAAGACCTGTCACCAGGACGATCTAGAACGGGGTTCTTAGCAATTTTGTCCAATTTCTCAGTTGTCGGAACCAACATAAGGTTTCGGAACCAGTCAACATAATTAAAGCCCTTGAGTTTGTTATCATCCAACAACTTGGTGAAGTTTCCATTTGCCATTTCTGGTAAAGGCAAAGTGGATTTATAAGTCCACAACCTAAATTGATTCATGTCATCACATAGAAAGGGCTTTTAATCTATGTTCCATTTCCATTTTGGGCATCTCTGATATTTCCTCCAATCTCAGTAATGGAGACATTTGTGTCTCCGGAAATGTGGAAAACCACATGGGGTGCATGGAGCCAACTGTTTCAGCTGCAAAACCCCACCACCTTCTGTGAAAGATCTTATCCACTCATCTTATGAGCTTTCCCTTTGGCCTCTATCAGACAAGGTTCATAGCCATTTTATGTTAAACCTTTCTGTCAAGTAAATGTTCACCCATCATGTTCGTGAACGCCAAGGTACCATGAGAAAGTCTTCCATTTTAAGATAGGCCTCTCCCACATCGGTCTATGACGCCCCTATCATCTTATAAAGCAATACAACCAACTGCATTAGCAGATGGATAACCCAATTTTATGGTGCATCTCCACCCACCAATACAACCAAACTTCATACTAATGATGGAAGGCCTTTAGAGAATTCATCATATAAAATTCCCTATCACATGCACTTATATTTACTGGAGGGAACGAAAATGATAACTCTCTAGATCTGATTTAGGTCAAACCAAAGTGGCTCTCACTGACTTTCATAAAGTCATATTCAAAATGGGCCCAAAATGGCTAGGGTTCTGGGGTGTTCATCTTGGGGAGAAACTGAAGCGGGCCCCACTGAGAAAGGAGATCATCCAATGGTCTTAAGGGCACCATGGCAATGATGTACATTCAACCATGGTGTTCAAAAGAGCTACTATCAAATTAACATGGGCCAAGTACTTATGGCCCATGTACGTAGCACATCACATCACATACATCACATGCATGAAATCCATAATTGATCCGATCAATTAAATAACTATAAAACCCATAATTAAAATTTAAAAACCTTTTCAGCCCATTTAAAGTCTGTAATATTATCAAATAATATTATCTAGGTATATGCTGAATTGGGCTAAAGCAATTTTAACAAATTAAAACAAGGTTTTACAGAGGTGGGCCAAATTGCATCTTGTAATTAGCCATCAAACCCTCAACCCATATATGGAATTTTAGGGTTGTGAACAGCCTCCATCGAACCACAGATTCAGTCCAACCAGTTTGGTCCAATATGGTTTTTATGGGTGTAGGGTTTGGTGTTTAATTCAAGATTCAATTCAAGAAGATGATCTGAAAATTAGATATGGCTAATAAATGACAATCAAAATCAGCAAACAAACATATCAGTGGGTTGTTCATGTGGATCCAAACCTGTAAGAAAAAAAGTTGGTCGCAGCTTGCAGATTCAATTTTTGCGAATCTCAGATCACAAATTTCTTATTTGTGCAAGTTTTCTCCTCCATGCGAACCAGCTTCTTCTTCAATGAAATAAAATAGAAAAAACCTAACTTTTCTATTAAATTAAATCTGAATCAAATATTATGCATTCCGTCTAAAAAATAAAAAAAAATATTTACAGACTAAGAATGAATAATACAATAGTTGCATAGATTCATTGCGCCAATAAAAGATTTCGATGTCCACCATACGAACAGCCCAAAATCCAAGAAATATAAATAGAACAATTCTAAATGTATATCAGATTAATAAAGATTTAATTTTCAAATCATTTGCCCAAAACTAGGAACCTATTTCCCAGCAAAAAATGCTAACTGCGCAAATCGGGTAGAAGGCGTTCTACCCGATTTGCGCAGATCCAGATCTGATCTAATTTGGTTCAAGACTTGAACCTAGCTCTAATACCACTGAAGGGATGGGAAATCCATCATATGGATGGCTGAACCCTACAGGAAGGTTGGGAAAATTTTCAAAAATTTATTCATCTCCCATCCGGGAATCGTATTCCCTAATTTAGAAAACCGTATTTTCAAGGTTCGTTCTTGAATCCAAAACTGGACCAGATTTAGAACCAATAGGAAGTGAGGGATATACCTGATACGAAGTAGCAGTAACTCCCAACGCAGGTGTTCACGCCTAAAGAAAAAGACCAAAACTCGCTTCCACTGAAAATGACACAGTGTGTAGTGAAGCAAGATCAACGGGATGGTTCTTCAGCAAGAACCTGAATTCTTCAACAAGAATCGAGAAAGGGCTGGTGAGCACACCTTTTGATTGTTTCTTCTACCAAGAAACAATATCAAGAATTCTTCTTGATCAGATCCACAAGTAGAGATCGAACTAGGTAGGGCGGCAATAACTGGGAAGAATTATGAAGTTTGTTGTTGTGTATAATCTGAAGAATTTGCCCCCTATTTATAGCCTTCTCTGGATCAACCTCCAAATCTAATTAGGAGAGAGTTTCCTAATCCAAATCTTATATTTGGATTTGGACTCTTAAATGGATAAGACTTATCTTATCCTTCAGCTAATCCTAATCAATTTAAAACTGAATTCGCCCTCTTTTAATTAACTAACTCAAGCCTAGTTTGAATTGGGCCTTAGGCCCATTAAGCTTATGTGCTCACTTACTCTTTAACCTGCTGCCCAGTTGGCTCTCTTTGTATGGCGTGGGACCTTAACATTGATCTACACATCAGCCACTTAGGTTTTCATCAAAGAGAGTGCATTCCCCGATCATTCACTTTGTCCGACAAAGGGGCTGATCTTGTCACTATGATCACCCACTTAGGTGAATTCTCAGACTATCCCAGTATACCCAGGTTTTGGCCCCCTCTAAGGATCTCACTGATTGGCATATCAAAGACATCCCAATCCAACACCTAGTAACATTCCAGTTTTGCCCATATATCTCCAAGGTTTAGGGCAATATAGGAATTTGGTCCGGTCCAAGGTTTCAAGAAAAACCAAACTACATGTACCTCATGTCTCACCCTGGCAGCTGAGACAAGCCACCCCAACCAACTTGGCAACACATCAGTGTCAGCCTTGGCAGGATAAATCTCCCCAGATCTATCCAACGATTGTGAAGATTCTAAACTAACACGAGTCTTATAAGTGTCCAATTTAAGGGTATTACACAGAAACATACCATAATGACATGAATCAATTATGTACTTTATTCATTTACAATAAATGTCAAAAGATACATCAATCTGATTGTTGCTAAGGGCATAACTATCTAACACTCATTGCTAACTTAAGCATCAGAGTACCCATCCCGAGTACTCTAACAGTTTTCTTGCAACTCGGCCTACCGACCTAGTCAGTCTGTCATTCGAACTATCCTCTAGTAGGGAGCACCAAATCACACACCATCAATTGGCATCGTCTATGGGAACCACAACATAAAATATAAGTTCTCACATACTCTCTGATTTAAGCAATGGCCTCAACAAGCAACAACAATGTCAACATCGCTGACAACATCCAAGTTGAAGGCACTTCGATTGGGGAGCAAAATCAATCTATTCAAAATGCCACAACGCAAAACATTAAGATAGGGCAAATTTCCATGCTCGGATTGTAGATGCCGCAACCACCACAGGAGCCACAACAACAGGTCATTAGTCATGTCCCTACACCAATAGTGAACTTGAACTAGCAGCCCAATGGCCTGAACCAGAACCAAAACCATGTGTCAGATCCCCTCTGCCAGTAGAATGCCCATCATAGCAACTAGAGTCAGATGCCCAGGATCATTAACTTGGAGAGGACCTGCACCTAGGAAGCTCGGGACTCCACCTACGTCCCAATAAAGGAAACTAGTCAGGCTACCTCCTCAGTCAGGCCTACCAATAATGATTCCACTAAGGGGTCCCAAAGGAGACGTCATAGATGCACCAGACGTGAACCAGGGAAAAGCTGCTTCACCCTAAAGGATGAGGAAGAGGCAAAGACTAGGCTGCCAAGTACATCAAGGCAGAGGAAGCACTCGGTTCCAGAAGCAAGCCGAGCGGGAAGAGGAAGAGATTGGAAGATGACCAAGGTAGCAATAAGCAGTAGAAGAAAAGTATGTCACCCAGGCGTGGTAGGTTTCCTTGCAACAGGTGTAGTAGGTCTCCCTTCCACAGAACCAAATCTCCCTAGAGAAGCAGCAAGTCACTAGGTCGATACTCCCAGATTCCACCGATAAAGACAAAGAACTACACTCCTCTCAATGCCAGAAGGGACTCAGCCAACTACCTAAAGTGGCCACCTCCCCTGAAGGGCAACCCATCCAACCAGAACCAAGACAAATATTGCCACTTCCACAGAGAGCAAGGACACGACACAAAAAACTATCGAAATCTAAAGAGATGAGATCAAAGAGTTGATCCAGAGGGGATATATGAAAAAGTTTATCAAGAGAGATGACCATGACCGACATGCCAACCAGCCAAGAAGAGAAGAGGCTCCGTTGAGGAGAGAGCAGCCCTTGCGTGAATAGCAACAGAATGACCACCCGGTTTGTGGAGTCATTAACATGATCACGGATGGGTCTATAGTCGCAGGCTGTAGCACCTTGGCCATTCAAACCTCCACCCATGAGCTAGAGCATGAAGAGGAGAACCCACCAAAATGGCTCCGCATCAAGGAGGTGATCTATTTCACCGAGGACGACACATCCGGGGTCCATTACCCTCATGATGACACCCTTGTAGTCAAACTCATCATCCACGACTTTGATGTGAAGTGTATTCTTATGGATTCTGACAGCTTTGCTAACATTCTGTTCCTAGGAGCGTTTGAGCAGATAGAGTTGTAGAAAGGCATAGATTTTGGTCCGCCTATTACTCCAGGCTAGTCCTCACTAGGTTGGATGTAGTTGAAGATATTGGGTATCTAGTATGTCGTGATCAGGTCAATGATTTCCTCACCAACTATCTTAGTAGGCCCGAACTGAGATCTCATATTGGGTTGGTGTTCGGAGGTGGAGGTCCCTCTTTGGGAACCTCATCACTCTTGAGCCAAGGTCCCCGCCTCGGATCAAGTGGCCTAGTGGTACTCCCTCTCTAACTCACTCGAAGACATAATTTAAAACAAAGGGAAAGGACTCACTGACATGACCATGGAAAGTAAACCGACCTCGCTAAGTGTTACCAACCTCGCCGAGCAAGATAGACCTCACCAAACAAGAATTGACCTCACTTGCTCTCACTGAACTCTCTGATCTCTCACTCTACTGCTCCGCAAAAGACTCCAAAAATAGTAAAAATATGACCCTTCAGGGGGGCCCTATATATAGGCAAGGGACTCAAGTAACTAACGTCCAAGATGCTCTCAATCCAATGGTTCGAAGAGACACCCCGCTTCAAGTTCCGAGGAAGAATTCAAAATTCAAATATGCACACTCAATTCAAAGTTTAAATTTGCCCCGCAACGTTTGCTCACCCAACATGCTCTATCGACCGGTTCAGGCAAGAGATTGAACTGACAATAGTGAACCTACTGAACCCAGTCACCTTGGCCTAGAGACCTATAGCAAGCTACTTCCTTCACCGAACCGACTTTAACTTGGGAGTGGGGGCAATTGATGAGGGGGAATTTGGCCCTCTAGTGACATCATGCCACGTGGCACTTCCGAATCATTGCTTAACACCTCGTCACCATGTAGGCAATGACTTGCCTTTGCCTAGATCATAGACTCCACTTTGGAGCCACCTTGGATGCACCTCAAACACATCGTGCATACCATGAGAGTGTACCCACGCCACCAAGGCAAGGCCAATATATAGTCACCTCGACGTAAGGGGAGACATCCCACCAAGGTCCAGCTGGCAATCAACCTAACATGGTGACCGGCCTCTCCTGCATGTGCCTTATCATCCCTAGATCCTCTGGGATCACATAACCCCCCCCCCCAATGGAGCTGATTCCCATGCCGCCCGCTTCGAAAGCAATCGGATAAGCTTTATCACTTTACACAGAAACTGTCTCCGAGCATGAAACCACCTCCAAGCATGGTAGGCAAATAAGTCATGTCCTCCCGGAGATCTCGGGCGTGCTACGTGAAGCTCACGACTACTTGCACCTATATAAAGGCACCCCCTTCGATTAGAGGAGGTATGCGTAATTTATCACTCACTGATCTCTTGCTTTCTCCCTTTCTAGCTCTTAAAGTACATTCATCGCTAACTTAAGCATTGGAGTGCCCACCTCGGGTAAAGCACCCTGGTTACTCTGATAGTTTTCTTACAACTTGGCCAGCTGACCTAGTCAGTCCATCATCCAAGTTGTCCTCTAGCAGGGAGCACCAGATGGCACACAATCACAATCCATATTAATTTTCATTAACTCATTTGGCCAAAATTTCAAGAGTTCAACAACAAAAAATTTGTGAAATTCTTGGTTTCCCATCCAATAAGTAACAAACACATAAAGGGTATCGAGTAATATCGACCCTTGTGTAACTATTTATTTGGAACTCAAGTAGAAATTTGTAGTTTCACTCAAAAAAAATGTGGAAAATCGTAGGACTCTGTCAAAAATATTTATTATGTTTGTGCCCTGTTTTTTTTTTATTGTTACCCACTTCAAATTGGAGAACACAACAAAAGCAAAATTTTATAGTAGTTTTTTGTTGAAGTGTAGGGGCGATATAGACCTGATTTATATTCAACTTATTGGTCCGAATATGAGTTATTTAGTTTGAAGGTTCTTCTATACATCTTAAAGAGGTCAAGAGGTTTTGAATGTTTTGGGATTTAAGCTTTAAGGTTTATGTGAGAGTTGTATATCTTTTGGCTTGAAAGAGAGGTCAATAGGTTTTTAGGGTTTTGAGATTTAAGGTTTATGTGAGAGTTGCATGACCCGGTAATCTTCATTGTTTCTTTTGCCCATGGATGTAGGTTATAAATCGAATCACATAAATCTTTATGCTTTATTTCTTACTTCTCTTTATTATGTTTTACTTTATTTTGTTGTGCCATTCGATTCCATATTTATGGATTTTACGCAATAATGCCTCGGTTAATTAGGCACATCAAAAAGAGGGGAAAAAAACATAGAAGATCATCTTAAAGTATGAACTTGCAGTGACTTTGCTTTTACAAGATACATTTGCCTGCCTTCACCAAGATATACGAAACACAACACTCTTATCTTCGTCAATCGGTTTTAACTGAGACAACTCCATTTTGCACTGAACTCATTTGTCGAACCAATAGAACCACCTTGCAAGCAGAGATCTGACGCCCCAACCAATAATGGTGCTTCAACAATCAACACCATCACCATGTTTTGCTGCTTAAGCTTCAATAATGAATCCATACTCCTTGCTAGAAGTTGTCATTGGCAATGGAGATTGAATATGGTATTAAAGTATGGATAAGAACATTTTTCACAACTCTTGGCCACTTTGTTTTCCAAAACAAAAACAATTGCCACGTTCAACAAAACAACCCTTTCCTTTTGGTGTATTTTCTCCTTGATCATCATAATTTATCACAAGTGAAAGATACATGTATAGATGTATGAATTCATCAGTACTTTACCAAAGCCAAAAATAAAATGTAATGCAAGTGTTACAAAGAATAATCAACTTCTTTTCACCAGACCCAATAATAGGTTATACCAATTTATTCCTCCCAAAGAAAGAAGACCGCCATAAATCTGCATCTGCATTTTGAACACCAGAATCACAACAATTAAAAGAATCAGATCAGAAAAAACAAAGAAGAAGAAGCAAATAGGGGATTCGTGCCATTAGTTAACCTGCAAAATACA
The DNA here is from genome assembly GCF_056320005.1 of Nelumbo lutea. Classification (NCBI taxonomy): domain Eukaryota; kingdom Viridiplantae; phylum Streptophyta; class Magnoliopsida; order Proteales; family Nelumbonaceae; genus Nelumbo; species Nelumbo lutea. The sequence continues at coordinate 202,547,068 of NC_142684.1, read as the reverse complement.
TTTGCATCTTCCTCTTCTGGGCTATGCCCCACCCCAGTACATATATCTGATAACAAGTTTTTGAAGCGCACACACACACAAGATTGGAGGAATATCAATGCCATTGCAGTGGAAAACATCTTTGATGCATATGTTGTACATGCAAAGCAAATAAAGGTGGTTATGGATTTTATGGCTTGTAAGAACCATTTAATGAGTTTCACCTAAAGAGATCCTCCTGACATGAAGAGGACGACATTAATATAGCTATTATCTCAATTTTTTTTCTTTTTCAGAGATCAGGAAAACATTGCAGATGATTCACAGAAATATCCAATAATCAGATGGAAACAATAATCTGCATGATGGCTTGTACTAGGAGATCCACAACACAATAATCAATCAAAGTGCCTCTTAGAAAAGATAGTTTTTTTTAATTAAATTGAACTTGAAACATGTTACCATTAACACATCTCCATTTTTTGCATTAAATTAAATTTGAAACATTTTACCTTTAGCATACCTCCAATCAAGTAAACGCTTCTCGCAGTTTTATCGGTAGCTCTAGGTCAGGCTCGAGTTCACTAAGTGGTGAAAAGTAGTTGTCTACCATGTCCTTGGTTACTTTTTCCAAACATGGAGGATCCCACTGCATGTTTCAGATGATGATAGCATTAGGTCTTCATTTTTTAAATCAATGACCAAAAGGAATTATTTATAGTAAAGCAAAATAAGCTATGAATCTCTCTCATACTCTCACTCACACACATAGTTGCATTAAATCCCATTTTAACCTTCCTTTTCCAAGAGAATCCACCACATAAGGCTGTCAATTTTGGGTCATAGCCTAGGTCCAAATCAAATCAACTCCAATTAAGCAGGTTTGGAATTGGATGCCATAGAATCAGATTAAATCCAGATATAACCCACTGTAATCCAATTAGGATATAATCCAATAAAATAAATGTGTATAATCTTGTCTGCGTGTGTATGCATAGTTCATACTAGTTAGCACATTTGGTTTCCCATTGCCAAGACGGACTCCAAAGAGGTTCCATCCCTATCAATTTTGGTAAGTGATCTATATGCAATATGTGCAAAGAAGCTGGAACCCCATCTCCCTTAGGCCCCTTTTAAATAGAGAGTTCATGGAATGCTTGCTTCATTTTAAGAAGCTGGAGGATGGCCTTATTTTCCCAGAGCAAAGGGACGAAATTTCTTGACAAGAGGACTAGCACAGATGATGCAGGTTGTACCTAAGGAAAGAACGTTTCACCAGGAGTGGGAGATTTTATGTGGCTATTGTATTTAGGTAAAGAACGTTTCTGTTAGGTCCTATAAGGTTCTTATGGTATTCAATGATAGGGGAATGCAAATTAACATTTGTGCCATGTGCAAAACAGCTGAAGAAGCAATCTACTATCTCTTACTTTTCTTTTAGCTACTTAATTTCTATGAGATTTTTTATGTTATTTATTTATATCATGTTCTTGCCAATGATCAATGGAGGAAGTGATACAGTCTCCTGGCACCAGTTGGTAATTTGGGTTATTTGAAAGGAGCATAATAGAAGAATTTTTTATGGATACAAAGGGCCAGTATTCATATGTCTGTGGACATCAATAACTTTCTCATTGATGTAAGATGGACCTACAAACAGGAAAAGAAAGAAAATAACCAGGAATCAACACCTAGGCATTCTCTAGGAATCAGCACCTAGAGGCACTATTAGGAATCAGGAGATAATAGCTACTTGAAGGAATCAGCACCATCAAGAAAACTTGGCATGAATACCAAACAAACAAAGCCAAATGCACTATTTTATTCCAATTATTGTCCTCTTTTGCAGCAACAATATAGACCTTACACAGACTTATAGCAACAATACTAATAGTTTATTTCTGATTTGTTCTTAAAGTTCCAAGCTAATTTATTCTTTTCCCACCATTGAACAAAGCCCATGCAATTATTAAATCATCATACCTAATATGATTTCCCTATAAACCCTTATTTACTGCCACCCCAAAGACCAGATATTTTCATCTAAGTTTTTTTTTTTTTTTTTTTTGGTGGGTGGGGTGGGGTGGGGGTGGGGGGGAAGAATACTTGACTTAATTAATTCTGTTTACCAGCCATATTTTCCTTGATTTTTCTTAGAAGTAAACCCTGAATTTCTAGGGGGGGGGGGGGATACACAACTAACCCAACTGTGGATTTCATTAGTTCATCATACATGCCAGGGAGAACAAAGCATATACGCATACCTTTGGGGCCAAGTCCTTATCCACTAATTGTGCACGAACCCCCTAAAATGTTGTAAAAACATAAAATGTTACAAAAAAGGAAAAAAAAAACACATAAGTTATTCTACTTACAGGAACAGAAAGCCTTCCATACCTCACAGAAGTCACTGGAAATCTGTTTAGAGATCCCTTGAAGAGAAATCCGATACTCACGGACTAAGCATTGATCAAGAGTCTGAAACCTACCTTCTCGTATCTAAACAAGTTATTAATAGAGTCAGGATATAAGGCATGTAAGCATTGTACAATGTAACGAAGACAAACAACTAAGAAGGGACTCACAGATCTTAGGGAAACCTTCAAGCTCAAAGGTGAGGCTTCTTTTAATTTCCTTAGAGTTGAAGTACACCACTCATCATATGATCTGGTTGCCTCGTTTTCCTGAGAAAGTTGTCATTGATATCAGTTATACATTCCTCCATTGGAAAGTTGTCAATAATAGTTGAAGTACACCACTCATGGCTTCATCAGGGAAAATTTAGGCTTAAAAAAAGCGGAGAAAATAATCACAAAAGCTCGAATATGTAATGCACCAATATTATTAACATTTGAGTCTAATGATTATTTTGAGATGGTTGTGAATGAAAATAATCATTGGCAGGCCTTTATCTTGCTAGAAACCTACTCTTAAAACAGATTCACATGGGTTTCCTCTGTTCCTTTGAAAAGATTTAAGAATATGTTTAGGTTAATTGGAGGCATTATGGCAGGGAGTGAAAGAACAAATGTCATAGTAAACATAAGAGAAAGAGAGAGAGAGAGAGAGAGAGAGAGAAGAGAGAAGAGAGAGAGAGAGAATAGTTTCCGGATACAGAACATGAAAATGTGGATGACTTAAAGACTCAAAATGAAAATCAGCATACTCAAGTCAATTCAACTAAGACCGAATTGAGTTATACTGTTCTAGTAACTAACAAGCTTTTCTCCCCTTTTCAACACAGTTTCTAATTGAAAGAAACTGTTACGTGACCAAGACAAATGAAACCATGGGTAGAACCACCCCTTCTTGAAAACAATAATGAAATTTAATCATCCAATAGTTATTTACAAATCAAAAGAAGGTATGGAAATCAACTTCATACTCACAAGAGCACCAATAATATCCTCAACAGTGTCATGGGCAAAGCACTTGTCAACTGTTTCAATCCTGGAAAGAATGAAGAAGATGGTGTACTCAGAAAGTAGGACCTCTATAGTACACAAGCATAAAACTAGTGATTTTCTATTATATACAAGAGAAAGGCAGGAAAGCACACACTCTATTTGCATGGAGGCATGTAAGAGAGATGTTCAAGCAAAAAACAAGAATCAGCTGGTGACAGAAGTGCATGCATGATGTAATTGCTACAACTATGAAGGAAGAAGATTTAATCATTAAATTCCTATATCTATGATAAAACCTTCAGACGGGTTCTCCCTCGGAGGGCTTCTTCAGATTCTTGCCTAGCTCTACTTTAAGAAAAAAAAAAAAGAACATTACAAGCTTACCAGGTATCAGAACATGGGTCCCACCATCTTCGAGAACCAATTTTAAGCATGTGCTACAATCTCATAGAATCTTTCTTTAGGTCTCACAGAAAAGTGTCTATCCAGATTCTATGAAATCCTAGGATGAATTTTATGTCCTAAAATGATGCTTTTGCTTGTAATTACAGTCAAAGGAAAATAATGCATTAACTGGGAAGAACTAAGAAATCTGAAGGAAAAATCAAGATAATGAGAACCACCTGTGAATAACACTCCTCTTATCTGGATAGGCAAGGTCACCAAATTGCTCTAGAGAAGCTTCTATAACAGAAGGATCATCTGTTACCAATGTACCAAGTCTCTCTTCGAGCAAAGGTAGCCTCTGTTAAAACATCTTAAGTTTTATATAGCTAAGAAGAAACATATATCTAGAAACAATTTTCTGAAAACTTAAAAAAGAGACCAAATGATTTTTTTCCCACTACTTTAGATGGTTAATCACCCATCTAACAGTTCAACCGACCAAACTTCCAACCCGGTTGGATTAGTTGACTATTTTCCAGTTCAAACATCTTGGTCTATACTCAAAACATTGTAGAGAAATAAACTGGAGGGATTAGGGTTTTTTTTTTTTTTGGGGGGGGGGGACGAGAGGGAGAGAGGGAGGGAGGGAGGGAGAGAGAGAGAGAGAGAGAGAGAGAGGAACAAACTGCACTGAGTGAATAGTGTGTAGCAAGCCCACAAGCAATCATTTCTGGTCCATTGAGCCTCTCTCCTGTTAAAGCCAGGTATTCTCCTGCAAAGAGAAAGAGTCATATATAGGCACCACACATATCAAGCAATATCAGGGAATAGAGAATGTCAGTCATTTTAATAGTCATTATACATCCACATAACCAACTAAAGTAAAGTGTCATGTCACACAACCTCAATAGTTTGTTTGCTACAGGACTTTAGGCAATCAAACATATACAAGTAGCGGTAGATGAGACATGCAAAGGACTTGCAAGTGAAAGTTAATTGGTCAAGAGGTCGAGTGATGCTTAGGATGACATTTATTAAGAAATAGCAATCATGCTTTTCTATAATGTTGTTTTAAAGGAGATAAATGGCTGGCTTCCAAAGTCGTACAGATTTTGACAATGATGACAACTTGATAAACCCAATACAAATACAATCAATTACAAGAACATAAACAAAAATGTACTCATGTAAGCTGTTGACAATGATGTCTTTTCATCAATCAGCAATGGTGAATGACATACATATAAGAGTAATTCCCAGCAAATTTTAAGAAAAATGTATTGGTGTCACTGATTGGATCACCAAATTCATAATGCAAATGAATCACAAAGGAAGAGAACTTCCAATCAGAAGTTAGAATAGCACCAATAAGAAGTACCTAAATAACCAGGTAAATGGGAAAGGTAAAAGGATGCCCCAGCATCTGGATGAAAACCAATTTGAGTTTCTGGGGTAGCAAAAACCTGCATTTTGACCATGATATGAGAAAAATTAGTAAATTTCATCTAGTAAAAATAAATAAATAAAAACAATACTTTTCTGGCACCAAAAAACCAATATTGCATGCATGTCCCCAAAGCCTACAATGACATATGCATCAGAGAAGAGTGGAACCTACTTATCAAATCAGAGCATTCAAGTACAAAACAAAATAGACCAATATAAAGATGAAGAAGTATCAAAGATCTAAATGAATATAAAATGTATGTAATGGAGACACATACAGTTTTATCAGTTGCGACACGGAATGTACCAGGGATCGAAACCCCTGCTCCGCCCCCCATGGTAATACCATTCAAAATTGCCACCTAGAAGGAAATCATCATAACAGTTCAAGATCATTAATGACCGACTCTAATTAATAACAGAATAAGAGAACTTAAATTATATAGAAAGCACCGGAAATTACACCTCAATTATTGATGTATTTATAAGGAATTTGCAGAACATACTATGCAAGTCAAAGTGAAATGTAGCCCGAGTAGTACTAAATAAGGCACAGATCCACAGATCTTATTCAGCATATTGAGAGTGGATCACAATTAATTGACTAAGACACACACACAGGAGGAGGAGGAGGGAGGATACAACATAAATGTTGATTGGGGGAAAATATCACACATCTAGAATTACCACTTCCTAATTCCACATAGTAGGTCCAAGTTGATTAGGAAGAGATTACAGTGCTTGAGCATCTATCTTTTCATTGTGCTTGTTTTGTCAGAGATCCAAACAGCATCAACGTATTACGCTTTGGAACATGTGTTTTATGATACCTTGTTAGTTGTTGTAGAGTAGTTGGAGCTGGTTTTTGAAACTTTTCTAGATAAAAGGTCACAGGATCTGGGGCACTCACAGCTTAGTCACCAAACTAATAGGCTATAATACAGTGGCTTTTGTTGAGGATCAGTTTGAGTAGGTTGGAAGGCTGCCATTTGTTGTTATATTCATTTTTGTTCCTTTTCTTTGTGCCTCTTGTATACTGGCTTTCTCTTGTTAATAAGCATATATACTACTGATTAAAATCATTAAAAACAACAAATATAAATAAATGTTGTTCTCTGCCTCATCTTATTATTCAAACCATAGAAAAAAGTGATATGATACATTGCCATCAACTAAATATCCCAAAGAATTTTTATAACAACCAGAAATGAACTGGGAAAAAACACAAGTATTTCTGAACTCTATCGTTAATTTCATAATTGAACCATTGAATACTTACATGTGGCTTTAGATATGTTCCTAGAAGGTATATAAAACTATATAACGTCCCAAAAAATTCTTTACATTCAGCCATCTTCCCTGCATAGAATAAACTAAATAGTTCAGAAGATTGTATCAGGACTGAGCACAAATAAAAACCATAAAAATGAAACCAAAAAGAAAACATCTGAGTACATAGTCCCAGTCTGTATGAAGCAATACTTTCAAAAAGATTAGAAGAAAGGGTCATGAGGGAAACGGGGGGATGGATAGATATTTAATCGGCAACAAAACTAACAATATATTAATGATTGGAAGGATGTACACAATACAGAGCTCATGCACCAAAATTGGAGATAAACAAATTATGAACAATCAAGATAAAGAGAAAAATGAGTTAGATTTATATACACTGTAAATGTAAAGTGGACAATGTCCAAAAAGACCTGATCCCACATCACTTTTCAACCAAGCTGCTCTGCATGTCATTTAGGCTGCATTTGGCATTCCTTATTTTAAGGACTTACCTCCTTTTTGCAGTTAAAATGCCCTTATGAATACTGAATTTTTAACTGAAAAAAGGAGATAAGAACTTAAAATAAGGAATGCCAAATGCAACCTTAGTAAGATACTTTTGAATTCTTCCATTTCTATTAGTCAACAATTTAGACGGAATAAGACCCTTTTCTGTGAGGCTTCAAACATATACTGGAAATATAAAAAATGCTCTATATTAACATAACAGACTACCATTCATATTTTAATCTGATTAATAAGCTTTTGACCAACCGTTCCCTTGAATGGTGATTGATACAACACAACAGCATTTGGCAGCTCCAGGATGAAATCTTCTACAATGCCTGGCCATGCACTTGGCTGAGGTCTCAATACGTCCAAAATTCCAAATTCCATAAGCCCAGTACCCATATCAAAATTTCAGTCAACAGAGCACAAAGCATCTATATGGACATCTATTTTCAGGTAGCTACCTTGACATTTTAATCTTTAAGACTCAGATGGCTGTTTTTGTGAATGTTAACTCAATACATTAAGGTAGTGGTGGTAGACTTTTTCAGATAAATACCCTGCTGTTTTCATCCCTTGAGACCCAAATACCTTCTATTAGATAGCCAAAACAATTGGTGTTGCAATGAAGCCAGTGAATTTCTAACAGCCAGTCATTTTATCTCTCTTACAAAATAGAGCTAAGTTCAAGGTTTAAGCCATTAACAATCAAGAAAGGCCGCAACGTGTCATCTTTTCCATTGATTATGCACATGAAATAAAATTATCTAAGTCTATGCTTCCATACCAATTGAATCCAAAGTGCCACCACATGAAACAGAGTGACTTGTTATTGTTATGTAAAGTTAGAAAATGGGTCCATTTCCTGGAAACCTGAAAGGGCCTTGTAGAGAAACTGATGTGGGGCCACTCTGTCCGTAGGGTAGAATGTACCTAGTCTATTTGTTATGTTTTTCTGTTATTCTAGTTTTGTTATTCTAGTTGTTATTTACTTTTCAGTTTTATATTGTTAAGTGTTATGATGTAAACACCAAGGGCAGATGTGTCCTTTCCTGTAACTAGCATAACATATAAATATTAAGTTGAAGTGGCGGCAGCAGATGAGTTAGAATCTGTCCCTCCTTTCAGCAACTTGTGTTCTCTTGCTTCTCTTCTATTCTCTCCTTTTCTCTCATCTTCTCTTCTGTTTTACAAACCGAAAACCTTTTAGGATTCAAGACTGATTACAGTCTTGATCTTCTACATGGTATCAGAGCCTATCTAGGGCTTCTCATGTGTATCTAGTCCAGCCGACCACATGAGAACTAGCTAGGGCTGGAAGTCTTGAAGAAGTTTTTCGGCGGCTGAATCTTGGAGATTACCAGGAGATGTTCGCAGCAATTGAAGACTTGTCGCAGCCTGCAGAGAGTTGGTAATCAGGAAGAGGCAGCGAAGCTTAGGGTTCAGGTAACCCTAGAAGACAGTACACCGAAGGCAGTAGTGGGCCCCACAGTAGCGATTTCAGATAATAGCATCTCAGATTGATAGGCGATTGATTTCAGATCAGTTTTGTGTTGGTATTCCTGATCGGATCAGACCAATCTCAGATCACATTGGTTTTGTGTTGATATTTCTGATCGGATCAGATCAGTTTCATATCAGATCAGTTTCGGATCAGCTTTCAGACTTACTTCCTTGACTCTGTTTGAAAAGTAACTGTCTTTTCAGATCAGATTAGTTTTGGATCAGCTTTCAGCTTTCAGTCGTTTACTTTTCTAAGAAAAGATAGGTTGAAGTGATCTTGCGGCAAGCCCTAGTGGTGGACTGAACCTTGTGGTCTACCTAGAGCTGTCAGGTCTATTGTTGGCATTGATCAGATTCTAGGGTTTCACATTAACCCTACTGCAAGTCTATCTATATAGTACTGATTAGATTATGCAACTGAATTGATCACTTTAAGGACTGATTAAAACCCTAATTCTGCAAAGGCAAATCAGACCTTCTTCTAAGCTGCTTTTCAGTGTTTTGGGGGGTTTTCGAACTTTCTTAAAGGGGTTAGAGCTCTACGGACAGCCACTGTTGTGTTTGTTTGTTGGTTTCATATCAGAGTTATCCCAGTTGTGCACATACACTGTGAATACAAATCAGGCCTATACTGTTTTTTGTTGTGATTGGTAGTCCAACTGCTATTTTAAGACTTGACCGAGATGGAGTTTAAAAATCAGGCAGAAGGCAGCTTTGGGAGCATCAATTATGGTAGTGTTTCTGAGATGGGTTGTCAGCTTACAACCGTAAATTCAGGTACTCTAGCTTCAGCCTACCATGTCTCAGCTCCAGGTACTACTGAACCTTGTTGGGTAATAGATTCAAGTGCATCCGACCACATGACTAGCTTACCTTCATTGTTTACCTCTTACCATTTGTCATCTGGTAGGGATAGAGTATCTATTGTTGATGGCTCCCTGGTTCCTATTTCTGGGAAGGGGAACATTAAGTTATCAGATACGATCTCCTTGTCTTCTGTCTTACATGTTCCTAAGCTTGATACTAACCTCCTTTCAGTCAGTAGTATTACCAAACACATGAACTGCTCAGTAACTTTCTTCCCTGACCAGTGTGTTTTTCAGGACCTGGAGACGGAAAAAAGTGATTGGGACTGGCCGTGAGACGAATGGGATCTATCTGCTCGGGGAGAGTTCTCGTCGGGAAGAGTCGGTGGGTAAGAGGTCACTTGTTTCCCAGAGTGTGAGTTCGGTTATGCTTTGGCATAACCGATTGAGTCATTTGTCTTTTCGATCCTTAAAGAGTTTGTTTCCTACTTTGTTTGATTCTGTTGAGTTGTCCCAGTTGCAATGTGAAAGTTGTGAGTTTGCTAAACATTGTAGAAACTCTTATTCATTGAGTAATAAAAGGAGTAATCGTCCTTTTGATCTCGTGCATACGGATGTTTGGGGGCCATATCACATTCCTTCTATGGGTGGGTACAGATATTTTTTGTTATTTGTGGATGACCATACCCGGTTTTCTTGGGTTTATCTTATGCGTTCACGAGATGAGGTTCCCGCCCTGACCCAAAACTTTCACCAAATGATCCTAACCCAGTTTGATGCCAAGATTAAAGTTCTTAGATCTGATAATGCAAAGGAGTACTTTGCTAAGTCATTGGCATCTTACCTTCTTACTCATTGGGTTATCCATCAAAGCTCTTGCCCTCATACACCTCAGCAGAATGGGATTGCAGAAAGGAAGAATAGGCACATCTTGGAGGTGGCTAGAAGTCTTATGTTTACCTCCAATGTCCCTATTCGCTTCTGGGGTGATGCTATCCTCACGGCGGTCTATCTTATTAATCGGATTCCTTCCCGGATTCTTGATTTGCGATCTCCTTTTTCCCTTCTATACCCACATGAGGAGTTGTTTTATATTCCCCTTAAGACTTTCGGTTGTACCTGCTTTGTTCAGCTTCTCGGACCCCATCACTCCAAGTTTGAACCCAAGGCCTCCAAATGCATTTTCCTTGGTTATGCACGAACTCAAAAGGGGTATTGCTGCTATGATTCTGTCTCAGGGAGGAGGTTCGTCTCCATGGATGTCACTTTCTTTGAGGAGACACCCTATTATCCTCGGGTTTCTCCTCAGGGGGAGAGCAGTGAGAGTAGGGGTTTGTCTTCAGAGGGAGAACAGTGAGAGTGGGGTAGTTCCTTTACCTATTCCATTGGGTGATGGGAGTTGCAATGGTGAGGGTGGTCAGAGGGATCAGGAGTTGAAGGGGAGCTGCAATGGTGAGAGTGGTCAGAGGGATCAGGAGTTGAGGGTCTATCATAGGCGGTGCAGGCAGGTTGATCCCGATCATCAGTAGTCCAGGCCAGCTCCAATCTCATCTGCGGCTCCAGGTTCAGGCATTACAGTCCCAGGACCCACAGAGACTTCTTCTATTGTTGCCATTTCACCTCCTACAGATGACCTTGATCTTCCGATTGCAATCCGTAAAGGGAAACGACATTGTACCACATCTACAGCCCACTGTATTTCCCATTTTTTATCCTATGAGCGCCTATCACCTACCTACAGGTCCTACCTTAGTTCCATTTCCAGTGTCCCTATTCCAAGAACAGTGCAAGAGGCTCTAGCAATCCCAGAGTGGAGAGGTGCAATGCAAGTTGAAATGGATGCCCTATTGAAAAATAATACCTGGGAGCTAGTTGACTTACCCAAAGGAAATAAATCAGTTGGATGCAGATGGGTATTTACTGTAAAGCACAATGCAGATGGTTCCATCGAGAGATACAAAGCTCGGCTAGTTGCAAAAGGGTTCACTCAGACTTATGGTATAGATTACTTGGAGACGTTTGCCCCGGTAGCCAAGATGACCACCATTCGGGTTTTATTATCTCTTGCAGCAAGCCACACTTGGCCCTTGTACCAAATGGATGATAAAAATGCCTTCCTGAATGGGGACTTGCAGGAAGAGGTTTACATGCAGTTGCCTCCTGGATACTATGATACAGAGACAGGTAAGAAGGTCTGCCGGCTCAATAAGGCATTGTATGGTTTGAAGCAGTCACCTAGAGCTTGGTTCGACAGATTCAGACCAGCTCTTGGGAAGTTCAGTTATGTACAGGCCCAGTCAGATCATACACTATTCATCAAGAGGGTGGAGTCTTCACTGACACTACTTGTAGTATATGTTGATGATATTGTGGTGACAGGAAATGATAGCCATGAGATTGAGTCCCTCAAACAGCTCCTTCATCAAGAGTTTGAGGTGAAAGATCTGGGTCCACTACGGTATTTTTTGGGTATTGAGGTTGCTAGATCTAAACAAAGGATCTTTGTCTCACAGAGGAAATATGTTTTAGATCTATTGGCTGAAACTGGAAAGCTGGGTGTCAAACCTGCAGATACACCCATTGAACAGAACCACAAGATTAGTGCAGAGAGTGGAGAGCTGCTTGAAGACAAAGTTATGTTCCAGCGATTAGTGGGAAAGCTCCTATATCTGCGCCTCACTCGGCCAGATATCAATTATGTAGTTAGTGTTGTCAGTCAGTACATGCATTCTCCTAGAACCACGCACCTTCTAGCAGCAGAAAGAATACTAGCATACTTGAAGATATGCCTGGGTAGAGGTATATTGTTCAAGAACAGTAACCACATGAAGGTGGAGGTCTATACGGATGCCGATTGAGCTGGGAGTTTTGATGACAGACGGTCTACCTCAGGATATTGTGCCCTTGTGAGAGGAAACCTTGTCTCCTGGAGAAATAAGAAGCAGAGTGTTGTCTCCCGGTCGAGTGCTGAAGCAGAATACAAGTCCATGACCAATGGAGTGGCTGAAATCCTATGGCTAAGATCTCTACTTGAGGAGTTGGGTATTGAGTATGAGAAGCCTCTGATGATGTATTGTGATAATCAAGCAGCTATTAATATAGCACATAATCCAGTGCAGCATGACAGAACCAAACACATTGAAGTTGACCGGCATTTTGTACGAGAGAGGGTCTCATCTCAAGAAGTATGCCTCCCTTACAACACTTCCAGTATGCAACTAGCAGATATCCTCACTAAAGCTATATCAAGAAAGAAGCTAGAAGTGGATCTATCCAAGTTGGGAATGATAAACATTTACTCCCAACTTGAGGGGGAGTGTAAAGAAACTGATGTGGGCCCCACAGCTGTGGGGCCACGCTGTGGGGCCACTCTATCCATAGGGTAGAATGTACCTAGTCTATTTGTTATGTTTTTCTGTTATTCTAGTTTTGTTATTCTAGTTGTTATTTACTTTTCAGTTTTATATTGTTAAGTGTTATGATGTAAACACCAAGGGCAGATGTGTCATTTCCTGTAACTAGCATAACATATAAATATTAAGTTGAAGTGGCGGCAGCAGATGAGTTAGAATCTGTCCCTCCTTTCAGCAACTTGTGTTCTCTTGCTTCTCTTCTATTCTCTCATCTTCTCTTCTGTTTTACAAACCGAAAACCTTTTAGGATTCAAGACCGATTACAGTCTTGATCTTCTACAGGCCTCATTACATTCTTTTCTTAATAATATAACTAGGATTGGCTCCATTTCAGATGGTGAGTTAGTCAACTGAAAAATAAAGGAGAAACACAATGACATGTCATTGGCATTTATCAGTTGTTGCATTTGGAGCATAATCAATCAGGAACTTGGTGCCCGATTGTGCTACAATTTTTTTCCTTAAACGTGCACAAATCATGTTTGGTAGAACTTAGAAGTACATGCTGATTATGCATTTAAAAGTACTTTTTTGCAATCATGATGGAATATATCAGAAAAGTACACCACTTTTTATTTCCCTGTGTGCCACCTCATATGGGGGCAATTGCTCCCCACCCACCCCAACAATTGTAGGAACATTAATTTAAGGATAACCCCTTCATAAAAATCTAGAATATGACGTTTATGTAGCATTTTTGTGTAAACAGGCATAAGCAAACATGATTTTTTTCCTTTTGTGGAATAAAATGATGATGTGACAACTTATTTTAATGCAACAGTGGACGAAAAAAGGCCTTTTTACAGTCCACTCCACCTCAGAATTCAAAAACTAATTCCCCCAAATGTATTTATTCCCACCCCCCTATAAACAGCATCCCCCCCGCCCCCCCGACACTGACCCAAACTGAAGGATTGCATTATGAATTCTGAGGTGGACTGAACTCAAATTACCCCAAGAAACACACACACACACCCCATCAAACCACACCCTCTTCACTTTAACTGGACAAGAAATCTATTAGTACATTACACAAACAATTCTAGCATTATTTCCAAATAAAAGATCCTAATAACAAAACCAAAATGATCTAATACCTTCATTTATTAAACGATAGAGAGTAGCAATATCTCCACCAGCGCTAAACGCCCTGCCACTACCCTTCAGTATACAAAATGTCCAAGTCTTCCTTTAATAACGTATAGATAAGTATTGGCATGATGAACCGAATAGCAAAGATGGAAAATGCCTGCTTACCTTCATTACAACGAACCCAATATCAGGATTTTCTTCCCAGGATTCATACAGTTTCTTCAAGCGAGCCCCCTGAGGACAAAAGAAACAAACCAAATGTTTAGTCTTCCTTTTATTGCCAAATAAATGCCAGAGCAACAATGACCCAGAAAGAAATTTTCTTAATCCAAGTGCCCTTGTACAAAAACGACCTCAATACATAATTTTCTGTAGTGGGTGCCAACCAAATACCTACACAAAAAAAGCCTAGAAAGCAAAATCCATGAATATAGAGTAATAAGAGTACCATTGAAGTATTGAGAGCATTAAGAGCGGAGGGTCTGTTGAGAATAGCTGTTCTTGAACTAGCTTTGCCTTCTACTAGTACCTGAAAGATAATAAGACATACGTATAGTCGAGCAAGAGATTAATTGATTATTCAATTTGCATACATCCGCTACTCACTGGGTTTTCAGTAGAATCATTATCAACGACGGCGCTAGATTGAGAGCAGAGGTTTATGTAATGGGGAAGAAAGTTAGGAATGCGAACAGAGCGCCTGAGCATTAAGGCTTTGAATCTGTGCATCTTCCTATACCCTCTCTTTCTCGTGTGTTCTCTTTCGACTCCTTTCCTCAACCTTGCGGTTAAGCCTATTCATCAACTTGTTCTTTTATTCCCGTTTTCACAATCTAACGATCGGGCAAGCGACTTCAGTACGGCTTCTCTGTCCTCGACATAATGACATGGAACGCCACCAAATATATCACGATCACGTGCAAATTATAAAGCACGTGCAGACTTTGCTACGTGTACAAAGAAAGCTCTCGTTGGGTAGAAACTATAAAGAACAACGAAAATCGGAAAATGGATAAATCATTTAAACCTACTGTGGTTTTTAGAAAATACTTTAACATTGACATCTCCAAAAACCTGAACATTGACATCTCAAAAAACCTCCCTTGACGTTTTTTAACGTTAAAAATTAAGGCAAATTGGTAAAGCCATCTCTAAACTTTTTGACACAGTTGTAATTAGACCCTTTTTGTTAGAATCCTCTAATAAGAGGTACAAAACGTCCAAAATATCCATCTAATTACCATTGCAGCTTTACTTTTGAGCGATTAATATGAAAAGCAAATTTGGAAACTAAATCAATTTCAGAAAAGAGATTGAAAGGGTTTAAAGTAACAATTGATATGAAGAGAAATTTTAAAAAATAAACATTTTGGTCAAAAGCAACTGCATGGATATTTTGAACATTATCATGGTTCTTGTTATAATGTTCTAACAAAAGGGGAACAAATTGCCTTGATGGCGGTGGATATCACCCTTCCACTATGTTAATGTTCACAAGATACATAATCTCACGATTGTACTTTGTATCTTATTTCATGCTGATGGTGGATCTTGTAGAAGATGATTTTAAAATGATCATAGTTTCTTTAGGCTCCATTTGGAAGGAGTACAAATACAAATATATAGAGCGTAAAACCTTGTATTTTGTATAAATTTGTACTATACATATTTGTATTTGTACTCCTTCCAAACTGAGCCTTAGTTTTGAAAAGAGTACAAATGCAAATACATACAAAATAATACAAAATATAAGGTTTTGCATTTGTACTCCTTCCAAACTAAGCCTTAATTGCAACTTATTTCTTGATGTGAGGTTAATTTTGTAATGTCATGCTTTTCATCTATCTCAATGTCGTTGGAGATTTTTAGAGATACCAAATTTAAAAGGGTTTGAGATTTGTTGCTTGCATCACTTGTTACTAGACTTGTTCATAGGACGGGCTCAGGCTTGGATTTGGCCAAATTTTGAATGAGGCCAAGCCCAAAGCCTAAGCCCAACACAGTGTAAGACCGAAGCCCGGCCTGTGAACAAGTCTGCTTATTACATAATCAATCATAAATGAACACAATGAACACACTAGTGTTCTATACACATAGGGTCAACATGATAGTATGAGATATAGCAAGTGATACATAGTGTTGTGAGTAGTAGATTCAAGCTCATTTCAAATAAATTGAATGGAAGTGCATGGAATAAAAGTGAAATAGATTGAAACACCTCAAATGATGTTTTGAGGCATGAAAAAGGTGCCCCACGCTACACAAGGCTAGAGGTGTTAATTGGATTGGATTTAGTCCAACCGGATCCATCCAATGTGAGTCAACTTACAAATGGACTGGACCCAATCCAGTCCAAATCCAATCCAATCCATTAAAATCAAATGAAATATCAAAAATTATATAATAGCATTTTTGGGCATTGGAAAAGCATTTTTGTAAAAGTATTTTCATAAAAGTGCTTTTACAAAAGCACTTTATTGAAAGTACTTCATAAAAGTAAAAGCACTTTTAGAAAAGTACTTCATAGACTTTTATAAAAGTACTTTTGTAGAAGTGTTTTTGTATTCATAAGTGTTTTTATAAAAGTACTTCCATAAAAGTGTTTTCATAAAAGTGCTTTTGTAAAAATGCTTCTATAAAAGTACTTTTATAAAAGTACTTTCATAGAAGTGTTTTTATAAAAGTGCTTTCATAAAAGTATTTTTATAAGTGTTTTCATAAAAGTGCTTTCATAAAAGTGCTTTCATAAAAGTTCTTTCATAAAAGTGCTTTCATAAAAGTGCTTCCATAAAAGTGCTTTTATAAAAGTGCTTTCATAAAAGTTCTTTCATAAAAGTGCTTTCATAAAAGTGCTTTCATAAAAGTTCTTTCATAAAAGTGCTTTCATAAAAGTACTTTTATAAAAGTATTTTCGTAAAAGTTTTTTGTAAAAGTGAATTCATAAAAGTGCATTCATAAAAATACTTTTGTAAAAATGCTTTTATAAAAGTATTTTTGTAAAAGTGCTTTCGTAAAAATACTTTTATAAAAGTGCTTTTGTAAAAGCTTTTTCATAAAAAAGAATTCATAAAAGTGCATTCGTAAAACTACTTTTGTAGAAGTGATTTTATGTTGGCTTCAATTTTGATTGATTTCAAATTAGACAAGGATTTGGCTTCATGATTGGATTATTGAAAATTTAGTTTAGGTCCAATTCAAACCAATAAGAATATGGACCAATTTATTTTGGATTGGCTCAATCCGATAATTATAATAGACTGCTCAAGTCCAATTTGATAAAGTATGGGTCGAATTGGATCCAAACCAAAACTAATCGATTGACACAAGACAAATAAAAACATAGACAATTTTTTAATTCAAACATGCCATTTTAATGAATATCATTCTTGTGGGTAACAAATCTAAGCTCCATTTGCATACCCAACAAAGAGCCCAAATCTCTTGAAAGCAACAAGTGTGCAAATATGTTGAGAGCATGACATCCGATTGTATATTGAAAACATCTCCTTGTATGTTGCATTCATCATGAGAGGTTTGCAATATGCAATAGGGGTGAAAAGGTATGATTTTTTGTTAAATTTTATGGGCTATGGGTAATTAAATCAGATTCAGACATCTGACATCTTTTAATGAATTTGATTCGGATTAATATTTGTAAGATTTGTTGGATCATCGGTCGGATTGGGTTGAAATTAATATGTTTGCATCATGTTTAGTTGGACGTCATGCTGTCAATTAATGTGGTCACACGCATTTTGCTTTCAGACAATACTGTCTCAATACAAATAAATATACAGTTCATTGTTGAATCAAACTCCACTAAATATGATTTTTGAACATTAAATTGGATCACCTGTTGTTAGAGAAGAAAACAATATTCAGGGGCATAATCTAACAATTTAAGCTTTTACACTCAATAGTTCTTCAGATGGTATTAGAACCTACTTGAACTAATAGTTTAGTTTTCATTCCTCACCGCCCCCTTTATAAAACCCTATACCTCTCTTTAAAAAATAAATTTACTATAATGCCCCTAAAAGATGCTTTCCTCTTTTACCACTGGATAAGGCAGCCAAATATCGACTATCCAAGAAGTATATGAGAGGTTTTTATTAGCGTCAAAACACAGGTTCAGTTCTAGCTTAAACAAAGTGAATTAGCAAACCCTTGAAAGTTCATTTCATTGTCTATGTCCCAATTCCAAGAGATTTTGATATCTTTGTAAATCTTTATTGGCATTAAGGCCCTGTTCGCTTTTCGGTAAGTTATTTACCCGGGTAAATGTAGTTATCTGGGTAAGTTTTTTATGAGAAACAATTACCCGGATAAGTGCATTTACCCATGTTCTTTTATTTCTCCATGTAAATAAGGTAATGACCATTTTAGTCATAAAAATTCATAATTAAAAAGTGCATTTTTGTTCCATTCATGTGTTGGCAACTTTCCCCCTAGGTGGAAAAGTTATTTACCCACCTAGGAGATGGATAAACCGAGGAAAATAAACTTTCCCTGGTTCCCACATAAAAGTACTTTAAGAAAACACTTTTATGAAAATACTTTTATAAAAGCATTTTAATAAAAGCACTTTTACGAAAGCACCTTTATAAAAGCACTTTTATAAATGTATTTTTATAAAAGCACTTATGTAAAAGTACTTTTATAAAAAATACTTTCATGAAAGTACTTTTATGAAATCACTTTTATAAAAGCACCTTTATGAAAGTACTTTTATAGATGCACTTTTATAAAATTCAACTAGAGATAATTTTGGAAGAAGAAAATTTGAACAATAAGCACTTAAAAAGCTAGAAATTTGGGCTTAAAAATAGGGATTATAGTCGATAAGGGCAACTTTTGGGCCCTAATATCAATAAAAGTAATACTTTTAATAAATTTTCAAAAATAAATTAAATTTTTAAAAATAATATCAATTAAGGGCAAAAATACTATTCATCTTCTTTCTCTTCCAATCCATTCATCAGTGCTAGGGGTGGCAATGAGCCGAGCTTTTCACGAGCTGCTCGAGCTTGACACAACTCGGTTTGAACCAAGCTCAAGTTCGAGCTCGAGTTCAATTCAGCGGCTCGATTATTAAATGAGCCAAGCTCGAGCCTATTAGAGCTCGTCTTGTGAGGATCACGACACCCTTATTGTTCAATACTTTTGTCCTCTACCTTTGAGGTGAGTGAGAAGATCAACGACACCCTTATGTTTAATACTTTTGTCCTCTACCAAATCTTTAATCTTTTCAATGCAAGGAAGCTAAAGAAGAAGAACATACTTGGAGGGATACACAAAGAGAACCAGTTTTTCCTTGGCATTGTGATGATAACTATTGAAATTGCTCGAGGCAGAGACGGAGGTGGGCAGAGGTGGCGGTGTTGTGCAAAGGCCGAGGCGAAGGTGGGCGAAGGCGTTGCCAGTGGTGGGCGGAGACAGCAAAGGTAATTGGAGGCGTTGCTAGAGGTTGTCGGAGGTGGCGATGGGCGGTGGGGGGTAGCGGCACTGATGAATGGATTGCAAGAAGAAGAAGATGAACAATGTTTTTGCCCTTAATTGATATTATTTTTAAAATGTTAATCTATTTTTTAAATTTTATTAAAAGTATTACTTTTATTGATATTATGGCCCAAAAGTTGCCCTTATCAGCTATAATCCCTAAAAAATAAGCAATTACTTTAGTCTTATTTTCCAAGTTATCCTTACCCAAATAAGAACTTATTTCGAATAAACACTTATTTTTAAACACTCCCAAACATGACCTTAGAGTGATCTTGGTGTTATAAAAGCATCTATGTCCAAACATATATGTAGGCTCTTGACAATTAGATTGGGTATATTGCAATTGGAGCAAGGTACACTTGACATTTGAAATAAGATATACCCTAGGCATCATTGTCGCTCCACAAAAAGAGTTTTGAATTGGAGTTTCAAAATCAACCATGGCTTTTGATAACTTTTGGTTATTTCTATAAGATTTGACAAGTCTTGAACTTTGTTATCGTATTAAGTTGATTTACATGAGACAATTTTGAAAGGAATCCATGGATTTCATCTCTCTCCCCTTCCTTTGTTTAATCAAATGTTGATTCCTAAACTAGTTTATATTGCATTTTATCCAAATTTGCAAGCCAAGGACTAAAATGGGATCTTTAGGCTGCATTTGGAAACGATGCAAATAAGTGTGAATGCAAATATATAGAGTGTAAAACAATTCATATAAATTGCAAAGTTGGGTTAATTTTGCATTGACAAACTTACCCTCTTAACAAACAGGTTTTTAGCTGTAATGGGTGCAAATAAGAATTCCAATAAAGCATATTTTTTTTATCAAAACCCCATTTGGATGCAAATTTACTTCTTTTTTTTTTATTGATGTACTTTTACATCTTATTATCAACGTAAATATGCATTGTTTAGTTATTTGTCAATGCATAAATGTAATATTGTCAAACAAAGGCAAAAGTGAACTAGAGTGCAAATATACCCTAAACGAGGATCTACACTCTATTTGCATTGTATCCAAACGAACACTAGAAGAAAAATGATCTAAACCGGCAGTCTTAAAGACAACCGCTATAGAGATAGTTGAGCTAGCGTTCCTCCAAAGACCGCCGCCTAGAAAACTAAAATAAAGAAAATAAAAATCTGGGTGGCGGTTTTTTATAACAAACACAACGCTTTTTCATTTGAACCGGACTTAAGCCGGTCTAAATAGTTGGCCTCTTGCATTTGAGAGAGGGAGGGAGAGAGAAAGCAAAATGCCAAAAACACTCCCGCCTCTTTCTACTTCGTGCACTCGTTTGAGAAAAACTCTGACGAAGAAGCAAAAGGTAAGGATTCTTCTTCTTCTTCTTCTTCTTCTTCTTCTTCTTCTTCTTTTGTGTTTTCTCCCATTCTGGGGCATCGATTAATGAAATTGAAAATTGTTACCTTTAGGGCTTGATCGAAGGTGCCATTCATGCAATCTCTGAACCATTTATTGCCTCTGAAGGGATCGACCTTCTCCCTCTAGCTAGGATGTCCACAAGGAATTGGTCGATTGGGAAACCCAACTGAATGAGTTGTTCATCTGTGTGGCCTAGGATCTAGCCTCCCTTATCTAGTGCCTGAACTGCCTTGAATCATCGAAAGATTTGAACATCTGCCCTATGACCACATAAGAATCTCCTCAACCTTGATTCTTTTTGCCAGTAACCCTTAGGTTTTTTGTTTTGAGGAAACCAGTTTTTTGGTCTTTAATCTTTGGCTCTAAGCACTGAAGGTTATTCTGTTTTTCTCCATTTACTTCACTTGCATAAAAAACGCATGAGTGAATTAATCAATTGATCAGCAAAATAATATTGCAGCAAAATCTGGTGTTGAACCATCAGATTATGTAGAACTTGCAAAACATGTTAAGCTTGGTTGCCCAAATCTCGAATTTAAGGCCTAATGATAATAGGAATGTCGGATTACACATCAACACCAGAAAACTTTAGGGTAATAATTTTGGAATACATTGTACTCAGTTTTAATGCTTTATTGTTATTTTAATTTCGTTTGTCTAATTGCTTGTTTATGTCGCGGTGAGACAGACATTGTCAAACTGCAGGATTGAGGTATGCAAAGTACTTGAAATAACAAAGGAGCAATGTGAGTTGTCAATAGGGATGTCTGGTGACTTCGAGCAAGTAGTAAGGAATATAACTTCGAGCAACTAGTAAGGAATATAACTTTTAATTTTGAAACTTAAATACCAACCGGTGGCTATAACTTCTGATTTTTAGCCACTTTGTCAAACTTAAAGGAAGATATTAATTAAAACATGAAATTGAAAGTAGATACTATCCTTACAGATTAGTTGCAATAGGTCTTGCCTTTTCAATATTATCATAATGTGATATTTTGCTTACAAAGAGAAAGCATCAAAAGTATGAAATCCGAGATGTATAAAAAGCGCATATGGATAAATTGTTAGCTAGTCTCTGTCAGTCTCTCTCTACCATTTAATTTCCCATGGACTACACGCTTGTATCATGAACAATATCCTTGATATTAGTAAAGCTTATCATATTTGATCAGGGGAAAAGGATCAGTAGTATAACATACTTTACTAGCTTCCTAAGGATTTTGATCCTCATTGAGTTAGATTGTTTCAGTGAAAGCACATTTGTCAATTGTACCTGAAGAAACAACAATAAGATTAACTTTTGTCGAGCACTTGTAAAAATAGAACTATTTGAACAAGAGTTCTCAGCCATTAAATATGTTTGAGATTGGAGTTTGGTGTTAACTAGTCTCCACTGATGGTATATGGAAGGTGGGTCTGGGTGCTATTAGAATTGAAAATTGTCGAGTCTTCTAGTGTGTATCATGGACATGTGGTTTGGTTCAATGTTGATGCCATTTTAACTATATGGTTGTCTCAAAGACTATCAGTAAGGGGCTAAGGATTAAAACTTTTTATCTCTTTTGCAAATTGAAATGGGAAGTACCAATGTGAGAATATGATCAACCATATTTGGACCATGGGAGTAGCCAAAGAAATAGGCAAACTAAGCATGTTAGAAGTCTGGTGCTCATCCCCAAAGAGTGATTTTGTACCTATTTGGAAGTCTAAGCATGGTGATTTTGCACCTAATTTATTTTAGACAAATTGGTGGAAAATGAT
Source organism: Nelumbo lutea (assembly GCF_056320005.1). Lineage (NCBI taxonomy): Eukaryota > Viridiplantae > Streptophyta > Magnoliopsida > Proteales > Nelumbonaceae > Nelumbo > Nelumbo lutea. Next base: position 202,524,597 of record NC_142684.1, on the reverse strand, counting down.
TTAAACATAGGGTCCCTTTCATGTAACTAACAATGGGTATGATATTAAACAAATTGGAATGATAAAGTGGGACTCATGAAGCTGACTCATATAGTTGGGGCAAGGCTTACATGATAATAATAAACTAATGGAAAATATTTCTAAAATGAACATTGTACATTTGTAGATCTGATGTGGGATCTATTGGACCAAAATCCAACTTGATTAATTAGATCACCTTTAACCATCAAATTGATGGATGATTTTCCAACGAATTCCATCCTAGTTTTTTAACCATTTAGAAAAGATTCAATAACATTATTATTTAATCTAATTGACTTTTTTGGTGCAAAATTGCCTAATATATAATCTAAACAACTAAATGTTTAATATTAGTAAAAACCTAAGATCGCCACCCATTCACCTTACACATAAGGCAAGAAAAAGACTTAAAAATATTTTATAAACATATGAACATGGAAAGGTTACACCATTGTGATCTGTTTTGTGTTCTACATCTATTTTATATTCTACATTTATCTTTCTAATTTTATTTTCTTTATTTTTTTGCTAGGGAAAATATGATACTTTCTTTTATTGATAAACAACAAAGTGTTTGAATAGCGACAAGTTTACAATTTTAGCCATTCTATATTCTTCTATACTCATTTATATTTACTCTAGCAATACAAACCATTCAACTTTTAACTGTTAATTTTATCAATCTATTAATTAGACAGTTTTCATTTTTACCCCAAAAGTCCATCAAGTGAAATATATTTTTAGAAGTAGGATATTACACTAAGAATAGTCTAGGATCTATACCTATATTCCTTGTGCTTGGTGAGTTTGTGTATACCAATCATATATTTTTCCCTTCAATTATTTGATTTTTTGCTTTTGTAATTATTTGAAATTTTATTTTAATTAGATACCATTGGTATATAATACAAATCAATACATGAACAAAAGTTGTTTTTTAGTATAGTTTCTTGCATGAATATTCTCAAAACAATGTTTATGATCTAAAGAAATGTTAGTTATAATAGCACAAAGAAGTGTTTATAATCAACACATCCCACTTTATAGTGGCTTATGGAGTCCAATTCAAAGTCTATAGTGCTGCTAGTAAGTAATGCTTCCATGACTAAAATACAGTCACCATTGCATCTTGGTTATTGGGAGAGAGGTCATCTGTTCAGGGTCCCTTTCATCCAAGCCCAAAGGATTCCTCATTTTGAGGTTCCAAAGATGTGAGTAAAAAAAGGAACTAATCTATTTCCTTATCAGAATTATAGAATAAACAAACATGTTTAAGATGGTTTTGTAGTTTTAATGTATTTTTATATTCAGTAATTACTAGTTGTTATTCTGTTCTTAGATTTTTACTTCCAAACTTCAGTAGAGACGCTTATCTAGAATCTATAGAGAGTTAAAATAGAATTATATAATATATTTATACCTACATCCATCTATTTGTGAAATGGTTGCTTTGCTAGTTTAACCATTTCAATGAATGGGCCACCTTTCACTGTTACACCTCTGGTTTTGTTCAGAGACATATATTAGTTGTCATAGTCCCCAATCCACTAATAAAATAATAGAAAAATGTGAATGAAAAGGACTAGGACATTGTGGAGCCATGCATTAATAATTTATTTTACTTAATTTGTTCATGTTTACTAATTTTCTTCTCTACTTTCTCTCTTCATTTTAGCTTGCAGGTCTGTGTCTGAGTGGTTGCTTGATCCCAGATGGATTGAATAATCCCAAGAAACATGAAATAGTCCTATTGAATGGACATTGCCTGGAATTAAATTTTGATATTTATTTCTTCTATGTCTGAGTCTCCTAAGGAAGGAGGATAACCTAGGCATAAGATCCATCTTTTGATAGGAATTGTCGCCATCTGGTCCAGTGGATTCTTGAGTGGGCATTTTCATCAATGCAACTATGATAAGGACAACAAATTAGAGAAACTTCTAGGGGTATTTGCCAATGTGCATGCTGCCACGTCAACAAATCAACCACTTCTTTTCAAACAAAATCATGCATATTGGTGAATATCCCCATAGTTATTAGAAGTGGCTCTAATGTGCCACATCAGCAAAGATATTTTCCAGTTGTCATTTTCTGAACCATTGCTTTTTCTGATGTGAATTGCCATCTTTTTTCATAGATGCACCCTGGTTTACATTTAAACAATGTTTTGGCTCAATTCCTTTTGTTTCTTTGGTTAAAAAGGAGGAATTTCTATATGTATGTATAAAATTTCTCTTAGATGAGTAGTTTCTACAATGCATGAGTTATCTATTCTTCCTAATAAAGTATGGCTTCTAAAGATGATTTCTTTTCATCTTTTTCAGCTTAGACAATTGGTTGAAAAATGCAAGTAAAATGTCAGTATCATGGTCTCGGAGAACCAAGATTTATATCACAAATCTAGAATTGATGAAGGAGATTCTGTTATACAAATTTGGACACTTTGAGAGGTCCAAACCAAATCCTCTTGCAAGGTTGTTAGTAGGTGGACTTGTAAGCTATGAGGGAGAAAAATGGGTTAAGCATAGAAGGATCATCAACCCTGCTTTGCATCCAGAAAATCTAAAGGTTGTTTTCTATTCTCTAACATGTTTAAATGCAGCTATGAATTCATAAATTTTCTTAAAAGGAAAAGGAAGGGAATACACCATAGACAATTGAGTGTTTTAGAAGGATAGTAGGATAGTAGGTGATTATAGCACACTGACAACAAAGGCAAAGACCAATTCAAGCTTGGAGTACTACAGAAAATGTTTTTGATAAAATTTAACTTTGATAGTTGTGCTTAGACAACTCGGGACTAGGGCAATCAAGGTAGTTGTGTTTGCAAGAATCTTCTTTTTTGTCATTCCACTCTATCTTAATTAAACACTGAATTCCTATTTAGGGGCAGATACTATTAGTTAAATGATGATTTGCATAACATTCTTCCAACTGCTTATTGATAATTATTGTATTAAAACAAATCATGAACTAACATGACTATGAAGAAGAAAATCATGAACTATCATGTTAGCAAACAACAAAGCTATTCAAAGCTTATGATGAAACAACATTGGACTTATTTGGAATACTAGACTCTACATCTCTTGTTAAATTTACAAATCTGAAAACCTTCACCTTGTGAATTCAGAACAAGGGAAATTCACTAGAGAATTTTCATATCTCCATTGAAGTAGACAGGGCCAACATGGGGGCTCATGTCTAAATACCTAAACCATGATTTTCATTTCTTTTGCTCTTATCTAACATATATGGTAGTTCTTCTCTAAAGTTGTAAAAGAATGTGCTATTGTATTTGATGATTCTAAAGGCTTATTGTCTTTGCTATATCTTTTTCTTTATAGAAGAGTTGGTATCTAGGATAATCCTTTTACCTTTTAGTCATAACTTCTAATTTTCTTTTTCTTCTATATAGAGACTCTTTCTCGTAAGACCACATCCCCAACAAAAACTCTTACAAAGGGCTACAATTGTCAAATGCATGCATACTATGGCTATTTTGTTGCCCTTACCGCCTGTCTTGTTTTCTCCCCTACAATGGTAGTATTTAGGATTACTTGTTAATACTAATCAAGTAATCATAGAGTATACACTGTCAAATGTGCACTATGGTGATTCTTTGCCTTTATAAGAATTTTGGAAAATCAATTTAGTGACCCCATCCATTAAAACTAGAGTGTTGTGTATCTCGAATATAACAATTCTTTTATAAAAAATGTCATGTAATTTTTGTCTATCTTTGTAGTTAAAATACTTCAATATAAATTCTAATATTTATATATTATGATTTGCAAGTTTAACCATTATGTTAAGTGGATTTGCATCGGAAGATGTGTTGCAACATTCAACAATGATTTGCATTGGAAGATGTGCTGCAATATTCAACAAGGATTTGCATTGAAAGATGTGCTGCATTATTCAACAAATTGATTTTTTAAAGTCCATATACTTTTTATATGTCAATTGGCTATTGTATTTGAACAATTTGTTTTGGATATTATAAAATTTAATTTTTAAATTAATAGATTTTGTTTTAAATTACATTTTTTGTTTAAGTTGTTTTTATGTATCAATTGTCATGAGATTTTTATTAAGCAGGTATTAAAATGTAGATGCAAAAAAATGTTGGAATTAACCTAGTATAAAATAAAATATAAAAAGATTTAAACCGGTGGTCATTCAATTGTAAGTTTACTAAGGCGGCAGTCATATGGGACTTAAGCCAGCGGTTCAGATTGTCGCTAAAAGTGCAAGTGACAATTGACACAACCTAAGGCGGCGGTCATATGAAACATAACTTGGCGGTTCAGACTGCCACCTTAAAGTACAAGTATCATTTGGCATAGTCTAAGGCGGTGGTTCAAACCACCACCTAAAAGTGTGAGTAGTTTGGCACAACCTAAGACGATGGTAAAGTCGCCGCCTTTATTCATGCTAAGCCGACGGTTCTGAGTAGTTTGGCACAACCATCTCAGACCAGCCATCAAAGGTGGCGGTCTTTTTCAGTTGAACCGGCGGTCTTGATCTAGGCCAACACTGGATTAGGGGAAGGGTGCCTAACCACCGCCTTAGATCTATGGCGGCGGTCTGAAGGCCTAAGCCAGCGGTCATGCGACTATTGGCTTTGATCGTTTTTCTTGTAGTGGTAGCCTTATCAAAAAACTTAGTGAAGAGAAACCAAGAACAGGACAACTTTGTATCACTTGAAACACACTCTAAGGTGGCATTTGATAAATCTAAATTTTCATATCTAAAAAATTAAAAAGATATTTTTTTGTGTCTAAAATATGAAAATAAGCATATGTGCTTTTTTTTTCACTTTTTAGAGGCTTTGAATCTATAAGTTTGTTTGTATTTGACCAACCCTTGAGGCCTTTACCATTTGAATTGTATTGATTTACTATTTTACCCCTAGAACATACTATTTGGATATGTTGAGTTCAATTTGCATTATCTCATAAAAAATAATTTTCAACCTCAAAATAATATTGAAACAATACAAATAAAAATAATAAATTAACAATTACTAGTTAATAAATGAAATGATTAGAATTAAAAAATAATTAATGACTATAAAAATTTTAAAATAGTTAATAATTAATAATTAATAAATGGCACAAGTAAATTTAATAAAAAACAATTAACGTTTAATAAAAAATATTAAATAATTAATAAAAATATTATTATTACTCACTAAACCATCGCTACTACAAGTTGCAACAATGGTGGCGGTGGTGGGAAGACAGGGGAGGGAGGGAGGGGGAGAGAGAGAGAGAGAACCAGGAAGACGATGAGAGAGAGAGCTGCTACAACTTGCAGTGGTGGTGGTGGGAAGACAGGGCAAAGAGAGAGAGAGAATCAACACTTTAATGATACTAGCAGTGGTAGAACACAATGCAGAGAGAGATGTATGAAGATGAGAAAGAGAGGTCCAATGGTGAGGGGTAGTTTTGACTTTTGACCACGTATGAAGCACATCTGAATGTGTTAAGTGACAAGCCTGAATTTAAAAATTTCATATCTGAAAAAAGTTTTCAAACCCTATTTCAAATGCAACACCAAAGGTGGCATCTGAAAAGCAATATTTTCATATTCAAACATCTAAAAAGTGCAATCAAACGCCACCTAAGTGAGCCTTGTTCATTATTCCAACATAAAGTATAGCCATTCCTACCCTCAATGTCAATCGACTAAGCTATGCTTGGTTTGAAAGAAAAGTTAGGGAAAAATAAGGGAAAGGTAAGGAAACCTATACAAGGTTTGTAAAGGTTTTCCTACAAAGCTTGTAAAGGTTGTTCTACTTTACCCTACTTTTTTTCCTTCAAACCAAACACAACTTTAATGAATCATGAATGATGCTTAATGGAAACTAGGAATTGCATTTTGGATTTATCTATTATGTTCATCAACTTATAGGAAGCAAATTGTATATCAATAGTACGTCATTGAAGGTTACTTGTGCAAAGACCTCTTGATTAGGGAAAGGGAATGACAAAAAAAATTCACTGCCTTTAAAGGTGGTAAAGGCATTTTCATAACTTCAACATCACCGTTATTGAAAATCTGATGGAAGGGAGGTGGGGCAGTTGTATATTGTTTTCAAAATCACGGGAGAGGTTTTTATTAAGATCAAAACACATGGGAAGATTTTATGATTGTCAAAAAACCCATGGGAGGATTTTATATTTTACCCCCACTAAAAAAGTAACACCCTTACAGGAGTGCAAACGGATCAAATCATATTCAAATAAGGTATATCTGAATCTATAAGATAGCATATATCCTAGATCTGATATGAAGATCTGATTGGATCTCATAAATGGTGATTCAAATCTGAATTTGTTAAGGATGCTGTTTATTGGAATCTGATCCAATCCCATTCAAATTCTAAAAATGTTAATAAATTATTAAAAGAAAAAACATAACATTTTTATAAAGAAAAACAAAAAATATAAATATTTTTTTGAACTATTTTCATCATATATATTAATATATACATGTATTTTTATAAAGGAAAATTATCCAAAATTCACCTTCACTTTTTATGAATTTCCTTAAACTCACTATAACTTTTCAAAACATCCAAAATTCACCATATCAATGAGATTTTATTTTCTAAAACTCAACATGTTAGAACACTGTTAAAGTTCAATGATCTAAATTGTCCACACCAACCTAAATGCATGTTTCATGACTAAACTGCTCCTAAATAGTGAGTCAACCTGTTAATATCAACACCATCAACATGACCACTATTCCTAGTTAGTGCTGGTGGTGTGGTGGCATGTCACCCCGCTCCTATTCGCAACCGAGGAAAGGTGGGTGGGTGGGTGGTGGTGGTCTCTGACGCTAAGATACTCAATGTGTATTTTGCGCACACTCGCCAAGCAAAAACAGTAGTAGTTCATGGAAATGGAATCCCCATTTGTCCAATATCTTGCCCTTCACTCGAAAAGTATATAGACAGTGTGTCCACAATTTAGCTTCAATCCATATCGCCGTTGAGGCCCAGCAAGCTCACGCCCGTCTCCTCAAACTAGGAACTTCAAACCTTGTCGTGTCGGGCCTCGTTGCCACCTATTGTAAATCCAAGGCATTTTCGTATGCTCGACAGTTGTTCGACGAAACGTATCACTGGGACCTAATTTCAGCCACCTCTATAATTGGTCGCTTTGCTCGACACAATTGCCATAAGGAGGCAATTGATATTTTCTCTCGCATGCTTGTCCTCAACATCAGACCCTATGGGTTCACTTTCGACACAGTCATCATTCCTCTATTGCCACAGGGAATATCACTACAGCCAAGCAGCTTTGCGCTTGCGCGACAAAGGTGGGTCTGCATTCAGATGTCTTTGTGGGTAGTTTGCTCCTTGATAGCTACGCCAAGTTGACAATCGAAGAAGATCAAAGAGCCTTCCAAGATATCAACAACCCCAATGTGGTTTCTTATGCAACTTTGATCTCTGCATACCTCAAGCACGAGAACTTCAAGGATGCTCTCCGATATTCTGGGAGATGCCAGACAAAAATGTGGTGTCATGGAATGCGGTGATTGGCGGGTATAGTCAGATGGGCCACAACGAAGAGGTCATAAACCTTTTCGTTGAGACGATTAGAGAAGGCCTGAGGCCTAATGAATTGACTTTTCCTTGTGTCTTAAGTGCAACTGCCAATATCACTGCTCTTTGGATGGGCAAGAGCTTCCACGCATGTGATATCAAGTCTCTAGGTAAGCACAATGTGTTTGTGGGTAATTCTCTTATCAACTTCTACGCCAAATGTGGGAGCATGGAAGATCGTTGGATAGCTTTCGACAGACTTGCTCAAAGAGTACTGTTTCTTGGAATTCTTTGATCTATGGTTATATGCAAAATGGGAGAAGGAAATAAGCAATAGACTATTTCCGAAGGATGAAAGCTTCTGGGTTTAAACCCAACAGTGTCACCCTTCTGTGTCTTTTGTTGGCAATTTGGCATGTAACCATGCAGGCCTTGTTGAGAAGGTTATTCGTAATTGATGATGCACAATCCGGTTGGTCCTAGCTATCGGTTGCCTTGCCTCTGACGGAGCTGAAGGTGCCTGAAACAAGGAAGAAGCTAGAGATTTCAGGGGAGGACACTCTGAAGCTCAAGTTAGTGCTCTAGAGAAGGCAAGGGAAATGAGAGACTTCAGGACCAGAAAGCACAAAAATCACATACCTCATTCTTTGGGGGAAGGGGGGCCTTTTATAGCTTGGTACACTTACTCCCATACCTCTGCCAAATCGGGTATCATCACCTCCGCCAGATCGGGTGTCATCACCTCTGCCAGATGCCAGATCGGGTGTCATAAATGCCATTGTCCTCCTTGTTAGGGTCGTCTCTGCCACGTCTGAGATGGCGGTGGCAGGTGGCCGTTGGAGGGCGGCTGTCATGTGTCGGACCCTTAATCAGTCAGGTGCGCTGCCTCCATGTACGGGCTTCCTTGGCGTTGGGTAAGGTTGTTCAGTTAGGCGACCTAGTGCCGGAAAGGTGTGCGAGGTGAAGTCTTGAGTTTGGATAGAAGTGTGGCCCAAACTGCCTCGAGGTGGGTCAGCTCGGGTTTTTGCCCTTTGTGCTCCATGTAAGGCTTAGGGCCTCTAAGGGAGAGCTCGGGCTCCTCCTTGGGGAGCTCGGGTCGTGGGCACGCTGTCGTGCCGAGCTGGCGCTCCTGTCAGGTCACTCTCGGTTGCTTCCATGTGTCGCACAGCTAAGAGGTCAGGCCAAATCTCCCTCCATCAATTGCCCCCCACTCCCCGTGCTCGGGGTCCTGACTCGGCGTGGGGAGTTCACAGGATGACGGATGAATTTGCCCCGCGACGCTTTGGCCTTGGTTTGGAGCTTCTCCGGTCTGACCTGCTTGTGCTTTCGACCCGATCAAGGTCAGCTTGGTTCGACTAGGGGTCAATCCCGGGTCACGTGCAGCTCATGCGCGTACGTCAAACGATTATAAATTTTCGGACGTCAAAAATTCGCGTCAAACTGATTTCACAGGGGCCACCGTGCTTGGCACATTGAGGATAGGGATTCCGTCCGTCGAGAGGGGGACAGTGAACTGTCTGATGCATACAGTGGCGGGCTGAAGGTGTTCCCCTACAGCATTCAAGTCGGCGTTGTACCTGTTGCTGCTGGAAGAAGCCATGGAAGCTAAGGTTTCTTTGAGGGAGAGAGAGTTAAGGGTTAGGGGAGGCTTTTTGAAGTCTTTCCACAGATGGCGCCAAATGATGATGCGTAATCCGGTCGGTCCTAGCTACTGGTTGCCTCACCTCTGACGGAGCTGATGGTGCCTGAAACAAGGAAGAAGCTGGAGATTTACGGGGAGGAACCCGGTCGAAACACCCCGAAGCTCAAGTTAGTGCTCTAGAGGCAAGGGAAATGAGAGACTTCAGGACCAGAAAGCACAAAAATCACATACCTCCTTCTTTGGGGGAAGGGGGGCCTTTTATAGGCACCCTGGTACACTTACTCCCGTACCTCTACCAGATCGGGTATCATCACCTTCGCCAGATAGGGTGTCATCAACCGCCACTATCTTCCTTGTTAGGGCCGTCTCTGCCACGTCTGAGATGGCGATGGCAAGTGGCCATTGGAAGGTGGCTGTCATGTGTTGGACCCCTAATCAGTCAGGCGTGCCGCCTCCGTGTACAGGCTTCCTTGGCGTCGGGTGCGGTTGCTCAATCAGGCAACCTAGTGTCGGAGTGGTGTGCGAGGTGAAGTCTTGAGTTCGGATAGAAGTGTGGCCCGAACTGCCTCGAGGTGGGTCAGCTCGGGTTTTTGCCCTTTGCACTCCTTGTAAGGCTCAGGGCCTCTAAAGGAGAGCTCGGGTTGCTCCTTGGGGAGCTCGGGTCGTGGGCATGCTGCCGTGCCGAGCTGGCGCTCCTGCCAGGTCACTCTCGGTTGCTTCTACGTGTCGCACGGCCAAGGGGTCGGGCCAAGTCTCTCTCCATCAGTAATCATACCTGGAGTTGCAATTCTCTTCGAAGGGGGCGAAAGAGGTGAAGGGAAACCAGAGAGAGAGAGAGAGAGAAGAAGAAGAAGAAGAAGAAGAAGAAGAAGAAGAAGAAGAAGAAGAAGAGATGATATAAAGAGAATTCCTCTGTTTGAAGATATGAACGGTTATAGTGGTGGTGGTGTTAGCCGGAGTGGCCGGATTAAAACTTCTTTGATGAGGAACGATTGAGGGTCTTGCAAATGAATTTCCACCGAAACTCCTCCTAACTTCGCAGTTGCTTTCCTAGGTGCTTGAGTTAGTGTTAGTTCTATTTGAAATGGAAGGAGACCCGTTTGAAGATATCACCATGGTTTCAAAACTTGTAATACTGTAATGGAGAGAGAGAGAGAGGAGGGGGGGGGGGGGTAGAGTCGGAAAGAAAGGAAAATAATGCTGGTGTTAAACTACGAATTGACCAGAAGGGTAAAATAGTAAATTAATGATGCCCGTTTGTCAAGTCACCGATATGGTGAGTTTTGGAAGTTTTAAAAAGTTATGGTGAGACTAAGAAAAATTGTAAAAATTGAAAATTGATAAAAAGTGACGGTGGGTTTTAGACAATTTTCGTTTTATAAAACCTTATAAAAAATCCAATACATATATAGGGTGATCTAAATTCGATCAAATCCGAAAATCCGATAGAAATATCAAAATCAAACAGCATGATCGGATTCGGAACAATCCATTTGGACCCACTCTACATTTTTATAGGATTCCATCGTGGGAAATTCTCAGCACAGGCGCACAACCCAATTAGCCCACACAAGTAGGGGTGTAAACGGATCAAATCCGAATTGGATTAGACAATATCCAAATTCAAATTCGATTAGAATATCTGATATTCGGATTCGATTCAATATCCGAATTCAAATCTGATTAAATATTTAAATATCCGATTCAATTTGATTCGATTAATTAATTATTTTAAATAATTAATAAATATATAAAATAAATATTTTATTGATATAAAGTATATAAATATATAAATTATTTATATAACTTAATTAGTATATATATTATATAAAATATTTTATATATTATATATAAAAATTAAATAATTGATCAAATTTGAATATTTATTGAATTGAATCAGGTCATATCCCAATTCGAATCTAATTAACTATTCCAATAGAATAACTAAATTCGACCAATTAAATATTCGAATTATTCGCATTCGATTCGATTATATCGAATATCAAATTCGAAATCCGATTTTCGAATATGTGGACATCCCTACACGCAAGGATAGACGAGGGCTAATGGACCCGATTGTATTTGTATCGGGTCTACGTGCGGACTGCGGTGTGCGGACACTCATCGTTACCAGACAAATTGGAGGGTTTGATTCAGGTAAGGTAAGGCAATATACCCCTAACGAGTGGAACGGAAACAATAAGGGAAACGCCGTATCTTCCGTATAGCTCTCTTTCTCGTTCCTCGCTAAGTGGGAAATCTCCCCTCCAGGGATTCTTCTTCCACCGCGTGAAGGGCCAAATCTAGCTTCATATAGGTATACCTCTTCACCATTATCACTAGATCTGATTGTTTTTTGCTAGTTCAGATCTGTTTTATATGGAATTTAGGTTTATCCATAATCCGTTCTATTCAGTGCGTAGTAATTTGATCCGTTCTATTATGATTTCTATTTCTAGCTTTTCAGCATTTGATTTTTGTTTAGCTCTGTGTATCTTTGTGTGATTTGGGGTTTGATCGTTTCGGTATGTTGTTCGCGTGTACATACGTGGTCGATTTAGGGTATGGTTGTTTCCTTAGAGCTACCATTTCTAAATGATCATCGCCTGACGGTTTAATGTTCATATTCTAGCTCCCTCTTTTCCTTGTTATTTTATTGGCCAACGGGGGGGGCGGGGGTATTTCATTACTGCATGATTTGAAATTTTGTTTACTGGGCTTCTATTTTCTTAAATCTTTTGATCTTGTTTTTTTTTACAAATTTCCCGTGCATTCATCTAATGTTTTGTTTGAGAGAGGCCACTTTGTGAAAAAAAGAAAAGAAAAAGAAAATGCGAAAGGTTAGGGCCGTATTCAGTTGACCTCTTCCAATACTCCAGATAAATCGAACCGACGTTAGGGGCCATGACTTGCTGTAATGGTAAACTTATCTGATATTTGTGAACTTTTCTGATATGAACTTATGTTGTCATCATTGATAATATTCATTTGGCTCATTATCTCAAGTAGTTTTATGATTTGGATATTTAGTCTTTCAATTATATATTTTCTACATTGTTTCTTCTTCATTTTGACACAAAGCTAATATTTTCTTGCTGAATGTGGTCCAAATTGTGTTGTTAAAGTACATGTGTGATTATTCTCCTTTCTCTCTCCTCCAGATACATACACTTGACTACTACCCAAAGTTCTGTTCTCCAGTCTTATCCCCCCTATCTTCCCAAGTTTTTGGACCCATCTTCTTTTATCTGATTTTTACTGCATTTTGCATTCTTTTGGTGCCACTTGTCTTGGGATGAATAATGTAACCATTGGATTTGCTAGATTGTGTAACCATTGGATTTTTACTGCATTTATGTGGTTGATACTTTTCCTACCAAAGTAAATTTTGAACTAAAACCCCCTAACTGTGGAAGGATTTTACATGGTCATGAAATTATGCCACACAAATAAACAATCAGTTTATGAATTAGGAGGAATCAAGTACCTTTATGTGAGAAGTAAAATACAATGCTATCCTACACTCAACTATTTTAGATAGAGGTATTGACTTTAGCAAGTAAAATTTATAATTCTTTTAAGATGTTGCAACTTTGGTCATTTTAAATTTAAAAAATATGCATGATCAAAGTAGATTATCTTGTATGATGTTCTAATTAGTTATTATTATTTGGGTAAAAGACTTAAACCTCCCTTCATTTTATCCTAAATATTAAACGTCGCCTCTTTCAATTTGGACTAAGACCTCCCCTGCTTTGTGACATCATAAGACAAAAACCTCCCCTATGTTAACATTCCGTCCAAATCCGTTAGCATTTGACATTATGCGGGAGTTCTTTTTCCCTAAAACCCAATTCTGTCCATTATTGTCCATTGCTCCGTTCTCAGTGTGTCAGTGTGTTGCATACCCAAAAACGTGATAGAGGTCTGCACTTCCTGTACCACTACCACCCAACCACTAACATCTGCAATCCACAAACGACTACCTCTCACCAGCAACACCACCACACGGTATTGTCACATTGCTTATCTGGGTTGAGCCTTGGCTATTGACCAGACATGGTTGCATCTAGCTTTTTGATAGAATGGTTGCAGAACACGATTTTGGAGGTTGCTTGCACTGATTTCTTAACCTAAGTGCTTCATTTTGTGGGCATTCCAGAGGGTTTCTATGTCAGTGGTTGAATCATTACCCAAACTAAGAGATGGGTTTGTACATCATACCGATATAACAGTTAACTTTGATGGTTCATTGAAGGGGAAGTAGCTATGACTGCATGGGTGATCATTGGTTGTTAGATGAAGGTTTTGGAGGTTGGGGTGCATCCTGTTCCTATTGCTGATCGATGTAGAAGTAGCTGTGGCATATACGGTGTATAAAACTCTTCAAAGTGTGCAGAAGTTTGTGGACAAATGCATTCTAATGACTAGAGAATCAGATTGTTATCGGGTTCATACAGAACAAGCTGGAATATTCATATTTGTGATCCTTTTTGTTGATTCTAAATCTCTTATTAATCAGTTTAGTGTTTCATCATTTTTATGCAGCTAGTGTTTCATCATGTTAGTCATGATACAATAAATTGGCTCATATATGGGCGTCTTTGATAGAGAGTGAAGGCTTTGTCTTGAATGGGTTTTAGTTCCTCTTGATGTAATTTCCTTTGGATTTAATGTATAATTTTATCCTTACAGGAAAGAAAACAGTGGTAGTTCTTTATTTGCTAGTTTGGGTGGTTTTTTAAATTTAAAGAATAATGAAGGATAAAAGAATCTTTTTATTGTTTCTGTTAAATTTAATGGAATCTTATTCTAAACAAAATGGAATCTTATTCTGACAGGGGAGGTTTAAGTCCTATTAGAAATTAGAAGGGGGGTAATAGTATTTATCTTCAAATTTAGGGGAGGTTTAAGCCTTTTACCCTCATTATTATTATTTGAAGTCTTGCTTGTTTATGTATTTGTTTCTTTTTTATGCACATTGGTTTGGTGTCTGCAATTCTTTAAATACAAAATGGTGCTTGTCCATGATGCTGGTCACAATTATGAGAATTTGAGTTTCTACAATTTGCCAGCCACGTACAAGTTTTAGATTCTGGTCTTTAATGTTGAACTGGAATACAACCAAATTAATTGGCTATTCTTACAATTTCAGCCTTAATGTTCTGTTTTGATCAATAAGTCATAATTCTTTTTATTGGTAAATGAAAATAATGTTTGAATTGTACAACTGAATTATACCAAGCATCCCCACAAATTAGGCTAGCTCTACTACTTAACCTGTTAACAACTCTTGCCCTTATGTACATTTTGCCCTACAATTTTCTTTCATTCTCCATAGAAATGACCCCAATCCCCAATACAGTTGGGTCCTGTTGGCTATTTGCTTGGACAGTGCATCTGCACATCTGCCATATGGTTAGATAATCATCGAGTCTAAGTGAGGGTAGATCCACTTCTCTAGCTTGGCGTCTGATTTCTCTTTAAGTGTGCTTGTATTGCCAGGGTCCTCAATAATTGTTTTTCAGCTGCCCAACTTTATTAAACATTTACAGCTGAGTCTCGAGAGGTTTATCTTCAGTCATAATGTTTGACAACAGTTTCCATTTCTTTACAATTAATCACAAGTCTAGATTTCATTAAGAAATATGTAATTATACAAACATTGTTGACACTCTATTAGATAGAGAGAAGTCCTTTTTGTGGTGTATGAAGGAGCATTCTTCTCCAACCCCCACCCCACCCCAAATTCAAAGGTTAGCTGTTGTCCTTTCCTAAGTGAATGAGGTATTCATAGAATGCCAAGGGGCACTACTTCTCCAATATGATGTCTATAATGCAAAGGATATATTGCCTCCCTTTCCACTCCAATTACCACTCATGGATCACCTTCAACCACCAACCTGGAATGCTTATGATAGCATATCTTGTTTCTGGGCAGCAACTTCTGACTGCAAAATTCTGAGAATCTTTACCCATATGTTGTGAGTGAAGCTGCAATGCAGTAATAGGTGGTCAACGGTCTCATCATCACTGTTGTACAAAACACATCTTTTAGAATCAATCACCACACCCCTCCTAACCAGGTTGTCTCTAGTAGGAACCTTATTGAGGTAAGCTTCCCAAATAAAAAAAGAGACCTTCGATGGAATGTGTTTGCACCATATTACATTCTCAGGAAATTCCAGGTCATCTTACTCTTTTGCCAGTTTACTATAGAAAGATTTCACTGAGAAACTGGCCTTTGTTATCTGCAATCCAAAGTCTTTTGTCTTCTAGATTGGGGTTGATTTGAGTGTTGTACAGCTTTTGAAGAAGCCTACTAAATGGCTCAATCTCCCAATCATTCAAAGCTCTTCTGAAGCGAGGATTCCACACAAGTACCTTGTTATGGACACTGCACAGGCCCATAACATACCTCATTTTGATACTGCATATATTCAGCTACTTTTGCCTCCTTGTTTGTTGCAATTTCAAATAATTCTGGGAAGTCATCCTTTAGTACATTGTTACCATTCCATCGATCCAGCCAGAAATGAACCCTAATACCCCTTCCCATTTCAAATTTTATTTCCTTGCTGAAAGCATTATAGCTTTTTTCAATTCCCTTCCAGACTGAGCAACCATTCAACTGATTTACATCACTAGGGAACGATCCTTCATTTCTTGTACCATATTTTGCTCTGATTACTCTCCTCCACAAACAGTTCCCTTGGTTACCAAACCTCCAAAACCACTTGCCAAGTAAGGCTAAGTTCATTTCCCGAATTCTTCTAATTACCGGCCCTCCATTCTTTTTTTTTGTTTGTTTGCACACCTTTCCCCAGTTAACTAAATGAATTTTCTTTCTCACCAGACCTTCACTCCATAGGTGCATAGGCAGGCCAACCATCTTCAGCCAAAAAGATTCTGGTTGTCCAGTCTCCATCTGCCAGCAGCCTTCCGTTTCTTCCCAAGCATACAAATGGAGCAGGGCTTCTCCGATGTTTCTTGCCCCTTCATTTAGAATCCTATTCACCTCCGCCGCTGAAGGTAAGATGAACAGGAATCTATTTCTTGCCATCCTCCTTACTCTAACTCCCAGAGTTAGATCCCAGTTTCTCAATGCCCATGCCTGAAGCTCCTTAACTGATAGCAACGTCTCCACTACCCCTACCAAACAAGTCTTTAGAATTTTTTTTCTTTCGTTCTCCCCCTTCCCGTCAGGTAGAAGGTAGATGTACTCAGTCCCTGTTTTCATCACTACATTTCCCTCCTTTGACCAGGTAGGCATTCTGGCCTCTTCCGCATAGGATTCGTTTCTTCTTCCTAGTGTCTTAGGTTGAGAAGGATTTTCCGCCCTTCCGCATTGGTTTTGTTCATACCCATAGTAAGAATTTCTCGTTCTCCACCCCTGTATCTTCCGTCCCTCCTGAGTTTTCCTGGGAAGCTCTGTTTAAAGTTGATTTTGTAACATCCTGTCCTTCGAAAGCCAACATATCTTCTCCTCGTTTTCAACCCTGCCACGTCTCCACCAGTCACTGCCAATCAACATGCTATCTCTTTTTATAATGTATATTAGTTACAGGCATTAGAGCATGGAGATAGGTCAGCATATGATAGTTTTTCCTATGGACTAACTACATATTATTATTTATTAGGAAAGGAATAACCTGGGCTTTATATATGCCATTTTCAAATACACTTACAATCATATGACGACACATTTTAGAGATGCAGATGATCAATCCAGCATCAAAAGGTTATATCTTAGATATTTGTATTTGAAGGCAAGGGAACTGGATGATTTAATCTGGTTAACGGTACATCATTTTATTGGACGGTCTAAGAGTTTTGTAAGATTCAGGGTGCATTTGCACAAGTTCTGGAAAGCAACTTTTATTTTTCTGCTCCGTGATGGATTCATATATGACATGTGGGAAATGTTTGTCTAATTTGTTAACAAGGAACAACAAATATAAAAAAAATTATGTCGGATCAACATAATACAGTAGAAAGATTGTTAAGAATGAAAGGCTTGGCATATATATGTAAATGTATATTATTTGTATATTTTCTGTACTTAAAAAAACACAATTTGGGGCAGTTTCTTAAGAAAATAGTATGCACATTGTACATGAATTTTCTAATTATGTTCTGCTCAACTTCTCTAACTTGAAGTGCAAGAAGAAATTTAAAGGAAAACTCTCTATAGATTTTGATTTACTATTTCTAGTGGTTTTAGATTTTGTGCTACAACTCTGGCCCTCTACCCCTGCTGCCCTGCACACAAGATAAAAAGTTTTAAGGAAATTCTGATTTTAGTTATAAATTAAAATTGGAGGTAGTAGCTTTGTAATCACAGTGGAACCTATGTTTAGGCCGTGAAGGACAACTGCAGCTTTATTGGCTGAACGTAAAGTCCCCATGGTCAAGGCTATAATCCTTTGTGTTGTTTCTCTCACAAAAATAAGAGTTTTTAATTGAAACATGTCATATTATAGATGCAATTTATAGTGGTTCTTGATTGTTTTCTGGCCTTCCATTGTAAATTTGATGGGTCTTGCTCTTCTTTGGGTTTGTTTGCATGTAAACATGCTTCACTTGAATTGATTATATGCTGTTCTTGCAGGTTGGTGTATTGCCTTTCTGTGCTTCATATCCAGTTAAAATGGCTGATGGTCATGAAACTGATAAGAATATTGAGATATGGAAGATCAAGAAATTGATCAAGGCACTGGAAGCTGCAAGAGGTAATGGGACCAGCATGATCTCTCTTATCATGCCTCCACGTGATCAGATATCTCGGGTTACTAAGATGTTGGGTGATGAATTTGGAACTGCTTCAAACATTAAAAGTAGGGTTAACCGTCAGTCAGTGTTGGGTGCCATTACTTCTGCTCAGCAGAGGTTGAAACTGTACAATAAAGTTCCTCCGAATGGTTTGGTTTTGTACACTGGAACAATTGTTACTGAAGATGGGAAGGAAAAGAAGGTAACCATTGACTTTGAGCCTTTCAAGCCTATAAATGCATCACTCTACCTCTGTGATAATAAGTTCCACACTGAAGCCTTAAATGAACTCCTGGAATCTGATGATAAATTTGGCTTTATAGTCATGGATGGGAATGGGACACTTTTTGGAACATTAAGTGGAAACACACGCGAAGTGCTCCACAAATTCACTGTTGATCTTCCAAAGAAACATGGAAGAGGAGGACAGTCTGCTCTGCGTTTTGCTCGCCTTCGTATGGAGAAACGACACAATTATGTTAGAAAAACAGCTGAACTTGCCACACAGTTCTTCATCAATCCAGCCACCAGCCAGCCCAATGTTGCTGGATTAATACTGGCAGGATCAGCTGACTTCAAGACAGAGCTGAGCCAATCAGATATGTTTGATCCTCGCCTCCAGGCCAAGATACTTAATGTGGTTGATGTTTCTTATGGAGGGGAGAATGGTTTCAATCAGGCCATTGAGCTTTCTTCGGAGATTCTATCCAATGTAAAGTTCATTCAGGAGAAGCGCTTGATTGGGAAGTATTTCGAGGAGATCAGCCAGGATACTGGCAAGTATGTTTTTGGTGTAGATGACACCCTGAAAGCACTGGAGATGGGTGCTGTTGAAACGCTAATTGTGTGGGAAAATCTGGATATTAACAGGTATGTGCTGAAAAACAGTTCCACAGGTGAGATTGTCATAAAGCACCTGAACAAGGATCAAGAGACCGATCAAAATAATTTCCGGGATCCAGCCACTAGTTCAGAATTGGAGGTTCAGGAAAAGATGTCACTGCTTGAGTGGTTTGCTAACGAGTACAAGCGATTTGGTTGCAGCCTTGAATTTGTCACTAACAAATCACAAGAAGGGTCTCAGTTCTGCAGAGGGTTTGGTGGCATTGGAGGAATCCTTCGTTACCAACTTGATATAAGGTCATTTGATGAATTATCTGATGATGGAGAAGTTTACGAAGACTCTGATTAGCAATCAACCAACCCTTACTCAATCCCGGTGCAGCAGGGCAATCTGAAAGCCTGCACCGGGCATACGAGTGCATGCACTCGCTGCTGCTGCTCCGTAGCTCATGAGGTTTCACGAAATACTAATTAAGGTTTGCTGCTTGATCCTTTTACTCTGTATATCACTACTATATATTGTGTCGTTGTTTCCTAAAATTACTTCTAATTCCTTCTTTCTTTACACTTTTTTTTTTTCTGAATGGCAGGAGCTTGTCTGTTTTCTGGAATAGAAGATACTAGATGGTGATATTGTGGGATCGATTTGCCGATGGAACAATGGACAAGGTTGTTGGACTTATTGGGGAAAATCATTCAAGTTTCTACCTGGGCTTGGAGGATATATAATATATAGGAGGCCCACTTTTGGTACTCTAGTATCATATGTGACTATTAAATACTTGCATTGGCGTCTGGAAACCATATTTCTTGTTGCCTAGTTATGCCATACATTTGTACTAGTGACAATGTTCGACTCTTAGCGCCCCCCCATCCCTCTTTCAAAGAAAAAAAAAACTACTAAATATGTGGTTGGGCAGCTTGGAATTACTCTTAGTTCTGTTTTTATCTAAGCTGAAGCTTGACATTTCATTCAGCTATAATTAAATTTAAGAATTGTCAGAAATGGAGAATGGTAGATGAGGTCTTGCATATTGGACGAATTGGATCTTAGAACACCTTATAGCTTCCCGACGTTCCCGTATTGTTTGTAACGAAGTACGGAACTATTCAGACGGTGACGGTGAATCCTTCTTTTGCTCCTCACAGACACACCAATGACCAACCCCACACCCACAGCACAAGGGAAATCACTCGGGATCTGCTGTTTCCACATCTCTCGCGAATGACAAGGGAAATATTTCGTCCCGTGATAGAGGCGTGGGAAACATCGTCCACGGCGTGGGATGAGTTTGACTGATCCGAATTCAATCGGGATCTCCTGCCCACACAAACTCTGCCTAGATGTGTATAGAGTTTGTGTGAACAAGAGATCCCGACTCGTCCGAATTCCGTTGTTGATTGGCAACTCCCGTAAACGGACAGTTGCACAAATAAACGACAAGTCGCGCTTTTTGGCATTGGCAGTTGAATTTTGAATTCAAGAGGTTATGATGCTCATGCGGTTATGCCATGGGGATGATGGGACTGACTTGACTGAGAGAAGCGTCGCCTCCTTTTGCTTTTCACATTTTGGGATGCAATCTATATATATTATATATATAAACCATCCTCCTCTCCTCTTATCCATGAATTAAAGCGGAGAACCAGCAACCTCTTGTCTTGTTTTCATTTGCCAATAACACAGAATAATGGCTTTGACGATGGTAGGAACCCGTCTTGAGCAGTCTGTAACTACTACTGCCCTTCGATCATACCTCGCTGAGTTCATATCCACATTCCTCTTCGTCTTTGCTTCTGTTGGATCCACCATCTCATCCCGTGAGTTCTTGCTTTTTAGTTATCTTCCTATCCTCTTACTCTTGCGAGTTTGGACTTGGGATACATATTTAAATTCTGATTTGCTGGTACCATCGTCCATGAATCCTACTAGATCACATAATTAGTGACGGGCATAATTTGATTTGTTAATTTAATTAATTAATTATTATTATTATTATTTTAATTCTTAACAGGGAAGTTAATGCCGGATGCTGTGCCCGATCCATCTAGTCTAGTGGCCATTGCCATTGCTAATGCATTTGCATTATCATCAACAGTTTACATGGCCGCCAACATCTCCGGTGGCCATGTGAATCCAGCGGTGACCTTTGGAATGGCCATTGGTGGTCATATCAGCGTCCCGACGGCCATGTTCTACTGGGTTGCACAGTTGCTGGCCTCCACCGTGGCATGCCTTCTCTTGAATATTGTGGCTACCATTGTTGGACAAGTAAGTAATGAAGTGGTTTAATTGCTTGATCAAGACAAACGGCCGGGGATCATTGATGGTTAGTTGCTTGATTTTGCAGGTAATTCCGACGCATGCAATTTCGGAGGAGATGACAGGCTTCGGAGCAGCGGTGGTGGAGGGTGTAATAACATTTGCATTGGTTTACGCGTTTTATGCAGCCGGAGATGCAAGAAGAGGTCAGGTTGGAGTGGTCGGGCCTTTTGTGATTGGACTAATAGTGGGAGCCAATACTTTGGCAGCAGCTCCATTTACAGGTGGTTCGATGAACCCGGCGTGTTCATTCGGGTTAGCTCTTGTAAGTGGGAATTTTAAGAATCAAGGGGTATATTGGGCCGGACCCTTGATCGGTGCAGCAATTGCTGGACTTGTTTACGACAATGTGATGTTTCCCTCTCAGTCCTCAGATGCATCCCGTTTTATGGTCGAGGGAGGAGTGGGCCAGTAACTTTTTAGGGTTTATGTAAGAGATGGTCTACGCAACTTTATAATCTCTATTTTTTCTTTACTTTGTACGCCATCGGAATCTATATATATTATTTGGGTTTTGAATAACAAAATTTCACATACGACTGGAAAATAGTAGAAGAAATAAAATTTAACTTGAATAGACTGGTTGTTTCTTTTCAAGGTTTGAATTCCAAAGGGGGGTCGGGAAATAATGCACTAGCCAAATGATGGTAATATGAAAAACGAGGTACGTGCCCAAGGCTTGCAAATTTTTAAATTGATAAAGAAAGAAAAGTCTGAATCGTTATCATGACTGGCAAACTCCAGTAAAAGTTCCAAATTAGTTCCAGGTCAATGATATATTTTTATGGGTTGGAAATCGGATTTTCAAACGTGATCTGAACTCACTAGTACTACTTGCATGGCCCTTAGTCTGGACTCTGGACACAAAAAAAAAAACATTTACAAAGCTTTCAAAAGTCAAAGTAAAGCAGAAATTATGCCTGTGGTCAGTGGACATTTATTATGCGGCATGTCCTCTCAGGTCCCACCCATCTGACAATCATCGTGACTCCTCCATTTACTTACCACGTGGCAGGTTATGATGGACGTAACTAGTGGGGACAACCGTAGTCGGTAGTCCCAGACTTTCCAGAGACAGAGGAGTGGCCCAATAAAGATTAAAGAAGACGTTCGAGTCCGATGGTCAAAATAAACAATTATGGATGATGTAGGGGCTACACTGTACTGGTACAATCTACCAGAACAACTTTCAAAAATGAATTTGGGCCATCCGATGTGATGTCTGCCTTGTGTTTGGACTTTGGTGGATGTTTTCTAATATGAAATCATACATTTTCCAATATGGACAAATTTGACAAATGACAATCTCGTCATTCATGGATCGCCCGGGACAATTTTGAGGAGACCGGATCCACAAGCGAAGCACATTTAGTGAACCTTTTATAAATATTTTGATAATTGTTAAAAGTTGTTTTCAATCGTTTTCAAGGATACACACGACGGTGGTGTACTGTGGGACGTTGTGGGGAACAATCTTATTAGGGCTGATTTGATCTCAAATAAGACTCCTGACTTTTTTTTTTTTTTTTTTCAAAATGATTTGATTCCGCGGCAGAACAAAACCAACTAGCAAACCAGAGAGACAGTCCTCGGACACATTCATTTTAGTTATTGGGTCATTGCATCGGGACAATTTTACTCCGCTGTAATTCCCCTCATAAAAATGCAATTCGTTATCCTGCAGAGAATTAGTTGGGGCCGGACTTGTTTTGGTTCGTCTGGCTGCAGTGAAACAAGAAGGTTCTGTTTGATCTTGGACTATCAAAGAGCTCCGGTGTGACGGTGTCCGGATATGGGAGAGAGAGAGAGAGAGAGAGAGAGGTAAAACTGAATTATATCATTTAATGCTCTCAACGATACTACAGTCCTCGAATTCAATTTTGTCAGCAAGCAGGCTTTTTCGGCAAGTGTAGTAATAATTACACCAAATTCCTTCCTTCTCTAACAAGGTCGGGAATTTGAATTCGTATTTTAGTCTTCCAATAAAACAAACCATTAAAAGAATTCCATTAAACTCTTTGTTGGGTTTTATTTGATTTTTAACTCAGTTATTATTAGATCTTTTAACTAAAAGTTGAAAATAAGAAGAATGTGAGAGTTTGGGGTGCTGTAGAGGTTGAGAAATGGATGGTTGCACTGTAGGTAAAGATGAAGAAACGGCTTGGAAGAGATATGTGGAAGAACACTGTGCTTGTTCCAGTGGTGAAGCCCAACATAGGCGCACTAAGAGGTTGGTTTACTTTGGCTTTTCTTTCCGTTCTTTTATCATTTTTTTGTTGGCTTTGTTTGCTTTGAATTGGACACGGGATTCTGATTTCGGAGAGTCTAGGGTGGTATCAATTTATTTCAATGTTTTAATCTGAAGTAGGTAACCATTTTCAGTTTATTTCCATTGTTTAAGTTGTCACTGGTTTTTCTCTTTCGGTTAAATTCCTGTATATAGAGTGCTAAAATATCTAGTTGTGGTTTTATAAGATGCATTATGGCCCTTTAGTTTTATGGGTTTCATTTATCACTGAATAGTAGATTCCGATAATGGGTGTTCGGACCCCAGGGAGTCAAATGGACGGCAAGGTGGGAATGAAACTTTTTATCATCGCATTATTTTTGCCAGAAAACCATCTGGTATTAGCAGTTATATAAATTCTCTCTGTTTCTCAAAGAGTACTCTTTGGTCTTTAGTGCTGCATTTCACTTTCAAGCTCTCTTGTTCATATTTCTGTAGTACGTCTTTGTTTAATTCCACATAAATTCACAATGAGTGCCAGTTACCAAACTCATAATTCACAACTGAACAGTAAATGGGATATCCCATATGATCACTGCCATGAAGATTAGTATTATTCATAAATATTTTCTTTTGTTGCCTGTTAACATGTGGTATTACGGTGGCATGGAGGACTGTGGCACCCCTCTCAAAACTTCAAGCCTTTTGGTTGAGAACATGCAGCTTGATGCATGTTATCATCCAGTCAAAAGAAACAGAGATGTGGCAGTACACTAAAAGCTATTCTTAACTCTATATTCACAATGTGCTATGTTCATGTAATTTCTCTTGTTGAGGCTCTAAGTAGGATAATGAATCAATGAGCCTTTTTTTTCAGTGCTTCAGACACAAACTTGGATGCCACGACACATGCAGTTCCACATTCCATGGGAAAGAACTTGGATGTATCACATGTAAGACCAAAAATCTTAGTCTGTTCTTGTCAACTAATTATCATGTCTTACTACTTTATACTAGCATATAAAAAGGAGTTATAATAGAGATTGGACTAAGAAAGAGAGTCAACTTATGTGCTGCACTTTTTTCTGAATCCGTCAGGATTTGCAGCCTACAACCAGGATTTGCAGGGCACAAAGTCCAAGTTATAATACTAGGATCAGCTCTTCAGTCAGCCATCGAGCTTCCTTGGAGAAAGATGTAAGCATCACATGTCTTGCTTTACATGAAACTTATTTGTATGTGTACATATACCTGCATATTTGTTCTTACATTTATTTAAATGTGAGTGCTAAATATCTGTATGAGCACACATGTAAGGGTATATTGATTGAAATGTGTAGGAAATTGTATTTTCTTTAGAATGGTATTTCTATGTGAAATTTGATTTTCTTTCTTTACATGTTTATCTTACAACTATTGAGGAGAAACTTTTTAAACTCAAAAGTTTCTTCAAATTTTCTTGAGCAGTCACAAAATTCATTTACCCCAAGTAATTCTTTTTTGTCTTCTCCTATATTCCCTATGATCAATGAGGACTTAGAAATATCACCTCTACATTCAGCATCTAAATCCATCATGTTCTTTCAGGTTCTTCTATATTTTAGCTTGTTGATAGGGAAATTTTATGATAGGTTATTACAATTTTATGGGGTTAAGAGACTTATATGATAAATTGGCACAGAATTGATCTTGACATGTTTGTGCCTCTTGCCAGACTTTAATCTTCTGTCTATATATAGGCATGGAGAATAAGAGACATGCATGATCAGATGAAGATTCCATGATTGTCATGATGATCAAGTTCTGATAAGGTTGTATTCTGGGTCTCATTAGGTCAATGTTAAGATCTAGGATGATAGAAGCAGTTATTTGTGAGTGATTAATGATGGCTGATGGCTCACATGCTTTATTTTGCCAGTGCATATTTTGGTGGTTGAATTGGTATAGGGGTTGAAGGAGAAAAGATTTAGAAAAGAATAATGCTGATAGAGCATGTGAAAATTAGGCTATGTTAACTATGGTTGTCATTCCTTTTTATTTTAACTCATAAATAGATATATGTGTCTCTAGAATGTCATAAAGTTTGGCATGCATTTTATCCCTGTCAGGTTTGAGTAGTCCTTGACCATTTTGTTTCTCTTGTATCTGTCCTTGACAAAGATTCTAGGACCCCACTAACTGGTATATATTTCTTTAACTTCCCCAAATTATTATTGCTGAAGTGCAAATCTAACTTGGTCCATTTAGTCCTCCTTCTAAAGACTGGATTAGAAGGTACAGGAAGTTTTGCCTGGTTGTTGTAAATGACTCTTCATATGTAACTGGACTTGAATTATGTCCTCTATAGGACATTAATCTAACTAATTCATGCATTTTGTATGTCATTACATTCTTCTGCAGCTCAACACTGTGCATCAACTGAAATCTCTCCCCGCCCCTTTGGAGGAGGGGGAATCATATTACCTCCAGTGAAAGTACAATATCTGGATAGATATCTGCAGGTAGAGGATATCCACACGATGTTAGCATATGAGATAGCGAAGTTCCATTTTGATTAATAAATAGTCCCCTGCCTTTTAGGAATATGTCCAGTCTACTGCATTGAGATGAGCCATTTGAGATGAACACATACCAATTTACAAGGTTCATAACAAATATATCCATCAAAGTGATGACAAAATAAATCAGATCATCTAGGAGTCCATGGTATATCTCATGATCTGCATGCTCTCTATTTAAGGCAGCAATCTTATGATTACCGGGAGCTCTCTACCTATGTAACCATCTTCTGTCTCAGGCCTGTCCTATGGCTTTTTATTTTTGGATGTATTGCTCTTGTGCATATTTTTACTTCCTCCTGTATAATATATGCTTCTTTTCTATCAGAGGGTAGATCTCATTAAAGGACAATGGTAACTACAGAACAGACTGCACTTGTAAATGAAAAATAAGAAGAAATAATGACAGTAAGAAGCCTTGGTTTTCTAGGTCCCATTGGCATACTTGTTAAGAAAATGACAATAATCACACAGACAAAATCACTTTAAATTCCAGAAACACCATATTCACATCCCTAACAGAGATTCCTATTGTTTTTGCTCAACTAGTTTGAAATCCACTTTTATATCAATGGCAACGATTTATTTTCTTAATGATGATTTTTGGTACTTTCTCACATACCGCTGAGACCATCTAAAATGCAAGTTAATGTTTAGGTTGTTGTGGTACTTGTATCATGTCTTGGAACATGCTGTGTTGGTTTTTTATCTCTCTTCCAAGTTTTGACTCAAACAAAAAGCACCAATTTAATAATAAATAGAGTAAACAGGAAAATCGCTTCATCGTCTTTGTTGTCCAAGTCTTCTTCTAAGTATTTGTGGCAAGCTGATAGAATATGATATCACCATTCCACTATATCCAGGACCGATTTCCTTCATCTAGTGCATTGAACCCAATTTTCCCTTCCATTATGTAACCTTTCTATATTAGAAATTTAAATACAATATCTGATTCTGGTTGAATTATTGTTCACTGTAATTTTCGGCTGTAGCATATTCTGAAATAAATGATGCTTGAATTTGCAGATCGAACAGCTACAACTGCATTTGCAGCAGGAGAAGTCTATGAGAATTGTGCTTGAGAAGGCAATGGGCCGAGCTTCTAGTACTTTATCACCTGGACACAGACACTTTGCTGCTCAGGTATTATTTAAATGCTGAAATATCAAAGAACCTTAGTTCAGTCCTGTGTTTTTTGATTAACATACTACATTCACCAACAACAGCATGTGTCCTTATGTAGAAATTGTGCACAACAATAACATGAATCAAGCAAAAGAAATCCTGAACAAACATGAACTATCTTGTCTGTCATTCACTTTCTATTTACATGTTAGAGAAATGAGCATCTGAATAAGGGAAATAAATATCAGAAGAGAATTCAGGGAAGAGATATTACCTAAGAAACCATCTTTAAGACAAAGACTTCCTTATATGCACGTAATTACAAGTTAATGCATTTGATCAAGGAAACACTGTTCCCAATGTACAGTAAACTTCAGACTTGATATTACTCAAGATCACACCTTTACTTCCCTAGATTTGCACATGAATGCTGCACACAAATGGGATATAAACCATTATTGACACCAAAAAAGTATATTTTACATGCTTACAATGGAAAAGAATGGATTGCTAAATGGTTAAAGAATTGTGGACTAATGAAAATATGATGCATAAAAAACTTGAAACTTAATTTGACATCATCAAATACTGTAAGGACACCATTAATGACAAAATGAAATTTTAGTATTTCACTGAAGCCTTTCCAAAAGCGATATATCTGAGTATTTTCAACATTCATATTCAAACTTGAATTATGAAATCTCAACCTAACGAACTTTGGAACTCTTATAGTTATAACCATAGCCTAACTACAACACCTATCAAATGGCTTACATCAGAACTTCTAAATTACTGCCTATTTAATAGCCAGACTTGAAACAAAACCCTTTATTAACAGCATTTTCACTGATTAGATATTATGTTTGTATATCTCCAATCATCTAAAATTCAACAACTTGCACTTATCATTTTGACATATGAGCCACATGATCTGTATGATTTTTCCATTCAATTTAGTAGTAGATTTTTATAAGAAAGTAATACACATGTATGAAGTTCCATACATGGTCCTCTGTGTGTGCCACATTGAAACAGTTTATTAGGGGCATCAACACCTCTCACAAAACTTCTTAGTTGTTATCATTTTGGTTTAGGTATATTCTATTCTTTCTCATAAAGGAATTACTAACAAAAAGGAAAAAAAAAGAGGATATATAGATAATAAACAAATGCATTTGCTTAGATAGTTTGAGTAAAACCTTTGACTATAGAACATCAATCAAATAATTTTTGTGAAAATGGTTTGAATTTGAACTTTATCACAACAAAAGAATCAAATGATATGATTTCATTTTCCGGCATAGCCCCTTAAAGCTTTTTGAGAGCTCTTGAGAAGTGGCTTTTACCTCTGGTGTCATGGTGTCCAACATAAACCAAGGCATACCTGTCACAGTAGTCTTGAGATCTCATGAGAAGTGGTTATGACCTCTACTATAGCAATGGTTAATTCACTGAGTGCCTATTATCATATTACACTAAACATTATGATTTCATTAAAAGATAAACCTAACCTTATTTGTGCAAAATAAGTGCATCAACTCTTGAAGGATGAGATTATCTTAAGAAAATTTCTTTAACCGTGTGGTATCGTGATGTCCAAGATAAACCAAGGCCTACCAGTCACATTAGTCATGAGTAAGCCCTAGTTCCTAGCACCAGTCTTCCTATCTGCCACACTAGAACAACTGGTGCCAATTAACTATCTGACAACTGACATATAGAAAGGGTGAGAATCAAGAGCCAGGCAAGGTGTTGCAAAAGCAAACTTTGCATTTGACTATCCATTTTTTGGGACACCTATTGGCATGGAAATATTCCAAAATCCTATCCAATCATCATCATATGCCTTGTCCCACTTGAACTTTATATAGGTCATATTCTATAATGAATTATATATTAAATGTGTTCTCACTACCAGAATAAAATACTCGTCTCCCATAATCTTCAAGTTGCCAAAAGTTCACTATTCTCAGAGGCAAAAATTACTGATCTTTCATTTTCTATGGCTAGATTGCCTTAGTTAACTCTTTTGTTGTCACCACTTGGTCAACTGTAACCATGTTTATTGGTTGTTAATACTCCTAGATCATGCATCTACTTCACCGGCCCGGCTTTAATTCCTTGGAGGCAAAGACTTTAACTAACCAACAGCAAGAGAGTTTGGATAATGAAGATGATTAATTGGAAGAGGTTGATACTAAACATCGTGATGTCTCTTCTGGATCTTAGGGCTCTTATTATCAAGAAGCTTAAGTTCCATTACATGCCTTTTATGCTAGAACAAATTCTCCAATGTTGTGCTTCTCTATGAGAAGAATTGCCATGGTTATACTGCAACTAAGGATTTTCATGATATTATTAACAATGAAAGTACCTGAACCTAATATCTAAAAGGCCTAGTATCAGACTTAGAGCTCAATGAAGAAAGAAAAACGAAGCAATGATGATTGAGTAGGCTCAAGTTGAGTTTCCAAAAGAGTTGTAATCAACACCCCTTAAATTGGTTATGGGAGACTATAATAACCTGGTCGCATACTATACATGTGACATGGATGTTTGTAATATTTTCTTAGAAGGCCATGGTTTCATTATTTGAATGCTATCTGTTGATGCTCAGATTGGCCAAGGACAACACAATAAATCCGTTCTGCTTCCTGAACGAGTTGGCTAGCCGAATGACCCGAGGGATGCTGAGGCCAAGGGTTAGAGGGGCCCAAAGTGCTTTGCGGCCGAGGGTTGGTGAAATCTACCCAAGGTCGGCTTAGGTCAGTACCTGCGGAAGAAGGGGACATTAGAGGCCCCAGGTGATAACCCAAGGCGGGGACTTCGACAATCAAGTTAGTGAGGGCGGACAAGGTCCAAGGAGCTCGGACGAGGTCACCAGAAAGCTAGAGGGCAAGAGGGTCTGGAGAGATAAAAGTCTAGCCCCTTACCTTGGGGGAGTCGTGCCCTATTTATACTTGAGGTCGCCTAACAGCAGACACCACAGATAGTCAAGATGCAGTCCGGCCCTGGGCGAGCGACCATCCTAGCTTGCCCCATGTGCCATTGGTCCTGCGCTGGGGGCTGACCTCCGCCCTACCAGACGCGCTGATTGGCTCGTCCCTTGGTTGCGTGTCAACGTGTCAGTGGCCTGCCTAATGTGCCTACATCATTTGCCCCCACTCTCGAGGCCGTGGTGGAGGTCTTAGCTAAGGACCTCGGCTTCGGCCGAAGGGAGTGTCGTTCTTGCTAGGAGGCATTGAGTGGCCTTCTATGGCAAGGACCTTGGCTATAGCTAGGCTAGAGAGAGCGGTCTTCGGGCACGGAGGTGTTGGCCCCGATTTTGGAGTTGCTAAGGATAGTCCGACTTGGGAGCATGGAGACGTCGGCTACAGCAGAGGCCTTATCGGAGGTAGTCTGGCCTATGAGTGTGTAGACGTCGTTCTCGGCTTCGAGGGGCTTCCATTAGTTGTTGTGTTGATTCCGTTCCTTGAGGAGGTTGTGGAGGGCCGAAGAGAACGGAGGCGTTGGCCTCGGCTTCAGAGAGCTTGGTACCGTGTTTTCTATGAGTACGAGGTGCGCATGCCCCCCAGTCGTGTGCTTCGGATGAGCTAATGAGTCTGTGCGCAAGCCAGGCGTCAGCTTCTTGGCTGATCACCACTGTGTGAGGTGCAGATGATGAGTGGGCGTGTCGTGGCTGCGCACAAGATGAATTCCGGCAACGGGTGTTGTCCGCATGCGTGACGGGTCTCGGCGTTGAAGGCCTGGACCGTGCCCGAGGTGGGCATCTGGTCGTGATCGTATGCGAGATGATGGTGGTGTTTCCTTGCATTTGGTGCAAAGGGCTGGTCGTTTAGTTCAATTTGGTGGGGAGTCGAGCTGAGCCCTTGGTGGCGAAGGAAGCTTTGGCACGGAATGGCCGCAGCTTCGCTCGCCTAGGTAGGAGGATTCTGGTTGTCAACCTGATACGTTGGCTCACTTTCCTGTTGATAAGCATCAGTTAGCTCGTGCTTGCGTAAGGATGTCGTTGAATGCCAGGGACTTGCTACTGGAGAGGGCATTGGGCAAGGGCCCGTTTGGAGCAAAGAGGGCGCCTCGGCCAGGAGGGTGCTTCGGCTAGGAGGGCGCCTTGGCTAAGAGGGTGCCTCGGCCAGGTCAGTCGTAGGGGTGGCCAAGGTGAGAACTTGTCATGTCGTCGGCTTGCAACTTCTCCTAGCTACCCATTCCATTGGGGACAGGGCACGTAAACCCGTGTGCGGCCTAGGCTATATGGACACCGGTCGGCGCCGCGGACCGCCCTGGTCTAGCGAGATGGCATTGTTCCCTTCAACATGTCCGTTCTACCATAAATTGTGCCAAGCAAAGGGCCGATGCTAGCCTTCGAGCCTGAACAAGAACTCACTCGCTTGGAGGGTCTCTTCGTGGCCGAGGCCAGAATCAAGGGCCGCCCCGTCAGTTGTGGCCGAGGTCCATTAGATTTCCTGTCAAAAGGGGTGAGCAGCCATGTGACCTCCAGCGGACCGTATGCCTTGGGCTGACGTCCAGTCCGGGCATGTAACCTTGGTGAAGGTTGTATGCTGCAACCAGTCGGTCGTTTGAGGGCGTGCGGTCTCCGGAGGGTTGTATGCCTTGGGTTGACATCCAATCCGGGCATGTAACCTTGGTGAAGGTTGTACGCCACGACCAACCGGTCGACCGAGGTGAGGAGCCTAGCGACTTGGCGTATGACCTCCAATGGTCATGTGCCTTGGACCGAGGTCCAGTCTGAGCATGTAACCTTGGCAAAGGTCGTATTCTACAAAAGGTTGCTCGGTGAAAACGAGAACGTATACGCTAAGGGTTTGAGGCGAGGTAAGAGTAACCTGCTTTATTGCCAAATGTTTACATGGTCGGCCAAGGCCGAGCTCTTGTGGTTACATGGCCCAGCCTATGGTTACACCCAAGGCCGAGGTGTTGATGATGAGTGATTGATTACAACTGCTACTGCTGGGGCAAGGTGATGACGTCGGTGTCACCGTACAGCTTCAGATATCCGCGGCGGATGAGGGACTCGATCTCGTCTTGGAGGTCATAACAGTCCTCGGTGTGATGGTCGGCGCCGCGGTGAAATGTGCAGTATTTTGCTGGGTCACCCCTCTTGGGGTTCCTCTTTCTCTTCCCAGGCCACTTCATATACTCCTCCCCTCCTACTCGCACGAGGATGTGTGCTCGGGTGGAGTTGAGTGGCGTGTACTGGTTGTAGGATGAGGCTGGCAGCTTCATGTTGCTATCGTCGCCACAGTTGTCTTCATGTCGGTCGCGATGTACTTCTATGCCTTTTTCAAAAATTCCACCTTGGTTCTGGGCAGTGTCTTGGCAATAGAGCACTTAAGGGCCGACCCAGGGAGGAGGCCTTGGATTGTTGTGTGCATGGAGACCATTGGGTCGAGGTCACAGGGACCTCAACCCCATGGGTCGACCGCTTCTGGCTTCGTCGGCTACTGATGAAGTGGGCGAGGAAAAGGTTGGAAATTTGGTCCCAAGAGCTGATGGAGCAAGGTGGGAGCCCGGAGAACCAGGGCTGAGTTTCCCCCTTGAAGGTCGCCTGGAAAGTTCGGCACATCAATGCGTCGGAATACCCGTACAAGAGCATGAGTGTTCAGAAGCTCTCTAGGTGTTCATCTAGGTCCAAGGTGCCATTGTAAGTCTCCAGTGTGGGATCTTTGAAATGATGCAGAAGAGGCCTCGAGGTGATAGCGGTGGTGAAGGCGTCCATCCTGGTGGAGTACTGACTTGGTGAGGTGTCACCTCGTTTCTCCTTGACTTGCCGAATTTCATCCTTCATTGCGCCGAGCTACACCTGTAGGTAGGCGATCTGTTGGCCGACAGGTACCTCGTCTTTGTCCTGGTCTCCTCGACAGTGGGACGGGCCAGTCGCGTCTCGGTTCCTTTTGGCCCGTCGATCGTTGAGGTAGTCTTGGAGGCCCGAGATGCGAGGTGGAGGTGGCGTCTCTTGTCGGCGGTGGTGTCCTTGGCTTCAGCGTCGGTTGCAAGACCGTACCGATTCGTTCTCCATTTGACTGGGAGGTTGGAGGGTTCTCAGTGGTTAACTCACACTTCGGTCGCTTCCGCCGGACATTGAGGGGTCAGCCCGGTAAGGTCCGACAGGGCACTTAGCCAGCAAAGCCCGTGTAAGGCGTCCGCGGTGATAACCTAGGTTCCCAGTGGGGTGGCCACTTTGCAAGTGACCTACCGGTCGCCCCACCTCGTCCAGCCTCTGCGTGGGGTCATCAAGCCGGTTGAGGACTGTTTGGAGTTGGTTCCTGGTTACCAAGTTCTGTGTAGTTTTCTTGTTTCTTGCCATTTCGTTGGAAGCTGGGTTGTAGTGCTGGGGGGAAGGCTTAGTAGTCGTTCCCACAGACATCGCCAATTGTTGATGCTCGGATTGGCCGAGAACAACACAGTAAATCCGTTTTTCTTTCTGAACGAGTTGGCTAGCCAAATGACCCAAGGGATGCTGAGGCCGAGGGTTAGAGGGGCCCGAAGTGCATTGCAGCCAAGGGCTGGTGAAGTCTGCCCGAGGTCAGCTGAGGTCGGTACCTGCGGAAGAAGGGGACATCAGAGGCCCCAGGTGATAACCCGAGGCGGGGACTCCGACAATCAAGTTAGTGAGGGCGTAGCAAAGAGGGTGAACGAGGTCCAAGGAGCTCGGATGAGGTCGCCAAAAAGCTAGAGAGTAAGGGGGTTTGGAGAGATGAAAGTTTGGCCCCTTACCTTAGGGGAGTCATGCCCTATTTCTGTTAGACAGTCTTGTATGCCCTTAGCTTCAATCGGATTTGATGTACTTTTGTTATTTAGTGGAAATAAATTTAAGTGCATGTTTGATTCATGTTGTTTGGTATAATTCTGTGTAAGACCCTAAAACTGGACACTTATAGAAACTTGTGTTAGTTTTAAATGTTCACAGCCATTGGATAAGTTTGGGGAGATTTATCCTGCCAAGGCTGATACTGGTGTGCCACCAAGTGTTGGGATGGCTTGTTTCGGCCATCAGGGTAAGACCCAAGGCACATGCAGTATGGGATTGCTTGAACCCTTGAATCGGACCAGATTTCCAGTATTGCCCTAGACCTTGGAGACAGATGGGCAAAACTGGAAAGTTACACCTGACCCCTAGACTCGATTATGACACATCACTAGGTGTCGAATCGGGCTGTCTTTGATGTGTCAATCAGTGAGATCCTTAGTGGGGGTCAAAACCTGGACATGTTGGGGCAGTCTGAGAATTCATCTGAGTGAGTGGTCATAGTGACAGGATCAGCCCCTTTGTCGGACAATGGTAATGATCGGTAATGCACTCTCTCTGATGGAAACCAAACTGCCGGCAGTTGATTTCAATCGTTGGAATTTTGTTTTGCAAAATAAGATATATATATATATATGTACGGTTTCAAAAGATTTGCAAAAGGTTTTAATTCCCGGGATCCATGTGAGTAGAGAGTGCGGCACTGTTCCTTGCAGCCGAGAGAGGGGTCTTCTCTTGTCGGGCAGTGCTTGATCATTAAGGGCTGAGAGGTTAAGTGTAAGACCATTTAGGATAATACCTGATGGGCTAATCTTGCACCTGTCCACAATCCTTGGGTTTTTATAAGATGGCTTGGCCCAGGGACCACTTAATGTAAGTGTTGGGCCCATAGGGTCCATGTGATGGGCTCAAGGGGATCACTGAGTCTTTCAGTGAATTCGGCTGGGCCTTGTAATAAAGGCTGGGCCGAACCCATGTGGCTGGTGTGTAGATCAATGCTTGGGTCCCACGCCATACAAAGAAGCCCAACTGGGCAGCAGGTTGGAAACTAGTTAAACACTGAACACTTAATGAATCAAAAGCCCATTTCGAACTGGGCTGATATGATCACCAGTTCATAGGGCGAATCTGAGATTAGTGTTAGTAAAAGGATTGGGTCTTTGACCTTATCCACTCTAAGAGACCAAATTCAAATTAGATTTGAATCTGGTAACCTCCTGATAAGATCAGGAGTTAACTAACTTAATCTACAGATAGGATTAAGATTAACCTCTATCCAAATACTGATTTGGATTGGGATAACTCCCAAAAATATTGGGAGGTTTCTTAATCAAGAAGAAAGAGGAGAAAACCCTAGCAGAAATGTCAGATTTCGAACTAGGGGGTTTGAGTAAGCAAGAAACACATCCTGCAATCTGAGATTTGATCTCTCACAGACTCCAGAGAGAAGAGACAATTCTGCCCTCTTCGTCCCTGGACTTCTCCTCCTTCAGCCGCCGCCACTACCTGTTGGAAGATTGGATCTTTGCAGCAACAGGAAGTCAAGAAAGTAGTTCTTGACAATAGTCTTGCAAGAAAGACACTAGAATTCGGTGTTCAAGGTTTCCAGAGGGTTCTTGTGAAAAATCCAGTGTGTAGGACGCACCCTGCTGGTTCCGTTCCATCCACAGCTGTGTCATCTTCAGCAGGAGCGGATCTTGGTCACTTCTTTGGGCGTGAACACCAACTTTGGGAGATATTATTTCTCCGGATCAGGTATAATCCTTCCTGTTTCCTTTTGGTTCAGATCTGGTTTGTTTATGGTTCAAGTAGGATCCTTGAATAATGTATTCTAAATTTAGGGAATATGATTCCCAGCTGGAAGAAGGTAGGAAATTTTTGAAATTCGCCCCCATTCCGCACCTTTCTTGGCGTCCATTAGATGGATCCTACCATTCTTTCAATTTATACTTGAGGTCGCCTGACAACGGACACTGCGGACGGTCAAGATGCGGTCCAGCCCTAGGCGGGCAGCCATCCTAGTTCGCCGTGTGTGGTGATGCCATTGGTCCCATGCTGGATGTGGACCTCTGCCCTGCCAGACGCACTGATTGGCTCCGCTCTTGGCCGTGTGTCAACATGCCAGTGGCTTGCCTAAAGCACCTAAATTACTATCTATTATTGCAGGTTCAATACTTATAAACTTAAATGAAATAAAAAGTTTTTGTGAGCTTGTGCCAATGGCCTTACTATACAATGCTATCAAAGAAGCCATTGCAAGTTGATAGTCAAGAATCTACTGTGCTCAAGCTGTTAGAGTACATATCATCACATTCAATGTCGAAATTCTCTATACCTTGAGGAATTGGTGCAGGATGACACAACAGTAGTAGTTCTTCAGGGTTTATCTTAATTGCCGAGTCTTATTCATAAGGTGCTAACTGAGCCTCAGTTGTTTCTGTTTCTTATTTGGAATCATAATCTAACTAGAAGTGGGCTTCCAAGTTATGAGTCTTACACATAGAGTTAAACTTGCTTTGCAAGTATATCTTAGATTAGGATTATAATAAAATTTTGGTTCACCCCAATAGAAGTAGGCCTATGATAAGGATTTAATTCTATAAATAGTCTTAGGTAGAACTTAGGTTTTTTTTTGGGTCTGCTTATTAAATTATTGGAGGCTTTTTTTAAAAATTAATAAAAATAAGATTTCTTTTTAAATAAGAAATTTTATCTCTGAATTTTCTGCCCTTATTCCTTTTCCTTTTTTCTCCGTTCTATACTGTTGCTATGGTGGCATGAACAGTAATCGTGAATAGTGCCTATTGTTCTATAAAGCTTATTTCAAGATCAATTCCCTTGCTATATTTTGCGTTTTCTACAAAGTTAGTCTGCATTAAGATCCCATTAGATACATGGTGCAGGCCCTCCATTAGTTCTATGAGGACAAAGATGGCCAAGCCAGCAAGAAACTGTAAAACACAGCTACATTATTGAAAAGGGTTTGACTATGATGCCGGAAAGACATGATAACAGAATAACTTGCAACAAATCAACAGGCATCATAAAAGTGGTAACCAATCAGGTGGGTTTTCATCAAAATCCATTGGGGGTTTTGATTGGTCAAGACCTTTCTTGTATTATGTCTTCCCGGCATCATAGATTTTTCCTGTTGAAAATCATGTCAATAACATGTAAATTCTATCAGAATAAATTGCAAGTTTTGTCTTGACAATCAAATATCAATGGGACAGAATTGAAAAGATGATATTCATTCTTGCTCAAAAAATGTCAAATAAGAAAAAATATTACTGGACAGATACCAAAATTCACTTTCATAGAAAAAAGTTTTTTTTTTGTTTTTTTCACTAAATAACTTTGCCATCTAGCAGTAATAGTTATGGCACTTAAATCCTAACTATTTCTCATCCATATCTATACCTAATTTTTCTCTAATAGAGACATGGGTTATCATGGTTGTTACACAAAACCTCTGGGTTGTTCATACAGATCATATGCTCTTACTGTGTTGTGCTTTTTTCAGGGTCACTCATCAATACTAATAATAGATTCTATGTTGTCAATATTACACCACAGATATTATGTTTCCTTCGCTATTTTTTCTTTTCCTATTTTTTTCAGACAAAGGAGTTGATAGCAGAAATCGAGTTACTTGAAGAAGAAATTGCAAACCGTGAGAAGCATGTTCTATCTTTGTATAGAACTATGTTTGATCAGTGCAGTAGTGCTACACCTTCCGGTCAAAGCTCAAACATTACATCTCCTGCCCATGCAAAGAATGAAGTAAGAAAGCACCCAAGTATAATTTCAAGTGCATTTTGCTCGTCATCAAAAAAGTTCCGATTGCAACCTTTCGAAGTTCTGGCTTCTGCAAAGGAATCCAGAAAGAAGAATGTGTTACTGCATTCAAAGACCAGGC
This sequence comes from Nelumbo lutea, assembly GCF_056320005.1. Taxonomy (NCBI): domain Eukaryota; kingdom Viridiplantae; phylum Streptophyta; class Magnoliopsida; order Proteales; family Nelumbonaceae; genus Nelumbo; species Nelumbo lutea. Next base: position 202,486,837 of record NC_142684.1, on the reverse strand, counting down.
ATGTTTCACTATTGACTGGGAAAACTGATATTCATATGGAGAATAATTATTCAGATCCCATTAAGGTATGAGTGCATTCAAAACAGTTGGTTAAAAAATTTTAGCTTTTGTTGTTCATCTGCTTTTCATCTATTTTTCATATTCAATTGTCTACCTTCATTTGAATTTTAACTGCTTTCGTGCAATTATATGTAATGTTTCTTTGATGGTTTATTTACTTGAACATGAAATTTTCTTGGGAACAGTCACTCCTGCTAAGAGTGAAGCTCTAAAATGATAGTGCAGCATGTTGCAGTTAGAGTGAAGCTCTAAGAAGTACAGCATGTTGCAGTTAGAAACAAACAGCATTTCAATAAATGGAATTATTCTGAGATCTTTTATTTTTTTTTTACAAAATCCCTCTAACTAGAAAGAATTGTAAACCAAGGTGATGAGGGCAGATTTGGCCCTCCAGTGGAATTGTGACATGTGGCACCTTGTGCCAAGTAAGTATGGCCTCCAGGCAGCTTGCCATAGGCAGTTCGCCATAGGCAGCTTGCCACAGGCAGCTCGCCACAGGCAGCTTGCCACAGGCAGCTCGCCACAGGCAGCTCGCCATAGCCAGCTCACCATAGGCAGCTTGCCACAGGCAGCTCGCCATAGCCAGCTTGCCACAGGCAATTGCCAGGGCTTGCCACAAGCAGCTCGCCATAGGTAGCTTGTCATAGGCAGCTCACCATAGAAGCTCGACATGGGCAGCTCGCCATAAGCAGCTCACCACAGGCAGCATGCCATAGGCAGCTCGTCACTTGTGGAGAAGCTCGATACAGGAGTAGTTTGGCGTATCGCAAGAAGATCTCTTGCCTGACGACCTGACCCAAACACTGACCCGCCGACTGACACGGGCGCCAACCTAACAACCTGGCCCAGACACCGACCCGCCGACTAACGCAGGCGCCACCTTGACAACCTGGCCTAGGTGCCGACCTGGCCACCTGGCACAATCGCCAGCCTGACGACCTCGAGGAGCTCACCACTGTACCCAGGTTCTGACGGGATGTGACGAGTCTTACCGTTTGGAAGCTTTTCACCCACCTAACCCGCGAGGACTCCGGTATATAAAGACCTCACCCCCCAAAGGGGAGAGGAGGTCCCTCAGCTCCCGCCGCCTACAAAGAGGAAAAGATGGAGTTCTTGTAGGTCCCTCAGCTTCCACCGCATACAAAGAGGAGGAAAAGATGGAGTTCTCGCAGGTCCCTCAGCTCTCGCCACCTACAAAGAGGAGGAAAAAATGGAGTTCTCGCAAGTCCCTCAGCTTCCACTGCCTACAAAGGAAAGAAGGCCACCTCATGCTGAGGGCAGTCGGGTTGCGCTGCACCAGGGAGCTCCACCATTCTCTAAGTCACAGGCCGCCTAGTAGGGAGCTCGCCACCAGGCAGTTCACCACCAGGCAATTCGTCCACAGGCAGTTCTCCACCAGGCAGTTCGCGACCAAGTAGCTCATCACTAAGGCACATCACCACTGGGTCAAATAACGAGGTACTTAGCCAAAAAATTTTTACATCACAAAACATTGTACGTGGCCAGAAATGACTACATCAATTGGCGCCACCTGTGGGAAAACGCTACAAAAATCTAAGTTCTCATCCTACAAAATCTAAGTTCTCATCCTATCAAAGCTAAGTCCTCACTTTTTAGAAATTGAAGCTATCGCTTTATAGTTTACATTTTTTATGAACTCAAAGACTATGCAGGGAGCTAACAGACTAAGTAGCTCTACCAATCTTACTTTCAATTCAGATAATGCCTCATAAGTCCTCTCCGCAAGGTCCCCCTACAAAGATGGACTCTTCGTGGCTTCCGCAGGAGTTGGCGGCCAACAGACTACATAGGCGCCCTTACCGGTCGAGCATTCCAAGGCTCCCGTGTGAGCTGGCAACCTAAAGTTAGTAGTGCTGTCCCTGAAGGTCAAGCTCCTAGTAGCTTCTCATAAGAGTGGGTGACCAGCATTACGAAGCTAATGCAGCACAATCATAGCTCGACACCTCACAGGCAAAGCCTATGGGCCACATTACTACTCAAGACCCGGTTGCCTCTCTAGCATGGGCAAAGTCAAAAAAGAGTAGACTACAAGTCACTCCCAAAGCCTACGGGCCACATTACTACTTAAGACCCAGTCGCCTCTCCGGCACGGGCAAAGTCAAAAAAGAGTAGACTATGAGTCACTCCCAAAACCTACGGGCCACATTACTACTTAAGACCCAGTCGCCTCTCCGGCACGAGCAAAGTAAAAAAAGAGTAGAATACGAGTCACTCCCAAAGCCTACGGGCCACATTACCGCTTAAGACACGGTCACCTCTCCGACACAGGCAAAAGTCAAACAAGAGTAAACTACGAGTCACTCCCAAAGCCTACGAGCCACACTAGGAATTGGATCAGCACTTACTAGCTCGTCGACTTAGGGCCAAGAGAAATCTACTCCCTTCGCTGAGTTACTCTCAGCTCGGGAGTGGGGGGCAATTGATGAGGGCAAATTTGACCCTCTAGCGGAATTGTGACACGTGGCACCTCGTGCCAACTAAGTATGGCCTCCAGGTAGCCTGCCACAAGCAGCTCGCCATAGGTAGCTTGCCACAGGCATAGGCAGCAGCTCGCCATAGGCAGCTCACCATGGGCAGCTCGCCATAAGTAGCTCACCATAGGCAGCTCATCACTTGTAGAGAAGCTCAGTACAGGAGTAGTTTGGCGTATCGTAGGAAGATCTCCTGCCTGACGACCTGGCCCAGACACTGACCCGCCGACTGACACGGGCGCTGACTTGACAACCTGGCCCAGACATCGACCAGCTGACTGACGCAGGCGCCGCCCTGACAACCTGGCCTAGGTGCCGACCTGGCCAACTGACACAAGCGCCAGCCTGACGACCTCGAGGAGTTCACCACCGTACCCCGATTCTGATGGGATGTGACGAGTCTTACCGTTTGGAAGCTTTTCACCCACCTAACCCGTGAGGACTCCGGTATATAAAGACCTCACCCCCCAAAGGGGAGAGGAGAGGGAAAAAATGTGGAGGTAATCCCTGCTCTCTAGCTCTCTCGTTTCTCCAATATTATCTTCAAAGCTCTCTACAATTAGAGTGCTAACTTAAGCATCGGAGAGCCCCCGCTGGGAAAATACCCCGGGTCCTCTGATGGAGTTCTCGCAGGTCCCTCAGCTCCCGCCGCCTACAAAGAGGAAAAGATAGAGTTTTCGCAGGTCCCTCATCTCTCGCTGCATACAAAGAGAAGGAAAAGATGGAGTTCTCGCAGGTCCCTCAGCTCCCGCTGCATACAAAGAAAAGGAAAAGATGGAGTTCTCGCAGGTCCCTCAGCTCCCACCGCCTACAAAGAGGAGGGAAAGATGGAGTTCTCGCGGGTCCCTCAGCTCTCCTACCTACAAAGAGGAGGAAAAGATGGAGTTATCACAGGTCCCTTAGCTCCCATTGTCTACAAAGGAAAGAAGGCCACCTCATGCTGAGGGCAATCGGGTTGCGCTGCACCAGGGAGCTCCACCATTCTCTAAGTCACAGGCCGCCTAGTAGGGAGTTTGCCACCAGGTAGCTCTCCACCAGGCAGTTCGACACCAGGGAGCTCGCCACCAGGGAACTTGCCACCATGTTACGGTTCAAAGCAGGCTTAGCCTTGCCTACGCTTGGCAGGCTTACGTTAGGGACATGCCCGTCATTTTCGCCTGTAAGACTTTTGGGAGAACTGATGTCATCTTCAGGCAGACCACCGAAAGCTTAACGTACTCCTTGAGGAGGGGTGGTCGACCTCCTTGGGTGCCTAACCTTGGCACTCCTAGACCATCATCCCCTTGCGGGGCGGCCCTGGTTAACGGCTAGCATGGCTACCAGGGTTTCTCATGGGCGCACACTAGCTCATGGGGACAGTGTTGGACCGGCACTGCGCTGCCGACACTCAAGGGAGGTTTGGCACGCGGGCCTGGCTCAAGCATGTCCCTACACCTCGCCAGCCCCTTGCCCAAGCTGATTGAGCTATCCCGTTGCCCCTAGCGCACGGGTGGGTTCCGGCCCAAGCGGTTGCCTATCATCATGGCACACAGGTGCCTGCCATCATCGGCATACAGGAGACCCTACACATCGGTGCCAAGTCACCTCATCGGCGCATGGTCGCCTTCCATGATGGTTGTCCCCCTTTAGCACGTAAGCGGCGCCTCCCATGGACCGGTCTGAGCCAGAAGAGTGCCCCGGCCATTGGACTTGAGGTCATGATCCAGTGCTACTGACTTTGGTGGAGCCATCCCAGCGGGCAACTCCTAGCCTCTAAGCGCACAAAGGCTTGTCCTGGCCTGCCTTGGCCAGGACGCCGCACGGGTTTCTTCCGCTGTAGAATTACCCCCGTGACAACCAGGCAGTTCGCCACCAGGCAGTTCGCCCCCAGGTAGTTTTCCACCAAGCAGTTCGCTACCAAGTAGCTCAGCACTAAGGCACATCACCACCGGGTCAAATAACGAGGTACTTAACCAAAAAAATTTTACATCACAAAACATTGGTACGTAATCACTAAAAATTACACAATCAAATCTTCTTCCTTGCCCATTTGCAAACCCAGGACAACAGACAGCCTGGCCTCATTAGAAGTACATTTGTGGGAGCCCTCATACCGGCACTTCAACTTCGAAGGTTAGGTCAGATTTGTCACCCAATAAAAGATCACTTAACATTGCAGTGATTTGTCAAGAAATGCTAAGAAAAATATCATAAAGGAACAAAATAATACCACAAAAAATGAAATGATGTGTCAAAAATTTATTCCTATTATTTATTATTATTGTGTTTCCCACACCTTTTCCTTTTTCATTTATGTTTTGAGGAACCAAACATTGCCAAGGTCCACCTAGATAGAAGGTCCAGATCTAGGACCACAAGAACTGAAAAAATGTTAGATGGAAGCAGCACTTTGTGCTATTTTTGTGTCCTTTTACTTCTAAATCAAATAGGCCAAAACTGTAAAAGAAAAAGAAAAGAAGAAGCATCTTAGTTCAAAAGCATTTACAGTTTTCATCAATGAATTGATCAACAAGATTGAACCTATGAGCCAAAGCTTGGTTATAAGGAATAAAATAAGTCATACAAATGAGACCATCCTAAGATCCCCAACTTAGGAGCCAAATCTTGGGCTTTATAAATGGTGGTCTGTATTGCAAGGACTTTACTAAATGGAATAATTACCAATGTTTTAGTCATGCAAAAGTTTCTGTTAGGCCCAGGGAGGAGAAGACCTAGGCGGAGCAAGTCAGGCCCAACAGGCCCATGCGTCAATCCAGAACACCCCCACGAATCACGCGGGTGACACCACCCATTACATTCGTATACACCCGATGCCACGTATTAAAAAGGTAATCATAGACTGTTTAAATGCTCAGAATAGGTTACAGGTTTTTAGCTGGCCATTTACTATATAGGCCAATGAATGAATGCATGAGGGGCAGCGAATGAATCTTTGAAATTTCTCTTTCTCTCTCTAACTCCCTCTCTTTCTCTTCTCTCGTCTTCTTCCTCTCGTCCATTTTAGGAGGGCGAGCTCCCTCGAACCAGCTCACCGGTGACAGATAGTAGCAGGTCTTATCAATTGGTATCAGAACCATCCAGATCCATGGATGAGTGAATGACGAGGCTTGAAGACCGTCTCAGTCGTCTTGAGGAAAATCAGAGGATTCAGAAAGGGGTTTTGGCCCAGTTGAAGATGATTTTAGGCAAGCTGGACACGATGATCGGTCCTCTAGAAAAAGTAGTCGCCGAGCTCCTTCCGTCAACACTAATTCTGGAGAAGATGGAGGATCGAAGCCGATAGAGAGCGTTGGAAAACCAATAACGAACCAGATCATCAACAGTAGTAGAGACTTCAATCCCAGCACCGAGCTCAGTGATGCTAGGTGACAGAATAGGGGAGGTTCAGAAGGGCAGTGTGAAGAGTATAACCCCGACCAAGATCTACCAACATCCCAACCCTAGTCAATTCGTCACCCCATCCATGGAAATCCCCGAAGCTCAACCCCTGGTCCCCGTTCTCTTCCCTCTCACTCTCTCCCTTAAATCGAGCATGTTCATACCCAGCCAAGGTCCGTCTCGGTTGCTCAACCGCTGGACATCATGTTCGTTGGCAGCAACCATAACCCGATCCATCCCACCATGCCTCCTGAAACCCATATCTGCCCACCCTCTAGTTTTACAGATCCCTGTTCTTTTCCCCTTCCATTTCAGTGGATGGGACCCTCCTAGGTATAGCGTCCCTTGGCATCCTTTGATCCTACTAACAGCCCGAGTTATTATTTCCAATACAATTCAAGCAAACCTTATCAGATGCAAGGTAAGGATATTGCTTAATGACAAATCAGTGATGATGAATGTACCCTCGCTCCCTAGCAACCATGAGTTCTGGTTCATTATTGGAGTTAAGCCCAGTGGTCAAGGAACCTTCGACAACGAAGATCACGTAGGACGTGTGCTTGCTTCCACCAAGATGTTACGATGTCGGCAGACTCTTTCGATTATTGACACTGATCTCAAAATGGCTAAAGCGGACTCAATGATTTGGGTTTTGGTTCCAACAGGACCTCGACACACAGGTCAACAACGAAAGGGTGAAAAGATAGGTAATGGTGAGAATCCAAGCATCCTTAACGTAGTCGTTGTTCACGTTGTCCATTCTAGCATCTCCGATGGTGCCATATCCTATATCTTGGGTGGAAGCTGTTGTCGTGAGAATGCTCAAGCAGTTTGTAGTTGGATTAATTAGTGCTCGTCTTGTGGCTACAATGAAGAGATTTGATTAGTTTTATATGCCTAGGTATGCCCTGGCCAAAGAAGACTGATGGGCAGTTTTATATGCTTTTAGCTTATGATTAGTTTTATATGCTTTTAGCTTCAATCAAAATCATTATTTTATGAGTTTATTGTAAATGAATAAAACTGCATATTTGATTCATGTTTCGTTGAATGTTTCTCTGTAATATCCTTAAACTGAACGCTTAATGAGATTCGTATTAGTTTAGAATGTTCACAGCCAGTGGATCGGCCTAGGAAGACCTATCCTGACAAGGTTGACACTATGGTGTCACCAAATCGGTTGGGGTGGCTTGTCTCAACTATCAGGGTGAGATCTTAGGCACACACAGTGTTGAATTAATTGAATCTTTGAACTGAACCAGATTTTCAATATTGCTCTGGACCTTGGAGATTGATGAACAAAACTGAAAAGTTACATCTGACCGTTACATTCGATTATGATACTGCACTACGTGTCGGATAGGACTGTCTTTGATGTACCAATTAGTGAGATCCTTAGCGGGGTTCAAAACCTAGGTATATTGGGACTGTCTGATAATTCATCTGAGTGGGTGATCATAGTGACAGGATCAGCCCCTTTGTCGAACAAAGATAATGATCGGGGATGCACTCTCACTAATGGAAACTGATGATGGCAGATTTGGCCATCTAGTGAATTGTGACACGTGGCACCTCGTGCAACTAAGAAAACACCTAGCCAACAAACTTACGAAGTTGGTGACCCACCCGGGCACCAGTCTGGCCGACCTGACGCACGCCTACGCGAATTGCGCGCAGCATGCACGAACTGCGCACGGCCTGCGCGAGCTGCGTGCGGCATGCGGCTTGCGTGACCTGGCCGACCTGGACCAACCTAGCGCATGATCTGGCCAAGCGGCCCATAAGGCGTCCATCAACAAACCTGGCCTAGACACTGACCCGCCGACTTACACAGGCGCTAGCTTGACGACCTGGTCTAGACACTGACCCGCCGACTGACACAGGCGCCAACCTGACGACTTGGCCTAGACATTGACGCAGGCGCCCCCCTGACAATCTGACCCAGGCGCCTACCTGGCCGCCTGACACAAGCGCCAGCTTGACGACCTCGAGGCGTTCACCACCGTACCCCGGTTCTGACAGGATGCGACGAGTCTTACCGTTTAGAGACTTTTCACCCACCTAACCCGCGAGGACTCCGGTATATAAAGACCTCACCCCCCAAAGGGGAGGGGGATGAAAAAAGGGAAGTAACCCTGCTCTCTAGCTCTCTCATATTATCTTCAAAGCTCTCTACAATAAGAGTGCTAACTTAAGCGTCGGAGAGCCCCCACCGGGAAAATACCCCCTGGGACCTCTGATTCAGTTCTCGTAGGTCCTTCAGATCTCGCCGCCTACGAAGAGGAGGAAAAGATGGAGTTCTCGAAGGTCCCTCAGCTCCCGCCACCTACAAAGAGGAGGAAAAGATGGAGTTCTCGTAGGTCCCTAAGCTCCCGCCACCTACAAAGAGGAGGAAAAGATGAAGTTCTCGCAGGTCCACAAGGGAGCTCCAGCATTCTCTAAGTCACCGACCGCCTATTAGGCAGTTCGCTACCAAGCAGTTCGCCACCGAGCAGCTTGCCACCGGGCAGTTCGCCACCAGGCAATTCGCCATCAGGCAGTTCGCCACCAAGTAGTTCACCACCAGGTAGTTCGTCACCAAACAGTTCACCACCGGGCAGTTCGCCAGTAGGCAGTTCACCACCAAGTAGCTCATCACTAAGGCACGCCACCATCGGGTCAAATAACGAGGTACTTAGCCAAAAAATTTTACATCACAAAACATTGGTACGTGGCCAAAAACGATTACATCAGAAACCAAGACTGCTGGCAGCCGATTTCAATCGTTGAAATTTGCTTTGCAAAATATATTTTATATGAAATATAAAAATATATAAATTATGGTTTCGAAATGATTTGCAAAAGGTTTTAATTCCCGGGATCCATACTTGAGAGAGTGCAACACTGTTCCTTGTAGTCGAGGGAGAGGTCCTCTCTTGTCGGGCAGTGTATGATCATTATGGGCTGAGAGGTTAAGTGTAAGGCCATTGAGGATAATACCTGATGGGCTAATCTTGCATCTGCCCACAGTCCCTGGGTGTTACAAGGTGGCTTGGCCCAGGGACCACTTAGAATAAGTGTTGGGCCCATAGAGCCCATCTGATGGGTTTCAGGGGTCGCACTGTCCATAACAGTGTATTCGGCCAGGCCTTGTAACAAAGGCTGGGCTGAACCCATGTGGTTGATGTGTAGATCAATGTTTGGGTCCCACGCCATACAAGGAAACCCAATTGGGCAGCAGTTTGGAAGGCTTAATGAATACATAACTCTAAATGGGCCTTAAGCCCATTTCGAACTGGGCTAATTTGATTATTCTTTAAGGGGCGAATTTTGATATAAGATCAGCTGATAAGATTGGGCCCACACCCTATCCACTCAGAGAGTCTAATATCTAAATGAGATTTAGATTTGGAAACTTCCTAATTAGATTAGGAGTTGGCTGATCTAATCTGCAAATAAGATAAGGATTATCCCTTATCTTAAAGGGACTTCTAATCCATATATGATTTAGGTTAGCAACTCCTAATGGGATTAGGAGCTGATCCATTTAAGTCTATAAAAGGAAGAGGGGGTGGTAGCCTTTAAACACAACATTCAACAGACTCAAGTCTTGTCTTCAGAGCTGAGATCACAGAAGAGAGAATTCTGCACCCTGCAAATTCTCTTTAGCCGCCTCCTTCCTGCAGCCGCCGCCTATAGTAGTTCGATCTCCATTCCTTGGGAGAAATTAAGATTGGATCTTGATTCCAATCTTTTGGAGAAAAGATTGGTAGGAGTTGTATTCACAAGCCGTCCAGGTGATTCTTGGGAAGAATCAAGTTCTTAGGAAGGACACTGCCTATTCTGCTCCACCTTTCACTGCATCATATTCAGTGGGAGCAAATTTTGGTTTCTACCTTAGGCGTGAACATCTCCATTGAGAGATATTATTTCTCTGTATCAGGTATTATCTCTCTATCCTCATTTTGGTTCAAATCTGGTTCAGTTTATGGTTCAAGAATGATCCTTGAAAATATGATTTTCTAAATAGGGAATTCGATTCCCAGTTGAAGGGAAAGAAAAAATTTTTGAAATTCACCCCCTTTATTCCGTGATCTTGGGCGTCCATATGATGGATTTCCTATCCCTTTAGTGGTATCAGAGCCATGGTTCAAATCTTGAACCATTCTGTTTCAGATCTGACCTGTGCAAATATGGAGAAGGCGTTCTACCCAATTTGTGCAGATATGGGTTTGGGGAAATTTGTTCCCAAAACAGATGGGCAAATAATCTGAAATTAATTTTAAATAAATATGATTATTATTTAGAATAGTTCTTTATAATTTTCTTGATTTATGGGTTGTTCATACAAGAGGAGATCGAATTCTTGGTTTGCGTAGGGAGAACTACAAGATTTACAGTTTATTGAATTTATTTATTACATTTGGTCTGTAAATATATTTTTTTTTATTTTTAGACTCAATTTATAGGCATTCGATCTGATGTAATAATTAATAGAAATATGATTTCTATTTATTTTATTTTTGGATCGAAGATGGCGGCACAGAGAAGGAGATTTCGCAGATGCGAGATTCGCTATCTGCGATTTGCAGTTTAAGAAACTGCAATCTGTGATCTAACCTCTGTTTTTGCATGATGGAGTGTGCGAACAGCCTTGATTAACTGATTATTGTTTTTCTTTTAACAGTTATTTAATTTCATATTATTTTCTTGAATTAAGGATTTAATTAAAAATCAAACCCTAGACCCATTCGAACCAAGATTGGTTCAAACTGTTTGGACCAATTCTAGGGTTTAATCAAGGCTGAAAGTCAGCCCTAATTTTCCCACTAATGGGCTTAAGGATTGATATTTAATTAAATGGTTAATTCGGCCCAGCCTGTAAAGGCTCAGTTTTAAATAGTTAAAACTGCAAAAGCCCATTTTAAAGGATAAAGCTATATGGACCGAACTGGGTAACCCTAATTCAGCCCATATACCTAAATAATATTAATGGTTAATATTATGGAATTTTAACGGGCTTCCAACGGGCCTTACAGATAATTAATTGATTGGATCAATTTATCCCTGCATGAGATGTATGGATGTGTGATGTGTTGTGTACATGGGTCATAAGTGTTTGGCCCATGCTCATTCGACAGTGGCTCTTGCACACACCATGGTTGAATGCACATCATTGCCATGGTCTCCCTTTTGGTCATTGGATGACCTCTCTCAGTGGTGGGCCCCACACCTCATCAAGAGGTTGCGTGTGGAACCCTAGCCGATTTAAGGCCCACCGGAATCTGGCTTTATGAAAGTTAGTGGGAGCCACTTTGGTTTGACCTAAATCAAACTAGGGCGTAATTATTTGTTCCCTCCAACTAATGAGTGCAAGTGATATGGAGATTCATATGATGAACTCTCTAAAGGCCTTCCATCATTAGCATGAGGATGAGTCCTTCAGTAATGAGGAAACACACTAGAAAATGAGCTATCCATTTGCTGTTAGGCTTGTCTGAGTGTTTCATAAGATGATAGGGGTGTCATTGACCGATGTGGGAGGGGCTTCACCAGAAAATGGGAACTCTCTCACAGTACCTTGGCGTTCACGAATATGATGGGTAAGCACTCACTGGACAGAAAGGTTTACTTGAAAACGGCTCTGAACCTTGTATGACAGAGGTCAAAGGGAAAACTCATATGATGAGTGGATATGATCCTTCACAGAAAGGTGATGGGGTTATGCAGCTGAAACAGTTGGCTCCATGCACTCTATGTGATTTCCCACATTTCCAGAGACAACCCGTAGTCTCCGTCATTGAGAAAGGAGGGAAATCTCAGAGATGAAGAAATGGAAATGGATCGTAGATTAAAAGCCGTTTCTATGAAATGAACATGAATCAAATTAGGTTGTGGACTGATGTTTGCTATTTTATTAGAAAATGGCATACGGATCTTTTGCAAAGTTTCTTGATAACAACAAGCTTAAGGTCTTGAAGCAGTTCATGCCACTTAAATGTCCAAGGGCCAACAAGTTCACGACCATTGTCTTCGGATGATGGGTTACATCAACGAACTAGAGGCTCTTGGATCCGGGCTGGACATCGCAACCCAGATAGATGCTATCCTTAATTCTTTGCCTCCTTCCTTTAATCTGTTCATCATGAACTATAACATGAACAAGATGAATATCAGCTTGCAAGAGCTCAGCAATATGTTGCAAAGAGCCGAAGAATTGATTAAAAAGGATGAGCATGTAGCTATGCTTGTTGAAGCTGGCAAAACGGGCAAGAGAAAGAGGAAGGCAAAGAAGACTCAGAAGAAAGCCACCAAGGGCAAAAGGCAGAAGAAAGACAAAGCATCGGATGCATGTCACTTCTGCAAAAGGACCGGCCACTGGAAACAGAATTGTCCTACCTACCTGGAATCCAAGAAAGGTAATTTCGAAACTTGTGTTATAGAAACCAATTTATTGGTAGCTTCTGCATCCTGGTGTATTGACTCCGGGGCTTCAACTCATGCATGTAACTCACTGTAGGGGTTCAAGGTAAGCAAAAGGCTGAGTGAAGGAGAAGTCACTCTCTACTTGGGGACTACTGCAACTGTTGCAGTCGCCACCTATAGCAGTTCGATCTCCATTCCTTGGGAGAAATCAAGATTGGATCTTGATTCCAATCTTTTGGAGAAAAGATTGGTAGGAGTTGTATTCACAAGCCGTCTAGGTGATTCTTGGGAAGAATCAAGTTCTTAGAAAGGACATTGTTGATTCTGCTCCACCTCGCACTGCGCCATCTTCAATGGGAGCAGATTTTGGTTTCTACCTTGAGCGTGAACACCTCCATTGAGAGATATTATTTCTATGTATCATGTATTATCTCTTTCTCCTCCTTTTGGTTCAGATCTGGTTCAGTTTATAGTTCAATAATGATCATTGAAAATATGATTTTCTAAATAGGGAATTCGATTCCCAATTGAAGGGAAAGAAAAAATTTTTGAAATTCGCCCCCTTTATTTCACGATCTTGGGCGTCCATATGATGATTTCCTATCCCTTCACCTACTGGTTGCTGTGGGCTGAATATTGGTATAATACCACGTTCCAGGTTTCAACTGGAATGGCTCCCTTTAATGTATTGTACGGTTACGAACATCCTTCCATCCTACACTCCACCGGTAGCCGAGGTGGAGACACCATTACAGGCAAAGACAGTACACTCAAGCTCCTCAAATTCCACTTACAACCAGCCCAACAACGAAGGAAATTAGCCTATGACAAAAAGCATCGGGAATTAGAGTTCTCAGTTGGGGGGCCTGGGTTTATCTACAGCTCCAACCGTATAGACAGACCTCTCGGGTGAAGAGGGCATCCCAGATACTTCGGCCCATTTCAGGTGGTAGAGCGAATTGGGCTTGTGGCCTACCGTCTCCACTTGTCTACCGAGTGCCAGCTGCACCCCGTCTTCCATGTCAGCCTTCTGAAGCCGTGCTTGGCTTCCACCGGTGTTATCAGCCCCACCCTTCCACAAATCACAGAGGCCGGGGAAGTGGTGTTCGAGCCACTGGCGATCAAAGATTTGCGTTTGGTTTGAAAGGGCCGTAAGGTCCTTAAGCAGGCTCTAGTCATATGGCGTGGTTCAAGAGATGCCACGTGGGAGGAAATAACTAACTTCAGAAGCAACTCCCCACCCTCGACCTTGAGGACAAGGTCATTCTCGAAGGAGATGGGAATGTTAGGCCCGGGGAGGAGAAGACCTAGGCAGAGCAAGTCAAGCCCAACAGGCCCATGCGTCAGTCCAGAACACCCCCACGAATCACGCGGGTGACACCACCCATTACATTCGTATACACCGATGCCACGTATTAAAAAAGTAATCATAGACTGTCTAAACGCTCAGAATAGGTTACAGGTTGTTTGTTGGCCATTTAGGCCAATGAATGAATGCATGAGGGGCAGTGATTGAATCTTTGAAATTTCTCTTTCTCTTCTCTCGTCTTCTTCCTCTCGTCCATTTCAGGAGAGCGAGCTCCCTCGAATCAACTCACCGGTGACAGATCGTAGCGGGTCTTATCAGTTTCAGTCTACACTTCAAGATTTTCTTCGTATTTTTGCATTCCCTTCCTTGCTTGCACACCAGATACTGATAACCATCATGCATTACAAGCTCTAAATTTTCATTAAGAAGTTTATCTGTAAAAAGATAACACTTTATTATGCCAATGGCAATTAGGTTCTATAAGATACCAGATTCTTTGGTGATTTTTAAAATTACACTGCCAACTCCATGAATTTATTCCTTGAGTTTTGGGAAACTTTGCAATCTTTATAGTTCCGACAACTATATCAATATCTATGCAATAGGAGTCATAGTTTTCACTTCTTATTTATGTTATATGAGAATAACTTAACTGATGTATATGAACTAAGGATGAGGACACTTAATAGTTTTAAGAGGTTACTCATCAATTAGACAGTCTATATATTCAGAAATGGCTACAAATTGATGGCATGAACAAAATTTTGTACATCCTTCATGAAAACAAAATTATATTTCCCCAAGTATATTTACACATAGTTAAACTAGCTAGAAATGATGCCTACTCCACCTAGCAATGCCATACAATATCTACTTGGTTGTGTTAATCCTGCATTTCCCAATTTGCAACAGGTTTATGAAAAGAATCCAGGAGTGGAGAAAATTTCTTTCGCACATACTTTGAAAGATCATCTCTATCAGTGCCCAAGCAAATTATCTGAGGACTTGGTGAGGTGTATGGCTGCAATATACTGCTGGCTACATAGTGTGGCATCCACAAAGCCAGAAAAAAACCGTTCTCCTTTATTGTCAAGGTCATCAACCCGGGACTGGTCTTGCAAATCTGTGGTAGAAATACCTTGGATATCAACTGATAAGAATCAATGCTTTCATGCTTCTTATGCTATCAACAACTATAGGTAGGATCCCCACACTTGTTGGGATGAGAGAAAAAAAAAATAGAATGTCAATTTTCCTATCTTCGTTTTGGTGGTTCAATCATTAACAGTGATCATCAGGTAGGCAAATGATCTAGTAAAACATTTTAGCTTATACAATGAAAGAGGATACTTATCATCTGATAAAACCACCAAAATAATGACCTTGTCGGATAAGCTAATTGTAAAATCCATAAAAATTGACCATCTTTTTTGAAGTTTGATATGATGCTATTTAACTATTTCAGACACTCTTAATCATGATGACCATTCAACCTACAAAATCCCTAGGTGAGTGATGTCAAGGATCAAAGGTGACAACAAAAATCCAAGATCAAGAAGCAAAGCAACAGTACATTGAATCTTACAATAAGAAAAGAAAGAAGAGAGGAGTTAAAGAATAGCATAAAATAAGCTGATTATGATTGTCTGAAGTCTGAACTAATCAAAGAAGCAAGATGATCCACTGTCACCCTCGATATTTCTCATTAAGCAAATTGGCTGATAGAGTGCTCCAGACTTTGGTTGGTTGGAGGGTTTTGAAAGCTGTAGCAATGGCACTAAAATTCCTCTATTGCAATTTGCAGATGATACACTTTTCTTCTACAATACATCTCCAGATCAGGTGCTTAATTAAAGACGCATCCTATACTGTTTTGAGATGGTGTCAGGTCTGAAGGTCAATTTATCCAAAAGTGAGATGTTATCAGTTGGGAGGTTCACTGATGTTCATAAACTGGCTGAAATATTAAGGTACAAGGTTGGTAGCTTTCCTACTTGGGATTGCCCCTAGGAACTAAATGCACCTGAAAAGCCATTTCAGATCCAATCTTAGAAAGGATGGACACGAAGATGGCAGCTTGGAAAGCTCAGTACCTCTCGAAAGGGGGTAAGGTCACACTCATCAAATGTGTTTTGACAAATCTTCCATATTGCATGTCATTGTTTCCAATTTTCTTGGAGGTGGCAGAAAAAAAAAAAGTGAGGGATTTCTTATGGCTTGGATGGAGGGATTCTTCCAAAATTGTATTTGGTGAATTGGGAACAGGTTTTCAAGCCTATTTCTCATGGGCTCTAGGAATGTTACCAGGCAAAGGGCTGTGGAGATTCTCATTGGAACCCAACAATCTTTGGAGAAAAGTAATTGCAGAGAAATATGGATGTGGTGTGTGGAAAGGAAAATCTGAAGTTTATTCGAAGTTCAGCAGAGGCATAAAATATAAGGGGATGGAAGGAGGTTAATGTTTTGGTTAGATCCGTGGTGCGGAGAAAGAGCACTAAAGGACTTATTTCCTGCCCTTTACAATATGGCTGAAAGCAAATTGGCCTTGTTTGCTGAATCGTATGTGCTGGAAGGCAACAGAATTATCTGGAATCCCTTTTCATAAGAAGTTTAAATAACTGGGGGATTGAGATGGTGGCTGAGTTCCTAGCCATGCTGTAGAACCATCTCCTGGACCTGCATTCCCAGGATGTAAAATGTTGGAAGTGGAATCAGTCTGGTGGCTTCACTGTCAAATCCTTTTATAAAGGACTAATTGGTGAACCTCAAGATGAGTTTCCAAGCAAAGCAATCTGGGGATCTGCGGCCTCTTCGAAAGTCAAGTTTTTTGTCTGGGTTATAGCCTTGGAAAAGTGCCTTGCTAAAGAGATGCTCATAAAGAGAGGTTCAATGTTTTAGACCTTTGTGCTCTTTCTGCAATCTGGAAACAGAGACTCGGTCCACCTATTTTTGCATTGCAATTTCAGTACAGCGATGTGGAACCATTTTTTGAAGGCTGTTAATCTAAACTGGAGCTTCCAGGTATTATGAAAGCACAATTGGAAGAGCGGCCGATTTGCAGAATGACTAAAAAGGGGAAGTGTGCTGGTCATCTATTCCACTGGGAATCATGTGGACTTTATGGTTTGGAATAAATAGTAAAATCTTTGATCAAAAACCTACAACTGAAGCAGATGTGATAAAAATGAATGTTGTTCATTCATTCATCCTAATAAAATGTCTTCTTAAAAAGCAATTAAAACTATAAAACTATTATTTTTTGTGTGAGAATTAAGGATTTAAGACCTAATGTGGACTTGTTTGGGCTTGCCTCAAGGGGCGTGGTACAAAGGCGGCTTGTAGAATCAGGAATGTAATATGTTTTACATCGCATTAGCTACTTGAAGTAATGCAATTGAGAAAAAAAGAGAGGTGGGTTTTATATGCTTGAAAATGTTTTATATATTTGATATTATTTTTAAATTCTTGTTTGAATATGCTTTACATGTTATATTTATGTATTTTATTATTAGATAATAGTTTTTTAAAAACATTTATTTTAAAATTAAAGTTTATATTTTTATTAATATTATGTTTAATAATATTTTGATTATTTGCATTTTTTGAAAAATTTGGCATTTTTTTTTATTTTTTAGCCTTTTTTATTTTTGTGCCTTGCTTAAAAAGGCGCACGCCTCGCCTTGCGCCTTAGGCACAATAGTCCATAGTCCCTGTGCTTTTTTTGCGCCTTGCACTTTTAAAACACTGTTCTTGGATCCATATATATAGAGTCCCTATGAAAACTCTCAATTTACATTTCTTGTGTTTCCAAGAACAATACATTCATTTACATAGGAAATACCACAAAAATCATTTCAATACTTGACCATGGACTATGCTTTCCAAGATATTGACTATGATATTTATTAAATTTACTTTATGAAAACCCATGTAGACTTTACCCTTTCTTAACAATCCAAATTACCAGCCTTAACTAAAACCTTCAATAGGTCATGACTGAGAAATCAATCCATCACCTTCTAGTTACAATAGCACTTCTTCCCCTAGGCAGTAATCATTTAAACTGCATTTGCATCAGTGAGCTCCATCAAACAGTGATTCTTGCATCCCCATGCATATATTCTGTTGTTTCATATTGCACTAGGAAACCATATTTATGACCTACCAATGGATGCATTGGATTTATTCTTTGGTTTATTCCTTTTATAGGCATGCCATAAAGAACTGCTGTTCTTTGCTTTTCCAATTTCAGGGTCTTAGTCGAACAATTGGAGAGAGTGAATGTGAGTCAAATTGGAGGCAATGCACAAATGGCATTTTGGATCAATGTGTACAATTCTCTTATTATGCATGTAAATATTTTGTAATTGGATTTCTGTCTCTCTCTCTCGCTATCTATCTATCTGTGCCTATGTAACACTTACGGATTGTATAGGCATACTTAGCATACGGAATTCCACATGGTTCAGTGAGAAGGATGGCCCTGTTTCACAAGGTAGTGCACTTCATTCTTCAATGTTCTTCTTGCACCAATCAGTTTCATGTATCCAAATCTTCTTTTGTTTTACCATTCTTATATTCTAATCAGCAAATGAGTGATCACTAATCATACGTGGATCTACCATTTTTATTAAAATAATTGATGGCTTCTCTGTTTGGTACAGGCTACTTGCAACATTGGAGGGCATGCCATTAGTACAGATGTCATAGAGCAATCTATATTCAGATTCCGTACCCCCCGAATTGGCAGGGTATCAAACTATTCTTGATGCCTGGTTTACACAATCACAGCACACTTCTGTTTACATGCACCAACACAAAACATGCACTTTGTGCCATAATTTTGTCTTATTTCCTTGACAATAGTTCTATTTAAATTTGGAACTGATTACTTTATGGTTTTCTCCCATAAAGAATCTTTGATTAAGATCAGACTAAGCACAATAAAATTTGCTTTTTCTGGACATAAATCATTAGAAAAAGTCAATCGCAGGATCTGTAGGATTACCTTTGTCAGGATGCTTTGGGGCATATAAGATCTGAAAAGGATAGATATTTTTGTCAGTTTGTGCACCTCACATACGTTGCGTATGATTGGATTCAGGGAATACCAGATGGATTAAGATCATAAATTCTGGACAGCAAAGTTGATAACTAGAAAAGAGAAACTTGTAAAATTATGATGCCGATATATGTAATAATAATAAATAAGTAGAAAATAGATTAAAGAGAAAGATCAGGAGAGGTTGTACCAAGCTGGTAACAAGAGAAACACTTCATAATTTGAATTCCACATTCAGAAGCCTAAATTTCACTACAATAAGAGATCCTATTTAAAACAGTAATTAAAAGACACACAATTCTATTTCCTAGGACTTAAACAAATTTAGATGCTGTAAACCTAGACTGTAAGAAAACTGGCATTATAAGCTCAACCTTCCTAAAGCTAAAATTCACCAATGTGACTCTTTTAGTTATTTTGACCTTTTAGACCAATAAAACATATCTCTGTGACAACATAGAATTTTGAATATTACCATCTAATGAGAATCTGAATGATATTTGGTCTATTCCCCATGGTTTTTTTTTCCCTTTTGCATCAAAATGAATCTTCCAATAGTACACATGTAAACTTTGGCATTGATGAAATTGTAGTTTTTTATTTTGAAGGTGAGATACTACAAAAATTGCTTTTTCTTCTTACCACCATATATAATTTTCTGGTCTTATTTATTTGCAGTGGTTTGAGACCATCCTTTCAGCTGCCATGAGAAAGAAAGCAGGGGAAGAAAGACAACTTCTATATTCGAAGCTTGGCCTTCAAAGTTCACAACCACTCATATGCTTTGCCCTTTGTACCGGAGCTTCTTCTGATCCTGTGGTAATTTCGTTTCTAATCTACTTATATTATAACCAAATGCAGCTTGAAGTACATTTCAAGTCTTTTAATGACTATGTCAAAATTACTTGGTACCAACACATTTTATTGATATGATTTGGAAGTTGGCTAAAATTCTATGGAGTTGTGTTGGTCTTGATATAGTTGGCCCAAATTTGAGTTTTCATCCTCTTTGCAAAGGTCCATAGGGAGTCCCTGTCACAATCCAACCAGGAATATATTTTGGTAACCACTGGTAAGTAAATGTGTTTCAGTAATTATGCCTAAAACACATTATTTGCCAACAGTGTTGGAGTAATTCTTTTTTTCCTGATTGGATTACCATAGGAATTTCCATGCAGAACTGGATAAAAAGGGCAGCCCGGTGCACGAGTCTCCCAACAATGCAGGGTCTGGGGAGGGATAGATATACACAGCCTACCCCTGCACATACAGAGAGGCTGATTCCAAGATTTGAACCGTGGTCACCCAGGTCGCAATGGAGCAACCCAACCATTGCGCCAAACCCCACCCCATGCAGACCTGGATCTGAGCTCAATTTGGTTATATAACAAGCCAAATTTTGGGAAATAAATGGGTCGCATCATTAGTCACGGTCGTTAACCATGTACTTACCAAAATATTATTGCTTAACCATAACAAGTCTAACTTGTCAAAAAAAAGCATAGCAAGTCTAACTACCCTTTTACTATGTTAAGTGAGTTACAATTTCCTGAGATGTAACGAATTTCTGCTTCTCTTAGGATAGCCAGTTTAGTCTCTATAGTTCAATGTCCAATATCAAATTGGGGGAGGGGGGACAAAGAATAAATGATTTGTTTTGAACTGCATTTGGTAGTTTCTTATCCTGGCATCTTTTGTATTTTTATAGCTAAAAGTCTACACTGCCGCAAATGTCATGGAGGAGCTAGAAATAGCCAAGAAGGAGTATCTGCAAGCTAATGTAGTTGTTAAGAAGTCAAGAAAAGTCTTTCTACCTAAACTACTAGAGAGGTATGCCAAAGAGGCCTCTATCACCTCAGATGATCTTTTGAAGTGGGTTTCCCTGAATGTAGATAAGAAGCTCCATGATTTAATTCGAAAATGCATTGATTGTAAACCTAAGAGGAAAACATCACAAATTGTGGAGTGGTTACCTTACAATACGAGGTTCCGGTACATCTTCGCAAAGGATTTAATGGAGAAGTCATTGTAGGTGTAAGTTTCCCCCTACCCCAAGCTTAGGAGGATTTGTAATTGATTTGTCTTAAACCAAGGCTAACTTTGTTGAAGCAGGAATCAAACCAAATATTAAATGTATAATGTACCTATGATCCTTCACCATATGAAGTTTGTTCATTTTGCTTGGTGCAGATACAACTGGTTTGTTGAGTGTGCAACTGTGCTTTTGGGATGGTGTTTGGTATCATTGCATTTTTTTACCATGTTCACCATAATCATCAATGCAACCCCCTGATTATGCGACGTTCTGCAAGAAATATGTTTGCTTTTTTATTAAAAATTGGTGCAATTAGTCGTTTGCTGCAATACCTGCCAATTATTACAAACATCAAAATGGTGTTCCTGTAACTGCGTGTAAATCTTGGTTATTCATTGCATTGACATTATTCCTGTTTTTCTTTTTTATTTTTGGGGGAGGGGGGGAGGGGGAGAGGATCACTCCATGCAAATGGTTTTTGATCTCCTTTGGCATCAGTTTATTTCTCTGGGCTTCCAATAATGTATTAAGAGGTATTTGGTAGATGCTCTCGATGGCTTCAGTAGACCTATTGTTTGGAATTTCGCCATTATTTGTATGACCACATTTGGCAGTAAAAAAGTTATTTAAGGATATTATAAATTAAGCTCTTGATCCCAGTACAGGGCTTCGCACGCAAAGATGCTTTATTACTTCCTAGTTTGAAACTTTTGGACAAAGGAGTAACATATACATGGTTACTACTAAGTAGTTGAACACTAAGTTTGGAAAGAGTACAAATACAGATATGTATGTGCAAATACATAAAAAAATATAGGGTTTTGCACTCTATATATTTGTATTTGTACTACTTTCAAGATGAGACTAATTAATGCATACAAAATAATACAAAATAAGGCTTAGTTTGGAAAGAGTATAAATGCAAATATGTGCAGTGCAAATACATGCAAAATCATGGCTTTTAAAATCAGACCAGACCGGACTGTCGGATTGGAAAAATCGGGAACCGGTTGGGTGACTGGTTCTGTTTTCCCCAAAACCGTTGATTTTGGTCAGCGAACCGCTGAACCAGGCAGTTAACCGTTTGAACGATTTTGACCTTTTTATTTTTTTGAATTTTTTTATTTTTTATTTTTGTTAGAGCGGGCTGAGGGATTGGTTTAAACGGTTGGACCATTCGACCCAGTAACTGAACCCCTTACCGGTTCGGTCACCAAGTTAGTTTTAAAAACCATGTACAAAATACAAAGTTTTGCACTCTACATATTTATATTTGTACTCCTTCCAAATTGAGCCTAATGAGAGAAGGGTGTTTGAAACCAACAGGTTTTTTAATAGCAAACACTTTTGGATAATGTTGACCATTATTGCATTTTAAAAACGTGGATGTATAAAACCAACAGTTGTATATATAGTCTAAGTTTTTTTTTTTTTTTTAATATACATGCAGAAGTTATTTTTATTTATTAGTGACAGATGTATATAATATATTTCAAAGTTTTTTTGCAATTTTTTTATATTTCTACATCTATAAAAATTATTCTTATTTATCACATTTATTATGGTTCATTAATATAAAGATATGGCCAAATAAATTCTTATTATTCTTATTTATCATTAATAAAATTCTTATATGGTTCATTAATAAAATTAATAATTTTTATCAGTTACCTTCATCATAATTTTATTTGAATTCTTGTTACCTTTGTATGATAAATCCAAATTCTGTTCCCTCAACTGTTGAAAACCTTACAACAAACTGCTATAAAAAAGATCACTTACTCTTGTAGATATATTGCCATCTAATATTCCAATTGTGTGGGCTTTAAGGTAACGGAAATGAAAAATTAACCCACCAAATGGTGGAAATAAAGAATAGAAAACCATCTGCTACCTTAATGATAAAAAACTAAACCAATGAAAATAGGTTAAAAATATTTTTTTAAAAAAACAAGAAAATAGTTTAAAGAATAAGTTGTTCATACATTTGCAAGTTGGAAATCTCTTCATGGTGGTTAATGTGGCCCAACATTGGTGTCATCACCCAGTTTTTGCTCGAATCCCTCTCTAACCCACTTTTCGCACTCTGAATACCTGATTAAACCTCACCAACTTCCTCAAAACATGCCAAAATCCCAATAAATCATATTTTAACTCAAATACCCTCAAACCCACCGTTAAATCCATAGGATTCCCTTTTGATGGTCCCAATTATGCCACATCACCATACCCATTACCCAATTAGACCACACCACATGAAATCAAATTTTCAAACAATCAATCATGCTAAATTTCTGAAGGGATAGGATATCCATCACATAGACGCCCAAAGATTGCGGAATAAGTGGGCGAATTTCAAAAATTTTTCTCTCCCTTCAACTGGGAATCCCTATTTAGAAAATCATATTTTCAATGATCATTATTGAACCATAAACTGAACCAGATTTGAACCAAAAGGAGCAGGGAGGGATTATACCTGATACGGAGAAGCAGTATCTCTAATGGAGGTGTTCACGCCCAAGGAAGGATCCAAAATCTGCTCCCACTGAAAATGGCGCAGTGCATGGTGGAGCAGAATCAACAGTGTTCTTCCAAAAGAATTTGACCATTCGCAAGAATCAACTGGATGGCTTGTGAATACAATTCCAACCAATCTTTTCTCCAAAAGATTGATATCAAGATCAAATGGGTGGCGACTCCTCTCATGGCCATGAAGTTATGCCCATATCCAATGGGATTTCCACAATTGGCTATTGAGAACATAATATGTACTTTCAAGTTTTTTTTTTTTGTTTGAATAAATGAAAGAGAAAATTGCTAAAACCTCCCGTAAAAGTTTTGATCATTGCTGAACCATCTTCTAACAAAAAGTCCAAAAATGTCCAAACTACCCATGTAGTTACATTTGAGCAAAATGTTTATTTTCCAAATTTTTTCTTCATATCAATTACTACCCCACTCCCCTCAAATCTTTTTTTTGAAATTGATGTATTTTCCAAATTTGCCCTCAATAATAATTACATACGTATTTTGGACATTTTCATGCCTCTTGTTACATTATTTTACAAAGGGGGTCTAGTTGCAACTATGTCAAGAAATTTATGGGAGGTGATTGAAATTACCAAACTTTAGGGGAGGTTTAGGCAACAATCGAAAACTGTAGGGGAGGTTTCAGCAATTACCATGATTTGATTTCCAATTATTGAATAAAAAGAGAGATTTTTGTGTATTTCCATAATAAGCATTAAATGGGAATGTTGAACAACATTTTTGCCATAGACTTGTTTTACAATTATGAACAAAAAGAATGGAGTTGTCTTTTTTGCAATAAGCATTAAATGAGAAAGAATAGTCATTTCTTAATAAGCATTAAATGAGAAAACAAAATTACATATTAATTAAAATAAAACATTAAATGATAAAGAATAGCCATTTCTTAATAAGCATTAAATGAGAAACAAATTTACATATTAATTAAAATAAAACATTAAATGAGAAAGAATAGTCATTTCTTAATAAGCATTAAATGAGAAAACAAAATTACATATTAATTAAAATAAAACATTAGGTATATTTGTCTCTGGGTTTCTAAATATGTCATATGTCATTTGACATATGCATTCCTACGAATACTTTGTTTCATTCATTTATTTTAGTGAAGATGTTGAAGGGGACAATATTCAGTGGTCCATTGGAGTCTGGATCTGCTCCCAACAAAATGCACTCCAATAAACTTCCAACAACATGATCTAATATTGTGCATCTTGTACGTTATGGGTCTCAATTTTATGGTGAGATGTGCAATATCAAATCATGTTGAAAACGTGTTTGAATTGGTTTGTTGGGAGCACATGAAGTTATTTCCACATTGTCGAGTGTTGAATGCAATTTTTTCTTTTCTAGATTGTCATTGCGCTGTTATTAATTTTTCTTTATTGGTCTTTTCGTTACCTCATTCTGCCTTAAAGGCCAGCTACACTAATAAATCTCAGCTCTTTAAGTATGTAGTCATGTAGGGTTGTAACAGGTCAGGTTTGGGTCGGGACAAGAAAGAATCGAAAACGATCCAACAAGAAATATTAACGTTATTTAACTCAATGGATTCAATTATAATAAACTTGACCCAATGGATTCAATTATAATAAACCCGCTAAAATATTATACATTTAACTAACCCATTGGTACAAATATTGGAACTAGATGTTAATAGTTATCAATTTCAAAAAAAAATTTATTGGGTTGACACATGACACGTGTGGGTTTATAAGAATGTTTTGAAAGTTGAAGACTGACTCCTATTTAGAGTGGTATTCTAAGTGTGGTAGGACTGAATTGAGATTAGTTTGATGGGAAACTAATCTCAATCAGTGTTAAGAATTATTAGAGGTCTGATCAACTTTGGATGAGAGTTATAAAAACCACATAGTGGTTTTGGGCCCATCGCAGTTGGCCTCAAGATTTAAAAAGATGGGTAAACTCAAGAAGTTGATAAAGAAAGAAGTGCAAAAAAACATTTAACAACAATGACCGGAACACAGAGTGGAATCCAAATAAGTACACATCTAAATCTGATTTCTTATTTTGTTTCACTATTCGTCAATTGAATGAGTTTCATGGCTTGTAATTGGCATCAGAGCGATAATCATTAGTTGATGAACAGTTTGATCGAAGTTCCATTGCGTCTTAATTTTAGTGAAATTTCGTTCCATATCTATTTGATACATCTGAACCGGGAATTGTTGAAAGCAATTAGTCCATCCATTGTTAATTTAACACGGCTTCGTCTTTGTTGCGGATCCCTGATTGAACGTCCATCATGTTTTTTAAATAAATCTTAAACTCCTAGGTTGCTTGGCTTGATTGTGGGTTGCTTTTTTTTTCTTTTCATTTTCATTTGGATTTTTTTTTTTATTGGAAGAGATTAGGTTGGTTGGGATTTCAGCCGATTGCTCTTTCTTGTGATTTACAATCATTGTAAATAATAAATATGATTAATGACCATCAATCCTTATTTTTTTTAACCATTTAATTTATTTTTTTATACTGTTATAAAAGGGTTTCTCTAACCAAATACAGGGCTTAACCTGGGACCAAACCTTAAACTTACTGCTATCTAGAACAGTGTATCAAAGGATGCTGGTTGCGGATGATACATTTGGTATTGTAAGCATTCCACTTTTACTATTCCAATGGTCTTGAATTTGTACCCTTTGATCTCAGTGTTGTATATGGCCTTAATTTGTTTTTGTCAAGCCCGTTCAATTATTCCAAGGCAAGAGGATTAAACATGAACATGGTCATTTTGACCCGGTCTAAACCTGACTACCTCTTTTCCTATCTTGATTATTTGAATTCCTATGTGAACTCAGATTGGTTTAGATCTGACAATTATTTGTTGAATGTTTTTTTTTTTTTGGATTTGATGATTGTTAATGTCGACTACATAGGGGTATTTTGTTCTTTATATTTATGTTTAAAGTTGCTGATGTATGATTTTTATTAGTGTTGTGTCCCATACTT
The DNA here is from genome assembly GCF_056320005.1 of Nelumbo lutea. Lineage (NCBI taxonomy): Eukaryota > Viridiplantae > Streptophyta > Magnoliopsida > Proteales > Nelumbonaceae > Nelumbo > Nelumbo lutea. The sequence continues at coordinate 202,460,576 of NC_142684.1, read as the reverse complement.
AAGTGAGGGCAAAGGAGTCTTTTTGTTTTTGAATAGAAACATATAAATTAAATCTGGCCGACTAGAGAGGTGATTAATCTCTCTTGTTCAAAACAGAATTCTTCTCCTTTCTTTTCCTTCTACTTCTTCTTCTAATCTTTCTATTACTTCTCCATTCCTTATTCTAACAAAATTCAAGTGCAGATTAGATTATAATATGGTACCAAAGCAACTGTGACAAAATTGAATTTGCCCAGAATTATGATTTTCATGCATCCAGCCTAGGGTTTTTTAATTTTTTTTCTTCGCCATTAGTTTGAGATAAGAAAAGGGGCTGAAAAGGAATGATCGCCTTCTTCCCTTGAAGGTTTCTATGCCTCCAGTTAGCAAGTTCATAGGTGTTTGTAGCGGTTTATAGGAAGTCCCCCTAATTGATGGAGAGAAGAGGGTTGATTGAGTGATGCAGTGGAGTGTTGAGTGCAGCTTGATTTTCTGGTGATTAGGTAAGTGATTTTGTGCAGTTTTTTCAGTGTGAATCAAATGGTTGATGTGTTCCAAGTCATGTGGTGAAAATTCAGGTTGTCATGTGTTAGGGTTTGTATAGATTTTAGTGTGGTTTGAAGGGTGAGTGAGTTTTGAGTAGTATGGTGAGTTTTTAGGTAGTCGTGTAGTAGGGTTGTGGTGTGGAGAGTGAAAAATTCAGCAACAAGTGGTGCTGAGTGCAATGTGGTGAGAGGTGAAATAAGAAAGAAAAAAAATTATAGCCATGGAGACAATTGTGAAAGTAAAAGTGCAAAACTAGTATGATGGTTCCCACCGACTACCTGAATGTTCAAAAACCCTCTACTAAGTCTTATGAGTATGGTGATTAGGAACAAGAAGATGCACAGATTATAACTTGGTTATAGAATAGTATGGAACCCAAGATTAGTATGAATTTCATGTTTCTTGATACAGTCAAAGAAGTTTAGGACCATGCTAAGAAGTTGCATTCGGGACAAGACAACACAACTAGAGTATATCAGCTTTATCAAGAATAATTTAATCTGCAACAGGGTAATTAGAGTTTTAAGGAGTTCTATGCTAGCATGAGAAATATTTGCAATGAGATAAATGTGTATCACCCCCTCACCTTCAATGTTAAAATTCAGCAATAACAGAGAGAACAACTAAATGTGACTAGATTTTTGGTAGGGCTGAAATCTGAATATGGACCAGTACGAGCACATATACTAGGAGGATTAGTTCTTCCTTCCTTGGAAGAGGTATTTGCTCAACATCGGAGGATTTTTATTGGATTTATCGAGAATTCTAGTATATCTGATAGGTCAACATTTGCAGTATCAAGATGTCATGGTGTTAGAGGTGGAGCTAAATCTGGCCGTAGTGGTGGTGGTAGACCTATGTATAGTCATGGTGGTGGACGTATTAAAGGTTGAGATTTAGAGGGAGTTCATGGTAGAGGATGCAGTTCTGGTCCAAGAAAATATACACACTATGGCATGGATGGGCATACCATCAATTATTGTTATTATTTGCATGGTCCACCTTCAACTTAGGCAAATCATGCGGTGACCAGTGATAGTAGTTTCAGATAAGAGAGCCATCCAGCTGATCAGATGCCCTCTATATCCATAGATGTTTTGGGAAGGAGATGATGAGTGCTCCACGTAATGAGTATAGGAATGGCAACAGGGCAGAACGGGGACAGGAAGCCTCTCCCCAACACCGTCCCTGAGAAAATCCTCATCCCAGTCCCTGCTAATGAGGACAAGGTTATGGGGATCCTCGCGGGGATCCCCCCATTCCCCATGATTTTCTTATAATGTTAACCATTTTGTTTTTTATTTTATTTAAAAAATAAAATAATAAAAATTTATAATCCTATTGGAAAAATATTCAACCATATTTTTAAAAATATTAATATAAAAATGTATGTGTACATATATACATATATAACATATGCCATTTGGGGCGGATCCCCACGAGAATCGGAGAAATGGGGAATTGCCATCCCTAGATGAGTATGAGAGGTTTGTTCAGGCCACATCTTAACAGAATACAACCACTCTTGCACACTTAGGTATGGCTTGTCTGGCATCCAAACTCAATCCCTAGATTATTGACTCTGGAGCCTCCAATCACATGACTGGAACTCCATGTGCGTTTTCCTCCCTCTCTCAAGCCCAACATCACACTCTGTTACCCTTACCAATGGTTCCACATCCTCTATTTGTGGTGTTGGTAATGTTAAAACCCTTTATCTTTATCCTCAATTTTGTATATCCCCAAATTTCTTTTTAACCTTATGTCTATTAGTAAGTTGACCAAGTCTCTTAATTGCTCTATCACTTTTTATTCTTCTTCGTGTGTTTTTCAGGATCTCAAGATGGGGATGAAGATTGGTGGAGGGCATGGAGTTGGTGGATTGTACCTTGATGGTAGTGGAAGTGCATCAATAGCTCTTCAGACATCTCTTCCTCCTCTCCAGTGGCACTATCTATTTGGTTATCCATCACTTAGAGTTTTGAAGTCTCTTGTTCCATGTTAAGTCATCTTTCTGTTTTGGATTGTGAATCATGTCAGTTGGGGAAATATCATCGTATTTCCTTTAGTCTTAGGGTTGATAATCGTATGTCAAGTCATTTCCTTTAGTCTTAGGGTTGTTTACCATTTTCCAAAAAATTTATGCTAAAATTCGCAACCAATTTGGTGTACACATTAAAATTCTCCATTCCGATAATAGCTATGAATACTTTTATACACCATTTTAGGAGTATTTGGAATAACATGACATTATCCATCAAATTTCATGTACCTACACCCCACAACAAAATGGAGTAGCTGAGAGAAAGAACCGTCACCTTTTAGAAATTGCTCGGTCTCTTATCCATCATATGAATGTACCCAAACCCTTTTGAAGTGATGTTGTACTTATATCTTGTTTTCTGATTAACCGGATGCCCACGTCCATCCTTGAAGGTCACTCTCCTTTCACCACTTTGTTTCCGACATTGTCTTCGTTTCCCCTTTCACCTCAGGTTTTTTGGTGTATCTGTTTTGTTCATAATCTAGGACTGGGAAGGGATTAGTTAAATGCATGAACCATTAATTGTATCTTCTTTGGCTATTCCCGGACCCAGAAAGGGTATAAGTGTTATAATCCTAATTTTTGACAATCCTTTGTATGCGTTGATGTTACTTTCTTTGAGTCCATTTCATTTTTCTCGGGGTCAGGTGATGTTTCCTCACCACCTCCTCCTCTTCCAATTCCAAATGTAGATCCCATTCCACTTGTTCCAGCTGTGACCAAGCCTTTGCCTCTAGTGCCACCTTCTGTTGAACGACTACCTATTCGTCAAGTATATACACATTGCCAACATGTATCGGCTCCTCCTCCAGCTCCATCACCGTCGACAGATTTGAGAGTTGTTCCCACACTAGCTCCAACCTCAATTTCTGAACTTGATCTTCCCATTGCCTTACGGAAAGGTAAATGCAGTTGCACTCTTCATCCTATTTCTAATTATGTTTCTCTCACTCAGCTTTCTGCTTCTCATCACCAGTTTATCTCTTTGTTATCCTCTATTGTTGTTCCCACAGATGTCTAGGAAGCCCTTGCCTCTCTAGGGTGGCGCCATGCAATGGAAGAATAACTCTTTACCTTAACTCATAATCATACATAGAACCTCACCACACTTCCTCTTGGTAAGCATGTTGCCGGTTGTAAGTGGGTATACACTTTTAAGTATTTACCTGATGGTAGTGTAGAGCGGTTAATAAACTAGTTGCCAAAGGGTATTCCTAAACATATGGTATTGACTACACGGAGACCTTATTTCCCGTTTCTAAGATTGGTTCAGTTCGTGTTGTGATATCTCTAGTTGCTATGTATGATTGACTTCTCTTTCAGCTTGACATCAAGAATGCTTTCTTACATTGTGATCTACTTGAGGAAGTCTATATCGAGCAACCATTGAGGTTTGTTGCTCAGGGGGAGGATGGTAAGGTGTGCAGACTAAAAAAGGCCATTCATGGACTTAAACAATCTCCTCATATGTGGTTTGGTACTTTCAGTGAAATGGTAAAGAAGTTTGGTATGAAACAGTGTCAAGTTGATCGCCTAGTTTTTAGTCATGACTTTCAGGTTGGAAAGATCTTATTGGTGGTATATGTAGATGATATTGTCATTAATATGAGTGATAGATTGGCAATTGAGAGGTTAAAGATCTTTTTACAATAACATTTTCAAATAAAGGACTTTGGTAAACTAAAGTACTTCTTGGGGATAGAAGTAGCAAGGTTTAAGCATGGTATTAATTTGTGTCAAATACTAAATTAAATAGTGATATGGGTAAAGAGTTTGAAGATCCTAGAAGGTACAGGCGGTTGGTGGGTAAACTAAACTACCTAACCATTACTTTGTTAGTATTTCATTTGCAGTTAGTGTGGTGAGTTAGTTCATGCAGAAACCTTGGACTCCACATTGGGATGCAATTCTAAGGATTGTAAGGTATTTAAAGGAGTATCCTAGTCGTGACTTGATATTATAGAAGTAGCGGAAAACTTGAAATAGAGATATATACTGATGTTGATTGGATCGACTCTATATCTTATAGGAGATCCACTATAGGCTATTGTATTTTTCTTGGGAATAATCTAGTAACATGGAAAAGTAAGAAACAAACAATTGTGGCAAAAAACAGTGCTAAGGTAGAATATAGAGCTATGACACATACTACTTATGAATTAGTGTGGCTAAGAAACCTTCTATAGGAGATGGAATACTATTGACACTCCAAGGAAGCTCTATTTTAACAATTATGCTACAATCCACATCTCTTCTAATCTGGTGTTTCATGAGAGAACCAAGTATATAGAAGTTGACTGTCACTTTGTGAGAGAGAAGGTGTTGAGTGGAGTGATAGATACTACACATGTTAACACGGGAAACCAATGGATAGACCTATGTTACCAAAGGGTTGAGTCGGGGGAGAGTGGACTACATATGTAACAACTTGAGGTAAAGTGTTAATGTCGACTATGTAGGGGTATTTTGGTATTTATATTTATGTTTAAAGCTGCTAATGTGTAATTTTTATTAGTAATTGTGTCCCATACTTAAGTAGGGGCAAAGGAGTCTTTTTGTTTTTGAATAGAAACATATAAATTAAATCTAGCTAACTAGAGAGGTGATTAATCTCTCTTGTTCGAAGTAGAATTCTTCTTCTTCTCTATTCTCCTATCATTTCCTTATACTTCTTCTTCTAATCTTTCTATTACTTCTCCAGTCCTTATGTAATAGAATTCAAGTGCATATTAGATTATAATAATGACGTTTTGTTCTTTTATAGATTCCCATGAGTATTTAAACCCAAAATTTGAAATACTATCTGTTTATATTTTATTTCTTTTGTTAGTTTTGAATTTTATTGCCTCCTTAAGTTCAAGATGAATTATTTGATGCATTTATTGATATTGTATTTCTATTTTATATGCTTAGAGGGAAGGCATACATTTAGACTGCATCCTTGATTGAAACTTGGGGACATTTAATAAATGGATAGTACCAAAGTGCTTGAAGTTTATGACATGATAACCAAGCATTTAATCTCTTATTTATTATTTTAAGAACCTTGAGATAGGTTGTGATTACCATTCTTTCTTATTCTTGCTATGGTTAGCCCAAAGGTGACACTTAACATTGTGATAAAGATGGAATGAGACAAGAGAGGAAAGTATATGGTGTAATTGAACTTCTCAAGCCCAAAGGAGTAAGAGGAGATCACATGCATTCATATATGGAACTTGATTTGTTTAAACAATATTTATTCATTGAAAATAATGATGTGACTATTTATCTTAGCCCAAATGAGGGGGTAGATAAGCCATAAACATCTAGGGTGATATACTGTGTCTCTATGTCATCCATTAAATGTTATCTCTTGTATGTGAATAGATGTGATGCATGATGTATGGACTTTAGATATCAATATACTCCCCTGACATCATGATTGCTTAGAATTTTGTACAAGTTTGAAAAATGATTAGTTTAATAGTCTAAAATTGAAGTTGATGTGAACACATTTGCTGAACCTAATCAACATTACCCTTTTGAGTTTCTCACCAATAACAACTATAAGATATGGAGAGGCCAATTGGAATCCCATTTAGGAATCCGAGAAATAGACTTTTGTCTCACCCAACTTGAGCCATTTGAGCCTGCTTCCAATGCTTTTGAGGCACTTAGAACCAAATACACCACTTGGCACAAAACAAATAAATTAGTACTCTTTATAGTTCAAAACACTATCTCTGAACTTCTTAGATTCATGATTCTCATTATGAACACTGCCAAAAATACACTCGACAACATAGAGGCATAGTTTACTAGATCAACCAAAACCCTTACAATGAGATTGTTCACACAATTCTTCATTATTAGTTTTGCGCCTGGTATGAATGTTAGAGAGTTCATTGCTAAGATGTTAGGAATTGTTTACCAACTTAGAGATTTGAAGATGAAATTAAGTGATGAATTTTTTGTGCATGCTGACATGTGAAAGTTACCAAAATCCTTTGAGACTTTTGTGGTGAATTTTAATACAAGTGCAATAAAATGGACCATTAATGAGATGATAAATCAATGTGTTCTAGAAAGAGAAAGGTAGAAAAGACAGAAGATAAGATCTACTCGTTTCACTTCCTTGGGTCCTAAAAAGAAGGACAATGAGGGAAAAAAGAAATATAAGAAGGATAAAAAGGTGTCAACCACCAGATAGACTGAACTGAATCTGACTGCCATTAATCCAGCCACCGGAATGGATAAGGTGATATGTTACTATTGCAAAATGACTAGACATTTCATAACCGATTGTCAAAAGTTAAAACATAAGAAAAAGAAACAAGTTATTTCTTATGTGATCTCTGAAGTAAACTTTTTAGACACCCCATATGATGTTTAAGTTGTTGACTCTGGTTGTACGGTTCATGTTGTTAATTCTGTACAAGGGTTCTGAAATCTAAAAAGAATTGATGATGGAAATGAGATACTAATATATATAGGAGATGGACACAAAGTGAAGGCAACTAGCATAGGAACATTTAAATTAGTCTTATATATTGGATATGTTCTAGATTTATTGAATACATTATTTGTACTCGCTATGGAGCACAATCTTCTTTATATTTCTAGATTGGATACAATTGGATATTCCTTTCATTTTGCTTCTTTTACTTTGTCAATCTTACATAATGCAAGCATTATTGGTTTTGGTATTCTTTATAATGTATTATATTTTTTTAATTTGAATAAGTCCAATGCATATTTTCTTGCTAGAAATGATATTGTATTGATAAATGAAAATGGTAAAAGAAAAATGCAATGTGATAATTCTTCCCTATTATGGCACAAAAGGTTAAGGCACATTTCTAAGGAGGAATTAGAACGATTTGTCAAAGAAGATCTTGCCTGTGCTAGATTTCAGTGACCTTAATGTTTGCATAGATTGTTTGAAAGTAAAAATGACAAGAAACCCATTTCCTAAGGGTGCAGGGTGGACAATAATATTTTGTAACTTTCATCGATAATTACTCAAGATTTTGGTACATATACTTGATGGAACGCAAGTCTGATGCATTAGAAAAGTTTAAAATTTATAAAGTTGAAGTTGAAAAGCAACTAGGAAAGCAAATCAAAGCAATAAGATCTTGCAAGGGAGGAGAATGTGATTGTTTTGATGCATTTCTTCAAGAAATAGGACATTAATGGACATGGTGCATAGTATGGTTGCTGGATCAACCCTACCTGAATCCTTTTGGGTAGAAGCATTCAAAATGGCTGCCTACATATTGAATCGAATACCCACCAAAGCAGCATTAAAAACTCTATTCGAACTTTGGACTGGCAGGAAACCTAGCTTAAATCATATTCATGTTTGGGGCTGTAAAGTAGTGGCTAAGATTAATAAACCTGGTTTACCTAAAACTGTCAACAGGGCAATTAAGTGTGTGTTTGTAGAATATCCTAAAAGATCTAAGGGTTATCGATTGATTGAATTGTCTAACCTAAGCAGTGCAATTTTTAAGTTTATAGATGTGGAATTTTTAGAAGAGACTTCTACATCATAAGAGAGAGGACAAGTAGAATTTGAAGAGCTCTCAGAGTTCAGACCTTTATCTATTAAATTTGTTAATCCTCCGACAATTCCTAGAGAAGAACCTCAACACTCCCAAAGAGTGAAAAAGTCTGCCATATCAAATGATTTTCTTGTGTATTTATCTGGCTCATCTATTGATGATGTCATAGATCTGAATAATTTCTCTAAAGCCCTAATTCATAAAAACTCAAATGATTGGATGTTGGCAATGAAAGAAGAAATGAAATCCATGGAACAAAATTCTGTTTGGGAATTGGTTGATCTCCCTACAAGTGCAAAATCCATTGGTTTCAAGTGGTTTTTAAGACTAAGCGAGGCTCAAGTGGTCAAATCGAGAAACATATAGCGAGACCCGTAGCCAAGGGCTATATTCGAAATGAGGGTATTGATTATGATGAGCCTTTTTCTGGTGATTTAGATGAAATTATTTACACAGACCAACATGAGCGATTTATAGCCAAAGGACATGAAAGGCAAGTATGCAAGTTGAACAAATCATTGTATGGGCTCGAGCAAGCTTATAGATAGTGGTAACGTAAATTTCATGGCATTATCACTGACTTTGAATTTAAGGAGAACACTACCGGCAATTGCATTTACACCAAGACCACTAGGAGCAACATTGTATTTTTAATACTATACATAGATGATATATCCTCTTGGTCTCTAATGATCTAGTATTGTTACTTTTTTGTCTAGATCTTTTAACATGAAGGGTCTTGGAGAAGCCTCATATGTTTTGGGCATTCAAATTCGGCATAATAGACATATGAAAATGTTGGGATTATCACAAGAAGGGTATATAAAGAAAGTACTATAGAAGTTTTGGATGGCAATTTGTAAGTCTGGTGAATATCGTATTGTAAAAAGAGATCAACTACATACGGGGTAATGTTCACAGAATGATTTAGAATGCAAAGAAATGGCAAACATTCCATATGCCTCTATTGTTGGTAGTATCATGTATATCATGAATTGCACACGTCCGGATATTTGTTTTGCTATTGATTTGCCTAGCAGATTTTAACATAATCCTGGAATGGATCATTGGAAGATTGCTAAAAAATTTTAAGATACTTGCAAAGAACTAAACACTTCATATTATTTTTCAGCAAAATAGACAAATTGGAGACTATGGGATATGCTGACTTAGATTTTAAAGGTGATCTTGATACTTAGTGTCCACTTCAGGATACATCTTCACTCTTGTTAGTGGTGCTATTTCTTGGAGAAGTCATAAGCAAGAAACTATATCTCTCTCCACAATGGAAGTTGAATATGTCTCATGTTGTGAAGCTGTAAGGCATGTTTATTGGCTTAAGACCTTTATCATTGATTTGATAGTGGTGGATTTCATTAATTGACTTCTCCATATTTTTTATGATAACATTGATGCCATACATTTGACTAAAGAGGCATGTCATCATGCAAGATCAAAGCACATAAAGGTCCAATATCATTATGTTAGAGAAAAAGTTGTTGAAAAGGAAATAACAGTCTTTTACATGCCCACTGAAGACATCTTCCAACATCATGTATCCAATATGGGTCTAATAGATGCTAGTGAATTATTTTGAATAGTGAGAATATCATGTTTATGTTGTTTTGTTTTGACATTGATATCATTTAATGCTCATTAATGATGATGGCTCATTTGATGTTTTATAATTTTGTTCACAAATAAAAATGTGCACATTTGATTTCCCACATGGAAGTTTAATTGTCCATTTAGATTTGATGGTTTGGGTATTCATGGTGATTGGGCATCACCTATTAAGCCTTCACCGGATGAAATACTTGCTGAAAGTAGCATACTTGACCACATGGTTTGACATCTAAGTGACATGTGTTTGATCAATTAATTGACACATGAAGTTTAATGACTATATTTAGAGATGCCTTTGATGGCTTCCCAAACCACCATTCCCACTTTTGTTTTGGCTTGTGGAAGGTATGCTTATAGGTGCTTTGACCATGAAAATGAGTCATTACTACATAATAGCGTAGGTCTCTCCTACTTGGGCATTTGTAAGGATATTGAAAGCAGGATTGCTTTGATCTTGCACTTTCATAACACATATGTTGTTTTGTTTTTTTATTTTATGAGTGGCCAATCGATTTAAAAAAAAAAAAAAAAAAACTTGTTTCAACCCAATGGATGTTTTTGTTTCAAAACCTTTTTCTAAAATTGTGACAAACAATGGGAGATTGTTAGTATTTGTTAATTTAAAAAAAAAAAATTACTGGGCTGACACATGACACGTATGGGTTTATGAGAGTGTTTTGAAAGTTGGAGACAAACTCCTATTTAGAGTAATATTTTAAGTGTGGTAGGATTGGATTAAAATTAGTTTGATGGGTAACTAATCTCAATTAGCGATTAGATTTATTAGAGTCCTGGTCACCTCTAGATGGGGGTTATAAAAACCACATAGTGGTTCTAGACCCATCACGGTTGGCCTCAAGATCCAGAGAGACTAGTGATCTCAAGAAGTTGATAAAAAAAGAAGCGCAATGAAGCATTCAACAATAATGGCTGGAACACATAATAGAATCCAAATATGATCCAATTTCTTATTTTGTTTTATTGTTCGTCAATTGAATGAGTTTCATAGATTGCACTAGAACTGGTTTAACCGGTTTGGGCCATCGAGTTGGAATCAACCCATTGATAGCCCTATCAATTCCACTCTATGAAGAGCCATATCCTCTATGATTTTTGTGCCTTCAAATAAAAACTCACTATCCAAACCAATGTTATAAATGTAAATATATCCATTATTCCATTACCCTTGATAAAAGTGAGAAACTGAGAATGTGTATACATTAGTCCCCTATTTTTCATTGACTTTGGCTTTTATTACCAATTATATTTCATCGCATTTTTTTTAATTTTCCATCCTTCCTCTTGATCCCTTATGATTTGTTATTCTATATCATCGTTGCAATTTTTTTTTTATTTTACATGTTAGTTGTCTCCCTTTGAAAAGCTTGGGCTTGTCCTTTTCCACTTTCTTTTCATTCCATCATCTCTATGCATCAATTTTTTTTTACTTTACTATTACATGTTAGATGCTTCTTTTTCATACAGTAATGCAATTGTTGCTTGCCTGAGATAGAGATTACCTGAAATTATTATAAGGGAGAGGTAGAGAGATTAACATTGGTGCATTAGGCCCATTAGTGGGTAATGACCATTTTAGCCATAAAAAGTCATTATTAAAATGGATAATTTTGTCCCATACAAGTAAGGGTGTCAATGGTATTCGAAAATCTGATTTTGAATTCGAGATTCAACATAATCAAATTGAATTCGGATAATTCAAGTATCTAATCGGTCGAATTCGAATATCCTATTCCTACCAAATAGCTAATCATATTTGGATTTGAATATGGCCGTATTCAATTTGATAAATATCCAAATTCGACTAATTATTTAATTCTTATATATGATATATAAAATTTTTAAAAGTTTTATATAATTTATATATATATATAATAATTAAATTAAATAAATAAATTATATATTTATATACTTTCTCTAAATAAAATATGCATTTTATATATTTATTAATTACCTAAAATAATTAATTGGTATATTCGAATCAAATCGAATTCAAATTTGAATATTAGTTTTCAATATCCATCGGATATTGGATCGAAATCAGGTATCAAATTTTCTAATCATATTTGAATTCGAATATTGCTTGATTTGATTCTAATTTGATCCGTTTACACCCCTACATCCAAGTGTTGACAACTTTCCCCTTAGGCGGGTAAGATGGGTATCACTTACCGAGGAAAATAAATATTCTATGGGTCCCACATAAATCTGTAAAAAAAAAACATGGGTTAGATGATAAACGCCAATTATCTGACTATTGTCATTAATTCATTTTGGCTAGTGCAGTAGTTTATGAATTCAAGATGAAGCTCGAATTCTATATTATTATTGCAAGCCCAAACCCATAAATACTTTCAATGGTTGTTCAGATGGAAACACATATTGAAAGCAAATGCAAATTAAAATTAAGGGTTTATTTGGTTTATAGTTGAAATTGAATAGAAATGGTCTATTCTCATAGTCTGTTTGGTTCAGGTAAAAATGAGAATGGAAATTGGAATAAGTAGGAATGTGATTTCATTTCCAAGGAGGGGTAGGGAATGGCCATTCCCTCAAATGGGGGAATGGTATTCCGGTAGGAAGGGGAATGGGATTCTGATTCCACTTAACCAAATAGTTGGAATGGGAATAGCCCATTCCGATTCAGATTCAAGACCCCTATTCCCATTAACCAAATGGGACCTAAGAATCTCCTTCTAAATTGAAAAAAATGAAGTGCATTATGGTGTACCGGTTTATTTATCAAATACTAATTGTCGGTTCAACTATAATACCGAAAAAACATGATACCAGGAAATTCATAACCAGCATATGTATATCATGCATAAAAGTTGAATATAATCAAGTGGTAGGGGAAGGGGTGAACGGTCAAAGCCCTTTTGATATTATGTTTTTCCAACAGCATAAATGTTCACATAAATATAATCCACACATAGAGTTTTTCTTTTTTTTTTGAAAGGGGGGAAGGGAGCAAATAAGGGATCAAAGTAGCTTAGGGTCCCATTCACAAAAACGGAAGTTATTTTATCTAATCACATAGATTATTACTTCTTAAAGTGTTACTTTTCTAGGTGATAATACCATAGATTATTAGACAAAAGGAAGTTCTTTTGTCTAATACCACAAAGGGAAGCCACTTGAGAATTGTTATAGTTTTTAAAATTTAATTCTTGGCTTCTTGCCAAGGAAAAACTTCATTGGGATAAATATTTATTAAAGTGCCACAAAAAAATGAAAAAATGTGATTCACTTTAGTTTCATTGTTTCTAGTTAGGTGTAAGTTGAGCCGGGTTTGGTCGTATTAAGGCAAACCCTAACAACCTATGGTTCTAAACACCTAGCCCTGACCCTAATACACCTTAGTCCTTCAACCCTAATCCAACCATTTGGTTTAACCCTTCCCAACCTTTCTCCAATCCCCATAAAATCTCAGAGCTTTCATATGCTTTTAATTTTTATTAAGATACCTAAATTCATTTTTTATGATTTTATGGTGGCCTTTTTTTATAATCGATTTTTAATACAAAAGTGAAGGAAAATGAAAATTTAAAATGATTATTAACTATTATGAATTGTGATATATCTCATATTGAAAATCTAAAATCATGAAATTATAAATAAAAAAATATAAAATCATGGGATGAAAATAACTAATAACAATTTCTCATTAGGGTTAGGGCAGAAAATGGATTATGATAGCATATAATTAGACAATTAAATATACACAGTATTAATGGTGCAATAGTAGTCAAATTCAGGTTCAGATAGGTTGCCTAGGGGGATCACATTTAAAGTTCTCACCATCATTATATTCTCTTGTTGATCCAATGCAGCTCTCAGACTTAAAAGGGCTTGTATAGCTACTGGCCTAGCATCAAATACCCAAGCAATGAGAGTCACCACCTGTGGAAAAATACATGGAAAACATATGGTGTGTTTGCTCTGGCCTTAGTGAGCACAACTATTTTAGCAGGCATTGAATCTTTGGGCAAAGATGAACATTCTCTTAGTATTTAAGATAAGTGGTAATTAATTGAGTTCTTTTGTTTAGAATGATTTTTGTAATCACGATGCCAAACTATCTAAATTGGTCCTCTGTTTCTTCAGTCCTAGAGGCTATAGTTGATCTGCCCAAAGTGAATAGCAGTTCATAGTTATATACTATTAGTACTCCATACTAATTACTAGCTTCAATGTGGGTGTTTGTGCTCAAGAGAACTGACATCCAAGATAGAAAGTGCAAATGATGGAGCCTTGTTGGTGGGGGGGAGAGAGAATCGGGTTTTGGGTGTTAGGCGCAGGAGTCAGTGAGATCTGAGGAGGATCTAGAGAAACAATGAAATCAGCAAAAAGCAGCAATAGAAGAATAGAGATAGAGAGCGCACTAGCCTTTTGCCATGGTCTAGGGCCTCTTACCACGAAGGGAGATGAAAGAGGACAAAAGAGATTGAGGACAAAAGAGATTGAAGGAGGTTTTTGTTGAGTTTCAAACATGGGTATTTTAGAAAAAATGTATGTAAAATAATTTACAAAAAGGTAAAATGGGTATTTAAGAAAACTAATGCTTCAGTTTAACGTTTTTTGTCTGGATTAGTGATGGAAGGGAGGTATTTGTTGAATTTTTTGAAAGTTCAGGGGTATTTATTAAATTGAAATTAAAAGGAAGATTTTTATGATTGTTAGAAACTTTAGGAGAGGTTTTTGTATTTTTCCCTTAGGCTGCATTTGGTAGAGGTGTAAAATCGGCTGCATTTTACAGGCATGTGGTAAACATGTAATTTTACACTAAAAAATTACATCGGTGCAAATTTACATTTTACCGTTCAATTACATTGATAACCGATATAATAAATACATCGAATTTTTTAATGTATTTATCACATTTCTCTCTCTCTTCTCCTTCTCTCTCGCACGCTCTCTCTCTCTCTCTCTCTCTCTCTTCTCCTTCTCTTCTTCTTTCTTCCTCCCTTCTTTTTCTCTTTCCGTCACCGCTGCTGCAACTAGTGGCAACTCTGAACCCACCTACATTCTCCATGGAAACTAGCTTCATGGCAATCATCACTGGCTTAGAAAGAACAGTTCCATGGGAACAGAGGTAGAAGCTTCATCACCGGCTCCGGAAAACCACCACTCCAGACATACGGACATGCAGCTTGGCCCCGCCAGAGTCGGAGAAGAGGTTCCCATCCAGTCAAGCACTCTCGGCTCGATGTTATCCATGTTGGCAGGTGTAACCCCGTAGCCCACACAAGGAAGGTCGCCCCTAGTTGGAGGCGATACACCGAGAGGAAGCCTGTGGGTATGAGGAAGATCGCCTCGGCCAATGACACTAAAGTGAGTGGATGGGTTAATCCTTGCGCTCGGAGATAAATGCGGACTAGATGCAGGAAGGAATTAGTGAGGAGGTCCGGAAGAGAGAATAGAAGATAGCTCTAAGTGAGATTTGTGATTTTCAGGACCCTGGTGTAAACAAAAAAGCAACTTGGACATGCTGAGACAGAGAAGAGATATGGGAAGTGAGGAGAAGAGTAGAAAAATTACAGAGCGATGAAAGGTAAGGGCCAGAAGCTTGGGACGCTGAGCTCCAAATGCGCACATAGAGGTTCCATGCGCAGTGCTAGACTAGAAAGGACAAAGTAACCGGTGATGTTGGCAAAGGCCATGGCAAGGGAGCCAGTAACAAGTTGTACATCACCGAGGTGGCCCAGGAAGAGCATGGAGAGGATAGACCGTGAGTAGAGGAGGACAAGATGAGACTTGTTCAGTGTAGAGACGATGTCTCCATGGACGCTTGCCAGATATACTTGTACGCTGATGATTTTACACCGTTTTGCCAAACGCACAAGAGTGCAAAACATGCATTCGGCCGGTTTGTTTTTTTACCTTGATACATTTGAGCGTTTTTTATTTCTACCGATGGCGTTTTGTATTTACACCACTTCCAAACGCAGCCATAAAAAAACGATAAAAGAAACGTAGAAAACATAGTCCGATTCCCATGAAAATCATCTGTTAACCATTGGATTGTATGACCAAGCAATTATCAAGGAGAATCAAGTCTGTGGTCAATATTTGATTGGACTTGACCCAACCGGTCAACTCATATTAGTACGGGTTCAACCGTCCAATCTGGTTCAATTAGAAGCTGCTGCTTGCTGCCATGCCACGACAGAAAGTGTGTCGAGTTTCGTTTGGCATACGGCGTACTCGGATTTGGGACGTCAGTAAATGCCACGTGGAATTTCACAAGAGTCATATCTATCACGGCGACTCGCCTACCAAATACCTCTATTAAATATTTCGGACTCGGGTGCGTTCGAACTTTGATGATTCGATCTCATTCTTCTTTTCGAAACTTCTCTAATATTTATTTATTAATTAACGTCTTAAAATTTCGATCCCAATCACATATTTTCCCTACTGGGTACTGGCGCTGTGCGTAACAAAAGTGTGCGAGCGAAACACGAAAAAGCGAAGCGAGTAGTAAGAGAGAAAGTGAGGGGGAGGGCGAGAGAGATCAGTCATTCCTTGTTCACTCCGTCATTTTCACTTCTTCTATTGACTTGATCGCTGGAAGCCTGTCGCTTGATTCGCCGGAAATTACAAACTTTGGTCACTGTTGTTCTTCGGCAGAGTTTAATTCATGTCGATAGGTCGCGGAATTAGGGTTTCATTGCGGACAGATACTCCCTTTTTGCCATTTAAGGAAGCTATTGCCCTGGGGAAATGAGCCTGTGGATGACCGTCGGATTTAGGGTCTGGTTGATCAACGGCCACGATTTCGTCACCGGATGGAGGGAGGTAGCCTCTTAGACCTGCTTTCTCTGGTATTTCTCATTCCCTTTCCAGTGCACCATAATTCTTTGGTGTTGATATTAGAAATAAATAAGAGCACAGAAGAAAGATTAGGGTTTATGTGTTCCCTTTCTAAATGATGACTGGTGAGTGTAACGTAAAAGTTGTCTTTTTTCTGTTGTTTTTTTTTTCCTTTATTAGTATTTGTATTTGCAGATCAAGGTTATACGCGTCCTTCATATGTGGGACACTACAGTTTTTGGGCAGTGATTTTGAACTTGACGTTTTAAAATTTTGACTTCCCGCGGGATTATATGCGAAAATTGAGTTCTGTTTTTCAAGTTTATTTATGTTCTACCGTGCAAGATGGAATTAGGGCGAGTCTTTTATGAGCTTGTTACCATTTTTGTTCCATGTTCAATGCATTTAGGCTATTTTGGTTACAAATCTGCTTCAAAGCATCGCTACTTGAAGAATGAGTTCTGATTTCTGAGCCAAAAAATGATTATCTTTTGTAGTCAACTTTTTTCAGCTTTAAAGACTGGATCCATTGAATGAATGTTTGAGCCCATAAAAAAGAAACAGTTCCAAAAAAATTCATAAACCAAAACTTTAAAGTGATAATTGGAATCGAAGAATTCACGAGAATTAATTATTTGAAAGTGTGCCAAACACAGCCCAGGTACTTAACAATATTTTGCTTTTTCTTCTCACTTTAGTGAGATTAATCATTATTTTTTTTTAATCTGTAATTTCCATGTTGATAAATACGTTTTATTTTGTTTTAATAAATTTATTTTATTCTACTATGTTGATGATGGGTTCTTTGATAGTGCACCATAATAGTACATCAGTACCTTGCTTACTGCTTATTATATTAAACTATTAAGTTGGAGTTCTCTTTAAATATTCAGCGAGTGCCATATACTTTCCCGTTCATATTGGCAGAGAACTTGCTCATTTGAAGCTGCTAAAGAAACACATATGCTGATATTTTCCCTTTTGTTCTTGCCTTTGTACTGATTGTTGGTTATTGTGCATAACAAATTGCGCAAGACCTTGATATCCAAAGTTACCATCATTTGGCTACTTAGCTCTAGATACTGATTACTGGCTACTTTGGTCCTTGAACTTTAAAACACGATAATTCAGTACCCGAACTTTCAAAACGTGCCAATTTAGTACCTACCTTTAACCAGCCTGTTAACCAGCCGTTAAGTGGCATTTGAAAAGACACAAATGCCCTTTTGAGTGTCATCTAATTTTCTTTATCAACCATCCAAATGTTGATAAAATATGAACAGTCCCAACTCCCAAATCTTTGCCTCTTCTATTCAAAAAGTTGGGTCACCAGAGTGCCCACTGAGACGTAACCCCAACTTTCTTGAATAGAAGAGGCAAGGATTTGGGACTGTTCATTCTTTGTCAACATTTGGATGGTTGATAAAGAGAATTAGATGACACTTGAAGGGCATTTGTGCCTTTTCAAATGCCACTTAACGGCTGGTTAATGGCGGGTATTGGATTGGCACATTTTGAAAATTTGGGTACTGATTGTCATGTTTTGAAGTTCGGGGATCAAAGTGGCACTAGGCCCAAAGTACAGGGTATTAATTGAGAATTTTCCCATTACTAAATATAGAATGTTAAACTAAAACTGGTAGACATTGAATGAGTTGTAAATTTGAAGTTTTCCAAGCCTAATTTTTGGAGTCAGAGTCTTCTTACACACACATGTTAGTCATTCATTGTAGTTTGTTTGTTTCCTCTCTTCTTTTTTCTTACATGGAGAAGTCTTCAATTGGCAGTTATCTAGTGAGGGGTGTCCCGGGATTTTACACAACAAATATTTTAGTGGTTAATATTGGTTACAACAACAGTAGATCCACCATTTGTTGGGTGGAGTGATGGACCAACTTTTACTCTGAGTCCAAGGACATCATTTTGGAGGTGATGTAGCATTGTTACGTTGGTTATATATATTTGTCTATGTATGAATGGTACATGCATGTGTTTGCATATTCCTCCCACCAGAAAAACTTAATAGGTGAGAATAATAAGTTGAGAATGGTAAATTTGATTCATAAAAAAAATGGTAAATTTGTTTGTAGTAAATACAAAATAAGTAGTTGTCATGTTAATAAAATGATAAGTCTGCTTTAGTGGTATTTTGTGCAAACACACTAAATCTAGATATGAAACCCAGATAATCCTGACAAATTGCTTCCTTTGTGGAGTCCAGTTAGTGGGATTGGCCTGGCCTGGCCAGATTTTTTCTCTGACTTCAAGGTCCTGGTCTGTATGGTAATTTGGAATGCACAAGGTCTCTGCTGAACCTTACTAGATTGTCTTTTTGACTTGAGTTTTTCTTGGTGAACTCCATCTTAGTTTTTCACTAATTCACAAGACCAATAAGAGATATGCAGAAATTCTCTGTATTGCAGTTTTTATCTTCTTATTATTGGAGCTTTTCTTTCTTTTTATTTTGATGTTGTGTCTTTGCTCAGCTTTGAATCAGCAAATGCATTTGACCTTGTTGATCTGTTTGATCTTGTTGCTGGTCAGGAGAAATAGGGCTGCAAAATGGTATCCATGTATGTGAACCCAAACCTGTTCTGGTTAAGGGTGATCTGAATTTGACATGTTTATAATTGGACTGTATGTGGATCCACACCTCTATGGCCCTATCTGTTCTATCTGATGCGATTTAAATATATATGCTTATATATATTTACAGGGATGGTGAAGGGGAGCCATGCCCCCTCCCCATGTGTTAAAAATCCCCACAATCCCCATTTATATCCCACTTATATTTTGGCCCCCATCCATGTTTATTAACTTCTGCACCCTGCCCTCCAATCCATGTTTATTAGCTTTTGCCCCTCCCCCCAAGAAAAATTCCTGGCTCCACCATTGTATACTTAAACTTCATTTTCTACCCATTGGTAAAGTTGGTTTGAATGCTGTTTTTTTACTAAAGAATCATTGTTTTAAGTCCCATAGAATTAACTTTCAGTATATTTTGTTTGTGGTATACAATATCAATGCCATTTTTAGTTCATTTTATTATTAATGTAATATATTTATCTTTCTTAGTTTAATTTATTAATGCTATTCAATATTCGATTGCAATATGCATTTGCTTCAAATCTGATATTAATCTGACAGATAGTATTTGATTTGAATCTGAATATAAATGAATCAAATCTGGATTTTGAATCTACCTTATATCTGATTCGATCCGATCTGTTTGCAGCTCTTAGTAGAAATAAAACCATGTTGGGCGTGAGTTTTTATCATATTCTGTTTTGCTTTTTTATACATGTTTTTGTCTAAGAGACTTGATTTGAGTATCCAGTGTGCTTTATTCTTTCTCCAATGTCATTTTTGTAGGGATGCACCCATGGATTATGATGACAATGATTTCCAAAACCAGAATTTTCAGTTAGGTGCTGAAGAGAACACCAAATTTCCTCCAGGCTTACGCTCATATGCTCTTCCCAAATTTGATCTGGATGACAACCTCCAAGTCCACTTAAGGTTTGATAGTTTAGTTGAAACTGAGGTTTTACTTGGTATCCAAGGTCAAGAAGAAAACCAGTGGATTGAAGAGTTTTCCCGGGGAAATAGTGGGATAGAGTTTAGCTCCGGTGGGGCTGAATCTTGCTCTATTTCTAGGCGCGAAAATGTTTGGTCTGAGGCCGCTTCTTCAGAATCTGTTGAAATGCTATTGAAATCTGTTGGGCAGGATGAAATGATCACAGGACAGACTATTATTGAGGGGTCAGATGCTTGTGACGGACTTGATAACATAACAAATCAAATGGAACCCACTTTAAATGAAGATGGTTCCATTCCATCTAATAGTGGGGATGCTGTAGATGTGAGCCCTACATTACCACCTAAGCAGTGTCCGGAGAGCTTTGCAGGGTTAAGTAAGGATGTTGTGGCAGTGCAGTCCCAGGTTGAAGCTACACCTCAAGCTCACAAATGTGAAATGTCTGGTTATGGAAGTTTGACAGACTTGGGTCCGATTATGTCTGGTGAAAAGTCTGACTCACCGTTGGCAGAGGGTAATCTGATGATTGATGAAAAGTGTACTGATAGAAATCAGAGGGAAGATGGTTCTTTAGTTGTTGGATCTGAGGAAAACAATCCACAGGATGATGCTGCTGTGTCAGAGACCATACAAATTGACCACTCGTCAACCTCTTTGGAGAATCTTGTTCCAAGTATTGAGGAGTTGAATGCTAAAGTGACCCAACAAAAGCCAGTGGAAGGTTCTGAGCAGCGTACCTCTTTTGACAATCCAGATGCTTTGCAAGAAGATGAGTCTGTAAAAGAGGGGGAAGGAGATGTTTCAAGCAAAGAGGATAAGTTAGATGATCAAAATTGTGATGGAAATACAGTTGAATCCACCATTAACAAGGTGGAGAACAATTCCAGTTCTGTGAAAAATATAGATTTTACAGTTCAGCTTCCAGTATGCAGTGAGCATCTGTGTTCTGAGCAGACTGAGCAGGAACAGACCAGTAATTGGGAGGCTATGGTTTTGTCAAAAAGTAGTGAGGTAGGTGATAAAATTGTAGATGATACACATGACTCATCTTTAATATTGGAGAGAGAGATTGATAGTTTGGAAGGGGATGCTGCTAAGGTTAACAACAGCAATGTTGGAATTCCTTCTAAGCCAGTGTTGAATATGGGCCCTCTAGCACAGGCAATGGAGGGACAGACCCAGATTGCATCTTCTGAGAAACAAGACCATTTGTTGGAATCTGATGGTTACCAATTGGAATGTGGTATTTCAGGCTGTAATTCTGAGACATCTTTATTGAAGGTGGAGGACAAAAAACTCCTTGAGATTAACAGTAATAATCATGTGGAAAACCCTTCTTTTCTGATGGCAGAAGTCAGTTCCTCAACTAATATAATCCATGAAAAGCAAACAACTGAAGAAAGGGGTGATGATTATAATAGTTTGGGAGTTCAGGGGGATGATTGTAATTCAAAGGATCATGTATCAGTTTCCTTGCAGGCTGACTCATCACAAATCTGCAATAGT
Organism: Nelumbo lutea; assembly: GCF_056320005.1. Lineage (NCBI taxonomy): Eukaryota > Viridiplantae > Streptophyta > Magnoliopsida > Proteales > Nelumbonaceae > Nelumbo > Nelumbo lutea. The sequence goes on along the minus strand of NC_142684.1, from coordinate 202,438,954 downwards.
AGTTTGGACATTGAGCCTTGTAAAATGGAGAATGCTAGTATGTCTACTGTTTCAGGTGGTACAGAAAGTGTTTGTGATGGTTCTCTTGTTATGGAGAAGCGTGTAGTATCTCTGTCTCATGGTCAAAGTACTGCTGAAGCAGAGGTGGGGGTGTGTGAACCAAAGTCTTCTTTGGTTGTTGGTGAAGAATCAGGTATACAATTCAACCACTATTCCAGGAAGGTCTAAGTTAAAAGATCCATGGGTTTTTCTTAGGCAGTGTTTTGATAAGGGATAATTGGAATTGGAGGTAGAATTGAGGGGGGCAATTTCATAAGTCCCTAGGTTCCATTGTTTGGGTCCATTTCTGCAATGGGGACATAATTTGGTAAACATGGAATTTTAGCTTCCACAAAATTCAAGTGTGGATTTACAGGAATGAATATGGAATTTGATTCCACTCCTACCTTGATAGCCTGAAATTCAGATGATTTACACCTTCTGGAATTTTGCAATCTTCAAAAATGTGGAATCTAAACTTAAATTCAGTGTTTCAAAAACTAGACCGGATGTAATTTATGTATAAAAAGCCTCAACTGGATATTGAGTTGTGAGTTGACCATTCTGACTGCCCAAGCTGACTTGACTGCTTAACCTTCGTAACAAGAAAATGTAACAAAATTCAATAACTAGTAGCTTATATTTTAAACCTATCTCATGCCAAAACTAGCCTATATGAACCAAGTTTTATGGTATGACAACCCTAGGTTTTGTTTGTTTGCAGTGCAAATCCAAACTTGGTGCAATATTTGCACCCAGTTCAGCTTTGCAGCTTTTGATTTGTGGTGGTCATCTGCATCTCTACCTGGGGTAGAGTTTAAAATTTTAATCTATTTGCACTCATTGGTGGTGCAAATTTAATAACCCAAAAATTGATGCAGCAAAATTAGCATCATTTTCCTCTACCTTCATTCTCTCCTGTATAAAGTGGGGAAGCGTCATTATATTCTTCTCAAATAAACAAGGCAAAGTAAAGACTGAAACAAAAATGAACCAGAATTTGCACTGCAAACAAACCGATCCTTAATATGATTATTCTTTGAAATCTTCGACCAAATCAATGTTAATTGGTTATTTCAAAATCGAGTTTTATGATCAGGTCATAAGTCAGGTGTCTGGTCCAGGATAGTTATCAGATACCTCTTAAATTCCATTAGTTTTCAATTTACTCGCGGTTACCAAACTGAATTCACTTGATGGAATTTTGAAACTTGTGGAATTAGCTTCAATCTATGTCCAATTCCATTACTGTCATGATCAAAACGTACAAAGTTTTTGTTATTATCCTTTGTACCTGTTTTTATCGCAGCCTCAACTGGAACTGTATCTGAAGTTGCCAGTTGGGAACCCTCTAACAAATCTGATAGTGCTTACTAATTTCTTCCAGGAAATGGTATTGCCACAAATGAAGTTATTCAAGACAAAGAAGATATAATGCCATCTGCATGTGTTGGGGATGTTGCTCAGTTGGAAGGAAAGGAAGAATCTGTAACTGAAACGTTTACAGAATCAAATTTGGTTATGAAGGAGTGCTCCCTTGTGCCAAGTGAGCCGGCTTCTATTTCTGAAGTTGAAAATCTTGCAGTTTGTGATGGCACTGGGGAGCAGTTACCTGGGTCATCTGGTCAGTCTTCATCATCCGCTGGGACTGTTAGTACAACATTCCAGAATGAACCTGAGGCTGTGTTACCTGACAAAATTACTCAAGCCTACTCTGGTGAATTGGAAACACAACCTGTTGTTGATGATCCAGTTCCAAAAGAAGATGATAGTACTGGTGTAATAGGAGTTTCTAATGAGAAGTGCAAAGAGTCATCCCTAAATAGCACAGGTAATCTACCGGTTCTAAAAGGATCTAAGATATTTTGTCTTCTATTCTTTATATAAATATTTGTTTCTTTGCTCTAAATGAAATCAAAGGGGGCAGTGTCCTCAGCTCCCCTCCACCCAAAAAAAAAAAAACTTTGTTAGAGATCTGTTGCTGCTATGAGTTGTATCTTTTAGGCAAATCATTATACAGTCCTGACTGTGAACAGAAAAAAAAAGGCTATATGCTATGAGCCCATATATGAATACTATGGGCATGAATACAGGAAAAAGGGATACCGTTCTCTGTATCCTAAAATCCTGTACATGGATATGTGTACAGGTATGCCATACAATATATGTATATATCATGCTTTTATATCTAATTTTAAAGCCAAGTGTTATTTATGTCAAGACTTGATGTCTTGTCAAAATAAAATTTATTAAAATGTACCATTTTACATATTTAAAAGTGTTAATGCTTTGAAGTATATCTGGAAGTATCCATGTGGTATCCGGTGTGGTATTGGATTTGTATCATCTCTGACCTTCATATGCTAGGAAGTATTCTAGTCTACATGTTCCTCACTCTTGGGATTGAACTATATAGGAGATGCCACATATGTCCTTCTTTTCTTCCTTTTGCCTTGGTAGAAAGAATACCTATTTATTGTTAGAACCTCTTATGCACAGAATTGCTATCACGAGATAAACCTTCCTATGATATTGGCCAACTGTTATTAAGGCTGCCTTTGTTTTAATGTGAAAGGTTGGACAACTTTATCTTTCACTGTAAATGGGGCTTAAATATATCGGGTGTTGGGCAACACTGCATTTTAGATCCATTGCATTTCACCATGATCAGCAATGCAACACTGAAATGTTTATGCAGTGTTTCTGCCTAAAACCTGTTTGGTAGTAACAAATATGCCCTAAAGTGTTGTACTTATTAAAAAATTTGCTGCAGCTACGATGTGACAACTTGGAAAGAGCAACTTCTTTTTCTTTCTTAATTATGCCACATCAGTGGGGGAATTGCTGCAACCCCCTCTCATAAAACATATGAAGGTGATTCCTTAAATGTCTCCCACTGCTGGATATTTGAGGCACGGCCCTTGCATTTCCATTGCATAAAACATGGATTATCAAGTGCAATTTATGACTGTTTAAGCATAATAGCTCATAGGGGGTGCAACTTAGACAGGCCCAACTCGAGCCTGGACTGACTAGGGGTGATCATTCTTGGCCTGGGCCAGAAACCCGGCTCGGCCCAGCCGCAAATTTCCAGGCCTGGGCCCTCATCAAACCCAGAAAATTCTGGGCTGGGCTTGGACTCAACACTTTAAGCGTGGCCTGCAATATAATATAATATATAATATACATATATATGTATTATATATGTTATATGTACACAATTATATTTTATTTTATATTAAGTGTTTATCATTTTATATAAAATATAAAAGTTTTAAGTTTTATTTTAGCATATAAAGAAATATTTATAAATTGACACTCAATGGGAATGAAGTTCTTGCCTTCATCTATAAAAGGATAGGTAAGCCAAGCCAAATCAAGCCTAGCAATTGAATGAGGCCCATGCCTTAATTTTTTTGTGCCATAGCCAAGCCCAATTTAACTTTGGCTTGTGCAATTTTTTTTGTATGTATTACATGTTATTTAATTTAAAATTTAAAAAAAATAAATTTTTATTTTTTGATGTCATGGATGATGGACCCAAAATCATTACTCAGTAGGCCTGGAAAGCCTATAAACCCATCCCGGGTCCATGTAGGGCTGGACCTGGGCTTACAATCTAGCCTAGGGTGTGGGTTAGGTTGAGGTCGGGCCTAGCTTAAAGCCCTTAGTATTGGTGGTAAACCCGGCCCGATGCGGTCCATGATCACCTCTAGGACTGACGCAGCTTGCAATTTCCATAGGCTGGGCTTGGATTTTCGGTCTTTGGGCTATGCCTAGGCCCAAAACCTCTGGCTTTCCTATTTTTTTGGGTTGGGCTTGGGCCTGGCCCTTAGGTAGCCCAAGCCTGACTACACACTTTCAGACATATTTAAATACATATATGTGCACATGCATACATATTTACGTAGTCATACATATATGTATACAATCTAGGGGTGATCATGGGCCAGGCCAGTCTGGAATGGGCTTTGTGCCTAAGTCACAAATTAAAGTTTTATTATATATATATATATATTATAATATAATATTTTACATTATATGCCAAATAATATATGTATAAATATATGATACAGTTTATATAATGTGAAATATTATATATAGACACGCATACACATGCATGCTTACATATGTAATACATATATGCATACATACTAGGGTTCGTGTATGATACTGGAAAAACTTGTAACCAATCTGGTGGTATTTATCAAAACTCATTGAGGGTGATCAGTTAATGCTCTTCTGGTATCGTGTCTTTCTAGCAGCATTAGGAATGCAACTCGGGTTGGCCCGAGTTAGCATTTTACACTGCTTTGGTCTCGGTCCCTTTCAAATTTTGACAAAACCCCAATTCAAGGCCCCCCCAAGATGCACTCCTAGGCAGCACAGATTTTTCCATATATATTATGCTATGTCTTGTTTTATAATATTTATATAACATGATCTAAAGCACATGTGCAAGTTTATATATAATATATAATTTTTTTTGATGATAAAGAAAAAACTTTATTGCTAAAAAGTAAAAGATAAATACAGCTTAAATATGGTGACAAGAGGGCACCCCCATCACACTGCAACAGTACAAAGAGAAAACACAACAAGACAGACTTCAAAGCAAACATGACAAAAACACCAAGACTTTTAAAGAATTCAAAGAACACCAAAAATCTGCCCCAAAGTCTTCTTTCTTTAAGTCTTAAAATTCTGGCAGTATCAACACCCAACCATTCACTGGAGAGCTGATCCGTGCCACCACCTCTTCCATCCTTTTCTTCCTATTCTTGAAAATAAATAATATTGTTGTCTGGGCTTTAAGTGTTGGGCCCAAGCTCAGTTGTAAAATTTCTGGGCCTGGTGGGGGCCTGGGCTGAGCTGGGCCCGAGCACAAAATGCTAAGCACAGGCCAGGAAATTTCTGGGCTAAACCGGGCTAGGCTGAAAATGATCACCCTTAATACATACACTCATGCATGCATGCATATATAAATTTCCTATTTGAAGGTTTAAATTAATGAAACTAAATAGGTTCATGCAACTTTTAATACATTGGGTTGGGCCTAATAGGCCTGCCTAAACCCGATCCTAGCCTGGGCAACCGAGTGCCAAATTTCAGTTCAGGCTGGGCTTGGGTTTGGACAAATCGGGCTTGACCTTGGGCTTGTTTTGGGCTCACGCCTTAAGTCTAATGGCACGGGTTGACATTAAACCCTTCCAGCCTGCCTGATTTGCACCCCTAATAACTAATGGCAAATCCATACAACTTAATGGTCACAAAACAAATGCATTTCAAACATCCCAGAGGCTGGTATTCAACATCAAATTCATCAAGTTTAGAGCCTCAGCTGTTCAACATTAAGACAACGGTTAATTAATCAAACGATAACAACAAGCTAGGTTTGGGGCACCCCACTAAATGAGCCTTGCCTGTGAACCTACACATGGCTTTCAAACACTTTTTGAGGTTCATTACCTGTAATGGGATTTTTTTTTTCTTATAACTTGATTTGATATACAAATTCATAGGTTTAGACACACATGGCATGCTCATCCATTGAATGTTAGTAGGTCAGAATATTCAAAGTAAAATCTAAAACATAATAATACATAGGAATGGACATTATATCGTATAGGGCACGGATGATGTTTAAATGGCATTATTGGTTTAGGGGTCTTTGCTTGTTCTAATGGTAAAATCTCAGCACATGAAAATGTGGACTTGTTTTTGAGAGCATCCACTTCCAAGAGTGGTATTTCATCCCTTTTGGTTTGAAAGAGGAAAATTTGTGGATGATCACACTGTTAATGGTATTTTAGGGAATGGGGAAGAAGTGAAATAGAAGATTCTCTGGAGGTGCTTTGAAGTGACTTGTTCATATATGCATAGAATGTTTCAGCAGTTAATGCTTACATCTTCATATTGTAGGGTGGATTGGGAGCAAAGATTGGGATTGAATTGCTGGAGAATGAAAATTGGAAAACTTCAAAATTTGGAAGCATGACTGGAGTTGTTAAATTAATTAAAATGTACATATGCATGTAAGTAGGTGCTTATGTATTTTTAATAATTATAGTTATGTAAGTTTTAAGTTTTAGTTGTGTCCATGAACCATCTTTAGTGTGCTCTAGATAGAGAGAAAGAGTAGATAAGAGAACAACAGCAAATGGGGAAGGGAAAGGAGCTGCCAGTTGGTGAGACAAATTAGTCTCTCAATCAGTCATGCTTCTATTTATATTAACTTGTTACATTACAGTAAGGTTACATCGATACCCTTGTTTAGTAGTAAAGTTTAATTTACTAACGGCTCCATTTTAAGTAATAAAGATAAATGGACTCTTATTACCTCTACCTAAAAGATGTCTCAGGTGTATATTGAGAATTACCAAAATAGCATAAAGAAATTCATAAAAAAAACAAAAATATTGTCAACAAGTTAAATGGAAGTTTAGTGGTAATTTGCAACCTAGATTCTCTCAACAAGTTACCCATAATAAGATGTAATAGCCCAGTGGGATGGCATACAGCTTGACAGTTGTGGACAAAAGGTTTCAACTTTCAACTACAGAGGAAACAATAGGGATGGATAAGAAATCCAGAGTTGTGAGAAGAATTACAGTTTGGTACATATATTTACAAAAGTTTTTTACCCTCCTGTTTGAGAGGTGTTCTCAGTGGGGCTGGTCCTTGTAAGAAGTTTAGGAGGGTTTACAAATGAAGGGTGTTGAAGGAGAGCAATTGACTGGATGAACTATACAAAGAGGAGATTATTTCCCTTGTAGAACTTTAACTATCAAGGTTGACAAGGATAATTTAGTTTTAGGAAGTATGTTAAAGGATGGGGAAAATTATGGTAATAAACAAGACATTACCATGCAATCTTTGGTTCCTGTTACAGAAGCTTTTTTCTTTTCTTTTCTTTCTCTTCCTTTTTTGAGAATCCTGTTACAAAAGATTTGGAGGATAGTTCTTGGAGGCTGTTAATAGGGGGTTGCACTCTGGGTCAAAATATGGAACATGGCTGACTGATGAGTGCACAGGTGCATTGGGTACAAAATACATGGAAGAGATATAGGATAAGGTGATGGAGGTGTTGGGGGCGAAGGTTGCAGATGATGTAGTTGAATTGGAACAAGTGTTTAAACTAGACAGGAAATTCGATCTTGATAGAGTGGTTGATAAGGAAATAGAGACGGGCAAGAAATTAGGGCCACTTTTCTTGGTTGGTGAGGAACATGCCAGAAATGTGTATATGGAATTAGAATATAAGGAGAAAAACGAAAAGCCTTAAATTGGATTTACAGAGTCCAACATACAACCCAATTGGTACTTGGTAGATAAGGAAGTATTGAAGGAAGAATGAGTGGGATTTATATAGGTTATTAGGAGGTGTGCTTTTGAAGGTATTTTGATGGAGATTTTAGTCACACATAGAAAATGATTGTAGATTGGGGATTTATTTTGTATTGGCAAAGGGTTAGGGGTGAGTTTTGATTTCTGGGATAATTTAGCATTGTTAGGTGTTGGTTTTTATGGAGGATGTTGTAAATTGGTAGGGTATTTGTTACTAGGTGATTATTATTATTATTATTTGGTAATTAGTGATAATCGATGTTTTTAACCTGTTGTTGACCTGGTTGGTCAAGATCAGTGACCTGGTCATGATTCTGGTTCTGGTCAACCTTGAATCCTCAATCTTATAAACTGTTGACTTGGTCAATGACTCATCAACCTAGATGGTTGAAACATTGACCTGTTCAACCTGTTGACCAGGTTTCCAGTTTTTTATTATTTTATTATTTTGATTTTTATATTGCTATGATTTCACACGCTGACCCATTCACCCAGACAATTAAACTGGAGGCCCATCCACCTGAGGTAAAAGCAGTTCGGTCTCTTGGCAGGGTTTTAAGACTTTAGTCTGAGGCTATTTGGGAAAAAAACATTAGGCTGAGGTTGACAGTAAGGCAATGCTGGTCATATTGAGATAAGTTAGTTGCTAAGTTGTTGGGATGGGGATTTATATTATTTGGCTTATTTACCATATAAATTATATATTCGGGGGGGGGGGTGTCAAAAGTTTGAAATGAGGGGATTGTGCGTGGTGGGCAAGTCCTTTGTAAGAAAGTCATGCACCTTCTTTATATTACTCTTTTGGGTTAAAGCTTTCTTTGTTTTGATGGCAACACAAGAGAACTTGCTTGCTATTGTGCTCCACAATCCTGTCATCGGTGGGTATATGATACAATCTGCTGATTCTAATTTCCAGAAGTGTGGTTGGTATGTGGTCCTGTTCTATCATTTCAAAACTGCAGATTTGAGCAGTGTCACTGATGTGATTGGATGGTTCTGGTAACCACATGCATGCTTTTGCCTTAGTCAATTATTTTAAGATGTTTGACTTTTTGTGCTAATTATTTGTTGATTGGTAGCATCCAGTGTCATCTATTTTCTAATATTTGATTCATCCTTGCAGATGTTGGCTGTGGGTTCTCCGTAAGCTCTGCTACCGATTCTCTTCACCATGGTCCAGATGCTGGAAGCACTATTCCAGATTCAGAGGAACGTAACTGTGGTTCACCCACTGTCATTAGTTCTACTGAGGTTCCTCAAAATGAGAAGGAAAAAGGGAAAGGAGGCAATGGGTCCTTAGACCAGAATTCCCCTGTTTCTGATCATATGGATGGGCAGGGGAACAAAGTTGAACCTTGTACTGATGATATTAAGGGAAGCAGTGCCACTGAAGACGATAGGAGCTTCACTTTTGAAGTGAGTGCACAGGAGGTTAATTTGTCTGACAGGGAGACTGATCGTGGATGGAGACCATTTCCCAGTGTTCAGCACTATGAGTTTCATCAGGTAATTCATCCTTTACTTTCATTTTGTCCCCCCCCCCCCCCCCCCCCCCCCAAAAAAAAAAAAGAAAAAAAAAAGAAAAAAAAACAATTTAACCAATCTTTTCTTCTGACTCTTGCCAAAGACTGTAGAGGGTTCTCCTTCAACATCTAGCTTAGGCCCAATTGATCCCAAGTTGCAAGGCACTAATCGTGGAAGTCATCGAGCATCTGATGGGGAGACTCCACGTGCCAGTTCTAAGGGTACATCTGACCATAAAAGGAGGAGAGTGTCTGGTAAGGGAACCGACAAAGAAGCTTCCAAGGAAGGGAAATCTCTAAAAGATCCTTTGAGGCAGGCAAAAGACAGAGGGGACAGTTCATGTAGTGTATCTCCTACCTCATGTGGGACAGTAGGCCAAGTTGTGCAAGGTGAAGAAATGAGGTCCAGTGGATATATTGAAGGAAGTGTTACAAAACCTTGTGGTGTTCTAACTGCTCAGCCATCTACTCTGCCAGATTTGAATACTTCAGCTTCCTTATCCTCATTTCAACAACCTTTTACGGATTTACAACAAGTGCAATTGCGGGCTCAGATATTTGTTTATGGATCTTTGATGTGAGTCTCTTATGATAGCATGTATGAATGAACTTTGACACACACACACACATCCCGAGGGAGTTCTAACTGAATTTTTTGGTTTTGGAATTTTTTGGTTGTATATCTGTTGGCACATATAGGGGGCATTGTAAGTCCACTCATGGAGATCTAATGTTGAATAGAGACTATTGGATGCTCTTAAGCATTAAATCTGGACTTATTTTTTGATTAAAAAGCTAATTGATTTGATATCTATCCAAAATCTTGGTTTCTTCCTCCTGCATATGTTTATTTCATATGTCCATCTGATATTCATGGACTACACTAGCTATGTGACTTTAGATTTTAGATTTCTCTATAAGTTGTTTCTTTCTATTTGATAATTCCTTTTTAAGGGTATTGTTCTATTTTGTTTTTGCAGACAAGGAACGGCTCCTGATGAGGCATGTATGGTCGCAGCCTTTGGAGAATCTGGTTAAGACTTACCCACTACATTTCGTAATTTTCTGTTTGAGTTTCATTTATTTCTCTACCGAATGTGTATCTGACCAATTGTAATGGTATTGAACACCAAAGACGGTGAAAGAAGCTTGTGGGATAATGTGTGGCGTGCCTCTCTTCAAAGGCTTCACAACCAGAAACACATTCATGGTAACTCTGAGACCCCTCTGCAATCACATCCAGGTACAATTCTCTTGCTTGAAACCTGTTTTAGGTCTCAGTGTGGTTATCTTGGGTCTTTAATGTCATTTAAGAACTGACTTTGCAGGTTCTAGGTTTCCAGAAGAAACAAGTAGGCAAAGTTCTATTCAGAATAAGGTTATTCGCACTCCTACTAGTCGAGCTGGGGGCAAAGGTGCCCCTTCAGCCACTATAAATCCTGTGTATCCCCCATCTCCCCTATGGAGTATTTCAACCCCTTCCCGTGATGGAATGCAGCCCGGCAGCATGCCAGGGAGCTCACTTTTAGATGCTAATCAGGCACTTTCTCCATTGCATCATTATCAGTCACCTTATGTAAGGCATTATGTGGGAAACAGCAGCCCTTGGCTATCTCAGGCTCCCGCTGCTACGCCCTGGGTTGTTTCACCTGCAGCTTCCGTGCTTGATGCCAATGCTCTTTACTCTGCCTTTCCCATTACAGAAACAGGACATGTAACTACTGTTCGAGAAATTTCCGTAACACATCCCTCCACTATGCCGCATACTCCTCCCAGTTCTTTGGTTCATTCTGGGGGTTCCACAAGTGTTCCTGCAGGGCCTCCACCTTTGCCAGAGGTGAAAAGAGCAATAGTATCATCTAGCAAGACTGCTTCTGCTGATCCAAAGCCTAGGAAGAGAAAAAGGAGTATGGCTTCTGAGGAGTCTGGCCACATGTCTTTGGTTGCTCAACCTCAAACAGAATCTGTTTCTGCTGTTGTTGTTACTAATCATCTCCCTACTTCTGTTGCTATCACACCATCTGCAGCTAAAACTTCTACCAATTCTATGTTAACTAATTCACCCATATCTGCAACACATTTCCAGATAATAGGGGGCCAGGACATGGAGCAGAGGGTAATCTTTTCAGAAGAGACATGCAGTAAAGTTGAACAAGCTAAGCAACATGCAGAAGATGCTGCTGCTCTTGCTGCCACTGCAGTTGGTCACAGCCAAAGTATATGGAGCCAGTTAGCTGTCCAGAAAATTTCTGGTTTGGTTTCAGATGTTGAAGCTAAACTGGCTTCTGCAGCTGTTGCAGTAGCTGCTGCTGCTTCTGTCGCAAGGGCGGCGGCAGCAACTGCTAAGGTTGCATCAGATGCTGCATTGCAAGCTAAACTGATGGCTGATGAGGCTCTACGTTCAAGTCGAACTAGGCATCCTACTCAAACTATTGACACTTCTCTCTCTGATGGTGTGAAAAATATGGGAACAGTAACACCTTTATCAATTTTGATGGGTAAGGACAAGACCAACAGTTCAAGTTCAGTTATTGTTGCCGCAAAGGAGGCTGCTAGGAGAAGAGTTGAGGCTGCTTCTGCTGCCACAAAACGGGCTGAGAATCTGGATGCAGTAGTAAAAGCTGCAGAGCTGGCAGCTGAAGCTGTATCACAGGCAGGAACTATTATAGCAATGGGTGAACCTTTACCTCTAACACTGGGTGATTTAGTAGAGGCTGGTCCAAATGGTTATTGGAAAGTACAAGTCTCTTCAGAGCGTATTGTCAAGTCAGGCAATTTAAATGAGGGGGGACATTCTAATGTAAATGGTATTGGTGAAGGTATCGAAAATTCTTCTGCTCATTTGAATGAGCAATCATTGAATAAACAAGAAACTCAACAAGCTACTACAAGCCAGGAAAAGTCATCTTCAAAAGAGTTGGCCAGGCTTCCAGTGGAGAACAACGTGGGATTGGTGAATGGGGTGCAGAGCAGTGAAAAGGGATTGGGGAAGCAAAAAGGTCGTAAAACATCCAACTTGGGTAAGACTATAGGGGTTGTCCCAGAATCTCAGATTGGATCAAGAACTGATTCTGTCCCTGCCCAGAATGAGGAACATGAAGGAACTCAGTTAGCAGGATCTTCAAAAGAGAATAGCATTAAAGAAGGTTCAGTTGTAGAGGTCTGTGAACTGAACATGATAATTATTTTGTCACATATGTGCTATTGTGGAGAGCGATGACATCTTACATTTTTGTCATGTTATTTCTACTTTGTATGCTTTTCAGTTTGTTTTTACTTCGGTGGTTATTTTTACTTTTGTGAAGTTTTGATTATTTCTGAGGGAATCTGTGTATATTGTGTACTCTTCTTTAGGTCCATACATTCTTATGTGCTTGAACTACTTCTTTTAGGTTCTTGCTGACAAGGAGGGTTTTAGGAGAGTGTGGTTTTCAGCCAAGGTGCTGAGTTTAAAGGATGGAAAAGCTTACGTCTCTTACACTGAAGTTTTGCCAGATGAAGGTAATTTTTGGAGGCAGTTGTCAAGAAAAAAAAGGAAAACTTCTATGCTCATTTGAACATATATCTGTATATTTGTGAAGTGGTTTCTTATCCTTTCCTGTCCTTCCTTCCAAGTTTCACATTTCTATTTTGAATGAAACATTGATCCTTAAAAATTGAGAAGCTTTCTGGAAATTTTGAATGGCTTAAAAATTCCAAGCTTGAGGGAAACATTTGGGGTGTGAAATATTTTTTTTTTTGTAAAATTCAAAATTAATGTAAAATGGACAAGACAAATTTTTAAATACCAAAATGCTATATGAATATGACAGGTTTTAGGTGTAGGGCTGCAAATGGATTGGATTAAATTAGATATACCTAAATCTTAAATTAGTTCACTATATTGAGATTTGAATCACATCCTATCTATCAAATTTTGATTGGACTTGGATTGGATTTGGATATATTTTTTTTTGATAAATGAAGGTAGTTTTATTAATTCAAAAAATAGTAGTACATTCAGCCTAGGAAGAGGCATGAGGTGTTACCTCCCCCTAGGACCGAGTCATAAACACTAAACAAACACAAGCCTGAAACACAGTTACAAAGTGGCCCAAAACATCTCCCCTTGACACCCCTTGCTTGGTCAAAGAATCAGCCATTGCATTTGCTGATCTGCTGACCCACTGAAACCTGACTGACATATTCCTTGTCAGCCATTTAACTTTCTTTAACAGATCCCTGTAGCCCCAACAAGCTGTCTCTGGATTTGTCAACCAGCCCACTACTACCTTGGAATTCCCTTCTACTATCAAATTATTCACTCCAAGTTGACTGGCCATCTGTATACCTTGTACCGCTGCTAGTATCTCTGCCCTTACAGAATCACCAACACCCACTAGTCCTGAAAATAAAGACAACATGTTGCTATCTTTGTCTCTCAGAATCCCTCCTATTCCAGATGGCCCTGGGTTACCTTGGCAGCTACCATCAAAATTCAGTTTTACCGCTCCATCCACTGGGGATTCCCATTCAGCTTGTGATTTGTTCTATGTGGAGACTGTAGAAGCCACTGCTGCCCAGTTTCTCCTTAAGTCATCAAAGGAGTAATCTGCCAACAAGTGTGAAGATTTTAGCCACGAGACTGTCCTTGTCATTATGCATTCCTTAATTTCAGTAAGACTTCTTTCCTTTTCTTGAAATATTCTAGCATTTCTCTCCTCCCAAAAAGTCCACAAGATAGCGGCTCTGATACATTTCCACATTAGCTTCCCTCTTTTTGTCAATCTCCCAAAGGCAGCCGGAATGAACAACAGCTTTACTTAGGAGGGCAAGTTCCACCTGCACCCAAATAGTGCAACAACCCAGTTCCAAATATTGGCAGCAAAAGAGCACGATATCAATAAATGGTTACAGTCCTCACCCTTCACTTTACACAAGAAGCACCAGTTTGGGGACAAACACAAGTAAGGCTTCTTCTTTTGCAAGTTTTCCACCATATTGATCTTACCCAAGTAGGCTATCCAACAGAACACTGCTATTTTAGGAGGAATTGGCCTTGACCAGACCTCTTTAACAGGGAACACATGAGAGGAGGGATTGGAGCAGAGGGCTTTAAAGAAAGAAGCACAAGTGAAGGAGCCAATCGAGGTTAGAGACCAAAACCTTTTGTCCAGGTTAGGTGGGGTCCAGGCACACTGAGTCTAGAAGCAACAAGAGCTCTGAAACACAAAGAAGTTCTTCATCCCTTAACCCTCTTCGAAACCCAAAATTCCAGTTTAAATCCAAAGGGCGAACCAGGGGGGGAAGAAACCATGAAATTAGTTTCTTTTTAAAGAGGGAGATGGAATAGAGAGAAGGAAAACAGACTTTTAAGGGTTGAATGCTCACCCAAATATCTTCCCAAAAAAGAATGGAGTTTCCAGAACAAACATCATACCTTAAAATCTGAGGAACTTTGGGAGAATGCCATAAATAGCCTTCCAAGGTGTTGTGAGCGAAACCCTTTCGGATTTGATTTGGATATTGAATATCATTAATAACTTAATAGTGTATATCATTAATAAAATTATATAAAAATAACTTGATAGTGTATATCATTAATAAAACGACTTGATCGTAATTTCTGAGACTTAAACAAATGATTCTTTAGTAAACATAGAGCATTCAAACCAACTTTGCTAATAAATTCTTTTCTCCCAAACTCCCCACATCACTGCATGCAAAACAGTTTTCCAGTAAAGTTTACCTCTTTTGCTTAAGCCTCTTCCTTGCCACTGTTTTATGAAGTTCAGAATATGCTCTGGAACAACTGAACTGTAGCCAGCCAAACTTAGGAAGTAGTGCCAGATGTTTTGTCATAGCTGACAGTGAAGAAGTGATCAACTGATTTACCTTCACTAAGGCACAGAATGCAGGTGTGGGGAGAGATGAAAAGTATGAAGCTCTTCTTCTGAAGGAGGTCAGAAATGTTTATTCTTTGTAAACAGGCTTCACAGACAAAGAAGCAAACTCTTGAGGGGATATGACTGCAGCAAATTTTCTTAACAGGGAATGAGGAAATCTGCTCACCTGCAGTCAAAGCCTTGAACAAAGACTTAGAAGAAAACTCACTGTTTGGGTGGAGAGTCCAAACTCTAGTGTCAGGGGAGTAGGGGAAGATGTGAACTTCTTTAAGGGTTTGGAGAAAAAAGGTCGTTTATCTCTAGGTCCCTTAAGGGTCTTCTAAGGCTTAAATTCAAACTGTTCTCAGAAGGGAGATCAGGTAGGCAGGAAGATACAATTGCTTCTTGGTCTAGGGAAGGAGGCAGCTAGAGTAGAATTAACCCATCAAAGATTCTTCTAAAACTTAATTATGATCCCAGTGCCCACTTTGTACCTAATAAAAGAAAGAAGTTGTTGTGGGTAGAGACAATACCTTTCCAAGGATTTGTTGACTTTATCCAGTTCAAATGGAGGTTACTATTCCAACCATCTGTGCTTGAACCATATTTGCTAGCAATGGCAGTTGCCTAGGGAGCATTGGATTCAATGGGAATATCCAAAGCCATTTACCCAAGAGAGAGATATTTCTTATCTTTTATATGTCCAATTCCTAGTCCACCTACCTCAGGCTTGCACACTTGTTCCCAGCTTACTAAGTGGTTTCTTTTCTCCCGTCCACCTTCCCAAAGATAGTTTCTTTTCAATCAGATTTCTGACTTTGGTTGGTACCTGGAAGACGGAAAAAAAAATTGGCAAATTTGCTAAGGGATGCCTTTAGAAGAGTGAGTCTACCTCCTTTAGGAAGGTAGTGTCTTTTCCAAGTTGCCAACTTCTTGTCGCATTTCTCCACCACCAGCCCGTAAAGGCTCAAGGTTTTTGGATTGCTGATAAAAAAATGCTTAAGCTTTTTGGATTCCATCGAGAGGCATCCCTAGATAGGAAATAGGAAGTCTCCACTTTGCACTCGAAAATAGTTTTAAAGTTTTCTAGAAGATCCTTGTCAACTGAATTTATGGATACAATACTACTTTTGAAGAAGTTGAACCTCAATCCAGTTACCAATTCAAAGCGGTTGAACCTCAATCCAGTTATCAATTTAAAGCTTTTGAATTTTTTGAGAAAATTCAAAAGTAGTATTGTATCCATAAAATGCCTAAGCTTTTTGGATTCCCATCGAGAGGCATCCCTAGATAGGAAATAGTATGTCTCCACTTTGCACTCCAAAATAGTTTTAAAGTTTTTAAGAAGATCCTTGTCAACTGAATTTATGGATACGATACTACTTTTGAAGAAGTTGAACCTCAATCCAGTTACCAATTCAAAGCGGTTGATTACCCTTTTTGTATTTAAGATTCTTTCCAGCGAGGCTTCCAGGAACAAGATGATGTCGTCAACAAATTGTAAGTGGGAGATATGCATAATATCTCTTCCCACTTTAAAACCTTTCATTAGACTTAGGAGCTTGGCTAATGATATCCATCACCTAAGTGGAGAGAAAGGGGGAGAGAGGGCATCCCTGTCTAAGCCCTCGACTAGCATTTAAATAGCCTTTGGGTTCCCCATTTAACAACACTGAGAACCAAGAAGAACCAATGCAGCCTTTGATCCACTGAACCCATCTACCATCAAAGCCCCTCACCTTCAAGCAAGAAGAATTCATCCTCCCTCAACTCAACAATTTTCTCAGGTATGATGTGTGTACTGTTAATTCGATTCTCTTTTGGGAAGATATTTGGGTTTAAGAGTCTCCTTTGAAGGACCTCTTTCTGACTTTATACACTATCTCCCAGTACAAGAAAGAGCCTGTTTCTTCTTTTAACTCCCCTTTGGATTCTCCATTGACTCCAGTCTGGGACATTGGGTTCCGACGAGGTTTAAGGGATGAAGAGATTGTGAGTCTTACTTGCCTTTTGAGTACCCTTGAAAAAGTTTGTTTGGACCCCACTGAATTAATAAAAGGTTTTGGATTCTTGTGCACTAGGGTAGTTTTTCTTGTGCCTCCTTCTTCAAGGCCCTTTCTTGTCCAGTGTATTCTCCTCCTTTCCCTTTTAAGGAGGTTTGGTGCAAACCTGTTCCTCCTAAGGTCCTGGCTTTTGGTTAGGAATTGTTTTATGGGAAAGTAAACACCTTGGATAATTTACAAAGGAGAAGACCCTATCTCTGCATTTCACCCATTTGGTGTACCCTTTGCAGATCCCATGGTTAGGACTGCAACCATAATTTCCCGTACTGTTACAGCAGATTTGTGGGATTAGCTCTTCTTGATTTTTGGATGCAGGTGGAATAGGCGAGCAGATGTTAGCTTACTTTTTGACCCTTCTACCTTTGCTTCGTGCCATCGAAGAGGAAGAATAATATGGAGGGTTGCAAGAGCAGCACTGCTTTGGACAGTGTGGGAAGAAAGGAAATGCCAGTATATTCCAAGAGAAGATGCCAAGCCAACAAGATTTAAAGGACTATATCCTGTATGGGGCTATAGTGTGGGTGGGTAAAATCTTTGGAGTTATTTTAGCAGTTTTCTTTTAATGACCTGTGGAGGCATTGGGCAGAAGTGGCAAACAGTTCCTCATTGAAGACAAGGATGCACATGAGCTGGGTACCCCCACCTGAAGGCTTCCTGAAATTAAATTTTGATGGGAGTAGCCTGGTCAACCCAGGCCCTTCTGGGATGGGAGGGGTTATAAGGAATGGAAGTGGTTCTGTGTCTCTTCTTTTTTCTAGGTCCTTTAGGTGAGGGGGACTCCACGAGGGCAGAACTATTCGCTGCACTACAAGGGGTACAGTTTTCTGTACGGATAGGAGTGGA
The DNA here is from genome assembly GCF_056320005.1 of Nelumbo lutea. Lineage (NCBI taxonomy): Eukaryota > Viridiplantae > Streptophyta > Magnoliopsida > Proteales > Nelumbonaceae > Nelumbo > Nelumbo lutea. Next base: position 202,421,275 of record NC_142684.1, on the reverse strand, counting down.
GTAGCTACTAATAGAAGGTGATTCTAAGGTGGTCATGGCATGGTTATAGAATCCAGAGACTGTAGTTTGGTGCTTCAGAAATGAACCTAAAAGATTCAAATGCTTGACGAGAAACTTGTATGTTAGGATACAATGGGTAGGGAGATCTCCTAATGCTATGGCTGACTGTTTAGCCAAACAAGGGGCAACGAGAGAACGTTTGTATTGGGCTCAGCTGTAATTTTTTTTTGTGTTTGAAGGGTCTGAGAGGTCGCAGCTCGTTAAAAGTTGCTTCTAATTTCTTTCTCTAATAAATTCTTCATTTATCAAAAAAAAATTGACATATTAGAATGGCCACTTTGTTTAAATAAGTGCCCAAGGTTAGGTCTTTTTTATAGTCTACCTCTCCCAAGACCCCCAGCTAGCTGTCACAGGCAACAGTGGTTAATGGCCTTCATCTGTTAAAGCTTTGTCATTATTGATTATGAGAATTCATGTCATATATATCTTTGGAAGCCCTGTAAATAGGAAAGCTTCATAGGGAATTACGAATTTGCTTTTTCCAATGTTCTTTTCTTTATATTTGATCGATAGTCAAGACACACATAAGTATCCATGTATATACTTGTTATTTTGTGTGTGTGTGTGCGCGCACATATATCCTTGTTATTCTGTATGATTTCTTAAAGTTTCTTTGTTTTTTACCAGAAAGAAATTTCTTTGTATATGCGGAGAACCTCTGCATATGAAGTACCCATAAGAAAGTATGAATGAGCAATTCACCTATATAAATTTACAAAGAAAATTTTGATGAAAAATTATTGGTTCAAAAAGAATTGAGTTCCACTCTACTGGACTTCCTGTAAGAACCTTTTATCTTTGACTATCTTCTGTCTAGAGCGTCAATGAGTATACATCTGCCTAATTTACAATTCAATCACCTGCTTGCTTCTGTACTTGTCTTTAAGAATCTATTTTTGCTTCTTTTTGTGCTCTCCCTGCAAAAGCAAGGGGTGAGGAATGCCGTTGCTATATGATATTTATTTTCCTTCCAAACCAGCTTCCTCTCTGACATAGAATAGAACAAGTCCAACATGAATACATCGTTGAAGCTATGCTGAATGTCTTAAGTGATGTAGAATTTGCAATGCAGTAAGAGGTGGTTTCTCATATTTGCAGGCTTTGGGCAGCTAAAAGAGTGGGTACCACTTAAAGGTGAAGTTGATAAAGAACCAAGGCTACGGGTTCCTCATCCTACAACTGCAATGAAATTTGAAAAAACAAGAAAACGACGTAGAGCTGCCATTGGGGACTATTCTTGGTCTGTTGGAGATAGGGTAGATGCATGGAAACTTGATGGGTAAGCATTTATATAACTTTCTTTGATTTTCGTTCTTTATGAGTTATTTAGAGTGGTTTCCTCCTCCCTTCAGTCCTATGTTTGTAAATGTAGGATTTGGACAGTAACGACAGTTATGTATGCTTGTTATGTCATAATATTCTGTTATTAAAGATTTATCAAAAATATTCTGTTATTAGAGTGGGTCAAGGACTGAAGGGTATGCATGCCTGAGTAATTTGTTAGATATTTAATGAATTAATATTAATTGCTAAACTTTTACAGTTCGGTTGTTGGTTTTAAGTACAGATTCCTATGTGACCTCCATTGGTGATCTTAATTATGTAAAAAATCTTTGCTTTTGTTCATGTGTATGCTTTAGTTTGTTACACATCTAACATTATACAACCTTGGCAAGAAGAAATGCAGTTCTGGAGGTGTAAATATGTTATTGTGATGTAATCATATATAATTAGAAGTCCATCATGATTATATTGTACTTTTTGTCAGGCTGATTATGCAGTTCAAGAAACTGTATTGTTTTCTTTTGTTTTTTTGATAGATAATTGGAAAGTGTTGTTTTCTTTTGTTGGTTAGATGCCATTGAAAGAAGCACTACTTTCATGTGTACCACCTTGAGTGGGGTAGTAGAATAAACAGTCGATTGTATTAGTTGACCAAGCTATGTTTCCTCTAATGCTTTGGGTTTTATACATATTGTTGTCTAGAGATGCTTTACCTTTAAAAAAAGAGAAAAGAGGACTCCCAAAATTCTTTTTCACGTGAGGAAGGGCCATCTTACAAGGTAGCTTTGTCAGTGGCGTTGTTTTGGCTTCAAGTTGAATGGGGATACTATGTTTAAACATTCATCTCTTGGTAATTTCTGAAGTTGGCATTTGTTATCACGTCTCTTTCATGATTATGAGGCATTGTTTTATTTTGGATAAGGTATATAGTGTTGACTCTGGGAAGAGATTCCCTCAAAATTTAATCACAAATTAGGACGCCTCTTTTCATGATATTTACAAAATGAATCAAATGACAAAATCATTCTCTTCAGTGATCTGCTTCCAATGAGATTCAATTTGACTTTATGATAGGCTCCTAGGTTTGTTAAATACTCCCGGCCATCGAATTATTAAGCTCTTCACTCTACTGGCCACTACCTCTATATTTTGGGCTTTGCACTAAAAAATCCTCGTGTTTCATTCTAGTCATACAACCCAGCATAATGCCTGAGGTACCAAAGCCGGAATGCTTCCTGGGTTGTGGGCCAAATGGTTATGACCACGATTCACATATTTAATATATTGAAAACTTTTTTGTAAAACATGACACATCTTATGCATTGGCGGGATGGTTAATTCATTGTTTTTAACCTCAATTATCCAGGGTTCAAGTCTTGCCATTTACATATTATGTGAATATACACATTTAATAAAATATGTATTAGATACACAAATTCAAGCACACATAACAAGATGGATTAATGGTAATAAGCTAACTTAACTAAATGATAAGTTGCGAGTTTGAATCTTTAGGCTTGCATTCTAAATTTCAGAGCATTTACCTACCTGGGCGGGTTGTTAAACCGGTTGAGTCACCAACTTGGCTGGTTTTCAACGGTTCCCAGTTTCTCAGAAATTTAAAACCTGGGGTTCTAAAAAACCAGAATGGTCTCCGGTTCCCAGGTCTAATGGCCGGTCCGGTCTGGGTCTTAAAACATTACTTGGGTGTCCACGAAGCCAACAAGCTTGCCAACTCCTCTCTAATGGTATCAAATAAGGGGAAAAATGGACCAAATCCCATATGTAAAGCTACAATCGATCAGCAGGCGTTGGCTTGATTCCTTTTCTTGATACAATGACTGCATCAACTATCCATCACCATACCCTTTGCAATCAGCTGATCTATTGTAGGCAATTAAGTATCTTATTAAGCCTGACTGTCCAGAAGAAGAAAACCACCTTCAATAGGGCGTTGCATTTCCATACCTATTTCCAAGCAGCTTCGTCCCAGGGTCTTCCAACTTCTCATAAAATGATTTTACCTTGATTCATGAGTCATCATGTTAATAAATATGAGGAATCATGTTGCAAAGGTGGTTGATTAATATGATGACTGATTAATTTACCCTGATTCAGTCAAATGGGTGCCTAGCTCTGCTGACTTGTTATCCATCCGAAAGGGTCTGTTAACACGCTAGCTGATTATCTCACTAAATCAGAGGCTGCAAGTGAATGTTTGATTTGGGGTTCACTAGGGCCTGGTGTTGATTTGTAAACTTTTTTTTTTCTCTGTATATTGAAGTTATTCAATGGCTTTTGTATTATTTTCTGCTATCCAGCCTTTTTAGATAGGTTGGCGAATGGATTTCATTATGTTCTTTCTCAAACAAAAGAATTGTTGTGAAGGTGATTGAGCAAATTGTAAATGTAAGTGGCTAGTGGTTATTTATTTATTTTTATTTTTATTTTTTTTTGGGGGGGTGAAGGGAGTTATATATGGTGAATAACAGTTTGGACAAAATGGAGGGATGTATCTGAATGTTGTCAGGCAATCATGCTAAGGAAAATATTATGAGGGAACTGTAAGGCTAGCAATGTTGGATGGAGCAGAATTGATGCAAGAGTATCTATTTGATCATGATTAGTCTCTGTATTTATGTTTTGTGTTTATTGTGTTTTCAAGGGTATTTTTAGTCATTAGCAAATCAGTTTAGAGAAAATCATGAGCTTCTAATTAGTTCATAGGAGCTATGGATATTTTTTCCTAGTTGAATTCTGTGCTAGGACGGAGGTGGCATCTCCTATACGGTGGGAGACTACAAAAATCCAAAAAAGAGATACTTGAATATTTTGAAATTATTTATGCACCAAGAGTCATGAGGGTCTTTAACACACCTTTTCCAAGGGTTTCTTCTTCTTCTTAAAACTTAATATTTTTAAAAATTCTGAGATTCCTTTCCATTCAAATGTCCAAAAGATGGATGCTGGGATCAAATACCAAGCTACTATGCCCTTTTTATTCAGCCCATTGACATTGTCAGCTGAGAAGGGTTTTTAGCCCTGTGTATGCGGCTCCTGCCAATGTGGGGACTTGGGGGGGGGGTTGGTCACCCAGGTTGCAATGAATCAACCTAATCCAGTGATTTAAAAGGTGCATATGCGCCTTGCCTAGGTCCCAGGCACAACACTTTCAAAAGGTGAACGTCTGGTTGCCTTGTGCTTCGGCCCAGGAGCGTGCCTTTTGAAAACCTGTGCATTTTTTCTGTTTTTTGTGCTTAGCTTCTGGTTGGGGTTTCTACCCCCAGACCCCTGGCCAATCCCCTGGAGGCAAGCCCAAACAAATCCATATCAGGTTCTTAAATTCTTAATCCCTTTTAAAGAAGGATATTTTACAAAGACATTTTTGTTAATGTTGCTCATTCATTCATCCTAATAAAAGATATTTCTGAAAGGCTCTTAAAGTTATAAGACCTTTTTTATAGGGATTTAGAATTTAAGACCCTGAAATGGACTTGTTTGGGCTTGCCTCGAGGGGCTTGGTACAGAGGTGGCTCGTAGAATCAGGAGTGCATAATGTTTAACACTACATTAGCTATTTTAAATAATGCAATTGGGAAAAAATAAAGCAATTAAGAGTTTACATGCTTGAATATGTTTTATATGTTATTCTTCATTTTATTTTTAAATTTTCATTTTAAATATGTTTTACATGTTATGTTTATCTATTTTAATTTGAGGTAAAAGGTTTTTCTAAACAATATTTTTAAAATTTAAATTTATATTTCTAATTACTAATGTGTTTACTATTTTGCATTTTTTGGCTTTTTTTTGACTTTTTTGCATTTTTGAGTCTTGTGCCTCAGGCGCAAAATGGCCCTTGTACTTTTCAAACAGTGACCTAACCATTGCACCAAGGTCCACCTCATGAGAAGGGTCTCTATGTAAGAGTTTGGGATTTAGGAAACACCCAACTTATGTTGAGAGAATGGATACAAATGAGTCTAAAGTTTGGAGCTGAGTGGGCAGTGTATAAATAGATATTTGGCTGATTTCAGGCACCTATTGCAAAGGATACAATTTGTATTGGGGGAGCTCCATACCTAGTCTCAGTAATTTACCCTTAGGGATACACTTTCCAGGGCTGCTGTCCAAGTCAGAAAGGCTACTTTTAATGAAACTCTAGTTGCCCAAATCCTCTTGCAAGGGAATGGGGAGGGTGTGTAATATGATTGGAGGGCTCAAAATTTACGAAAGCATTCAACCTTTCACAGAGTGGAACAGTGAAAAAGGATTCATGTAGCTGAATTCATGTGGTTGGGATATTGTATCTTGTTGAGTGGAGTAATATGTTGTGAAGTTGGACAAGATAGAGAGGCTTCCTGTTTAGAGCTTCCATGTTTATTGATTTCCAATAGCTGCTCAGCTTCCTTAATTTTCAATTTTGGTGTTAATTAAAACACTGTTTAGATGTTTGCCTGAATTAATAAAGACACCCTAATTCAATAGTTTGTTGTATCTCCACTATGAAAAATATTAAATTGAGGACATTCAAACATCAACTACTCATGCTGCCTATAAAAAAGCACCAATATTTCAAAGTGCATTGCACTTCGATCACCTAGCTGAAGATCATAATATGAGAAGATTGAAATAATAAAATCATCATCCTAGTTGGAGTTTCAGTAGGTGTATTTTTGACTTTTGACATGTATCTGGACACTGAATTAATATCAGAAATTTAAAATGGAATCAAATCTTTGCAATTATTAGACATGGATGCATTGATGACGTGGATCCACTTATATCTAGTTTTTAAGCTAAATGTCATTGATCAAGATTTATTTCTTGCAAAATTTAGTTAAATTTCTAAAATCTACAGATACTGTTATAATGTAATTTCTTAAAACTTGCCACTCTACATATTTTAAATTTCTAAAATCTATAGCACATGTTTTAAATGTGCTAAATGTCATCTAGAATTATCGATGTGGTATCCAAATCAGTATACTAAGCATATAAAGGTGTTTAGGTATCTTTGGTCAGAATGTGACCCTTGTCTGACACAGACACTTCATCCCTTAGGTAGAGTCAATGCAACATAGTGTTCTCTAGTTTCTATCACCTTTCTTGTGAAGGAGATTTTTGTCCTTTTCTGGAATATATATTCTCAGAATGCCTTGAAGTTAAATTGCTCCATTTAATCTACAATCCTAAACATCTATGCAAAGTCTGTCTGTGCACTTAGTTTTTGAATTTTCTATTTTTCAATGATTGCAGGTAAATCTTTCTTTCCCAGCAATTTAACTTGGAACCATTCTGACCCTCTTAACCCTTTCGTCCAAACATCATCACCAAATCCTTTCTTATCCCATCATCGCCCTTCTACATTCATTAGGTCATATGAGACCTACATTTGGTGTTAGAAAAATTAGTCTTATGTCAATTTGGTATTAGTGCAATTGGTCCTACATCACTTTTTTTTTTTTTTTTTTTAATTTATGTTTTCTTTAAACTACTTTTTGTTTTTTTATTTAGTATTGCTTAGTTATAGTCAGTATCATACTTGTCAAAACTGAAGACCATTAACTTGTTTTCCATCTTACTAGGTCAGCAGTATTTTCATGATAAATGTATAAGAGAAAACCCAGATCTAAATGAACGTCATCTTTGCTGAATGTTACCTGGTTTGTCCTACATTTCCAATGCTACTTGAAAACAACAAATTGTAATGAACTATAATTTGGCATACATGAGATGGCCCTTGACCACATTTATTAAACTTCTGAATCACAAAGCTGTATTTAAAATTTTCTTTCAGAGTTATTCTAGGCCATGGTTCTAACTGTGTTTCAAGTCTCTCTCTTAATTTTAGTCAGACTGTATAATTTTTTCCTTCTTTTAGCTTTTGCCATCTTGTGTGAGTTCACTGATTTGTGCCTGTTTAAATTGTCAGCTGGTGGGAAGGAATTATCTCAGAACGGAGCAAAGAGGATGAAATGTCTTTCATTGTTCATTTTCCAGGTATGTTTTTTTGTGTTTCTTTACCCATTGAAGTGTACTCTGCTTCACTGTGGCATGCAGAGTTTATAGTTGAGGAAGTTAAATTTGTCTTCAGCTCAAGGAGATACATCAGTTGTGAAAGCTTGGCATCTTCGGCCATCTCTTGTTTGGAAGGATGGGCAGTGGATTGAATGGTCCCGTTCTAGGGAAGATCAGCCCCGTTCTAATGAGGTTTGGATGTTTAATATAATTTACACTTTGTAGTGTATACAATTGTTGCTTATTTTGATTTATAATTTTAATTATCTATTGAAATTATCCTTTATGCTCAGGCTGATACTCCACAGGAGAAGCGACCAAAGTTGGGAAAACATGGGGCTGGAACAGATTCTGCAGTTGAGGTGAGTGGGAAGGACAAGGTTTCAAAAAATATGGGCGTCAGTGATTCAGGGAAACCTGAGGCGGCAAGGCTTCTAGCACTATCAGATAATGAAAAAATATTCACTGTTGGTAAAAGCATTAAAGAGGGAAGTAATTCTGATGCACTTACAACAAAGAGGATTGGTCTCCAGAAGGAAGGCTCAAGGGTTATTTTCGGCGTTCCTAAGCCCGGAAAGAAAAGGAAATTTATGGAAGTGAGCAAACATTATGTTTCAGATAAAAGTGCCCAGACAACTGAAGTAAGTGATTCAATGAAGTTCACAAAGTACCTGATACGTCAAGGATCAGGGCCCTGTGGATGGAAAAATACTAATAAAGTTGATTCAAAAGGAAAACGAGCAGCTGAATCTAAGCCTAAGGTGATTAAGTCAGGGAGAACAGGTAAAAATTCTTCTGAGAAAGATAGTTCTTCAATTTCTACTCTCTCTCTCTCAAATGATGGCCGTGTGCATGATCACGTCAAAACTTCTGTTGGCCATCATGAATCCATCCCAGAAAGGCAGAACCAGCTACAGCCTGGTTCGTTTCCTGACAACAACAAAGCAGCTGAGGGTACAACCTTATTTGCTTCTCTATCTCTTGCATCTGATGCTCCTTCATACAAGAAGAAGTCATCGGCTACTGATTCTACCCTGGAGCTTAAAGGAAAAGTTGCTCCTTCTGCTGAAAAGTTGGCTAGAAATGATGAAAAAGATTCGGGTCACTATAATAATGCTGGAAAATCAGTTCCTGATGTCATTGAGCCCCGAAGATCCAATCGCAGGATTCAGCCAACATCAAGGGTACAGCATTAGGAATTTCCATATTTGATTCAACTTTTGTTTATTACTGATGTGTTCTTTTAATTTATCTGCTGTACTTTGTTGCAAGCATGCCCATATTTGTCTGAATTTTTTTTTTCTGTGATTGGTGCCCATGTTTGTCTGATTTAAGCTGGAAAGATCTCTGAACTTATTTATTTTCTGCATCATGTGCCTATTTAATTTTCATTATTGTGAATCTTGAATGTGGTTGTCTCTAGTGATCTATTTAGGGGACAATTTTTTGATTGGTTATTTAGGTGTCAAATTATTTAAATGGAATTCAAATTTCAAACCTTGAAATTGCATGTACTTACAGTGAATTAATTATTAATTTCGAATTGTGAGAATTCTGGGTATCATTTTGAAGTGCAAGCAGTGAATCTATGTGAATCATACTGAATTAATAAATTTCATTGTGCGGAATAAGTAAGTTTTTACAAAATGTGTAGCAAGTATAAATCATTTTTTTTTATGCAAGAAATAAAATGATGAACTGGGTAGGTGCAGGAGTGTTTCAAATGATTGATGGTTTGGAAATTTAGAGTTAAGTAAATGGTGGAGAGTCAAATGTGAGGCCCAGCATCCAGAAGTACCATAGTTGTTAGGTGCTTAGCTGAGGCCGGGTGACAATGGAGCACCTTGTCACGTAGGTGATTTTTTTTTTCATATAAAAATATGCTTGATTTTAATTTCTTGAGTTAGCTTGTGACCTTGGTGTAGCAACTAGGAAACATAGACAAGTGATCTAACATGAAACACCAAATGTTTAAAGTAGAGTTAAAACAATATTACATAGCTAATGAAAAACTAGCGGGTTGATCCCTATTCTGTTAAATGCAAGTGGGAAAGAATGTGTACATGTGTGTTAATTTAAAGAACAAGAGAAAACAAATATATGAAGGGATATGAGTGCATTAATTACAATGAAAAAAGGAAATGAAGAGTCGGTGCAATCATTCTGGTCAGTTAGAAAGACAAAGAGAACTAAAGCCCATATGGAATCGCTAAGGCGAGAAACAAGACAATCCCCAAAAAAAGTATAAACCAGGTGCCCCTCTGTGACAACTGTGACAAGTACAACTTGTCTTTGATGTAGTTATGTAGTCTGCATTTGGCATTCCTTATTTTAAGGACTTACCTCCTGTTTGCTCTTTAAAAGTTAAAACTCAGTGTTCATAGGGGCATTTTAACTGCAAAAAGGAGATAAGTCCTTAAAATAAGGAATGCCAAATGCAGCCTGCAGCTGTAGCCTTAGTTGTGTAGGAGTGATGAAAGTAATTGGACACTTAGGTGGGGAGTGATAAAGTGCTAGTTTGAGAAGGAGGGTTGTATCTAGATGTGGAATTATCATTGTTTTAAGGTGCTATTTTTTCTTTCTTGTATTTCTTATTTAGCTTAGGGACTTGTTATTATTGGATAATTGGAATTATTGTTTTCTTGTGTGATATAATTAAGTATGCTACTCCTAAAGCACCATAATTTTGTCCTTGTACATATAATAATATTAAAATCTGCAAACCTTGATCTGCTAATCTCAAGTACGAGAATTTGGAAAAATGAAGTGAAACAACAGGCCAACACATAATACCCAACCCAACCAAAAAACGTTGGGTTGGGTTGGGTTGACTTTAACCTGACCTAAACTGGCCCGACTAGCACCCTTAACCATGATACCCTTCGTTACTTTGATCTAGCAGTTAGCATTACTTGGATTTGTTCCCATGTCTGTCTTGTTTGTATAATGTGTGGCATGGTCTGCAACTGCGAATTCTTTCTTATGGACCATCTGTATTATGTGTCAACAAATGACCATATGATATTCATGTTGGGAATGACTTTGACCTATGGAACGTTCATTGAACATACAAAATCTATGGATCATAAACAGCTGTTCCCATTGCTGTCCATGTTTACCACTTTTATTATTATTAGTGTCAATAGGGGGTGATTTGGGTCGTGATGGGTTGGGAATTTGTGAAGTTTTCAATTGACCTGAATCGTAACCTTTGCCTGACGTTCTTTAAAATGGGCAACTCAAATATGCAGCCAATGTGGAGCCTTAAGTGTGAATATTCAAATAGCCATACATATGGTTCCTAGATTACACTTATCTCCCACTAGTCTAAATGCACACTACATTTATGGATAAAGTGAGGATTCAGATTTTGGCTTGATATATTTCCTATATGATTGCATTGTCTTTTGTATAGTTTCCAAGCTTTAGCAGGTTTTTGGTGTGAGTTGACATTTACATTTGATGCCTACAGCTATTAGAAGGGCTGCAAAGCTCCTATATTATCTCAAAGATTCCTGCTATCTCACATGACAAGAGTACCAGGGCTCAACATAGAGGCACTCAATCATCAAGGGGTAAACATATCATGTCTTGTTTCATTCCTAATTATGTAAATTAGTTATATATGTTATCTGGATGCAATATCAGCTAGCATTGTTTTCCTCCAAATTTTTGAAAGAGGGCATGTTTCTACCCATTTTCTTCATAAAACTGGGTGGGCAATAAATCCAGACTGCAGTTTAAAATAACATCTGTCATTGTTTTCTTTTTAATTTTGGAAACTTGTGTCTACTAGGTAGGGTTGGGAATTTGTTAAATTTTCAATGGACCTGATTCCTAACTCAAGCCTGTTGCAGTTGAAATTCTTCAAACCAGGCAACCTGACTTGTAGCCCTACTACCACTAGGCCCCTTTATCCAAACTGTGTTGAACTACGTCTAAAATCAATGGCTTTCTAGACATCTTATAGCCTTTCTATTATTGTTAATTACTGTTTGTGACAACCTCATTGAATTTGAGGTGACCTTTTTTTTTCTCTATTTTTTTTTTAATTTTTGTAATTTCTATAAAGTCAGATAATGTTTTCATGTTCTTTTATTATCATTTTCATCGTTATTTTATTTGAATAATCATTATCCATTTGGGTTTGGTCAGCATGATTCTAAATGGCTAAGTTTCATTCATAGTAACAGTCTAACAGAAAAGAATACAAAGAAAAACTTAAGTTCTTGATTGAAAATATTGAAGTATTTGTGCTAGATTTACTGATTTAGGACTTCGTGGTAATACTAGGGGGAAGATAGTGCAGATAGTTTCCTGCACTACCCTTGGTTGGCTTAGAGAATTAAAACCATTCATTTTTTCCCTTCAATTTTTGGCTTCCAAATTTCTGATGCTGATATTTCTATTGGAACAGGGAATAACCATAGCTGAGAGGAGCTTATGCCATGCTGGAACCTCAAACAATGTCAAGGAAATCAACTATTTGGTGAAAAATATCTTGTGTACCGTTGTGTAAATAGTAATTATAGGATTTATGAGAGCCAGGAAAAGGCATTCTTTTTTTCTTGGGCTTAATATGATGTTTCGTAAGAGGTTTATATCAATTATTAGTTTCTTAACTAGTATAAGCACTGCTTTTTCTATGATTTTTCCCAACATATTACGTAGGGAAACAATCCATTTCAGGAATCTGTTCCAGGGTGATCAAATCCGGATGTATGTGCTGAACCGTTTGCCCTTTATCATATATCCACAGGTATAGCCACTTATTCAGCCTTTTCATTCTTGGGTTTATGAAAAATTAGGTGATGTGGAATTTATAGGAGTTATGTTTGTGTGCTGAAACCGAGATATTGATTGCTGACACAGGTGATTTCTGTTGGTGGCTCCAGCACCAATTTTTATTCTTGTATAGGTATTGTTAGTCTTTTACTCCTATGTTGCAAATTTTCCATGAAGTCAGGTGAGAGTTTCAGAGCATTACGGGTCACTTTAAACAAGAAAAGCTGGTATATAGATCAAGTGTCGACTTGGACTGACTTTTGGTGGTGCTGGAGTCACTTGTAAAGCATGAAAGTTGAGACAATGCATTTACTGGGGAAACCTTGGCTAATTTTGTTTTCCAAGAGTTCACTGTGGCCGGAGAATCGTTCTGTGTTGGTGCTTAAAGTTGAACTGCGAATTTTGCAACTTTGACAGATCTCGGTGAGGGGAATTCTAATACACGATAATAATCTTCTTTTTTATTCTCTTATTCGTATCATGTACAAAGACGATGGATCAGGTGGGTTGTCTTTTTCTTTACTGTTACCTATTCAACAATTTCTTAAGTTTTTTTTTTCTGAAAGTTGTTCGACTTGTGTTTACGACTCCCCGAGTTGACTCAACCTCGGTTGTTGAACCTATATGCCCCAGTCTTTTAACTATAACAGCCCTAAGCCTTCTATATGGAGTCCGTCCGGACTCCGGATCTGCTCCTCACTGACCTCAGCATGTCTTGACTGCACCTGGAACATCTCCGGTACTTGTATTCAATGTTTTCAAAATAGGATTGGATGGTTGGACCGGAAAAACTGGGAACCGCCTACCTCAGGTTCTGTTTTAGCCCATAACCGTTTTTTGGCCAAAAACCGTTGATTTGGTCAGCAAACCGCTGACCCAGGCGGTTTAACTGGTGACCTGCTTACCTGGTTTTTGGCTGTTTTTTATTAATTTTATTATTTTTTGTCAGAATAGGCCATCTGTTAGGTTTGAATGGTTGGACCATTTGACCTGAGAACTGGACCCAGAACGGTTCTGTCCAGTTTGGTTTTAAAAATTTTGTTTGTATTTATTGTTCATAGGGAGATGTTCTCAATACATATGGGATGTGGCTGTGAAGGTGGTGTGAGGAGCGCTTTGTGAGGTGCAGATCTCAATTCCTTTTATACTTACACCCAACACTAAGGTTTAAAGTATCGATATGTATCATATCGGCCAATAGCTTCCCAATATGCCTCTACAAGGGTTGTATTGGGCCAGATTATGGTTCAGGGGGTAGTTGGGACTTAAACCAACCTCTTTAAATCAATTTAAAAGAATAAATAAAACATAAAAGAAAGCAGCGACACAGGATGACGATGCTTTGAACGTTTAACCATATTGTAACTGAATTAGTATGCAAGTACTTCTAGCGTTTAACCATCAAAAAGGATGTCTAACGTTCTAATCATTAGGGTTGGAATCCGGGTTTCCTCCTCACAGAGGGTTCATACCAACCTCGTAGCACTTTCAGTTGTGCATTGGGAATATAATTTATACTTTTGTATTATGGTAAAATGCATAAACCTCTCCTAAAGTTTCTGACAATCACAAAAACCTTCCCATAGATTCATTTTAACAAATACCTCTCTTGAATTTTTGAGAAATTCAACAAAAATCTCCCTTCCATCACTGTCCTAGACGGAAAACATTAGATTAATGCACCAGTTTTTTTCAAATACCTATTCTACCTTTTTATAAATTATTTTATATACAAAATTATTGAAATAATCCCATTTTAATTCAACAAAAAAACCTCTTTTAACGATCATTTCAGTAATTTTATATACAAAATTACTGAAATATATATATTTTTTCGTTGAGTTAAAATGCGACTATTTCAGTAATTTTGTATGTAAAATAATTTATAAAAGGGTAGAATGGATGTTTGGAAAAAATTGGTGCATCAATCTAATGTTTTCTGTCTAGGACAGTGACAGAAGGGAGGTTTTTGTTGAGTTTCTCAAAAGTTCAGGAGAGGTATTTGTTAAAATAAATCTATGGTGGAGATTTTAGCGAGGAATACCTGCTTCCTAGGGGCAAACATAGAGCAATTTATTAGAGTGGAGGACAATTTCTTTATACTTCATTAGAGCAATTTATTAAAAGTGCCTTGTATGTAATGGAAATGTTAAAATAGAAAGTAGAGGCAATCAAGCATATAGTTAAGAGCGAAGAGTTGGTACTGAAGTTGGGAGAAGGAAATTTGAGAAATGAAATTGTAGGCAAGCCATCAGCTTCGCTTTGATCCTGAGCCGCTCTCGGCGATGTACGATGGTCTTGCACCAACATTAGTCAACAATGTTACAAGGTATTGAGAAGAGATATAATGTACGCGTTAAAAACTCAACTTGAGCGCACTTGTATGTGGGGTAGCGATCAGTCACAGTCACACTGATCGCTGTCAATTGGACCCAAAAGCTCATCCAAAATGGACCCTCAATTTGAGACCGGCCATGAGGGTGGTAAGGTTCTGCCAGCACAATGCAATTCAAGCCAGATTCTTTAGACTCATCTGTGCCTAATATCGTTCCACACAAATCCAACCCGTCTTGACCAACACAACAAACCCCCCCCCCCCCAAAAAAAAAAAAATAATAATAATAAATAAATAAAATAAATATGCTCACGCAGCCCAAACTAATATATCCAACAAACCACGACATGTCCCAATAGCAGCTAAGATCAACAATGCAACAACCCAAAGACTCAGCCCATAACTGCACACAACTGCCATAACTCAACACAACCACTAAACAACTCCACTTAGTTCATTGGCATCTTACACTCTCAATTGAACCAACCAATTAATGCATGTACCCCGCCTACATACATGTCCAGATCTCGCAGCCCAAAGAATTCAGTGACCAATACAATCATTATTTTATTTTTATTATTAATAAAATAAAAAATAAAAACATTATAAAAAATCACAAAGAGTAGAAATCCCTGCGGAGATGGAGATTCCCACAGAAACGGAGACGGGGATTTTCGCAGGAACGGCGTCCCATTACCATTCCTAAGCAGAGTGCATAGGCCCTACCCACATCAAGACGTCATTGAACAACCCACAACCGCAATGTGGGAATCCTTGCAATTCAGGAATGGCAAACCGGCAGATAAATGCAACAAAATAACACCAGTTGTCACCTGCATTCAACACAGTGGGATTAAAAAAAAAATAATGGATGAACAAAACATTAGAGGAGCTCAAGGTTAGGTATGGGATCGGTGGCTCCAGGTCAAATAATCAGCCATTAGGAAACGATAAACCCCAAAATACATAACCAACCATTACCAAGGGGAGACCCCAAGTCCCCAACAAAAACTTTGCGATTCGCTGTGGCAAACCCAACCCAAAATACCGTTTATTCTCCATGTCAGACACTGAACAATACCAAAAATTGGGAACGGCAAACCCCAACAGTTTAGGATTCTCTGTGGAAACCCAAATCCCAAGCACCATTTATTCTCCAAAAGATAGCAAACTGTTGGACCACTTGAGATTTGAATTTTTTTTTCCACTTTACATCAGAGAGATTAGAGATTAGAGAGAGAGATTTTGACAAGAGATTGAGAGATGGATGAAGTGCAAGAGAGAGAGAGATTAAGTTGGACCACTTGAGATTTGAACCTTTATCAGTTGATGATAGTGCCTACTCTTAACACTACTCCAAGCCACTAAGCCATCTCGCCTCTTGTTCATTTGATGAAATAAAATAAGTTTTATTAACTTATGTGTTTATCCAAGCAAATAATAAATATTTATAATTAACAATTCCAACTAAAAATTAAAAGAAATAATATTTAAAATTGGTATTTTTATGCATTATTCATGGTTATTTGACCTTAAATTTAGTGTCATTAATGTATTTATGATATTTGTATATGTTTTCCTAGTGTATCTAGGCTTTTCCATAATTTTGTCTCCACCCATGTATTTCCAAAGCATATATGTATTCGTATCTGTATCCAAGTTGTTTGATACAATACTCGATATTGATACTTTAGTCATTAGTTCAATATTAAATATATAAAAAATGTTCTTCAAAGTTTATTATCAACCAACAACATTCAACAAGAACCAACATTACATAGGACACTACCATATAAAAGAGCAAAATAAGATAGTATAAGTCAAAAAAAAAAAAATTAAGTGACATAAGAGAATGGGTAAACAAATAAGTTTGTAATTTCAAAGAACATAAAATCCAAAAAAACCTAAATGTTACCCATCAATAGGTCTTTGACTCTTGTTCTTAACTTTTAAACGTTAGGCTGTGTTTGGAACCGGTGTAAAACGTCATTGGTGTAAAAGTACACCGATGACGTTTTACATTGAACTGTGAAGAAGTGACCATTGCACTTTTGGAAAGCGTGATATGATCAGTGCAAATTTTTACTTCGATTTTATCAATGTAGTATTTACATTGATTTTATTAGTGTAGTATTTACATCAATATTCGTTGTTAAACTTGACATTTAATGAGGTTTTACACTGATTCATGACGTAAAACTCCACTCCATCCAAGCACATGCAAAACTGAACCGGAGTGGAGTTTTATGCTGATCATTATTACACACTCCTTCGAAACACCAACAAAATCGAACCAGCGTAAACTTTTACATCATTCTTGATTTACACCGATTCCAAATGCAGCCTTCAGGGTAAATGTGTAAACAAATACACATGAAGGTCGAAGAATTGGAAATTCACTTAAAAAAAAGAAGAAATTCTCTTAATATATTATATATTATAAATTATTTTATACTATATATTATATCATACCACATATTTTATTATAATCAAGTATTGAGAACAGGTACCATATCAAATAAAACCGAGTCTTGGTATCAGATACCCTAAATTCAAAAACCAAACCCATCCCAAAGCTTAGAGGGTTTTAATCTAAAATCCCAAACCCATTCCAAACCCTATAGGGTTTTGATAAGTGGGTCCTATTAGTGTTGGGATGGGTTGGATACCTGAAAATTCCTGTGAAATTGCCATCCCTACATGAGACTTTTTAAAGTGTCATTATTGCTTTTTAATTGAGAGAGAATAGAGAGATCAAGGCAAGAGAGTGAGAGAGAAAGAGATATTTTAATGTCATTATTGTTTTTTTTTGGTATATATGATAGTATTGTTGTAAATATTTTGACCTTTAATAATATAGTATTGTTGTAAATATTTTGACCTTTAATAATAATTACAAATCATGGTTAAGCTCTTGGCATGTTTCATGTTCTTTGTATGTGGGAAACCATTTGCCAAAATGAGAAACGGCCATGTAATTGAAAAAAAAATATTTTCTAAGTTTTCAATGATAACTATACACTCATTTTATTGTTAGTATAGATATTAGATTCATGGAATATGTTCCCAATACATGGTTGCGGTATGCTGTGAGGAGCGCCTTGGAAAAAACAAATCCAGTTTCCTAAGATCCACCAACAGTTGTATTGTCTAATGGAATAAGATAAAGAAGTTGGTCTAACATTTTTAAAAGCTGGAAACTTTAACGTCGTTTGCTAACCTGTATCCTAATAGGAAATCAGCCAAAAATCGATTATTGAAATCATTGATTCCAGAAATGATACCAGAAATCACTGATTTTTTGAAAATCGACCAGGAGAAATCATAATCAATGCCAAACATCATCTAGGTTGCTATTCAAAGGTCTAGTGATCGTTTGGTTAAATAATACGAGCATACCACTAAATTATGAAGATTTTTCTTCTTATTCCTTAAAAAAGAAGATTTTTCTAATATTTAGATTGGCCAATTTCCCTCTAAATAAAGTTAGCATTAAATTAAGAGGTTATCTGGATAATATTGCACTTTTGACAATTTTGTTGTTGATCATTTAAGTCTAATGCAACTTCCTAAAATGGGGTGAATCTATGCTGCCGAGTGCCCAAAAAATTTGATACTAGAGGCTTTTGACTTGCTCCAAAAAAAAAAAAAGAAACAGAACCCCTACTACTATGGGGTCTATGACAAAGATCCCCTTGTACTTTTTTTTTGCGAGAAATACCTCCTTATACTTTATCCATTAGACAAAGACCTCCCTAATTATTAAATTAGATAACAAAATGCATTAAATTACTAAAATAACCGTCAAAACATTTTGTATTTTATTTTCATTGCCCTTTTTTCTTAAATAATAATTTTTTCTTAAAAAAACATTTTCTCTCAAATTATCAATCCAATCCAATAATTCTTAAACTACCACTGGTGGTGGCCATCAATTACAAAAAGAAGCTTCCACACCAAGTTCAAGATATTAAAAAAAAATTGTGAAGATATTGCCCCGTCATTTGCTTGAATCCCAGAATTCGTGAAGAAAACAACATGCAAATTCCCCCCACATTCCAAAATTACTCAACACCGAACAACACACACGACAGGTTGTAATTGAGCAAAATACCTTCAAATTTGGTAATTTTGATGCGAGAGCCTTGACAAAGACTGCTATTGCACTGTTCACAATCACTTCAACCACAGCGGGGTGGTAGTACTCGTAGGATATGGTGGTGACCCCCTTGAATCTGTCAAGGTATCGGCGACTGTTCTCATTTAACAAGTATCGCATCTTCCCATCTACCGTGTTCAATCCTGGAATTATGCCCCAAAGGATACACTCACAGTTAATGGGAGAAAAACAGTTAACAGTGAATGGGATCGAGAGAGAGAGAGATTGTATTCTCTTTTCATTTATTGAGTCCACCCCTTCGCCCAAAGCCTGAGATTGTATTCCCCAGTAGTAGAAGCAAACAATAAGCTACTATTTTATCATTTGTTACCCCCTTGGAGGATTTCCCATTTTCCTGAACCGATACTCTCTCTCTCTCTCTCTCTCAAAAACCTTGTCGGAGAGATTCTAGTGTCTTTATAGGAACACTCATCTCGCTTAAAAATCTCGATCTTTCCAACGAGAAACCAAAGTGCATTGGAGAAGAAGCATTGTCTTGCTAAAAAAATTTCAATCTTGTCTCGTTCAAAATTCTCCTCTAACTCTATGGGCCTTATGGTCTTTCCAACGAAGCATTCTTGTCTCACTCAAAATATTCCTTTCTTTATGGGCCTTATGGTCTTTTCGGTGAAGCATTCTTGTCTCGCTCAAAAATCTCCTCTAACTTTGTGGGCCTTATGGTATTTGCGACAGCAACGCTTCGCCCATCTGTGAGTGTGTGTGAAGGGATTCGAGCCCAAAGCAAATTCGTGTGTTAGATGGATGATGGGTTTTTAACCGTTAAATCCAAAAGTTTGTAATTTCCAAAAACAAAATGAAAGGATGGGAGATTCATCGTATGGATGGCCGAGCCCAGTAGGAAGGTTGGGTAAAATTTCAAAAATTTCTTTACTCCCATCTGGGAATCCTATTCCCAATTTAGAAAATTGCATTTTCAAGGTTCGTTTTTATAACCAAATCAGACCAAATCTGAAACCAAATTAAGGGAGGAATATACTTGATACGGAATCCATGCAAGAATGCTCCTCCCAAGGTAGATGTTCACGCCCAAAGATAATACCAAATCCTCCCTCCACTGAATATGACACATCTTAGGGTGAGGTAGGACCAGCAGGTAGTTTTTCACCAGGAACTAGTGATTCTTCAGCAAGAATTGAAAAGGACAGTGAGTACAACCTCTAGATTGTTTCTTCTGGCAAGAAACAATATCAAGATTCATTCTTGATCCAATCCAAGAACTGGATATCGAACAAGGTGGGGCAGCAAGAGCAGGAAGAAATAGAGCAGAAGGCAAGAGCAATATAACTGTGTTGTCTTCTCTCTGTATTCAGCGAATGTGTCTTTGAAGGTTCGCCCTGCTCTCTTATTTATAGCCTTGAAGAGAAAAATTTCTGACCTCATTTGGAGTTTCCTAATCCAAATATTTTATTTGGATTTAGATTCTTTAAGTAATAAGGATAATCCCATATCTTATCTGCAGATAAAGATCAACCTTCCTAATCAAATTAGGAGTTCCTTTGATCCAAATCTTTATTTGGATCTGAACTCTTTAAGTGGATAAGGGTAATCCCTTATCTTATATTTTGATCCAAATCTAAGATCCGCTCCTATTTAATTAATCTAGTTAACCTAGTTCGAAATAGGCTTTTAAGCCCATTAAGCTTTTAGGCTCACTTCCACTTTAATGCTAGTTAGCTTGGCTCTCTTTGTATGGCGTGAGACCCTATCATTGATTTACACATCAGCCACATAGGTTCAGCCTAGCCTCTGTTGCAAGGCCTAAGCGAATTCACTGTTCAATATAGTGAACCCCTGAGTCCATCAGTATGGGCTCTTAATGGGCCCAACATTTATACTAAATGGTCTTTGCATCCTGCCATCTTATGAAGGCCCAATGACTGTGGTTAGATGCAAGATTAGCCCATCAAGTATAATCCTCAATGGTCTTACACTTAACCTCTCAGCCCATAATGATCAAACATTGTTCGACAAGAGATGACCTCTCCCTTAGCTGCAAGGTGCAGTTCTGCACTCTCTACTCACATGGATCCCGGGAATTAAAACCTTTTGCAAACATTTTGAAATCATCATATATATATATATATATATATATATATATATATATATATATATATATATTTTGCAAAACAAATTTCAACGGTTGAAATCAACTACTGACAGTTTAGGTTTCCATTAGAGCGAGTGCATCCCCGACCATTCACTTTGTCCGATAAAGGGGTTGATCCTGTCACTATGATCATCCACTCAGATGAATTCTCGGACTGTTCCAACATACCTAGGTTTTGACATCCTCTAAGGATCTCATTCATTGACATATCAAAGACAGCCCAATTCGGCACCTAGTGCAGTATCATAATCGAGTCTAGGGGTTAGGTGTAACATTCCTGTTTTTTCCATCTATCTCCAAGGTCTAGAGCAATACTGGAATTTTGGTCCGGCTTAAGGCTTCAAGAAAACCCACACTACAAGTACCTTAGGTCTCACATTGGTAGCTGAGACAAGTCACCCCAACCAACTTGGCAGTACATCAGTGTTAGCCTTAGTAGGATAAATCTCCCTAGATCTATCTAATGGCTGTGAAGATTCTAAACTAACACGAGTCTCATATGTGTTCAGTTTAAGGGTATTACACAGAAACACGCCATAATAACATGAATCAAATATGTACTTTGTTCATTTACAATAAATGTCATAATGTACATCATGCTGATTGAAGCTAAGGGCATACGTTGTCTAACACAAAACTTCCAAAAAAACCCACCCATCAATAGGTCTTGGACTCTTGTTCTTCACTATTAAATCTTAGGTTGTGTTTGGAACCACTATAAAATGTCATCGGTGTAAAAGTACACCAATGGCGTTTTATATTGAACTAAGAAGTGACCGTTGCACTTTTGAAAAGCGTGATGTGTTCAGTGTAAAATTTTACATCAATGTAGTATTTACATCGATAATCAATGTTAAACTTTTATGTTTGATGAGGTTTTACACCAATTCATGATGTAAAAGTCCACTCCATCCAAACACATGCAAAACTGAACCGGAGTGGAGTTTTACGTTGATCATGATTACACACTCCTTCCAAATGCCAACAAAATCGAACCAACGTAAACTTTTACATCATTCTTGATTTACACTGATTCCAAATGCAACCTTAAGGGTAAATGGGTAAACAAATACACATGAAGGTTGAAGGATTGGAAATTGACTTAAAAAAGAAAGAAGTTCTCTTAATATATTATGTATTATAAATTATTTTATACTATATATTATACCATACCACATTTTATTATAATCGAGTATCGAGAATGAGTACCATATCAAATAAATCGGGTATCGGGAATCAGATACGCTAAATTAAAAAACCAAACCCATCCCAAACCCTAGAGGGTTTTTAATCTAAAATCCCAAACCTTATAGGATTTTGATAAGTGTGTCCTATTAGTGTTGGGACAGGTTGTATACTTGAAAATTCCCGCAAAATTGTCATCCCTACTTGAGACTTTTTACAGTGTCATTATTGCTTTTTAAGTGAGAGAGAATAGAGAGATTAAGACAAGAGAGTGAGAGAGAAAGAGATTTTTTAATGTCATTATTGTTTTTTTGGTATATATGATGGTATTATTGTAAATATTTTGACCTTTAATAATAATTATAAATCATGGTTAAGATCTTTGCATGTAAACCATTTACCGCAATGAAACGACCATGTAATTGAGAAAAAAAAATTATTTGCTAAGTTTTCAATGATAACCATACACCCATTTTATTGTTAGTATAGATATTAGATTCATGGGAGATGTTCCCAATACATGGCTACGATATGTTGTGAGGAGTGCCTTGGGAAAAACAAATCCGGTTTCCTAGGATCCACCAGCAGTTATATTGTCTAGTGGAACAAGATAAAGGAGTTGGTCTAACATTTTTAAAAGTTGGAAATTTTAACGTCGTTTGCTAACTTGTATCCTAATAGGTTTTTTTTTTGGTTGATTTTTCTTTTTTCTTTATTGTTTCCATGCCCATTCATTGGAATGTATTAGGGGAAATTCTATTAACTTAGGGTGATGTTTGGCATCGATGATGATTTCTTAGAAATCGGCACCACATAGGATCCACATCAGAATTTGAAGAATTAGTGATTTTTTTTTGTTTGGTTGGTTGATTATGCCAATTTCTAGGAAATCAGCCAAAAATCGATTATTGAAATCATCCATTTTCAGGGATCACCTTTTTCTGGTGATTTCCTAATTTTTAACTAATTCCTATTTTTTGAGGGTGACGTGGCATCCAACATGGCATAGAATAATAAATCTAATGCAAAAACAATTGGCCCTTGAAAATTAGTACCAAACAAACTCAAAGCCAATTTCTTAAAAATTAGCTTACAAGGCATAAATGATACCAAACAACAAATTTTGATTGATTTTTCAAAAAATCATTGATTTCAGAAATCACTGATTTTTTGATAATCGACCAAGAGAAATCATAATCAATGCCAAACATCACCTAGGTTGCTTTTCAAAGGTCTAGTGATCGTTTGCTTCACCCATCTATGAGTGTATGCAAAGGGATTCGAGCCCAAAGCAAGTTCGTGTTTCAGATGGATGATGGGTTCTTAAGTGCTAAACCCAAAAGTTTGTAATTTCAAAGAACAAAAAATCCAAAAAAAACCCACCAATCAATAAGTCTTAAACTCTTGTTCTTCACTGTTAAATCTTAGGTTGTGTTTGGAACCGATGTAAAACGTCATTGGTGTAAAAGTACATTGATGACGCTTTATATTGAACTATGAAGAAGTGACCGTTGCACTTTTGAAAAGCGTGATGTGATCAGTGTAAAGTTTTACATCGATTTTATAAATGTAGTATTTACATCGATAATCGATGTTAAACTTTACGTTTGATGAAGTTTTACACTGATTCACGATGTAAAACTCCACTCTATCCAAATACATGCAAAACTGAATTGGACTGGAGTTTTACATTGATCATGATTACACACTCCTTCCAAATGCCGACAAAATCGAACTGGCATAAACTTTTACATCGTTCTTGATTTATACCTGATGACATTTTATATTGAACTGTGAAGAAGTGATCGTTGCACTTTTGAAACGTGTGGTGTGATTAGTGTAAAGTTTTACATCGATTTTATCAATGTAGTATTTACATCGATAATCGGTGTTAAACTTTACGTTTGATGAGGTTTTACACCGATTCACGATGTAAAACTCCATTCCATCCAAACACATGCAAAATTGAATCAGAGTGGAGTTTTACTTTGATCACGATTACACACTCCTTCCAAATGCCCACAAAATGGAACTGGCGTAAACTTTTACATTGTTCTTGATTTACACTGATTCCAAACGCAACCTTAAGGGTAAATGGGTAAACAAATACACATGAAGGTTGAAGGATTGGAAATTAACTTTAAAAAATGAATTTTTATTATTATATTATATATTATAAATTATTTTATACTATTTATTATACCATACCACATATTTTATTATAATCGAGTAGTGGGAATGGATACCGTATCAAATAAATCAGGTATTAGGTATTAGATACCCTAAATTCAAAAACCAAACCTATTCCAAACCCTAGAGGGTTTTAATCTAAAATCTCAAACCCATCGCACACCCTATAGGGTTTTGATAAGTGGGTCCTATTAGTGTTTGGACGGGTCAGATACCTGAAAATTTTCGCGAAATTGCCATCCTTGTGGGATATGTGACAAAGATTCCCTTATACTATTTTTTTTTGTGAGAAATACCTCCTTACTTTATCGATTAGACAAAGACCCTAATTGTTAAGTAACATAATGAAAAGCATTAAATTACTAAAATACCCTTAAATTTTTTTTGTATTTTCTTTTCATTGCCCTTTTTTTTCTTAAATAACCCTTTTCTCAAAAAAAAAAAAAAATTCTCTCAAATTATCAATCCAATCCTATAATTCTTATACTACCACTGGTGGTGGCCATCAATTACAAAAAGAATCTGCCCCACCAAGTTCAAGATATTAAAAAAAAAACCGTGAAGAGATTGCCCCATCATTTGCTTCAATCCCAGAATTTGGGAAGAAAACAACATACATTCCAAAATTACTCAACACCGAACAACACACACGGCATGCTGTAATTGAGCAAAATACCTTTAAATTTGGTAATTTTGTTGCAAGAGCCTTGGCAAAGACAGCTATTATACTATTTAGATAGAAGACGGTAGAATGCTACAAGCACTTCATTTGGTTCTCAATCACTTCAACCACATCGTGGTGGTAGTGCTCACTGAATATGGTGGTGACCCTTTCGAATTTGTCAATGTATCGACGATCGTCTTCATTAAACAAGTATTGCATCTTCCCATCTACCGTGTTCAACCGTGGAATTATGCCCCAAAGGATACAATCACTGTTAATGGGAGAAAAACAGTTAACAGTGAATGGAATTGTGAATGGGGCCGAGAGAGAGAGAGTGAGTGAGTGAGAGAGAGAGAGCATCTGCTTTCCACTCTTATTATATATGGGAATCCAAATAAAAAGCCTAAGACTATAATCTCTTTTCATTTATTGAGTCCACCCCTTCGCCCAAAGCCTGAGATTGTATTCCCCAGTAGCAGAAGCAAAACCAGCTACTATTTTATCATTTGTTACCCCCTTGGGGGATTTCCCATTTTCATGAACCGATACCCTCTCTCTCTCTCTCTCTAAAATTTTGTCAGAGAGATTCTAGAGTCTTTAGGAATGCTTGTCTCGCTCAAAAATCTCGATCTTTCCGACGAGAAACCAAAGTGCATTGGGAAAGAAGTGCCTTGCTAAAAAAATTTCAATCTTGTCTCGCTCAAAAATCTCCCCTTACTCTACGGGCCTTGTGGTTTTTCCAACGAAGCATTCATGTCTCACTCAAAAAACTCCTCTGACTTTGTGGGCCTTATGGTCTTTCCGGCGAAGCATTGTTGTCTAGCTCAAAAATCTCAATCTCGTCTCGCTCAAAAATTCTCCTCTAACTTTGTGAGCCTTATGGTATTTGCGACAGCAATGCTTCGCCCATCTGTGAGTGTGTGAAGGGATTCGAGCCCAAAGTTTGTGTGTCAAAAGGATGATGGGTTTTTAAAATTGGTGGGGGTGAAGTTGTCAGATAGTTCTTGAGCATTTGTAGACCAAAGCATGAATCTTGAGGAATGCAAAGCCAAAAAGCGATTGTGAGTGCTGGGATGACGATCTGATTGATTTCCGACAATACATCATGGACGGCGACATGTAATGGTGGTAGCTCCAGACACTTCAACACAATAGAGAAGAAAGTGGGTAAAATTATTCAAAAAATTATCATAAGGGTAATTTAGGAATTAAAGTATGGTATCTATGAAAATAGAATCTTTTTCGAATATACGTGATGGAATGCTGACAAAGGGGGTCTTTGTCTTAAAAAAAGTGTAGGGGGTCTTTGTTACAAACCCCTAGTATAGAGGGGTCCATGTAATTTACCCGAAAAACAAAAAGAAGGGTAAATTACAAATACCCTCTTGCATCATGGGGTCAATGACAAATACTTTCTAAATTTTTATTGGTGACAAAGACCTTCCAAAACATTCACTTTGCAAAAAATACCCCCCAGCCGTTAAGTCAGATGATGGAATGCATTAAATTATCAAAATGTCCACCTAAACTTTACTTGTTTCTTTGTTTTGCCCTTTTTTTCTCTTAAAATCCTAATTGACCAAAATTACCTCCCTTTCTCCAAAGGAAAGCAACTTGAATAACAAGAATCATTTCATTTAGAATAGATTTTTTTTTCCTGAATTCCTGATTCATTTCACTGGCATGAATGTCTCCCTTCATCTTAAAATATAGAAATTATCCACTCATTTCTCCAATAAATCAAGAAAAACCAAACAAAATTATAAATTTATATATATTAGAAAGAAATCTCAACCATTTCATTTGAATATTGAATCCAGCTAGGAATCTACAAAGATCTATTAGATCAATTAAGAGGACTTTAATGTTATATTTAGAAAACCAATCGAATCATCAATCGTTCAATCGTTCAAATAAATATGAAAATGTTAGTTTAAGGATTTATAAAAAAATAAACAAGTGAATGAAAATCTTTTTTGAAATTAATTAACGAAACTCTAATGAAAGGGGTATTCGTCGCAAAGTGAAAATTTAAGGGGCCTCTGATGCAAATGAAAGTTCAAAGGGGTATTTGTGGTTGACCCCATAGTAAAGAGGGGGAGCTTTGTAATTTACCGAAAAAAGAATTTTGATAAATACCACCTGATTATTTACCACTGTATCATGTCTTGTATCATGATTGAACCATACTATTATTATTCAATGTTGCTTCTCGTTTTCTTGGCCCCCTTGTTGAATTTTAATGAATACCAAAAACCCTCTCATGCTTTGCAAAAAGGAAAACCTATGATGTCAAAAAGACATATGCCAAAAACCCTCTCATGAATTTAGATAAATACCACCTGATTGGTTATCATCTTTATGATGCTGGGTTCAACTATGATACTGGAAAGGCATTCAACCAGTATATAAAAGTGAACCAATCAGGTGGTATCATCAAATTTCAGTGGAGGGTTTGCTTGATCAAAGCTCTTCTAATATCGCACTTTTCTGGCATTACAGATTTTCCTGTAATGAAGTTGTCCATGTCACAGTTTTTACATTCTTCCTCACGTTTTAAAGATTTGATTATTTTAAAACATAGAAAACATTAAACACATAGTTATTTAATTCTAGGGTAAAAGATTTGAACATACCCGGACTCTTATCTTATATCAATGAACCTGATATTGATTTAATCCAACCCAGTTCAATATAAATTTATTACGAACAGACCAGGTCCAATCCAATCTAATAAATATTTTGGATTGGATTGGTCCAATTCAATATGTCTTGTTGGTCCGTTCAGTCCGTTCAAATTGATTTTTGATTGGATGGGATTCAATCCAAAAAAACGGTCCATTGGCATCCTTATCCCTGAGTTCTCATAAATTGACTAAAACATATCCTAAGTTTTTCAAATAGACTTGAATATGCCCAAACATACCTCCATGTTGTTTTAGTAAAAATTTTTAAAATCGTATTTTTCCCTTCTAAGCAAGAAGAGAAGAAAATTAAGTTAGAATTCTTAGCTGAATCAGAAAAATGTTCAGATAAGAATTTACTTCTCAACAAGAGTCTTCTCCTTTCATTGTATCTATTCCCTCAAGGATTCTCTGCTATGACAACCTCCACTCTATCCCCCACAACCCATTCTTAGGTAATCTACACTTAATTCCTCTCCCACTTTCATTTCAACTATTGAGATAGTTTACAACCGATTTGGTTTTCTTTTGATGGAGCATGATCTGGGCACTCCTAGCTGGCTGAAACCTGAATCCTATTTGTGATAGATAGCACCTGAAATGGAGAGGAACATGAAGGATTCCCGTGGAGCTCTCCTGGCAGGAACACTCCGATGGCTAAGTTAGAGCTCTGATAAAACTCAAAGAAAACACAGAGTTAAGAGTGTTGAAAGTGCTAGCTTCAATACCTTTGCTTCGCGAGGGTCGGGGTCCTCTTATACTGGAACTCTATCACATTAGGCGCAACTGCCACTACCATAGCCGTTACTTCCAGGGCTAAAGTAGCGGGTGCTGGCAGCCGCTGCAGGGTACGGACTCGTCAGGCATGTCATGCTTTTTAGAGATGGCAGGCACAACGCTGCCTGGCGAAAGACGTGGGCACTGCCACCAGATCTGACAGGTACGGATGTCAGGCAGATCTTCCCTGTAGGTTGCCGAGCTACTTTGCACTGAACTACCTTAGGCCGAACTGCCTTGCACCGAGGTGCCGAGGTACGCTGAGGTGCTCGCATTGGAGACGAGCCTTAAGCAAGTATGAACAGGAGTGTCGATGGTGTTGTCCCGAGGTGTTTCTCCCTCGGGACACTTAGCCGAAAGGCGGGGTGTTCTCGTCTTAGGAAGGAAGAGCTCGAAACCCCTTGGGAGGAGCCTGGGTCTCAAGGGGAGCTTGCGGCGCTCCACCCTTAGGGCTTGGGGTGAGCTGGGCCTTGCTTCCTGGCGAGTTGCCACATCCGCTGAGTTGTTCGGCCGGGCCTCGGTGAGCTTGTTATGCTGGGTTGTGGCTAGGCTGTCGTGCTGAGTTGTCACTTATGCCAGGTCATGTCCACGTGTCCCCGTGCTACGAGGTTGGGCCAAATCATCCCACATCAATTGCTCCCCACTCCCCATGCTCAGGGTTCTGAACTAGCACGGGGAGTCCGTGGTCTACCAAGTGGATTTGGCTCAGTGCTTAGGCCTTCTTGTCCGCTAGCTCATTGGTTGGATTGGTTCTCCACTCGGCTCAACCAGGCGCAGCTTGGGTCACGTATGGTCTACGCACGTATGGACTCAATGGACATCAAATAGCACGCTAAACTGATTTTGCCTTGGGGGTCGTGCAGCTGGTATTCATGAGGACTGTCAGATCATTTCGATCTCCACCATTGATGCCCCGCGTACAGTAGCTATAAATAGCAGGGGTCTTGGCCATTTTTCCTTCGCTACAAATCCTCAGCCTTTGTCTTGATCTCGCATCCAAAGCCTCCATCTCAGGTCAGCTCTCCCTAGTTCGATCATCTTCCTTTGGTGAGTCACCTTAGGCCCTTTCCTTCCAATTTCATTATGTCTAGCTTTGATAGTCAACTAGATGAGCCCGATGTGGGTACCTTGGTTCAGGGTGACCCCGCCGGAGTCCAGTCTCCCGAGGCGCAGGAGGCCTTGGGTAACTTGGCGTCCACCTCTCACCGAGGTTGGATGCCCGATAGGTTCGGCCCCTCCACCATGACCCTAGAGAGGCTTCGATACCTCATCCGACAGTACAACCTGCCTAGGGAGTATACCTACAGTCTACCTGCGGGTAACTTCCCATGGGAACATGGCCCTAACGAGGTCATGATTTTCTGGGAGTAGCTTATAGCCGGGCTCCGTCTTCCTTTCCACCCACTTATTATAGAGGTCCTGAACCACTTCAGCGTTACAATAGACCAACTCCACCCGAACTCGGTCTGTAATGTGGTCGGGACCATCTCCCTCTATTATGAGTATGTCCTCCCCTGAACCTGGACATCTTTTGTTCCATTCTCACCACAAAGAAGAGTGCTACATGCATTCTCCCCGAGCACAAGAGGGCCTACTACTTGTCCCCTCACCCGGGCTTCAAGTTGCTGCACAAGCTTCCGAGCAAGATTTCGGCTTGGAAGCAGGACTATTTCGTAGTCCGGAACCCCGCGGGGTGGCCCTTCCCTACTCAATGTAGGGCGGCTATCCAAGACCCCGACATCATCCTTGATAAGAAGACAAGGGAGTCTTAGTACCTTAGTCACTTGGCTTGCACCTTCTCCCTTTTCTTTTATTTTTGAGTTTACTAATGCCGAGCTTTGTTGCAAGTCCCATGGAAGCGGAGAAACTCAAGGGGGATAAGCTCTTCAACCACATGAAGGGGAGGAGGAAGAAGCGGGCTGCTAAGAGAGCTCGTGTTGAGTCCCCACCAGCCCCCACTCCCGAGCCCAAGCTTCCGTCGGCTCCTTCTTTCAGGCCCGAGCTCCCTCATGCTCCTCTGATCATCGACTTGGAGGAGTCCCTACCACCTCGAGAGCCCGAGACCTCGGCTGAACCTGCTATGAAGGCAGTTGTTGAGCCTAAGGTCATCATCGGGGCTGTCGATGCAGCAGCTGAGGCCTTCGCCGAAACCATCCGCACAACCGAGACAACGGTTTCTAGCTCGGGGAGCCCAAATGGAACCCGAAGCATTTTGGTCCCTCAGTACAGCCTTCGGAAGAGCAAGGGGGTTGTCTATGCTGAGGAAGTCTCGATCTGGGCCAACCTCACTCCTGCTCAGCTCGGAGCTCGAGCTGCTACCAACACCATGGTGGTAAGTGCTCCCCCCCCCCCTCTTCTTTATATATATATATATATATACATCTCTTTGGTGCTAACCAACCTTTTTTATCGGGTGAACTCCACTGTGCATGTGCTGACTTTTCAATCCGAGAGGAACCTGAAGTGGGCTCTGACTGCCGAGGAGTCGTTTGTGCAGCCCATGCCGATCTGAGGGCGGCTCGTGGCCAAATCCACTGGCTGGAGAGCGATGCTGTGGCCCAGAAGAACGTTATCGTGGCATTGATGGCGGAGAAGGAAGAGCTGGCACGTGAGAGGGACGTGCTGAGGAGCGAGATGGATGCCCTCAAGGCAGAGCTGGCACGTGAGAGGGGCGTGCTGAGGGGCGAGATGGATGCCCTCAGAGGAGAGGTGGAAGGTCTTAAGGAGAATAAGAAGGCCCTTCTACACGAGGTGGAGTTCCTCAAGGCTGACATTGAGGAGAAGATCGAGATTTTAACTCAATCCATAGAGGAGACAAAGGTTAAGGCTATCGTGGAATGCATCCAATCGGACAAGTTCGATGTCGTTCTGGGGGAGGCCTATTGTAAGGGTTCAAGCTCAGCAAGTGGTTAATAAGGCATATATACCCCGAGCTTGACACGAGTGTCATCACCACCTCACGAATCACGGATGAGATAGCCCGTCAAGCTACAGAGGATCCGGATTTCAAAGAGGACGGTGACGAAGAGGCAGATGTCACCGACTTGGCTAAAGCTTTTGAGGAGGTCCTGCATAGAGATGATGAGCCCCCGAAGTAGTTGTTTTTTGTACTTTGAGATTGCGAGCTCATTTTTAACTTCTTTTTCCTTTTCTCTTTTTGTTGCGCTCATTGTATAGAACTATTTGTTAATGAAATTAGCTTTTTTCTTTGCCAAGTGTTTTTACTCGCCAAAGTAGTTGTTTTATTCAAGCTATCGTAGTTAAATGCACGACGTAGGGTTTCTCAACCATTGCCACCCCAAGCTGTCTCCTAGTGCCTCACGGGGGTGGTTTTCATGACGTACCCCAAGGTGATTGACATAGTAAGGCATATGCCCGAACTGTCTTCTGGTTGTACGCCGAGGTGAGCTAAGCGACGCGAAATCCATACCAATCTTCTTGCATCCTTGACATATTATGCACTGTGGTGCCAAGCTCCTTGGTCAGCTCGGTAGTTTAGCCCCTTGACCAGGGGGGGGAGTGGCTTCAGCCATTCTTGGAGTTTGCTCGTGTCATAGAGGCAGCTAAGTTATTACGCCGAAGTCTGTTAGTTCGGAATTTTGGCCCTTAAGCTCTATGAATGACTCGTGACCTACTCGATTATTTATAGATAATACTGCCTTAGGTTGACAATATTCCATGCCTGAGGTATTTGTTTCCCTTTTAGGGTTTCAAGCTCATATGTTCCTTCCTCGAGCACTCGCTTTACTCGGTAGGGTCCTTCCCAGTTCGGATCGAACTTACCAACACCAGGCTCAGGCACCATAACCTTATGGAGAACCAGGTCGCCGATGCGGAGAGCCCACTTCTTGACCCTGGTGTTATAGTACCGAGATACCCATTGCTGGTAGGTTGTGGTCCTGATGTATGCGAGGTCCCGTACTTCGTCAAGTAACTTGAGGTTGGTACGTAGCTCGTCTTCATTTGCTTTGTCATCATACGCTTCTAGTCTCAGTGAGGGAACTTTGATCTCGGTTGGAATGACTGCTTTGGTGTCATAAGTGAGATTGAAGGGGGTCTCTCCTGTAGTGGTCTTTACCGTGGTACAATAAGCCCATGATATGCTGGGCAGCTCGTCTGCCTATAGTCTCTTAGCTCGGTCCAAGCATACCTTTAGTCCATGGAGGATAGCTCTGTTCGTGACTTCCGCCCAACCGTTTGCCTAAGGGTGCATCATTGAGGTGAAGTTCTGTTGAATTCCCATGTCTTGGCACTAGTTCTGGAATTTGATGTCTTTGAACTGCTTACCGTTGTTGGAGATCAGTACCCAATGTAGTCCGAAATGACACACTATGTTCTTCTAAAAGAAGTTCTACACATTCCGGGTTGTGATTGTTGTGAGGGGTTCAGCCTCGACCCACTTGGTGAAATAGTCAACTGCCACCACTAGGAACCTTCTTTGCCCTGTTGCTGGTGGGAATGGCCTAAGTAAGTCGATCCTCCATTGTGCAAATGGCCACGGGCTAGTGAGGTATTTTAGGTCGGCAGCAGGGCGATGGTGGATGTTGGCATGCTTCTGACACTTGTTGCATTTTTTGACGAGCTTGGTCACGTTTGCCTTCATCGTTGGCCAGTAATACCCCTGTCGTAATGCTTTCTGAGCGAGGTTTCTCCCCCAAAGCGTCCACCGCACATACCCTCATGAGTATCACAAAGGACGAGCTCGGCTTTAGAGGGTCGAAAGAAGCACAGATAGGGAAGTGTGTAGGATCTTCGGTATATCCGTTCGTCTATCATGACGTATTTGGCTGCCTGATGCTCTACCCTCCTGGCGGCATTACGATCTGCGGGGAGGGTCCTGTGTAGCAGGAAGCTCATGAACAAATCAATCCAGTTCGTTTCAGCTTGAACAATGGGTGCGACCTCCTCTGCCCCCCTGAGAATGCTAGGCCGAGGCAAGTTCTCTATATACACGGTTCTCATTGTGTTATCACTAGTGCTGGCTAACCAGGATAGGGCATCGGCCTCGGCGTTCTTTGATCTCGGGATTTGCCGGGTGAAGTGTGACTGGAAGTTGAGCAGGGCCTCTCTCACTTTGGCTAAGTAAGCTACCATGGTTGGTTCACGAGCTTCGTACTCACCCGTAACTTGGTTGACCACGAGCTAGGAATCACTATAGACGACATTGTGCTTGGCTTTCATTTCCTTCGCCAGATCCAGCCCAGCTAGTAGCACCTCGTACTTTGCTTCGTTGTTGGATGCTGCGAACTCAAAGCGCAGTGCATACTCTAGTTTCACACTGCTTAGTCCGTACAAAATGATCCCAGCTCCGCTGCCCTGCTGGTTTGACGAGCCATCTACGTGAAGGATCCAGGGCTCCTCGTCCCAGTTTGCACTTGGCTTGACTAGGAGAGATGCATCACTGGTTGCTACTTCATGGCACTCGAGCTCAACCGGTCTGGGAACCCCGGGCTCGCCCGCACTAGGGGCCTCGTGTTCGACCGACCTAGGGACTTCGAAGCTAAAGGTGCATTTTGCGATGAAATCTGCTAAGGCTTGGGCCTTGATAGCAGCTCGTAGCTTGTATTGGAGTTCGTACTCGCTGAGCTCGATGGCCCACTTTGTCAACCTTCCCAAGACCTCGGGCTTGAGCAAGACTTGCCTTAGAGGTTTGTTGATAAGGACAATGATGGTGTGAGATTGGAAGTATGGACGGAGCTTCCAGGCTGTTATGACCAGTGCACAGGCTAACTTTTCTATCTCTAGGTACCTTGTCTCTGCTCCCTGCAACACTTTACTAACATAATAAATAGGTCATTGGACCCAATCTACTTCTCTTTTTAGTACCGAGCTGACCACCTCATCACTTGCCGAGAGGTATAGCTCTAAAACATCACCTTCTTCGGGTCGGGTTAAAACTGTGATGCTGGCGAGGTGAACGTGAGCTAGCACTCTTTGGTCCATTCAAAGCCTTTGCCTTTTATGGCCTTAAAGAAGAGCAGACAACGATCTACTGACTTGCACATGAAGCGGCTCAGAGCGGCTAACTGGCCGTTTAACTTTTGAACCTCCTTCAGTTTCTGGGGTGGTCTCATTTCTATGATGACTTTAATTTTGTCTGGGTTAGCTTCAATGTCATGCCGATTAACTATGTACCCTATGAATTTACCTGAGGTGACACTGAAGACACACTTGTTCGGGTTCGATTTCATATTAAATCTATGT
The DNA here is from genome assembly GCF_056320005.1 of Nelumbo lutea. Taxonomy (NCBI): domain Eukaryota; kingdom Viridiplantae; phylum Streptophyta; class Magnoliopsida; order Proteales; family Nelumbonaceae; genus Nelumbo; species Nelumbo lutea. The sequence goes on along the minus strand of NC_142684.1, from coordinate 202,386,799 downwards.
AGAATTTCAAAAACTGAATGTAAATTTTATATTAAATCATGTGAAAATTAGGTTTTGACGACCATGTCATCTACATAGCACTCTATTTTTCTACCAATTAATGGCTCAAATGGTTTATTTACAAGCCTTTGAAAAGTAGCCCCAACGTTTTTCAACCCGAAGGGCATGACCTTGTAACAGTACAGGCCATGCTCGGTTATGAAGGCAGTTTTCTCTTGATCAGCTGGGTCCATCCTGATCTGATTGTAGCCCGAATAGGCATCCAGGAAGCTCAGCAACTCATGCCTCGAGGTCGTGTCTACTAGACGATCGATCCTGGGAAGTGGGAAGCAGTCCTTTGGACAAGCTTGATTCAAGTCGGTGTAGTCGACGCACATGCGCCATTTACCGTTAGCCTTTTTCACTAGAACGGGGTTGTCCACCCAGCTCGAGTAATGAACTTCCCTAATAAAATTGGCTGTAAGGAGCTTCCCGACCTCCTCGTCGACTGTCCTCCATCGCTCTAGGGCTAGGTTGTGTTTCTTCTATCTAACGGGCCTAACTACAGGATTAGTATTAAGCTTATGAGTTATGATTCTAGGGTCTATGCCGGGCATTTCTGTCGCAGACCATGCAAAAACATCTAAAATTTTGAGTAAAATACTTACCAGTTGAGACCGCAGAGGTTCCTCAATAGAAGTGCCGATCTAATGTACCCGATCTGGGTCCTCTGTCAAAGTCGGGATGGAGATGGTCTCTTCAGTGGGTGTGGCTCGCTCCACAAACTGCTCCGCGGGTCACTCCAGCTCGAGGTCGTCTGCTACCTTGGCTTTTCCTTTGAGGGCGGCTACATAGCACTTGCAGGACTCAAGCTGATCACCTCGCGTCACCCTGACTCTGAAGTCTGTAGGGAACTTCATCACCAGGTAGTAGGTAGAGACCACTGCTCGTAAGGCGTGGGTGATGGTCCAACCTACTATTGTGTTGTACGGGGAGGGAGTTGTGACCACCAGGAACTCATGGTTGAGCCTTACCACGCTAGGCCAGGTGCCAACCTCCACAGGTACAGTGACTCCCCTAAAGGCCTGACCTCTTCTCCGCTAAACCTTACTAGTGGATTGTTTGCGGGCTTCAGGTCGCCTTCCTGGAGCTGAAGTTGATCGAAGGCTGCTTTGAAGAGAATATCTGCCAAGTTTCCCGAGTCAACGAGGACACACCTGACCTTGAAGTCGTTGATCTTTATCTTTATGACGAGCGCATCATCATGGGGATAATGGACCCCTCGTGCGTTGTCCTCCATGAAAAAGATTGGTTCCTCCATCCTTGGCCGCTTCCGGGGATTCTGTTCTTCCCTGGCAGCCTCGCAAGCGGATGGCCGAGCTGCAGCTGAGGTGTAACCCGCTTTGGGGGATTCTATTCTTCCCCCGGACTGGTCTTTCATTGGGAGGTTGCCTCTGCGACTATTCTGCTTGCCTGTTGGATTCGGGAGCATCCTTACTCTACTCCGCTTGCCGACCTGTTTTTTTATTATTATTGTTTTGTACAAAATTTCTCAAATATCCGTGACGGATGAGTTCCTCTATCTCGTCGCGGAGGTTTTTACAATTCTTAGTACTATGACCGTGATCTCTATGAAAACCACAATACAAATTTTTATTTCTAACATTAGGGCTGGCCTTCAACTGAGGTGGCCACTTCACATACGGGGCGTCCTTGATCGCCATAAGGATCTCGGCTGGCTTTGCATTGAGGGGTGTGTAGTCCCTTTCTGTTGCTGGAGCTCGGAAAGGCTGATTTGGCTTTGCCCCCCGAGCTTGGTCCTTCTTCTTCTTGTTGTCACCCTGAGCCGGGGGCTCTGGTTCCCTCTTTCTTTTTTCAAGGGCTTGCTCGCCCTTCTGGTGGATCTCTTCCTCCGTCCCTATGAGCCGATTTGCGAGCTTGAGGTACTCGATCACGGTCTTCGGCTGATTGACAACCACATGCCACTTGAACTCTTTGTGGGTGATTCCTCGCTTGGCCACAGTGAGCCGAACTACGGGGTCCAGGTCGGGTATTTGTAAGCAAGCGTCATTGAACTGCTTGATGTAGCTTCGAATAGATTCTCCTTCCTTCTGAACTATGCCAAGGAGGTTCTCTTGAGTTCTTGGGCACATCTTGCTGGTGACAAAGTGGGACGTAAAGACTTGCACGAACTGCGCCCAACTTCTTATCGAACCGGGTGCAAGGTTTCGGTACCAGGTGCGGGCTACCCCTTGGAAGGTGGTGGAGAAGGCCATGCACATGCAAGATTCACAGGCTCTTGCCAGGTGCATCTGGGACTGAAAGGCATCCATGTGATCATTCAGATCGAAGGATCCGTCATACTTGTCCATTAGGGGGAGCTTGAAGTCCCTTGGCATGGGGACATCAAGGAGCTCTGGTGACAGAGGGGAAGGAACTGAAAGAAGCAGAGTAGCTTTTACCTCGCCCGAGCTTACCTCTTCCTTGTCTTTGAGTTCGAGCAGATCGCGGGTGGCAGTTTGGCGAGCTTGATGATGCCTCCGCTGCTTCTTGGTCGGCTTGGCGTTGGTGCTGCTAGCCTCGGTATTATTGAGCTCGATGGTCCCAGGGGAAGGCTCAGACTGTTGATGATAGCTGTGAACAAAGGGACCTTGTCCCAGGTTGTCGGCCAACACCTTGAACTGGTTTTCGGCCTAATTGGCTGGGAATCTCCCTACCAAACTGCAGGCCACGAGGCGGGGGTAGGTGGTCTCTCCTTTCTTCCATGAGACGATACTGAGGTCTCTCCTCGGCGAGAAGGAAGTTCACTTCGATGGTGGGGCTTGGTTGGCTGTGTAGTTGGATGCCGAGGAGGGAGTGAAGGAAAATGTTGCTGATACTAGTATTGGGAAACTTGGTGCAACACTTGCTGCCGGTGAAACTGGAGCTGCTGGAACTATTGCATCTGAGCTTGCATGGCTCGCATGCACTGCATCAGATCCTCAAGCTGACCTTGGTTGGCCACTGGAGGGGGGATGGTGGGTTCAACGAAGGTTGTTTTGATTGTAGAGGGAAGTGGAACAATCACGGGTGCCACTGCCTGAGGCACATTCAGACTAGGAACCCCATCCGCAGAGAGGGGGACAGTAAACTGTCCAATGCAGACAGTGGGAAACTAGGGTTGTTCCTCATGGGTGTTTTGGCATTCGGCATTGCTGTAGGAAGCCATGGGTGTCGGTGATGCTGATGAGTTCTTTGGAGAAAGTTGCACAGAACTTAGAGGAAGGCCTTTTGAAACGTTCCCATAGACGATGCCAAATGATGCAGCACGATCTGGGCACTCCTAGCTGGCTGAAACCTAGCTCCTAGTTATGACAGATGGCACTTGAAACGGAGAGGAGCGTGAAGGATTCCCGGGGAGCTCTCCCGACGGGAACACTCCGATGGATAAGTTAGAGCTTTGAGAAAACTCAAAGAAAACACAAAGTTAAGAGTGCTGAAAGTGCTAGCTTCAATACCTTTGCTTCATGAGGGTCGGGGTCCTCTTTATACCAGAGCTCTGTCACATTAGGGCAACCGCCACTGCCATAGCCGTTATTGCCAGGGCTGAGGTGGCAGGTGTAGGCAGCCGCTGCAGGGTGTGGACTCGTCAGGCATGCCATGCTTTTCAGAGATGGCAGGCACGCCGCCGCCTGGCGAGAGACATGGGCATTGCCACCAGATCCGACAAGTACGGATGTCAGGTGGATCTTCCCTGTATGTTGTCGAGCTACTTTGCACCACATTGAAGGCGAGCCTTAAGCAAGTATGAACAGGAGTGTCTATGGTGTTGTCCTGAGGTGTTTATCCCTCGGGACATTAGCCGAAAGTCGGGGTGTTCCCTTCTTAGGAAGGAAGAGCTCGAAACCCCTTGGGAGGAGCCTAGGTCTCAAAGGGAGCTCGGGTCCCCTTGCACGAAGGGAGCTCGGGGCGCTCCACCCTTAGGGCTTGGGGTGAGCTGGGCCTTGCTTCTCGGTAAGTTGCCACATCTGCCGAGTCGTTCGGTCAGGTCTCGGTGAGCTTGTTATGCCAGGTTGTGGCCAGGTTGTCGTGCCAAGTTGTCACTTATAACAGGTCATGTTCACGTGTCCCCATGCTACGAGTTCGGACCAAATCACCCTACATCATCTTTCATTTAATTTCATTTCTCATCTCTGCTCTACCAAGAGTACGATGTTCTCTCCATCCTAAGCTCTATTGTGAAACCCACAAAGACCCAATTGGTGGGGAGAAAAAAGATGGTGAGTATAATTTGCCCGGTGACGAGCATTCCGGCTGATAGTCACATTCCTAACATGGGTAAGAGGTGGTTCATGAATTTGTTTCTCTTGGGTGCAGCCGCATCACTTCCTCACCGCAGCAGGCATGCTGTTTCTTTGTAGTGTGACCTATAATTAACTATTTAATAATAAGTTATTTATAATCTCCAATATTCGATGTGATCCTTGTCAATGTGTTGAGTCAACTAGGAATTGAAAGGTGTTTAACAATACCACTTCAGTTTTATTAAAATAGGCTGCAAGGAAGTCAAACCATCTAATGAGCATAGAATCCCTCTTGGCAAAGAGCTCAAATAGTCCAATACAACTCCAAAAGTTGTGTGGCTTAGTAGATGTTTTTTTTTTTTTTTTGTGTGTGTGACTTTAAGCCAATCGGTTTATACTCATTTGTTGATACAGGAAGGAGATCAGGGTACATTTAAGTTAATTAGTAAGTGTGCACGTGTTTTGCACGTGGCATTTCTATATAATGATAATGATATTAATAATATATCCAAAACTTTTTATAAATTTTATTTATTTTTATTTTTTATTTTTCATTTTTATATTTTTTTGTTTTTTATTATTAATCGGATATAAATTGCAAAATTCAAATTTGATTACATAAACACCTCATCCAAATATGTGATAATCGGATTAAGTTGTGAAGTTTCAAGTTTCATTGACAGGCCTACTTGCTTGGCTAGATTCTTCTTTTGTAGTGTTTTATCTTTTTTCTTTTGTTCATTTATAAAAAAATATAAGACTTAAATAGAGGGAATTGAATGAGGTGAAAAGTAATAGTTTAATTACAATTAAGTAAGGACTAAATTCAAAAATTAATAAGTATTTTAGTGAAAAGAAAAATTCACAATCTTATTCTTATTGTTAATAGTAGTGTAAATATAGAATTATAGACATATTCAATTTTTTCTACATTTTTTTGTATTTTTTGTGTAAAAATAATTCTAATGATCACATTTACTTTTTATTTAATATGATAAATATATAGTATTATACATGTGATTAAATGATTTTTTTCTCAAAATTTATGCATTTTTCATTTTTGTATTTTTATATTTTATTATTTATTTATGACATTAAATGTTAGCGTATTTAACCCAAAAGTTGAACTATTTATTATTCATTTTTGTATTTCATTTTTGGTTAGTCATAAATTATGTATTTCATTCTCATTATCAATAAAAAGAATTCTTGTTTATTACACTTATTTTTTTAATTTGATTAATAAAAATTATCTTAAATGTGTCTAATTTTTTCTATTTTTCTGTAAATTTCTATGTTTATTCTATTTCAAAAATTTTATTACTTAACTATGACTTCATAAATTGATCAATTTGATTCGGATGGTTGAATTGCTTAGCCACTATTTCGATAAAAATGGTTTTTTGAGTCAGTTTTAAAATATATTGGTATATATTGTTAAAAATATTGACATATATCTAATTAGTAGTATTTATTAGTGAAAAATAACTTAAAAATATATAACTTAATAAGAGAAATGAAATTTAATACATCAAGTATAAAACTTAATGAGAGGGGATTAAATGAGGTGAGAGTAATAATTAAAGTTACATTTTCAACCCTTACAATTAGAGATAGATTAAATACACAAATATAGGCATTTTAGTAGCCATTAAAACTGATATTAAAGCTATAATAAAATGACTTTTATACCATTTCTCAAATAAAGAAATAGAGGGTATTTTTAATCCAAAAAAAAAAAATTTCACATTGCATCCACACTTTTATATATAGTATAGATTTAGGAAAACCAAGGTATAATTCCATTTTATTGGTCAATTGTTTTTTGATATCATATTTTTTCTGTATCATAGCGAAAAAGATATGATATGGAAAGAGTTTCTAGCATATAAGGGAAACTTTTGGGGTTTAATATCAATAAAAGTAATATATTTAAAAAAAAATAAAAAATATGTTAACTTTTTAAAAATAATATCAATAAAGGGAAAAAACACTGTTCATCATCTTCTTCTTCTTGCCAGTTGTTCACTAGAGTCGCTGCCCGCCACCACCCGCCTCCACCCACCTCCACCCACCTCCACCTCTGGCAACGTTGCCGGAGATGGGTGGAGACAGAGGTGGCTGTGGGCAGAGGAATGACCACCAGCGCCGCCGCCGCCACCACCACCTCTGCCTCCGGCCACCTCCAACAACGTTGCCACAAGCAGAGGCGGAGGCTGAGGTAGAGGTGGGCGGCAGCGGACGGCAATGGTGGATGGTGGCTCTAGTAAACAAATGGCAAGAAGAAGAAGATGAACAGTATTTTTGCCCTTTGTTGATATTATTTTTAAAAAGTTAACCTATTTTTGAATTTTTTTAAATATATTACTTTTTATTGATATTAAACCCCAAAAGTTGTCCTTATATGCTATTATCCCAAGAGTTTTTACTAATCAAAATCCACCCATAAATTTTGACAAATAACACCTTATTCACTACCACATTTATGATTCTAATTTATTGGTCAGTTGTTTTTTAGATGTCATATCTTTTCCGCATCATAGTCGGACTCGTTGTTAAAAGAGATATTCATTAAACAAAAGAAAACAAAGACAGAACTACAACAAAGGAAAAGAAGCTAACAACTGAATCCCTTATCAGTGCGGATGGAAAATGGATGATTCCTTCTCCCAGATAGAAAGGGCTAACTGAAAATATTGCATTCCTTCGCTCTTATCGGGCATCTTGAATATCGGATGCCCGATATTCAAGATGTGTGGTTGCGATGTTACGTGGGTAGAGATGGGCAGAGTTATTATGAGCAGGAGATCCGGACTCCGAATATCGTGTCATACCCTGAAGTCTGAAATTCTGTAAACTTTTCCGTCGGACTCAAAGCTCCGGTCTTGGCTCATTCGGCTGAGCTTGTTAAAAAAAAAAAAAAAAAAAAACCATCTACGATTTTCTTCAGCGGAGCTACTGATAATTATTTGTTTCCATCATCTCCATCTCGCTACATTATTTGTTTATTTGTTTCGTTTTTTCCATAGAACTTGCATCGAGTATAATGCTTCTTGAATCTCACATCTTGGATTCGTTGCCTAGTCTTGTGATAATTCTTTGCTTTGGGATGAGGAAACCTTAAACGTGTGCGTTTCTTGTGGATTTTGGATTGGTATCTGGATGTCTTGGCGACAAGGTGCTTGTTCAGATTATATGTTTAATTTAAATGTCTTCTTCATATGTATATATATGTTGGACCAGTGGTTTATACCTGCCTCCGTCTCTCATAGAGATTATTATAGGTTAGAGTTAATGGAGCATCATTTGATGCTTCAGAAAGTTATAGTTGTCTCGGTTGCTCTCTTTCTCTTCTGGAAAATCATTAAGCATATAGCGAGTTTTCTCAAGGTTGAAAAAGAACCTTTGAGGGTCCTGATTACCGGTGCTGCAGGCATGTTTGTTTTCTCCGATCTTTTTCAATAATTAGTTTCCATCCTTTGCATTCTTTAATTAAATTTACAACCTTTCTTGTGGTGCAAAGCATGCAATTGTCTTATAATTTTAGTTGATACAGAGTACTGCTTCGATCACCGTCAAAGTCCCAATTTAAACAAGCTGAAATTGAGATACTTTTCTTTGATAAAACCGAATGTGCAAACAAATCTAAGCAAGTAGATGTGCTTTAGTTATCTGAATGTTTGGAATAAGATAAACGAGAAAGTAGAGCATGTTCTAATGAGTTCCCTTGAGCATCAGATTCAGATGCTACCAGTATGCTTCTAGTTATAATTAATTCAGTAGTTTCATGGAACTAATTAACCCTCTACTACTCAACTTGTTTTGTAGGACAAATAGGCTATGCTCTTGCACCTATGGTTGCCAGAGGGGTGATGTTGGGTCCAGATCAGCCAATAATTCTGCATCTGCTTGATATCCAACCTGCTGCAGAAGTTTTGAATGCAGTGAAAATGGAATTGATTGATGCTGCATTTTCTCTCCTCCAAGGTCTTTCTTTCTCTTCCATTTCAGGGCTTATTTCATCACCTAGCTATATGCTTGAATCTTGATGTAGTAGAACTGATTAGTGTGTATGGTTGCTGGGTAGGTGTCATTGCCACCACGGATGTTGTTGAAGCTTGTATGGGCGTTAATATAGCAATTATGGTTGGTGGTTTCCCCAGGAAGGAGGGAATGGAAAGGAAGGATGTGATGTCCAAAAATGTAGAAATCTACAAAGCTCAAGCTTCAGCCTTGGAGAAGCATGCAGTTGAAAATTGCAAGGTGAAATTAATTTCTATTTGAATGAATAGCTTGGTTGGTGGTGTTGCAGCAGTAGGTAGTCACAGAAAGGCCAGAAATTCACCTTGAACAAGGATTAATGCATTCTCTTTCTCACAGGTGCTGGTTGTTGCCAATCCAGCAAACACAAACGCGCTCATCCTAAAAGAGTTTGCACCTTCAATCCCAGAGAAAAATATAACATGTCTTACACGACTGGATCACAACAGGGCTCTGGCCCAGATCTCAGAGAGGCTTGACGTCCCTGTCGGTGATGTTAAGAATGTAATCATCTGGGGCAACCACTCTTCAACTCAATATCCTGATGTGAATCATGCGACCGTCACCACCGGAAGCGGGGAGAAGTCTGTCAGACAGCTAGTAGCCGATGACCAGTGGTACCTACAATTTCCTTCTTTTCTAGTATGGTGTATGCTTAACTTAACTTTTAGGGCCCTTTTGTTTGCTGGTATTTAACGGGGAAAATTGGTTAATGGAGGTAATTGATGATTACAGTTCTCCCTCTCACCTCTTCTTTACCCGAATAAGTTATATCATACAAGAATGCTGAAATCGAACTATTCCGGACTACTTTTGCATGAAAAACACTAATTACCTGAATAAACTCACAAACTTATGGAGGTAAGTGAAAACGAATGCGGTTAGATTTTAATATTTGCAACTTCTTGTAAGTTATATCCAAAGAACTTTCTCTTACTACATATCTCATTAAATTTAGACATCTTAGAATGTTGATCTCTTCTTTAATGTATCAGTATTACACAAATTTGATCGTCTTTTGCCTTGTTCAAGGTTGAATAACGAGTTCATCACCACCGTACAGCAGCGAGGTGCAGCCATCATCAAAGCTCGGAAGCTCTCAAGTGCCCTCTCTGCTGCCAGTGCGGCTTGTGATCATGTCCATGATTGGGTTCTTGGCACTCCTAAGGTTGTTTCTAACTCTACCACTGGAATCCTTTGATTTTGCAGCATCCATGAGACCGTGACATCTATTCTCGGGCAACACTTGATCCTACCACGTTGGAGGAGGCACGTCCTCCCCCCTCTTAATTTTTAGATCTAAATCCTAAAATTTAAACTTTAAACCCTTAAACCATGAATTTAAACTTTAAATCCTTAAACCCTAAAACCCTAAAATTTAAACTCTAAATCCTTAAACCCTAAACTCTAATCTTAAATCTTAAAGCCTAAACCTTAAAATCTAAACTCTAAATCCTTAAACCCTAAGCCATAATCTTAAATCTTAAATCCTATACCTTAAAATCTAAACTCTAAATCCTTAAACCTTAAACCCTAAATCTTAAATCCTAAACCCTAAACTTTAAAATCTAAACTATAAATCCTTAAACCCTAAACCCTAATCCTAAATCTTAAATCCTAGACCTTAAAATCTAAACCCTAAATCTTAAATCCTAAACCTTAAAATCTAAATTCTAAACATTAAACCCTTAAATCCTAAACCATAACCCTAAAACCTAAAATTAGTGTGTACAATGGCTATGCTAGGACATGTCCTCTAACGTGAAAGGAGCCAAGTATTTTCATCTAATTTTCTTTCAAACTAATTAAGCTTCTATTCAATATGTTTATCTTCCCTGTATTTCTCATCCAGGGCACGTGGGCATCCATGGGTGTGTACTCAGATGGGTCATATGGCATCCAACCTGGCCTTATCTACTCCTTTCCTGTTACATGTGAGAAAGGAGAATGGTCGATTGTGAAGGGTAAGGTTTCTAAACGCCCATATGAAGTATTGTGGCATTGTCTTAATGTTCTCTACTACATGAACAAATAATCAAATTCACACTGGATCTTCTGAGAGCTGAAAAGGATGCTTAGTAAGAAAAAACGTGCCGCCTCCATCGATTTTGAGATCTTGCTAATAACTTATTGCTCACTCAAGGATTTGGCTGTTCTATATGGCTTGCTTACGAACTTGTTGCCATGGCAGGTCTTAAGATCGAAGAGTTTTCAAGGAAGAAGATGGATGCCACAGCAAAGGAGCTCATGGACGAGAAATCTTTCGCTTATTCATGTCTCAAATGAATATGTAAATAAAAAATGAATTCCATTTAGCCATTTTAGAATTTATATAACAAGTTAACAATCGCCCCCTGTTTGGAACAATTAACATTCGAATTTCTATCAAACGATGTAGTTTCAAATATTTCAGCCAGAAAAACTTTTATTGCATTTTACATTGAAACAAACAGAGCCAATAGAATTATTATACGGATCAGCGGATGAGCCTGCAATTTTACCTTGTATCGTTTTCGGTAAAAACAACAAATGAACAAATTCAACACGGCACGGGTACCCCACTACTACCACCCTCACTTGCAAATCCATTTGAACCCCAACAGATTCACCCACTTACATCATCCCACCTTGTATTGTCTGAACTGAATACCCACGGGCCACGGCATATGCCAACTCTAAAGTCTAACCCACCTAGCACCGGCTCAGTGTTCACGACAAACCCAACATTTTAAAGCTAACCTGAAGCTAATAGCTTATAGCAATGCTAACGGAATTGCAACAATGAGATGGCACTAAAGGCAATGACGCACGCAACAGACTACTATTAGTTTAAAGCACTTTGAATTTGGGTTGCTGGTGAATGAATGATTCAAGGAAAATACAACTGGGTCTTATCAAAGAGAGCCAGCTTTCATTTATGCGCAAAATCTTCTGTACAGCATCAGCAAGTCCAGTTGTGGCTCATGTTTGTCTTCTATACATGCTTTAAGCTCGACCAAAATCCTAGTCGAGTAACTCAAGCAGGGTATTGAACACAAGAAGGTCAGCCTTGGGCCCAGATCGTGTAGCATGAAGGCTCAGATAAGGACCCAATTTACTCGGTTATGCTGCTGGTTTCGGCAAGTCAGTCTTGAAAGAAGATCTTGCCACCATACATTAGTGACTTCTAAATTCTAATCCAACAGTTTCCCCTCTTCCACAACATCTCTACCTTTAGATACTTGGGCTTGGCCTATACTTGTTAAAACTCTGCAACTTTTGTTTCTGGTCCCCAATCGTCCTATTGTTTTCTGACGTGAATTTTTCCTTTAAACCTATTGTATACTGTCCCATTGGTTGTCCTGTGTCATTGCTATCTTCAATGTCATCATCTCTATGCAGTTTCTGGCATATGCAAGAGGATGGGAATTCATGAAACTCGCCTCGTCCTGATCTCATATCCTCTGGCTCTCCCATGAAACCTCTCTGGCACAATTTCACTTTTCTGGCAAATGTTTCCCAATCCATCTTCTGCCTTGCCATGAACAATGCACTTAGCTTCTTTGCATTTGGTTTGATGGTCCTTTTATGCCCCATGTACCTCCTAAGATCCATGATATGAAATTAAGAAAACTAATTAGTGAACTACTAACAGGTAACATCAGTAGAAGATAAAAGAGGAATTACCAACATCCCAATGGAAATAGCTAGATACCATCACAGGTTTATAACAACAATAACATGCAGTCCATATAAATCAAATGGTTTCACGACTAATCATAAAAAAGTTTTACACAATCCAAATGGCTATGCTAATCTAGAAAGGTCTCTTACTTTGATGTACCGGAGGTTCATGTTTTGATAAAATCGTAATGGTTTTGCAGTTGTGAATACTGCCGTGTTCAGTCCAACACGGAACAGAGGAGCATTGGCATAACAATAATAATAATAATACATCACTTTTAAGATTTACTATAACATACACATTGGCCTTCTTTAACCCTCGTTTTTTGATATGACTGAAAAAAATTTTGATTTTTTCTAGGATGCAACCCAAGCCAAAAGAATAGCATTGGCATCTTGATGGTCAATAACCTAATTAAAAGATGTCACCAAAGAACCAACCTTACTTTTCATAACTGTTTACCAACTTAAATCTAGTGGGAGAGATTATATTCTTTCCTTCTTACTTTACATACAAACTAAACAAGACCTTAGTGAGCTTTAACTCTCACAAATACCCTGCTTTTTCACATTTCTACTCTTTTCTCAGTATGGGACTATTTGTCCTCTAAAAACTGAACTTTTTTATTCTGAATAAGAGAACCTTCCATCTGTACTCTATTAAGAACAAACCTACATAAAAACTCTGAAAAAGAAAATACAGAATGGAATCGCATTTTTAGTTGACACTTAGGTCCAAATGTTGTATCATTAAATTTGCCCAGTGTTACATCATGATTGTTGGAATCTGATGTGTACCCAAGAGTCTAACTTGGTCAAGGCAAGAAAACATGAACTTGCGGACACATATAGAAAAGTATATACTATTAAAATAGTTTATTTATTTTGAATTCTAACATAGTATCATCATCATCATCATCATCATCACCATCTAAGCCTTGCCTCAACTATATAGGGTTAGCTGCATGAATCCTGTTTTGCCATTTCATTATGTTAAGTACAATATCCATTGTTAAATAATAGTAGCATAGTATATATATACTTATAAAAAAACGAGCCTGAAATGTTGCCTTTACTGAGTAACACTTGATACGAAAAATATCATTCATCTTCTGCATTAGCTGTTCAATGTTACACAGAGGTTTCACCAGGAGCAAATGCCACATTTATCACTTTGATTCCAAGGAAGAGGGAGGCCAAAACTCCTAAAGACTGTAGACCAATAAGCCTCATTGTGAGTGTTTACAAAATTCTGTCAAAGGTCTTATCAGAAATACTAAAATAGGTGTTACCCTCGATCATCTCTCCTTTCCAAGGTGCTTTTGTAGAAGGAAGGCATATTGTGGATCAAATCTCGGTGGCTAATGAAAGCGTCGTGGAAAGAAGAAAGGGTAGAGAAAAGGGGCTGGTTTGTAAAGTAGATCTAGAAAAAGCCTATGACCTGGTTAATTGGGAAGTCCTTCTAAAAATATTAAAAAGACTGGGATTTGGAGCTAGATGATGTTTTTAAGTTCAGCTCATTACTCAATCCTAATCAATGGTACAGCAAAGGATTTCTTCCCAGCCAGGAGAGGAATTAGGCAAGGTGACCCCCTATCCCCATTCTTGTTTACCCTAGTGGTAGAAGTGTTAAGCAGAATGGTGGCAAAATCTGATGCTCTAGGCCTTATTAGAGGTTGGAAGGTAGGTAGAAATCAGGTGATCGTTACCCATCTCCAATTTGCAGATGACACCATCTTCTTTTGTGAAGGAAACAATGAGGAAGTGGTGGAAAATTTGAGGGTGCTGCTGAATAATTTTGTGGGAGTGACAGGGCTGAGGAAAATTGGACCAAAAGTGCAATTGTAGGGGTCAATTTGGAGGAAGGATAGCTAATAAGATTTGCGGAGATCTTGGGGTGCGAGATCAGAAGTTGGCCTATCAGTTACCTAGGTCTATCTTTAGGAGGAAATCCCAGGTCAGTTGGGTTTTGGAAACCAGTTTTAGAAAGGTTTGATAGGAAGTTAGCCCTTTGGGAGAGGGACAGAATAGAGTGATTAAAGGGGATCAACAGTCCTATCACCAAGTTGTATAAACTGTTTACAATCTGAATTTTAACGAAATACATGTTTACTGATAAAAAAAATGTTACACAGAAGTCTCTCTTACGAAACCATGGTGTCAAATTTGACATGGACACATTGTCTGTTTAGAAGAGTCAATGCTACACTGCCTTGGGTAAGAACCACCTTGTGGCTGCATAATTTCAATCATAGTGTACAAAATGAGTCATATAGAGTTGTCTGTCAAGTGCCTAACTCTTCAATGTGAGATTTCTCTCCATCATGGTAGAACTTGGAAGGAAAATGAAAGTAAAGATGCTTCAGCAAAATCAAACCAAGTTTAATTTAAGATTGGGTTTTCGTTAATGAAACCAAAAATCAGATAAAGATAAACAAAATGAAAGTGATAACCAGGCAAATCAGAAAGTTTCTATCTAAAGAGATATCAAATCCACAAGTCTAGACATTTTTGATGTCCCAAAAGGTTAATTCAACTTATATATTCTTTTTGCCTTCTTTTTTCAGAAAAAGAAATTCTTTGTCTAACCACAGAAAGTATTCCTACAAAGGAAACTCGTTAGTTTTCAGTCTTTACCGTCGACCTGCTAGAATCTTGGCCATATTTCCATTGTTATTGGTGACAAATACATCACTTTCATCGCAGACAATGTAGTCAAGGGCAGCAAGGCGTGATGAGAAGGAATTGAAAGGCCTCAACTCTTCATTAGCAAGCAACTCTTTTGTGTAGAAGTTTGGGAAGAGGTTTCTAAGTGGCTGCAAAGTCTCTTCTCCACCATATATTTCTCCTGATGCAACATAGATGTATGTATCATTTCCAAAACCAAGTGCCCTCAGCATCAGACCCACTTCATGAGGGGTAAGAGGACATTTCCCCCTTTTTCGCTCTCCCTCGGGGCTCAAAGGCTGTGAAATAAAAGGGAAATATGATTATACTTTGAAAAGTAGCAATTATTATATTTTTCTCCATAAATTGCAGGATAATACATGTAAGAATCTGTGACAATATTGGATGTTTCAGAATTTGCTGGCAGTAAGCAGTTTTTTTTTTCTTTTCTTTTTTACCTTTTGATCCATAACAGAGACTTTATTCAGAAACAACGACAGAAGGTAAAACTTCCATTATCACCAGTAGAAAGAAAGGGAATACTGACAAAAGTGACCCTCCATGGAGAGGGCACCAGGATAAGGAAATTGCAATAGTAAACAGTTTCACCCAAGGATTCTACCATACATTCTTTTTTCCTGAAAAAAAGCTCCAAGAACTTATCATCAAGAAATGAGACTCATGAAAGAAGGATAATTTCTCACAGGTAATGTTGGCCACTGCCTCCTGATTTTAGCAAGCTCAGCTCTTTCTTTGTCACCTCCACCATAATAACAACCAGAAAATGCTAGCATATCAGGTTCAAACCTGTCAGTAAGGTGAACATTGAAATTCAGACCAGTCAAAGTACTAAAAGGAGGAAAATCACCTAAAATTAAATTACATCATATAATGG
Source organism: Nelumbo lutea (assembly GCF_056320005.1). Classification (NCBI taxonomy): domain Eukaryota; kingdom Viridiplantae; phylum Streptophyta; class Magnoliopsida; order Proteales; family Nelumbonaceae; genus Nelumbo; species Nelumbo lutea. The sequence continues at coordinate 202,371,271 of NC_142684.1, read as the reverse complement.
TGCCTAGTGAAGACATGATTTACTGCCCAGGAAACTAAGACATTGAGAAAGTACAAAAATAAAGGATTCACTTTGACAAACTGTATATTGATAAAAGATGAAAGCAGACATAAATTCCCAGAATTATTAAGAAAAGTAGAAAAGAACAACAGTACTTAGAAGAAGCCTCAGGAATTACTCTAAAATATCATATTGAATAGCAATGAGAATATCAAACATATTTAAATTATATTTGTACAAAAAAATGCCAAATTAATAGCACTGAGAATATTGGAGTGCCTTGACCCTTGGGCAAGCATGATCTGTGAAAAGGCAAAAAAAAAAAAAAAAAAAAAAGCAAATAAAACAAATAAACGAATAAAAAGAAAGGTGAAGTGTATAATTGTATTGCCAAAAAGTACAAGAAAAAACAAAAATTTACATCATAATACTTTTTTATTTGGTCTTTTTGGGTATGTCAATCAGAAAAGCCTACACATTGCCATATATAATCAATTTTTTTATGGAATTGCTTTGAATGTATTAATTTGATATTTGTCCACATAAAAGAATTAAACTGCACCTAAATTATAACCAAATACAAACTTACTCCAAAAACTTCCATGCTCCTAGGTCTCTATGTTTATGAAAGCTGGCATCCAAGCCAAGTCATTAAGATCTTCTATTACAGTGACTAGATTGTAGTCCAGATTGCAAATTTAGCATATTATGAAAAAAGAACACCATTTTCAGACGTACAACAACATATACATCTATGCTACCCAGATACAGCAAGGAACACAGTCAGATATGATATCAGATTAGAAAGAAGTATTGCATTAACTTCATGAAAGAAACCACCTTCAAACGCCAACCCAATTTCCAACTTTCCAAGTAAACAAACAGAATATACCTTAAGTGAACTGCAATGAAACGATTGGTCATATTCCGCATTCTCATGACCAGTGTTTGACCAAGATCCTGTATGGGTTTCGTAAATCTCAAAGCATGGTAATTCACCCGGCAACGCAGCTTTTGTAGTTCATCATCAAGGTTATTTGCAAGCCTGTAATCAAATTTTGTCAACTGAACAGCCTGCGAAAAGTTTGATGTGTTAATTGGCTCACTCGCTCATCATAGAAATTGCTCTAAAAAGCAGAACAGACAAATGAAGATGTTTTAATCATTGTATAACAATCCATAAAAATCCTGAACGATCAGAGATGTCAAACCAACAAAACAATGAAGACTATTTGCTTCTAAGCAGCTCTTATGTTAAGTCCTTTAAGTACTCTACCACAAACTGTCAAATAGTCTGATGTAAGGTCTTCTGTTATAATGGGAAATGGAAAAGAAGAAAAAGGTCATTATTTTCCCTGTGTTTGCATGAATCAAATAATTCCAAGTACCAGCATAACATTTTTAGGTATTCCACCAAATAATTCCAAGTACCAGCATAACATTTCAAAAAGCCTACTATAGATAGAATCCAAATAAAGAATACAATTGCAATAAAGAGATTAACATGGGTTGCTTACATGTCTCCTCTTAAGTATTGGCAACACCATATCCATATAATACTCAGGAGTTGACTTCCTTGGCACACGCATAGTGTATGGAGGTTTTTCCATTAATCTCATTACTTTATCAGAGATTCTTTTAACAATGGTAACATCTTTTGCAAGAGAAGAGATGAACCAATCAACATCAAAAATGTTCTCAAAGTCACTGCATGTCAATGGAGGTATCTGTCATAAGATAATAGTAAAAGGCAACCTCAATGATTGCTATGTAAAAAAACATAGATGGTAGCATGACCATGGATAAAACTGCAAATTCAACTCACCTATCATCCTTCCAGAAGGAATGATGATCCAGCTGTGGTATAACTAATGTAGCATTCAGAATACGTGCAACAACCACTGCATCAGTTATCTGAGTATGAAAAAGGTTGCATACAAATAAGGCAGAGAAGAAAACCATGGCCCATGAAATAATTTCACACTTCACAAAATTGTTCCAGAAAATTTACATGAAATGTACAAAGACACAGAGACCAAGAAAGAATGCATCACACAAAGCATTCAAATTATCATCAGAAAGTACATATTCTAACATTTTTCACCTTGCAGCAACAATGAATCCACCATTAGGGTTTGAAATAAGCAGTCTATTGGATCCTTCATCCAAGATTTATGCAAATTAGGATTAACCATATTGCCATCTTTCTGTAAAACGTGTATAAAATAGAGTGAAAGCCCTAGCCAAGTTCTAGGCATGCATGTTTGGAGAACAAATCCGACACAAGTTTCATATTATCTTCAAAAAGTAAAATATTTCCAGTACTGTTGATGAATTAGTTCCATTAAAAACAACCATAAAGAAGATGGAAGTCATCAAAAGTGAGCGAATCAAAAGCAGGACCACAATTCTCCAGGGAAGACAAGAAGGCTTAATGTCTTAGATGTGAAAATGTAAAAATAAGCTATCTGTCAAGAATAAAAATTTGTATTAATGATCAAGCTCAAAGAACCTGTACATCTGTAAGAAGGTATAATGAGGTGCTGTTCTTCACAAAAGATTTTGTTTTATGACTACAAAATTATCCTTGGACCACAAAAGCAGCATGGAAATCAAAAGAGATGAGAAAGAGACAACCCTTAAAATAGAAACGAAACTAAATAACTGACAAAATATAAAACATTCTTGAGCATTTCAACTATGGTTCTTTAGAGATATCTCAAATAAGTATGAGAAAAAAATAAGATTACATTTATGTAATAATCAGATGAAAATTCAATATAACCAACAGAAGATAAGATATATATGTTACCCCTGTTCTTTGTTGGTTTAACCCTCCACTTGTTGCAATAAGCAAGTATCCATTAGAAGACCGCTCACGTACAGCAGCTAGATTTTCAGTAAAACAAAAAAAGATACATGAGCAGTTAGGTATGGAGCAACATCTACATGTGTTTCATTCTTCACAGTACGATAATGAAATTAATAATCTATCTTAGCATTTTCAAGATAACCAATGGAATTGGTTGTTGAAATCATAGACATCTTGCACAAGCATCATTCTTCATGGAATATTCAGACAGAATAGATCCCACCGGTACATGTTCCCAGTCACTTCAAAGTACAACCGGTGCCATTGACAAACATTTACTTTGATGAACTGAAGATAGTTAATAAATTCACAATTAAAAGATTGTTGGATACTCTCAAGAGTAGTTACATAACATTCTATAGCAGGTAATCTAGCAATGGTTTCCTATAGGTTGCCTGTTTTCTTGTTTCAAATAAGTTGGATAGAACATATCAAAAGAGCTTGTCATATACAGATGTATCATATCTTTCTGGTAGTGTAAATGCATATTTAATGGTTTAGAGAAGTTTCCCTCTACAGCACACGTAAGAATAATTGATTTGTTACAAGTTGAAGGGGCTAGAAGGGCTAGGGGCAGACCAAAAAGGGCTTGGGTCAAACTAGTAAGAAATGATTTAAGCTCTCATAATTTAACAATGGATATTTTAGTATTTCCATTAACTCATATTACTAATGCCATTTAAACTAAAACAATGCTAATTGTTGTTTTTTCTTTTATTTTCACAACCCAAACATCCTAGCTAATCTGCTAAGCCTTAAAATTTTCAGACTAGTTAACTCTACTCCCTATATTCCACCAATTAGTTTCCCAAAGGAAGACAAAGTTGAAGAAAAAACAAAGTACACAGAAATGACTTCGTATTGGCAACGTCCCTTCCAATAGCCAATTTTAAGTTGTTATGCCTAAAATCCATATTACCTACTCAAAAATTTTTTAAGTAGACCTCATACCAGTATAAGTCTAAGGTAGTATAAGATATACTAAGATTTGCAAGTTAAAAGAGAAATGTCGGTCCCTTTCTAGTAGCTAAAATAAATTAAGAAAATAACTTACAAGTGAAATGAGGGCCTTTATTACTACATCCATAGTAGAACTTTGAAGATCTTGACTTCCATATATCAATTGGTACATGACGACCTCCTTTCTGCAGCATTTCCATTTTAGTATTATTCAACTGATAGTAATTCAACTTGAGTAAACAAAGCATGGATTGCAGATCTTCTTATCAACACAGAATGCAAAGGAAATTATCTATGAAAGAGAGACATGACAAAATAAACCTAGAAGAATTAGAGAGTGAGATTCACAGAATACAGTCCTTATACACATAAATTTGGTACTTGGAAAAATCTTTTAGATCCACAATTCCTAGAACTTTTGCAATTGATAAAGTTATCTAATTACAACATGGTTATTTTAATCAAGCTTTATTGACCTGAAGAAAAGGGGGGAAATGGTCCAAGGAACAAGGATGTGAAATGATATTGGTGTTCTTCAAACACCAAAAACAGAATATTTGAGAAACACCAGGTTGTAGAAAAGGTCAAATGAGGCATCTTTCACTCTTTTGATGCATTGTGCACGCAAGGATTCATAGAAGCTGGAGCATTTCTACTGGAGCTAATCTTTTTCAGTAAATATGATCATTGTGCATTATATTGCCCTTTTCCTCCTTATCCATTTGCATCTCACTTTGTCCTTCCTAAACATAAATATAGGAACTAAAACGTGCATGTGCAATGGCTCAATCTTAACGAGACTACGAAAACCATATATAGGTGCTATTGAAAAAGGAATGAGAAAAGAAAATTCAGAAAATGAAGTTGAATGGAATAAATGTAAGAAACCGACCAGTAACGGTTGTGGTGGTTGAACCATTGTAGTAGTAAAGCCACAAAACAAGAAGAATTTAACTCCAGAAACAACAAATAGGATCAAAGAAAAACACAAAAAGATCTAAGGTTTGGGTGAGAACAGAACAAAATTTCCACAAATAAAGATCAACAGGCGATTCCCAGGAACATCCAAGGCGGCAATATAGTCCTCTAAAAGGCCCTTGATGAGAATCTTACGGATGTCCAAGGTCCATCCAATTTCAGATGAGACTGATTTTGATCTCGTTACCTGGATTTGTTTATTTTAATTGTTCATTTACTTTACCTATTAAAGAAAAGAAATAAGGCAGACGGTACTGCAAAGTGCGATGCAGAATTCCCAAATCACAAGGATACATATGATAATGATAGTAACTATAACTGGATGCAGAAACCTTGTCTAAAATCCAACTAGTTAAACAACAGGGGAAGGAAATCAGTTTTTAGTGCTTGTAAGAATACATCGTACTTCTTCCTTCCGCTTAGCATGCGTGGAAAAAGAGAGAAAATTGTACTGCATTATGCTACTGAATCAAAGAGATAGAGAGTTCTAGTTGGCAGATGCTCAAACATACCAGTCTGGAGTAGAATATACGGGTCATAATCAGACGATGAGAGTACCAATCGAGATCAGAGGCAACATGTCCAGTGAAAAGCGAAATTAAACCTAAAGCAAAAAGCATCAAGCCACACATGACGGACCAAGAGATTGGCTTCTTCTGCGATCTCCAGAAAAATTGGTTCTGCGAATGTAGCAAAGCCAAATTAGCCGGAGAGAGCTTCAAGCTGTGAAGACTACATAACAGCGCCTTCCCCACGTCCATTGAGCTGCAAATGGAGCCTCACTTTCATAATAACTATAAAAACCCTAAAGAAAGTTCTGAAATAGTATCCTGAGCAAACGCCATTAAACACTTGTCATTGTGTGCTGTGATCTGAACCACATAATAAGTTTTAAGCAACGGAGTCAGGTTGATATTTAAAGAAGGTAACGAATGACCTGTCCGGAAGCATTGGAACCTCTACGTGTGGAATCTAAGTAAGAGAGAAATTAAAGGTAATCAATGGAGACAGTAGACCAACAGTTCTGAAACCCTAATTCTGCAACTGCTTGACTAGAGCTTCCAAAATGGGCAGAGAGAGAGAGAGAGAGAGAGAGAGAGGAGAACGTTCTTCAATGATCGAAGAGTTTCTTAAATAAACGAGCTGGGAAGGGGAGGAATGGTGGTGTCCGTGCAAAAGAAAAGTGGAATATCGGAAGTTCGTGTCGATTTTGTAATTATCGCTGTATCGCAGATGCAGAGAGAGAAAATAAATAAATGAAAAGGTGGCCATGGAATATCTACTGAAATAAATTACATAAGTACGGAGATATTCTCAACCGAACCCGGACTCGGCCATTGGAGGTAAAAATAACTAACCCAACGTTGGCCCTTCTGTGGCTGACTGGCTGTGAGCTCGAAATTTTGGAAATACAATGGGAGGGAAGGGGTATAATTGGAAATATGGCGTAATATAAAGGGTGGTTATTGTCTTGTTGTGTTAACTGGTAATAAGGTACGCATCCCTTGCGAAACAGTAATTACTGTAGGGAAAGATTGGTTGCGCATCATAGTCGTACGTACTACGTACATCAAATCAACAAATATGAGACGAGAGAGTTCCATTTATCGAACGGTGCTGATCAGTTAACCAGCTATGGATTTGATGGTTATCGAACGGTGCTGATGAGTTCCATTCAAAGTTTATTGGTATAGTTGAGTAACGTACAGCCCGTAAGAGTTAAATGTGGTTTATTAATTTGGCCAACTAACTTTACACTATTACAGACACCGGTAAAGTGTTGAAAAACAATGGAGGAAGTTTGGGAAGGTATAGTAGGAATGTAGGATGATTGCTCATTGCTTGCTTTGCTCTTTTTGTTTGTTTTGGGGTTGGGACTTGGGGAGCACTCAGAGCAGGAAAGATGGAAAATACCGTGTGGGGGTGGGCCCTTTCTTTGTCCTATCCCACGGTTGAGACTTGAGAGATAGAGGCGAAGCGGGACCATCTTGTTCATATATTTTGTTTGTTTCCTGGACGGTCCATCGAGGTTGGTCGATATATCATTCCCAATGACTAAAGAAAGTGGTAGGGTCGAGGGTAGTGGGTTAGTAGCTGATTGGGAGAGAATGATAAATGGATCGTGTACGCCACGTTTTTTCCACTCCAAGACCTGAAGACCGGAGATAATGGGTCATTGCTCAGCTGAACTGAATGGTTTATTGATTTCTCTTTTTTGAATAATTTATTAACTATAAGTTTGTATTCAGATAATTAAAAACTTATATTAGCCAAATCAAACAACAGAGTTCATGCAACAAAATCAGCAGGCCAATTTGGTGGGGAACTGCCACCAAATGTTAAACCCACCTAAACCTTTTTAGGGACGTGTGCTACCTAATTAAAATCGAATTTTAATTTAATAGAAAAGTAAAGTATATTAAGAAGTTGACAAGTTGTGAACCATTTAATCTATAAAAATTAATATCTATTGATTGTTAAGCTCTCAAACATTTTATTGTTTAATTAGTTTATTCACTAAAAACATATAAGTTATTCACTTCAATCACTTTAGAGTTCAAACTGTTATAACACATTTAACGTCAAGGGTATAATAATCAACTCAATTTAAATTTTAGCCACTAAGCCTGCGTTCAGAAGCTATGCAAATATGTAGAGTATAAAATGGTTTATATAAATTGCAAAGTTAGGTCAATTTTACACTAATAAATATATCTTCTTACCAAACAGACTTTTAACTGTAATGGGTGTAAACATAAATTTCAATAAAACATATGTCTGTTTTTTATCAAAAGTCCATTTGAATGCAAATTTACTTCTTTCTTATTAATGTACTTTTGGCTCAGTTTGAAAAGAGTATAAATGCAAATATGTATAGTATAAATACATATAAAATAATACAAAATATAAGGTTTTACACTCCACATATTTGTATTTGTACTCTTTCCAAACTCAGCATTTACATCTTATTATCAATGTAAATATGCATTGGTCTGTGATTTGTCAATACATAAATGTAATATTTCCAAATACAAGCAAAAGTGAACCAGAATATATAATTTACTCTGAACCGGGATTTACACTCCATTGCATCGTTTCCAAACGCAACCCAAGGGGGTGTTCAAGGTCTGATTTGGTTTGGTTTGGTTTGAATTATTGAAGATCTCAAAGTAAAACCAATAAAATATAAAGAAAATAACCAATAACCCCAGTGTCAGAATTTGTAGGTTTAAAGTATATTTTGGGTAGGTGCCAGATTGGAATTGATGCCAATTTATGGGTGAATATGGATGTATAGGATGTGTTTTTTTGACGTTTTGAATAACTGTACAGTGGGAATCAGAAATCTGCATTGGATGTATCCGTACTTCTCCATAAATTATAGTTTGATAAATTTTCAGACCAAACTAAACTGTTTTATAAATCAAACCATTTTATTATGATTTATAAAATTATATTGAAAGATGCCCTAAAGGGATGAAGGGGAGGGGGGGGGGGGTAACAGCAGGTTTTTATAATCTAATAAATTATAAATGCAACTTCTGCACTCGACCATTTGAGAAGGGCAGAGGCAAAGGTAAATAAAAGAAGAAAGTAAAGGAGTGATGAAGGAGGGTCCTCCTACATCTGCCAAAAAAACAAACAATAAAAAAGGTGGAGAAGTCAGTAGTCTAAGAGCATATTGATGTGGTTCAAAATGCTTTAATTGGAATTGGATAACCTTTATATGAAAAAGAAGGGAAACATGTCTCCTGGAGTGGCGTGGCTAATGTGGACATAAATGAACGACAAAAGAAACGATTGAGATTGATTACTACATGCAATAATGTTGCTGATGCTGATGATACATTGCTGCTACTGTATCAGGAAGCAAAGAAAAAAAAAACAAAATGATTTTCCTTTTTTGTTTTGTCGTTTTAATTTCTTTATTTGCACATAATTAAGGGTGCGATTTGAGCCATAGTTATCCCCAGGAAAAAAGATAGTTGAATTGGGTCAGGTGAAAGTCGGGTTCAGTTTGGGGTTGAAAAATATGAACCTAACTTGGTTCGAATTGGGTTAAAGGTTGGATGTATTAGTGATGCTCAATTAGGACTGAGAAATCGAACCGAAAATTCCAGTTAATGGAATTGATTGGCTTAATTTGGGTTAACCTGAAAGAAAAAATCGATGGTTAATCAAGCTGATATCATATTTATAATGTATAATATATTATAAATATAAAATTCTAAAGAGTTGAATTAGTCAAAAACTGAATCGGTTAACTGATTGATTTTGGTTCAAGATTTCATAAAAATAGAAGATCAGTTTCATCTAAAAAAAGCCTACACGGAATTGTGAGCACCCCTATGTTCAATCCACTGCATAGATGCATATATGCTTATGAATTCACAGGCTGGGCTTTGCCTTTTTAAAAATAAAAAGGACTCTCTTGAGCCCAAAGCTAAAGATCAATTTGAACACAAATTCTATAATATATTATCAAGGTAGGTTTAGGCTCGAACTGTGCTTATTTGAAAAACCTGGGCTTGAGCTTGACTCGAAAAATAACTGGACCCGAAATTTAAAGCCCAAACCAGAGCTTGTAGGCTTAAAAAATTTGTTTAAGCAACTGGCTTGGCTGGGCCAGTCCATTGGACTATATATATATATATATATATATTAGTTAATATTAAGTTTATAAAATACATTGTTGTCGTATTTAGTTGAACGTATGCCATATTTGGAAATATAGATAATTAGATTAGAATTAAAGAGAGTGTAATGGATGATTAGTTCAGAAGTGAGTGTTGACAAAGTCGAAGCGAAACCGATGGAGAGGGGGGTCAACGTCCACCAAAAAGTGAAAGTTGTGGGTCATCAGGAGGTAGTCGCCACACACGGTGTCCGGTGACCCGGCCGGGTGTATAACTGTATATCAGTATATGCCTATGGATCAAGTTTCAGTTCCAAAAATAAGAGTTTCAGTTCAGGGTCCTTGTCAACTCCTCATGTTACTTTGCCGACTCTTGCATAGTCATCCTTTGCCATAGTCAAAGTCAAATAAGTGGCCCCTCTCGTGGCCCTGGGGTCACAACTCACACGGTTGGTGCCTTTAGGCATTAGATTTTTACTTTGCCACCACCAAACACAGAATCAAAACCACGCACTCTTCGTAACCTAAATAGTTGATAGAATATAACGTAGACAAACGGTCTCCAACCTTACGAAAAAATAAAAGTAGAAAACAAGAGAGAGAGAAGAGCACAGGCCCAGCCAGGCAGCCACAGGCCACAGCATTGATCAATTCAAAATCCAAAATTAACAGATCGAATTCATTCTCGCTAGGGTGTACAGCAATAAAAAGACTTAACAATACAATCCACATCCACTAGGCACTAGAATAGGATTAGGTTTTGTTACACGTTTCAATTAGTTAATTAATTAAAGGTTAACAGAAATATTTAAAGCTGGCGATAACAATCATGATCCATATCCATGCAGGAGGAATAAACTTTTCATTTGTTAGAGAGAGAGTAAGGCGTTGGATGTCATAAATTTGGTTGTTTTGTTTAGAGAAATAAGAGCAACAAGTTGGTGTTATTTAAATTTTAAAGACGACGGGACGTAGGGCTTCACAATGCCGTGATCCAAAAACTAATGGCGCGAAGCACACACAGTCACACACACTCCCAAACCGAGGCCAATATTCTTGCAGCTTACACTACACCACCGTTTTAATAATTAAACAAAATAGCCCATTAAGAGGCCAGATATATAAATATAATTTATTATCTGGAAACTCACAAACTGGCAATTTCAGCTTTCAGGAGTTGCCCTCAAAATCTCAGCTGCTTGCTTGTTCTGGTTTGTTAATGGAGTAACCTTCCAATTCCATTCTAGCACATACTTAAAACAGTATCTTTTGCAACTCTCCCATTTATTTTTCTTTCAAAGCACTTGTCTTAAAGCAGGAGGCTATATCTGGGGTTTCAGGGAGTGATTAATTCCAAAACCATGCGTTCACTTTGCATTAATAAGTTCGGGGTTAAAATATATTTTCTTCTTCAAAATTTTCTCACTTTCTTAATAAATCCATTCACAGTCACTGCTTTTAATTAAGTGAATACTGTACCCTCTTTGCATTAATGTGGGAACTGGATCCACAACTCGGTGCACATTTCGTTTCCACTAGTATTTTGTCTCTCTAAGAAGTTAACATTTAAGTTCCATCCATACTCCAACCTAATTATATGTTGGACCATGACTATTATAATATCCATCCATCTATATTCCTGAACGCTTTCAAGATTCAAGTGCTTTGCTTTTGATAAAATAGATAATTACTCAAAAATGAAAATGAGGAGAAAAAAACTAGCTATAAAAGATTCAAATAAGATAAAATTAAGGGTAAATTACTAAAACCTCTCTTTGAATTATCATTATTAAAAAATCTTTTAAAGTTTAGTAATTGTAATTATTTCCTTTGAACATTTTAATATAATTGCAAGTAGATTTCTTTGTTAGAATCCTCTAACAAAAGATATGAATATATTCAAAACACCCATACAGATACTATTGATCAAAATGTTTATTTTCTATTTTTTTTTTCCGGCCAACCATTAAAGTGGACAGTGGGGAAAGGGGAAAATACATGAAATACTATGATATAAGTAGAGATTTTTGGGTCGGGGGATTGGCTCCCGGGGTCCCCCCCTAAGTCACCCCTGCTCTCTCTCTTGTTTATAAACTTTGTATTGTTTCTTATTTAATGTAAAAACCAGTGTCAATGATAACTATATAGGTATTTTTGACATTATTTTGCCTCTTGATAGAGGATTCTAACACAATAGGCCTATTGCAATTATGTCAAAAAATTCAGAGGTCATTACAATAACCAAAATTCAAAGGAGATCTCAACAATAGGCGGGAACTTTGGGGGAGGTTTTACCAGTTTACCCAAAAATAAAATTAGAATCTTCTGATACAGTGTGTGTGTGTAGTATTAGCACTGCCAAACAACAATTTCTCCGACCATTCAAGGTTATGTACACGCCCTAGCCACACCGGCAGTTAAGCACCATTGTCCCAAGGGACCAGAACATTAACTTCTGTTACAATAAGGAGGTTCATCCACTAAAGTTGCACTCATTCTATCGAGGCTGAAGCGGTGATATGACGTACAGTTAAATGGATCCTAGTTTGTTTATGTAATAAGTACGATTATCCCGTCAAGGTTTTGATGGTAGGGGTGTTATTGGACCGGTTTTTGGATGGATCCTATCCAAACCAAAATCCATTTAGATAAATTGGACAGACTAATAATACATAATGAATTAGACTAGTCCAGACTTAATGCTCCAAAGTGTTTATTGAATTGGATTGGATCTGATCGATTCATATCTGGTCAATTGATAGAAGATAAGAATATAGGTGTCAATGAATCGGGTTTGGATTAAAACCAATATTCTAAATTAAAACAAATTTAAATATATTGGATAGTCTAAACATTGAATAGGACCAGCCTAAAATGGTCCAAAATATTCATTGGATTTGATTGGACCGGGTCCATTTGTAATAGACTCACATTGGACTGGATTGGATTGGACCACCAAATCCAGTCCAACTGACACCTCTATTTGGAGATACAATGTGTTACTCTCAATTCGGAAGGAGTACAAATAAAAATATGTAGAGCGCAAAGACCTTATATTTTGTATGTATTTATACTATATGTATTTGTATTTTGTATTATTTTATATGTATTTGATGATCAATAGAAACATAAGATTCTCTCTACTTCCTTCATTGGCTCAAGGATAGTACCGACACCATCACTATCTCCCTTTTCAAGCTTATCTTGTGTGGATCAACAACCTGTTCCATTCCAGCATCACACCTGCCATTAATTCAAACAAACCATGGAAAAGAGGAAAGATTTGTCGATTAAGTTATGTTTGGTTTGAAGGAAAAATAGGGAAAGGAAGGGAAAGGTAAGGAAACCTTTACAAAGTTTGTACAAGTTTCTTTACCTTTCCCTTCCTTTCCCTACTTTTTCCTTCAAATCAAACACAGCTTTTAGGTCAGCAATGGGAAAGGAAGAGTAGGAAGGGCTTGCCTCAAGAGACGAGAGGAAGTGTTTCATTCCTAAGGCTGTGTTTGTTTGCAGTGCAATTTTATTTGCATTAGTATAAATGCACAGAAGTGCAATTGAAAAGAATGCAAATTCTGGTTAAATTTTGTTTTGGGTTTTACTTTATTCTATTTCAGGGCTTATTTTACTTGGCTTGTAATGCAATCAAACAAAATAAGATAAATTTTGAAATAAAAATGAATTATAATTTGCACCAAAAACTTTTGCACTACTATAATTTTGTATCAGTGCAAATAAATTTGCATTACAACCAAACACAACATAATTGATTTGAATTGGAATCCAATAAATGTATAGTCCTACCGTGTATCTTACCACTTATAATCCAATGCTAGACTATCCATTCAGTATGTGGACGTCTTTATTCCTCTTTTATGCTTTATTCTTCTATTATGTCTGATTGTGCACTATTTATTGTAGTTTTTTGAGTAAAAGATATGTATTTTCATTACACTATTCCTCCTTGAAAAAAAAAAAACAATGGTTGATCTAGATTATCAGTTGAGTGAGTGACTAATCGCCTATCCAAACTATCTGTTGATACACATGGATTGGTTTTGGGTTGGATTCCGTCCAAATCAAAATCCATTTGAATGGATTGGATGGACCAATAAGACATCAAATTTGGACGGATTGGACAAACCAAATGACATATTGGATTGGACCTGGTCCGTCCATAATGAATTTATATTGGATTGAGCCAATATCTGGTCCATTAATAGAAGATAAGATCATAGGTGTCAATAGACTAGGTTTGAGTTGAAACCAATTTAAATTAATAGGAATTTGAACTAATTAAATTGTCTCTGGACCGGTCCATAATATTCATTGGATTGGATTGGACCAGGTCCATTTGTAATGGACTCACATTGGAATGGACCGGATTGGACCAAACCAGTCCAATTGACACCCCTAATTGTGAGGGAGGTGGGGAGAGAGAGTATAAATACAAATATGTACAATACAAATACATATGAGTCTTAGGCTGTGTAGCCTATGTTTAGTTGAAAAGAAAATAAATTTGTGCCATGGAAATGATTTGAGTGTAAATGAGCTATTTTTATTTCAAATTTTAGCTTACTTTGTTTGACTACATACAAATGAACTAAATTAAGACATGAAGCTGAATAAAGTAAAGTCCAAAACAAAATTAAACAAGAATTTTCATTTTTTTACATTTGCACTCCCATGCATTTGTACTAGTATAAATAAAATTGCACTGCAACCAAACACAACCTTATGCTCAATTTGAAAAGGGTACAAATACAAATATGTATAGTACAATTTTATTTGCATTAGAACAATTGCATGGGAGTGCAAATGAAAAAAATACAAATTCTCGTTTATTTTTGTTTTGTGTTTTATTTTATTCTGCTTCATATCTTAATTTACTTCATTTGTACTTCAATAAAAAAAAGTTAAAATTTGAAATAAAAATAGATCAGAATTTACGCTCATATCATTTACATTGCCATAGTTTTGATAGGATAATTGGACAGAAGCGGAAAAGGAGATGGTAGTTCCGACTTCTGGCACTAGGTGTCATGTCTCTCATGTCTCAACTGCCAATTAGGGGTGTTCATAAGAAGACCCAACCCGACCAATCCGGACAGACCCAACCCGAATCGACTTAGTAGTTACAACCTACTTAGTTCCTACTTAACTAAGTTGTCTCTATCCTAGTTACAACTCGAATCGACTTAGTGTTAGGAATGACATTAATGGCAAGTATTGTAAGACAATTAGACAATGAATTTTTTTGGAAAAGTTTAAAGAAAAAATCAAAGGATTCTAGTTTCTATGGTCTTTTACACTAAATAAGCAACCAATTACAATTAGAATTAGGTGTCATTTTTTACTTAGATTAGAAGGTTTCTTGAAATATACAAATTCCAATCATCTTTATCTAATACAGTTTGACTTTCTATTTTCTTGATAGCTTCTATTCTAATTTGGTCTGCCCCCCTTAACCCCTCAACTCAAACACAATCTCTAATACACTTTGACTCTCAAGAATAAAAAATTTGAAATTTCAATTTATTACCATGATTGAACTAAGAGCCAAAACTGACCCAAACCGACCCAATTTGACTCAAACCGACTAGGTCGGTTTTGCTTAACATAGGGTCGGTTTCGATTTCAATTTCAGGTAACCCGACCAGGTCGGATCGATTGGAAAAATCTCAGTAACTCGACCCAACCCGACCCATGAACAACACTACTACCAATCTTTCCATTTTTTAATATAATTTTCAATACGTTAATGTAAGAGAGTAGTGTCACGGTGGTGGTTCTACAGCGGAAGAAACCCGTGCGGCGTCCAGGCCAAGGTAGGCCAGGACAAGCCTTTGTGTGCTTAGAGGCTAGGAGTTGCCCGATGGGATGGCTCCACCAAGGTCAGTAGCACTGGATTATGACCTCAAGTCACATGGCCGAGACACTCTGTTGGCTCTGGCCGATCCATGGGAGGTGCCACTTACGTGCTAAAGGGGGACGATCATAATGCAAGGCGACTGTGCGCTGAAGAAGTGACTTGGCACCGATGTAAAGGGTCTCCTGTATGCCGATGATGATGGGCACCTATGTGCCATGTTGATAGGCAACCGCTTGGGCCAGAACACACCCGTGCGCTAGAGGCAACGGGGTAGCTCACTCAGCTTGGGCAAGAGACTAGCGTGGAGAAAGGTCATGCTTGAGCCAGTCCCGCATGCCAAGCCTCCCTTGAGTATCAGCAGCGCAGTGCTGGTCCAACACTATCCCCATGAGCATGTGTGCGCCCATGAGGAACTCTGGTAGCCATGCTAGCTATTAACTAGGGCCACCCCGCAAGGGATGAATGTCTAGGAGTGCCAAGGTTAGGCACCCAAGGATGTCGACCACCCCTCCTCAAAGAGTACGTTAAGCTTTTGGTGGTCTGCTTAAGGATAACATCAATTCTCCTAAAAATTTTACAAGCGAAAATGATGGTGATATCCCTTAACGTAAGCCTGCCAAGCGTAGACAAGACTAAGCCTATATCAGACCGTAACAGAAGGGCGCTTTGTGTCCGTTGATGCAAGAAGCACATGTGAAATACACAATTGGGTGTGTATTTCACATGAGGGCCTATACTCAAATCAGCACGCTCGATATAACCATCAACATAATTGGCCGAAGTGGAGATGGGCGGGCTGGAAAATGACACCTTAGCCCAGCCAATGTTGAACCTAGTTTTTCGGTTCTAAAAGCCCATTGTCTTTTCTTGGGCTTTCAATTAATTCCTAATATAAATTAGTGGGCTCGAGCTTGATGTCTAGCTCGATTTCTCATAGGCGATCTTTCTCACCGATAATTTTCCATCAGTCCAACCTTGTTTGAGTTTGAGTACGTCTTGGGCAAGAGTTCACTTTGGTTTTTAGAGCTGGGTTAAAATCTCAAGGCGTTCGATGTGTTTTTTGGGTTGTGGCTCCACATTGAACGGTCAAATCCAAATTCATTGTGGGCCATAAATTGCAATTAACTGTCTAATTCTCTCTCATTTTATTAGGTCAAACAATGGACAAAAACGGGCAAGTTAGGACTATGAGGGAACAAAAGCCTTACAAACGGAGCCAAATACTAATGGTGTATGTCTTTGATTTCGTGGGCGTTTATGGATAGGCAGTTTGTTTGTATTTTTTTTTAAATGTTTATTTATATTTTTTTACTTTAAATATTTATTGTTATAGGTATATAGTAGTCGCTCAGAACCTTAGAGAACATCAAACACCAAAACTAACACTAGAAAATTGCATGCAAACAACCAATAGTCAACCCTCATGCTATGATGAACCTGCAATGCACAATAAGCCTTGCGATGAACTCACAATGCGTATCGCAAAATCACGATAAACCTGTGGTTCACCGACCCCATTTGGTGCCTAAACCAAAGAAAACCATGATCGAACCCACCCAAGGGCTCCACGCTTGTTTGAACATGCGATGAATTTATATCCGCTAAAACATGCTATAAACCCACGACTTACGAGCCCACTCGCGACCCAAACTGAGAGAAGCCCGGGCTGAGCCCATGGCGAGGTCTGCACGCGCCCATAGCCATGTGGAACCTACAACATCAAAAGACGTAGCAAGACGCCATGTGGGGTTTACAAGACACCACCCGTCAAGCGGTGATGTCTAACGCCACATCAATTAAGATAAACCGTGCAAGAGGTAATAGCATACGTGAATAATGAAGGGTCTTGAGGAAAAGGAAAGCTGATCATCGGGAAAATCCTTATGAGACACTTGGCAAACCCCGATGGCATACTTAATGATTGATTGCAAAATCCAATGTTCCCTTTCTCGATACGTCACAAGTACCCTTATCTCATACCTTTTAGGATTTCAGGATCTCCCCCATAAATAGAAATCTTCCTCGTATTGAAATTCATTGAATACTCAACATTCAACATCCAACACCCAAGCATTCTTTCACTTTGACTCACTACCCTAGCATCCTTAGCCAAAAAAGCCAACTTCCTAACCCACTGGGCTCTCTTTGTCTTTCAAAGAGACTGCTCCCATCCAATTACCCAACCTACACATGTTTTTGTTGTTTGGTTGGGTTTTATTTTAAACGTTTTTTACTCCTTACATCAAATTAATATCAATTAAAGTATATCATATCAGCATTTAGTTTCAAAAAATACTGATTTATTAGGAGAAACAAGAATTTAATATTTTTCCAAATGCCTCATATACAGAAATCAAAATATTTCAATTTTCTATAATTTATTTGATAAACAGTAAAACCAAACAATTGTTCCATTTTATTTTATATGCAATAAATGCCAATATCCATGTGGCACTGATGTGGTGGCAAAACCAAACTGAACCGGTATGAGAGCTGATTACATAAATTTCGGTCAAACAAGTTTACATTTTTTGAGAATGAGGTTCATCCATGATCATCAGAATTTTTTAGGTGTCAATTCGAAATTGATGCCCGGGCATTGATGTATATAGATGGAAATTTTGACATTTTGAATGTTTATATTCAGAAATCTACATTGAACCTATCCATACTTTTTCCCGTACTTTTTCGTTTTCGACAGAAACAGTCCATCAAATAGGGATTAGCACTAGGCAGGCTATCTTTATTGCAGATCCGAAAATAGGGCCTGCCATCATTAGAATTTCTGAAAATCAAATCGGAATTCTTGAATTTGATTTCTTTTATATTGAGAAGTAACCATTACAACAGTCCTATAGTTAATCTCTTGTAACTGGTAAAACTCTGCAACTAGAGTGGTTGTTGTCAAATTACCACGGACGAATCATTTGAAAAGCCATGAAATTTAGCTGGTCTTATCACAGGGCCCTCTTTTCCAAATTTCAATTCGATTGATTTATTTGGTGTTCAGTTTGTATTGGACAAGGTTGTTGTACCTTAATTTGCTTCTTTTGTGACTGGATTGGAGCAGATTCTATTAAAAAGTTTCACTAATAAATTGGAGCAGATTCTTTTTACAGAAAGGGGTATACTTTTCAGTGCCCGTTCGAGTTATAAATACAGGCTATGGACGACGGTTCAGGCAACTGCATCAACACTCAACAGAGCTTAATTGATATCGAAATTGAAGCCTAGCTCTGTTGCAGGTATCAGAAGAAATGTCTCGTTCAAGTTACATGTCATCATCATCTAAACCTTGTCATCATGTCTATGTGGTGGGCTACTTGAATCCCGTTTAGCCATTTCTTCTGATCAGTGCCATTCAACCAGGTCCTTTGCGCTCTGCTCCCAGCTCTTCTTCTCTGGCCCTTCAATTTATAACAGATCGTGGTGTTGTAAATGGTCTTTTATGCTCTTGAACAAACCATTTCAATCTACTTTCTGTAATTTTATCAACTATTGCAATTATTCCTGGGTTTCTTTGTATGACTATTATCCCAAACTGTCTTTCCGAATCTTGCCACTCATCCATCTAACCATTATTTCAATCACACTAATTATTTAGATATACTGTCTTAATTATCCAATACTACACTATTTTATAGAATTTCCGGATCAAAAGCGGTATTCATTTATTGCATAAACATCAGTTGTTTGTTTGGGTATAAATATGAAACCTTTAATTTGCGTACCAACTGTTTGTTCACATTCCCTGAAACATTTTCTTGTGGAAAATGCCTCTAGTTAAAAAACGATAAGTGTCCTACTGAATAAAAAAAGAAAAACTGAGGAATGAAAACACAGAAGCGCTGGCAGAACTTGGGAAGAGAGAGAGCAGAGCAGGGACTGGCAAAACCAGTGTTCCGTCTCCTATCGAATTTAAAACGAGGGAGATTGAGGGAACAGAGTCAAGGCCAGTCGTAAAAGAGGTACGCGCCACATGCAGCAATCATGACGCAGAGTACCATAAATGGATGACATTCCCGGCAGCTGATGTCTTTGTGTACGGATTATTTTTTCATGCAGCTCAACATCTTGGATAAAAGGTACTTTCTTTCTTATCTTTTATTACTTGAAGCAGCCATGAAACTACATGTTCAATTTTTTTTTTTTTTTTTTGTTTTGTAAACACTAGCTGCAATGAGAATGGTTGCTGCATCTCAACTTGTTATTTGCTGCTTGACTAACCCGTCAAACGTAAATTTATTTATTACTTTATAGTCTAGTTTTAGTCTTTCAGATAAACTTAGTTCAGTAATGAGGCACAAACCTTACCTTGAATCTTAGTAGATTGATTGCTAAAATATCTTTACAAATATAGGAGCAACAGTCACTTCTTGTGAGCATCGATTGACTCTTCTAAAATCTCAGAAGACTGCTTGACTAATGAATACAATGCATTTACATTTTTACTAAGGTGAAAGAAAAGAGAAAAGAGAAAAGAAAAAGAAAAAAATTCTTCTTTCCTCCAGTCCATTCTTTCAAGTCACGGTGTAAGTAGGCATGTATCCACTTCCCTAAGCAAACTACTGGTGGTGGATTGTGATGCAGATGAAGCACGACTTGACTATGAATCTATGATGCAAAAAAACTGCAGAGCTATGTGAAGGACAAATCCTTCTGGATTTCAGAAAAAGGCACTCTTGCTGACAAGATCAGCCCAGGCGTCCTTAACCGACAAATTCAAGTAAATTAGTATCAGACTATAATAGTTCACCTCTTTGGTCACTATTAATCAACATTATCAAACCTCTTTTTTTTTTTTTTCAGAATGGACTTTTCCATATAATTGTTCTTCCATCTACATACATTAGTTTTTTCTTCTTCACCTTTTTCTTTTTCTCCCTGGCTTTTTTGGGGCCCCTTTGTTGACTTGTTGAGTTGAAGGGGTCCATGAAGGAATGTAGAAACAGACTTCTTGCTTCTTCATGTCTTGTAACCTTTCTCTTACCCTTTTTGGTTGGGTTATCTTTCTATTCCCCTGTGAATACTCAAACTAGGGAACATTAATGTTTTTTTTTTCTTTTTTTTTTTTTACCATATCATATATCTAATGTAACTATAACCCAAAGCCCCTTTCATGACAGTATGTCAGTTAAACTAAATAATGATTTTTCCTATCAGATTTATTTTGTTTGGGTACAAAAGAAGGATACCAGATTTAACCTGATAATGATACACAACAGTACACTTGGCCTTAACCTGATAATGGACTGTTTAGAGATTGCCAGAAACCCGGTTCCAAGCTTCCAGAATTGATAAATAATGAAGGAAAAGATAGCTCAATTGAAACTTTCTTATTCACTGTGAAAGTTCTCGTGTTGAATTCAGTCATTCAAAAACCAAGGATGGAATTCTGGTTTAAGAAGGACTTGGCAATGGCAGCACCCCTGAATTACTCTACATGGGAGTTAAAAAGTGAAGAAAGATGGTGGATAAAGAAAATACTAAAAAGATTAACACCAATAGCTATGCCCTTGGAACTTTAACTCTCTGAAATCTTTACCAAACAGTTCCCGTGAACCAATGGAATTTAATAATCTTGATATAATAATAGAGACAATAAAACATGTATTGGGATCAAAATGCTACTCAATCTGAATGGTAATACAGCATAGTTTCAGGCATGCAGCTACCAAGAAGCGCATTCTGTGATTCTGGGTTGTATGTATAGCTCCAGATTTCCAGTAATTGCAAATCATCAATTATCGTACGGGCAACAAGCCAAAATTTGCTCCACAGTGTGCTGACTCTTTTTCTGTCCACTTGTTCCAGAGAAACAGATACATCTGGGAACTGTGGAGTGTGGACCTATTCCAGGTGGAGGATAGTTTATGCAAACCTGTTCCACAATTTCTCTCTTACCGCAGGAACCTTATCACTTCGTCGATTTCTCTTTTGAATTTGCTTCGAGGATCTATAAACTAGCATAATCATTAACCTTCTGTTCAAGTGAACAAGCTTGATCACCTTTTTGCTCTGAGGAAAATAGCTAATTATGCTAACTTCTAGTCTTGTAAGGGTACATC
This sequence comes from Nelumbo lutea, assembly GCF_056320005.1. Taxonomy (NCBI): domain Eukaryota; kingdom Viridiplantae; phylum Streptophyta; class Magnoliopsida; order Proteales; family Nelumbonaceae; genus Nelumbo; species Nelumbo lutea. The sequence continues at coordinate 202,349,885 of NC_142684.1, read as the reverse complement.
AATCTGATGAATTGGGACAACTGCACTGCTGACCTGCAAAGTGAAGAATAGCAGGCAATCTTCAGCTCGAGAGTTTAGTTTCTAATGAATGGCCAGTCGAAAATCTGTTCAATTTGAATAATTACTTGATTAATTATGGTGGATTGATCCCTTGGGACAAATTAAAAAAGAAAAGGAAAGAGAGAAAGTAAGAGAAATAAGTGTTATTCTGGCTTATTTAATTAAAGCTGATTGCTATTTATCTTCACTAAAGCCCTGCTATATACAAATCTGGGATAAAAATCAACTTGTTCCAAAGAGAAGGAACAGACAAAAAGAAGTGGAATTGAATTTCTCTTTTCTATAAAGTGAGGTGCAGGGACGCATCAAGACAATAGCATTAGCAGAAAAGGAAGCCTGAGTGGGAAGAAAGATGGGTCTTTTAGCAGTTTAATGGTTTACTGTGGGCGATACAGGAAAAGATGGGGACTGTTAAAGATTGCCCATCATGTCCGAGGGCCCACAGAACTGATTCGTAATGCGTGGCAATGTACATAACCCATCCAAATTATGTCTATCAAATGAATCAATCATCAGAATTTAAGATGTTGACTGGGCTAAAGAAAGATGTTTTTTGAGTAATGATACTGACTTTGGGGGTGTAGTGCATTTATTGGAAAAGCTCAGTTCCTTGTGGAAAGAATAGGAACAGAGAGACCCCATCACATGGTAACAGTGGAGGAAGGAGCAGGTTTGATCGTTAGGAAGTTTGGTGGTGATGGAGATAATTGAGACCCATGTGATCCTGAAAATGTCTTGTTGTCGACGTGTCCGATCTGATTAAGTGCAAATGGGCCTTCATCCATTGTCGTGGGTTGGGGGTGGATATGTTTTGTTGTTCATCTGCCAAACAGGCACCACGTATAGATATATTGCAGGGATCATTAGGGCAGAGGCCCCATGTAGGGGTGGCAAATGGGTGGATTGGGTAAGGGTTGAATATCAATCAACCCATATTGATCCACCAACCCAGTATGACCCATCATCAATCCTAGTTAAAGGGTCATAACCCATCCTAACCCTAATCCACCCATATTGACCCTCTTGACCCATCATATTGACCTTTAACCACCCTCACCCATATTATCCACTTACCTCACTTATAAATACAAAAATGGGTAGGGATGACTCATATACACAAAATAATAAATTTTGAGAGAATAGTCTCTCTCAAGGCTGTCATGTGACAAAAATGAGTAAGGTCAATCCGTATACTCGGAAAAGCAAAAATTGTAGATAAATACAGAAAATTGAATAAAATTTACAGAAAATGCAAAACAATATCAAAAAATTTGAAACTTTTGGAGAAAAAAATCAGAAAATATGCAAAACAATACCAGAAAATTGTAAGAAATGCATGAAAATGCAAAAAAAAAAAAAACACCGAAAATTTGTAGAAATTGCAGAAAAATTGCAAAAAATGCAAAACTTTTATAGAAATGCTTTTGCAAAAGTACTTTTATGAAAGTACTTCTATAAAAGTGCTTTCATAAAAGTATTTTCATAAAAGAACTTTTATAAAAGCGCTTTTGTGTAAAAATGCTTTTGTAAAAGTACTTTTATGAAAGTCTTTTTATGCTTTCATAAAAGTGTTTTCATAAATGTGCTTTCTTGTAAAAATACTTTCACAAAAGTGCTTTTATGCTTTCATTAAAGTACTTTTGTAAAAGTGTTTTTGTGTAAAAGTACTTTCGTAAAGTACTTTTATGCTTTCATAGAAGTGTTTTCGTAAAAGTATTTTAATAAAAATGCTTTCGTGTAAAAGTACTTTTGTAAAGTGCTTTAATAAAAGTACTTTTATAAGTGCTTTTATGCTTTCATAAAAGTGTTTTCGTAAAAGCACTTTCATAAAGTGCTTTTGTAAAAATATTTTTATAAAAGTACTTTCGTAAGTACTTATGTAAAAGTGCTTTCATAAAAGTTTTTTTCATAAAACTACTTTGTAAAATTGCTTTTATAGAAGTGTTTTTGCATGTGAACACGAAAGGTATTAAAATCCATTTTATTTCACTTTTATTAACAAAATGAAATTTGGCATAGTGGTTCGGAAATGTAATGCAATATTTGCATGCTAGGAGGTTTGATTTCGAATCACTATATTTTCTAATTTTTGAGATTTGGCGAGTATAGGTAGAACTGACTTTGACCCATGCGACCCAACCCATCCCGACCCTAATGGGTACCCTCGACCCAACCCGCCCTAACCCTTTTCTACTAACCCTAATGGGTTGCTCGACCCATATTGACCCATCAATAAATTGAGTGGGTTTGGGTGGATTCCAAGGTGGATGGATTGGGTGGATCAGATGGATTGGGGTCAAGATTGCCAACCCTAATCCCATGTAATATCATGGTCCGGCTCCGAATCTGGTTGGTCATCGCAAAAGTCATTTTAGGGTGGTGGTCAGTTGCTCAAATCAATCCATGACTAGACTGGGCTGTCGGACGATTGGCCGTTGTCGACTTTATGCTAGGAGGTTTGAGTTCGAATCACTATATTTTCTAATTTTTGAGATTTGGTGAGTATAGGTAGAATTGATTTTGACCCAACCCATCTTGACCCACGCGACCCAACCTATCCTGACCCTAATGGGTACCCTTGACCCAACCCACCCTAACCCTTTTCTACTGACCCTAATGAGTTACTCGACCCATATTAACCCATCAATAAATTGAGTGGGTTTGGGTGGATTCTAAGATAGATGGATTGGGAGGATCAAATGGATTGGGGTCAAGATTGCCAACCCTAATCCCATGTAATATCATGGTCCGGCTCCGGATCTGGTTGGTCCTCACAAAAGTCATTTTAGGGTGGTGGTCGGTTGCTCAACTCAATCCGTGACTAGACTGGGCTGCCGGACGATTAGCCGTTGCCGACTTTATATATACAAAAAAAAAAAAAAAGAAATCTCCAACTTGACAGATTTGTACAGCACTGAATTTCTTAGTGGTCCAGTTGCCACTATTTTAACGTTGTTTGAATTTCACCCCCTTTGGACATAGTCAAAATTTTACTTGAAGATTAGAAGATTAAGATCAGATTGAAAATTTGACTATTGTGCTTTAGCTCTATGACCCACCCAATTGGCTTGCTGCTCTACTTACAATGGGCTTTCAATGGTGGGGACCATTCCATGTGGCACCATCACACTTTGGGAGAAGCAAGTTGGACTCCTAACAGATTAACAGCAGCCTATGGCTGTTAAAAACGCAGAAGAATCTGGGGTCAGTGACGAAAAGTCGCCAAGCACTGGGTTTTGTCCAGGCTACTTACATCTGATCCTGATGAACATTTGGGTTTGGATCTTAAATGCTTACTGCAGAAGCAAGCTTGATTTTGTAAGAGTTCCATTTTTTTTAATGCATGCCGACAGGAAATGGAACAAGAACATGTTACCCTCAACATATGTTGTCCACCTGGCGTGCATGTGAGAGATGCAAGAGGCATGAGGGAGGAACTTACCTCAAAGAAACTGAACTGACCATAAATAATATCAGACCTGAATCTTCTGTGACAAGAAAACTGTAAGGAGAAAAATAGATTGAAGGGAAAGCGCGTTTACTTCTCTTGTGAGTTATGACTGTAGGATCTTTTACTCATCCCAAAAGGCCACTACCCAATTCTGGTCTGGTCTCGGCTATCCAGGGCCTAGCTAGGAGTGATGGATTGACTGTTGTTGAATACGTTGAAGGGATCAATTGCATGAAATAATCCAAAAACTTTTAATCAATTCAGCTGGGCTGGGCGGGGGGTACAAGCAATCTTCTGTTTTATTAATGTTTAATGTCTGTCCACGTGCAGGCAAAGAAAGATAATCAGATTCTATCATCCTTTGAAGTTTGAAGCTGATTCTTGGTTCATTCCCTCTCTCTCTCACTCTTTTTCTGTAGCATGCATGGCAAGTTATAGGGAACTGTTTCAGGGGTTCTTGTTGTCTAACTAGGGCCTGGAGGAAAAGCAGAAGAGTTGTGTTGCTCTCTCATCAGCATCAGCTCAGGTCAACAGAAAGAAGCAGAAGTGTGTGCATGCAGTGCTTTCATGGAGCGTCTTTAATGTGCTAGGGCTACAGCTGGGTCGTGCATGAGTCCAACGTTTATGCTTTGCCACGTGTATCTTGTTTCAATTGACTCCCTTCCACCCAATGACCCAAGTGATTGGCTAATGCCACAAATCGACATGGCTAGATTATGACTCCTACTTATCTCATCTGTGAGCTCTTTTTTAGGAGCTTTCTTCAGCATTACAGGAATTTGTATTCCACAATCCGAACAAATAAAGCACAACGACGTTGTCCCCCCAATCATTTGAGTTAGCTGAGTTAATATCTGATCTGGGTTACCAAAAAAAAATAAAAAGTCGATCTGAGCTTGGCTCCATATCCATTCAGTAGTGGGTCCTTGATATCCTCTGAAAACGAGGCTTGAAACCCAAGATATTGCCTTGTTAACTTGAATCTTTTCCTCTTTCCCTTTCATCTGGAATTTATGAAGACACACTAGACTTTTGAGGTGAAAGAAGGGCTCTGCCTCTGCCACACGAATAAGACAAGGAAGCTAGGGCATCAAAGCTATTTTACCTCTGAGTGAGGGCCTTTTCAAAATGAACATTTTAGCTAAGCAATTAAGTCACATCTCAAATAAAATTAATACACACTTCGGGTGAAAATCTTTTAATGTGGCATGATGCAATCCAGGTAAGGTCTGTTTCTATTTGGGACCCAGGAGAAGATGATGCCAACTCAGAATCAAATTTTAATTTAAGAAAGGAAGTCACATCTCATACATCCATATCAAAGCACAACTTCCTTCTAAAATAGAGTGTGGTTTGTTTGGTTCAACCTCCTTGGGGTGGTTACAGAGAACTCTGGTCATTGCCTAAAACAACCGCCCAACCCTTAACATTTTATATATATTCATCACATGCAATAACAAGCATAACAGCATCTGATCTAAGTACTTTGAGACCTTCCAATCTTAGGAAGCATTGATTGACATTAATTACTCTCTCATCTCTGCAAGAATAGAAACTACTAATCCTGAGAACTTCTTATTAGCTTTGCCACAGACATGATGCATTGCATGTTTTCTGCCCTATTTCAGCATTTTTACTACCCTTGCACTACTTACCTGGAGAAGCTTCTGTTTATGTTTGGTCTCCCCTTACTAATCTAAGATTGTCCATCTCATATAAATTCACTTCAATTGGGGGCATCTGTGCATGTCAGCTCCGTATCCTCCACCACATCTTGATTCTTCGCTCATGGCGTCTAGGGCTGCTAATGGCATCTGTTTGTCCAAATTCCAGTTCGATTCCATCCTATTAACGTTATCTGAATTTGATTGTACTAAATATAGATCCACTACCCCAATCTGATCTCGTACGATCCAAATTATATCTAACACATGATTTAGCTATATATATATACAGACGTCTGCATGGAACTAATTATTCATATTTAACATATAAAATTCTGATAATTAACATGGGTATTTTCCAATAGAACAAAAGTGGGTATTACCCAAAAAAACAAGCAGACTTCTCTCTGGAAAACATTTTCTACTTTTTTTTTTTTTCTACCAGCTTCTGATAATCGCAAAATTCGTACCAGTAGAGCTATTGAATATCTTGTCTACAAGCAAAATGGAACTTCGCTTCCTTAATTGTATATGAAGCTGTTGCCCCAGCAGCGGGGCACTAATACCTCAACAACCTGCTTGATGGGTCATTTCTCAGCTCTAACTAACTGTCTATTGCGTAGAGTTTCTTAAATGATTCAACCATCCTCTCTACCAAGGTTGCAGCAACAGGCCAACGACAATAAGTCAATAACAATAACTAGTAACAGTCATGTAAGGATTCATTCCCCTTGAGAAAATCATAAAAAGAAAGCGGAAGACGAATACGGGTGAACCCAAATCCAAAAGTGCTAAGCTGGTGCAGTGGTCCCTAGTGCCATGGTGTTCACTGTCCATCATGGGTCGGAGATTCTGGGAAGGCAGAGCTCAAGAGAAAAGTCGGAGTCCTAGGTGGGGCTCACCACAGTGGGCTAAGCACAGAAGGTGGATAGCAAAGATTCAATATGGTCCTACTGACCTGCTCTCACCATTACCCTACCTAATAACATAAAGTTGGTGAAGAGTAGTAACTCTCTCTCTCTCTCTCTCTCTATCTCTCCCTCTCTCCGAGTCTGGACTCAGGTTTCATCGTCGGCCCACGGCCCACTGCGTCGTTTGTTAGGGCGTTCGGTTACCCGGGCCATATCTCTCACCCACAGACCGATACAGGGGTGACAGTAATGGCGTGTAGACGACAGCAGTACAAATCAGGAATCACACACGAGTCGACCGAAATCTGGAGAGGCAGCACGTGTCAGAATCGCATCTCATAATGCAGGAAGCGTGGGCAGGAAACACGTGCGAAACTAAGCTGTCGAGAAAGATACAAAAGCCCTAGTTTGAAATTCGAGTCGTGGGGAAAGATCATGATCAGAAAACGTGGACGGTCAAGATGGAGACAGGGATAAAGAATGACGTGGCACGTTCTTTACCTCACAGCATGTCCCCGCCTACCTGCCCACCTCTGACACCATTCATTTGTTGTGAAAGGACGGGCCTCCCGCCCCCTACGGCTTTTCTTTCTTTTTTTCACTTTGATTTCTCTTCAGAAAACCAAAAAAAATAAAAATAAAGGAAAAAAATATTTTTCGTGTTTTCCCAGAAAAATAAAAAAAAAAATCGGAAGAAAAAACAAATACGGTAAAGCAACAAAAATTCTTTTGCCCCCTGATGAGACGCAAGACCTGTTAACCGTACACGTGGACCACAGGAAGAAAGATCGATCCCGGGTGGACCATGAACGGTTCTAGATGGACGGAAGAAGAAATCCACCACACCAGATGCAGTGCAGATGAGATGAGAGATACTTGGGCCAAGGGGGTCAACTGCTTCCGCTTGTGCAGTTGTGCGAGACTCTGAGTATGATAAGAGTAAAAAGATGCTGCTAGCCTGCTGCTGCTGCAGCACAAAAGCTCACATATGACACCGTGAAAGAAAGAAGGAAAAATAAAGGGAGAGGAGGGGTGGCCTTGAGCAGTGGACCCTGCCAACTTTAAAAAGAGGAGGGACCCACCGCCCATGCAACTGATGATATTCACAGAGAATCAGTTCTAGGTTCTAAGTTCTAACCGCCTGATCTTTAGTTTGGATTAGATTATTTGCTGTGGTAGAATTATAATATATTTAAAGAAAGTAGCTAGCGAAAAGAAATATATTATTATTATTATGTGAATGAAACTAAAAAAAAAGAAAAGAGAAAAAATGAGGGGTGGGGGAGAGGAGTTGTATTGCAACAAAGAAACATTCCGTACAAAGGGAAAGGAGAGTCAACATCGGTGACAGGCTTTTCCAGAGTTACAGCTCCGGAAAATATATACAAATACTTCTCCCCCAATCCCCACCCGGCCATCCCCAAATAATACATCGTACGTTGTAGATACGATCTCCTTTTCCTCTCTGTCTTTTGTGCTGCTCCTCCTCTTTTTCATTGCCCTTCTACCTTCTCTTATTCTCCAAAATGTCCTTCCTTCTTCCTCCCATCCAACCTCCTATGTTTTTCTTTTTCGTCGCAGTCAACATCCAACATCCAACCTTATTCCAGTTGCGTTTAAATTATATATTAACTAGAAAAGCTAGCCATTAATTATGAGCTTGAGGTGTTCAGTAGAAAATGATCAAAATTAATTAAAGGCCAATGCATGCAATCTACGTCCCACCCCTTTCAATATAATAACCTTCATTTACGTGCCATATATGCCTCCCAATTTCGATGGGTAATTAAGTAATTTTCGATAATCACACAAGCAGTAAAATTCATGAAAAGCATTTTAATTTTAGGATGAACAAGAATATGTGTTAAAGGTTTTGAACTGTTATTCAACCTAGTCTCTCTTATTGGTTGCTCATGAAATAAAGGAACACAAACAGTTTCTTTAGCAAAAGATATTCAACCCCATATAGTTGAACTAAGAGGACCAATTATTCTCTGTTAAGAATATTAACTATGAAGAAATACATAGAATGTTTAGGCTATGCTTGCCTCATATTTTCATAGAATTAGTGCTCATGAATTATATGATTCTAAGAATCAATTTTAAATTTGGATGTACAAAAATTATTAGAATTAAGGGAGTGTTTTTTTTTCTGGATTTTGAGAGGGGGAAAGTTGGTTAATGAAATTTTGATTTCTATTAACCAAAAATTTCATATATATATTTTTTTTCAGATTTATTTGTAGATTAGAGAAAGTTTATTTTCTTGGGTCCCCTAAGTGGATAGGTGGGTAAATAACGTTCTCACATTAGAGGAAAGTTGTCAATACTTAAAAGGGCCAAAAGTGCCCCTTGTAATAATGGATTTTTATGGATAAAATGGTCTTGCCTTATTTACATGGGAAATAAAATAACATGGGTAAATGCACTTATCCAGATAAATCTTTCCTGAAAAACAATTACTTGGGTAATTGTATTTACCCGGATAAGTAACTTACTGAAATGCGAAAGGGGCCTAAAGGTTTTTTGGGTTCAAAACTCTTAAGAATTAATTCTTTGGAGTGAAAAAAAAAAGAAACAATTTTGATTTCATAACTCATTTTCCAATAATGATTCTTTGCAATAGAATTTTAACCAAATACACCCTTATTCTACTATAATTAACACTTCCTTTTAGAAGAATGCTCATGTTACACACCTATTTTCCGTGCAACCAAACACCATAAAATAATAATTTTGAGGGAATTAAACTATTCAACTTCCCTCATTTTACCCTCCAACCAAGCTGAGCCTAGACAAGTCTAATGATACAAGTGCTTAAAAATCAGTAACTCGTTGACATGAATTTGAATATTTACCTATCTAGGTGATAGGTGAGAGTTGGAAATGCATGAATATGTACCCATCTTCGTTAATGAAGCGCTTCTTTCACGCCTAGTCGCTGGGTTTTTCATTGACAAGCTTTGACAAGTACCTATCAAATAAATGCCAATTCCAAGGGGAACCCTTTATTTATGTGTTGTTATTTCTACTATCTATATTTTTCATATGCACCGTTGTTAGTCCTTCTATATGATAAATGAGAACTGTTCTGTTTGGATAGTATTGAATATAACCTTTAGGTTAATGTCATATAAAATGCAAATTAGATGATTTAGTTTTGTTGTAATCACTCTCCCTCTTTCTCTCTCTCTAGCTGAAGAAGCTGAACTAAAAATGCTTTGTTGCTTTGTTTTTTGGTGAAAATATTTAAAAAGAGGTTGTGGGATTTTTTATGACTGAACCTAAGATAGATCATTGATCATTGAACATTTTATTATTTAATTATTTTGTCTATTAAAGACAATTTAATAAATCATTCAGTTCAACAACTTCGGCTGTTATAAAAAATGGTCCCTTGGTCTTCAGGGGATTGATTAAAAAAGATGAGCATGCCTAACAACTTAGGTCTGAAGACTTTTACCTATGTGAAATGGTCAGGGCCTATGGGCCCCAAAAGAAAATTCTCTGCTTTGAAACTTTATTTCCAAAACCTTAACCTAGCAGAAATGATCTACTTCAAGAAAAAGAAATTTTATGTTATTACACTAATGTCTACATTTTTCTATGTATTCATGAAATAGTTATTCGGATTGGTTACATTTGTTTTTGGAAGATCGAACAAGTCCAGACCAAGTTTAAGTTTAAGTTTAAGCTACTTCTCAAATTCAAAAGATTAACTAAATTTGGAAGCTTCATGAACAAGTAGGTAGGGATTTTACCAAGGTTAACTCTGAGTAAAGTGAAACTTGATAAATAACAAGAAATTTAAAAATGAAATACTAAAAATTTGTAAGCTTAAAAATATAAGAAAATGTAAGTGAAGGATATGCCAGAGGGAAAATTTTCAATGAACAAATACAAATCTCTAAACTGAACCATAAAGGCATAAAGTGTACTAATCTGCTATCCAATGAAAAATGCCAGAGGGAAAATTGTATATCCAATGAAATATATAAAAAATTACCATTAATCTGCTCTTGTTTCTCCATAAAGTGTAATAATTAAAATTGTCCAGTACAAAATATTTCAGCTGTGATATGATTTATATTTTATGCCCCATTTACAGCCAAAACTTTATCTTCACCTACTGGTTAGTGATAGCTGAGATATTTCAACGTGAAGAAAACTCAATGCATCATAGATTCTACAATAAAACAAACAAACAAACAAACGGAGCTTTAGAGTGTATGATAGGCAGGCACCTTTTAGAATGTAGATATGACCCATAGTCCACCGATATCATAATGTGTAGAGGGGGCAGACAACTTGGGTCACCATCAGTGTTTGTTGTACTAGTGGTAGTCTCATGGTTGAAAGATCTCTCCGGCTTTGTTTGAGACGTTTCCTCGAAGCCTCCCTTGTTTAGAAGGGGAGCAGCTCCTTGGCAAACTGCTTAACAGCCAGAGCTATGTACACTGTTTGGCTTTGCCTCCTACAGCTTTTTTAGTCCGGCAGGAGAGATGTCTTTGGACCCTGTGATTAAACAAATTAGTACCCCCTCTCACATTTTACTACCAACCAATTAAATGCCCATCAAGCTTATTTGTTTTATCACCAAATTTCAAGTATTAAATCTCATGGTTGTCATCAAGAGACAGAGAGAGAGAGAGAGGTCTATTCCTGGAGATCTCTTTCTTTGCCTAATAATCAGTAACTGTTAATTGATAAGTACAGACATTTATATTATTAGTTTTTTTACTGGTTGAGGTTGAAGAGACAATATACTATATATCTAATCCGCAAAAAGTTTACATGCAGATACCCTCCCTCAATGGCCGTGCAGTCTGAAATCCATTCCCAAACAAGCCCCAACAATCAGAGGGAATCCTAGAGATCCCCAGCCTAAAGGAAGGAGGGTATTTTGGTAAAAGTGTAATTGTGGTGGTGGTGGAGCTTCTCAGTAAAACTTGATCAACTTGTGAGACGGCAAGGATGAAAAAGTACAAGGTCAATTGGACAATAAATGAGACAGGAAAACAAAGTAGGTTTTAATAACTTGGAAGAAGCAATTAGGTACGTCTCCATAGTCCTCTCCTACCGTATAAAGCAACTGCTCCCCCCACCTTCACAAACCAACGTTACCGTACTGTCCTCAACTTTATCCACCACAGTTTATCTTGTCTAACTGAATTGGTAAATTTCCCCGAGGGCATTTTCGTCTACATGTAAATTCGGTTGTCCATCCCGTTGGTTTGGTGACTATTTCAGATTGTTCAATACCAAGTTACCAACTTCTCTCGAGTCTCGACTTATCACTTACCGTCTCTCGAAGACTCGTGTGGAGAGAGAGAGAGATTGTGAGCTTTATTTCCGACAAGTGGCTTTCGAGTAAATTTGTTACTATCAGCTGGTCACAATCGTAATTTAGTCTTCTATATAACCAGTAAAATCACCGACCTCTGTGCGAGCCGCCTGGTACCTCAGTTCCTCGGTGAGGAGGAGAGATAGGAAGTGAGCTGACCCTGAGCTATTCTCTTTCTGCTTGAACGGATCGTTTTTGTATCCTCTCAAGTCTCAACTGCGTGTATGTGAGTATGTCTGTCGACTGTGTGTGTATTTGAGAGAGAGAGAGAGAGAGAGAGAGAGAGAGAGAGAGAGAGAGGGAGACATCAGTACAAAGTCTTTTCTTAATATATGTTCTGTGAAAGAACTTCTTTCTTCCCAGACGTACACGCCATTAGTGGATAGAGAGAAGCTCAGTCAATGGCGAACAGGGTTTCAGTTATAGCTTCGTTTCCTTCTCTCGGAGTCTGCACTTCAAGGTAAGAACATTTTATCTATTTATATAACAAAAGATACCTGAAACACCGACATGCTCGTAAAAGCGATTGAAACCCAAGAGGGAAAAAACCATTAAAAAAAGCATAAAGTCTACAGCCAAACTTGAAACTACGAAGCTTCTTTGCTCAATAATCTCCCGAGGAAAGCTGACACATTTTCTGTTCAAAGCCTTTTTGAGTTTAATTTCCTTTGTGTTTCATGTACAGTTTGAACAGTCCCATCTGACCGCCGGAAAATGACGTCTTAGCTTGCCGGAAGAGCTTACGTTTGTCTACGGAGTGCCCTTTTTTTTTTTGTTTTTCTCTCGAGTAAAAGAGGCAGAAAGAAAAAATGTTGGAGTACGAGTGGGGGAATCCATCTGCAATGTTACTCTCTGGGGAGGAGCCCGGACAAGATTCCGACCAAACGCGCCAGATTTTCGACCAGTACAACCAAACACTGGCGGGGAACTTCCTTTCTCCTGCGGCTTCGTACCCTACTCATCACCCCTTCCAACAACAGCAACATCAGAACCAAACCCATCTCCAGTCCCTCTACGACGCACGATCTTACTCACTGTCTTACCCGCACCAGCATCCTGCACCGGAACCTGTTGCCGGGCCCACTAGTTTTATGATCTTGCCGAAGAGCGAGGAGGTGTGTGGACCGGGAGGCATGGATTTTCCGGCCAGAATCGGGTTAAATTTAGGTGGTCGGACGTATTTCTCGTCGGCAGAAGACGATTTCGTGAACCGGTTGTACCGCCGATCGAGACCGATCGAAGCCGGCGTGTCGAACTCACCGAGATGTCAGGCCGAGGGATGCAACGCCGATTTGACTCACGCGAAGCATTATCACCGGCGTCACAAGGTCTGCGAGTTTCACTCGAAAGCCTCCACTGTGTTAGCTGGCGGGTTGACTCAGCGCTTTTGCCAGCAATGTAGCAGGTTCGAAATGACAAAGTTACCCATACCGTTCAATTAACAGTGTAATTATACTTTTCTCATATAAAGCAAAGCAAGTACAACACAGTCTCCTGGTCTTGCCGTCTGGGCCTCCATTGGAATAGTTAGAAAGACCATAATGCCCTCGTGAAGTTTTTAGTTGCGCTAATGATTGGCATTGCCGTACTTGGGGCAATCCCGAGGGCATTTGTGTCCGGAAAATTTTCATAATGTCCATTAACGTACTGTTGCTTTGTTTCTTATACTGAAATGGATGGATAAATTAGTTTATTCGGTCATTGATGTCGTTGATTTATCTATTTTGTACTCGAACAAATTAAAACAGGTTTCACCTTCTGTCGGAGTTCGATCAAGGAAAACGAAGTTGCAGGAAACGGTTGGCCGATCACAACCGTCGGAGGAGAAAATCGCAACCTCAGCAACAAACCCAGCAGCAGCAGCAACAAGTCCAGCTGGAAAACGCTCTCGGTTCCCCTTCAGAAAACCCTGCAAGTAAGCTTACAAGTGTTTTTGGGGTTTGCATTTAAGTTAATTAGCTAGGTTAATTTGTTTGTCCTCGGAGGCACGGAGATTTTGGTTAATTGTTGGCCATTAAAGGGAAAGCCAAGATATAATATCTGGGTTTTGTTTGTCGGTGGTGGTTCATGAACGTAGGATCTTCGCCGGAGTCAGGAGCGCATTCATCGTCGTCTGTGACAGTTGCGGTGTCGCCACCTCGGATGTCGTTGGGGTGTTTCCAGCCCAGAAACCACGATTCGAAGTCTTCGTCTTCGTCGTCAACCTCACTTTTCTCGCAGGTGGGCAACTTCAGGCTGTACGAGCGTCAGATCCAGAGTTCCAGCTGGGATGAAGAGGACGAACAGTAAGGAGGGAGGAAAGCAATGAAGGGCTGAAGGTAGCTGTTAATTTCTACTAATCATCTAGTTCTTTTGTTATTGTTTCTTGTTTTAATCTTCTCTCTACATTTTATTAAATGTCGTCGTTTGTTTGAAGATGGTCTTACAGTAAACATCAATCCAGCTTACGTGTTTATTCTCTTCCTCCATTTTATATGACGTTGTTTATTGTTAAGAATTTAGATCGGTTTTTATATATTGATGAATTCAATTAAAGGAACCAAATGCTCGGAACACTAATGCTGCTTCTTCTTCTTCTACTCTCTCTCTCTCTCTCTCTCTGTTCGTTACATACGCGCCTGAAATCTCTGTTCTGCATTCGTCCCCGTCGATCTCTGGATGGCATTCTCGGTAAAATTGGATCTGTTGTTTGGGTAATTTGCTAGTAGTGGAGGTGGATTGACGTGATATCGTGGATGTGGGTGGTGTGGTAATATCGTCGAGTCGACGCTACGGATCTCGTGGACGGGTTTTGGCCCTATCGGGCCATTAACTCGCCTGGCCCATTTTCAGAGGATCAATACCCAACGGCTACGTTATGGGTCCCATCAAAGAAATCAGTGGGCTCAGAATCAAATTGTTCTGTTTTTTTTTTTTCGTTTATTACTTCAAGAAATTAATGGAGGTGGAATATTGGGTGAGTGAGATTACTAAAAATAACACGGGTGTGAATCATTTAAAACACTTGAACAGTTAAAAGATGCCAAGACCCATCTGTAGAGAATCTTGGATTGACATATTTCAATGAGATGATAATGGTGATGCTTTAAAAAAAACAGACACAAAATTCCCGAGCTTCACAGAAGAGGAGCAGACATCTAGATTTGGATTAGAATTCGATGGGTTTCGTGCCAGTTGATGCATGTTTTTTATCTGGATTCCAGTCTGAGAGAGAGAGAGAGAGGTAGTAAGTAGTAACTGTAGCACATAGCTAGTGAAGTTTCAGAAGGCTTAACAGAAACAGTGGATGCTTGGTAAAGCTAAACATTGTTATACCAGTTTGTGCCATGTATATTATGTAGAAGTAGGAGATACGAATCGCTGAGTCCACACGATCAGAAATCAGAATTTTAAAAGCCTTTCTTTAGTTCTTCCAACTTCTCTAAACGTGGGCAAACATAGCAGGGATTAGACTTGCATCAATCATCATTGTGTTATTTTAGGGCATAATAATTGCATTAATAACTGATTTGGCTTTTCTAATCATGATTTTTAAATAAAATAACCCCACTATTTAGTCTTTACAGTCTACTTACTATTTTTTTTTAAATTGCTGGAATCATTGTTTTCAAAACCGGATCGGTTCCGTTTTCCCCCAAAACCGCTAGTTCTCTCAAAATCGTTGATTTTGGTCAGTAAATCGCTGAACCGGTTGGTTAATCATTCGAACTGTTTGAAACATTTTAATCGTTTTTCAATTTTTTTTATTTTTTATTTTTTTTTGTTAGAATGAACTGGCCATTCGGGTTGAATGGTCCGACCATTCAGGTCGAAAGGAACGACCGTTCAAACTGGTAACCGGACCCCTGACCAGTTTGGTCATCGGTTCGTTTTTAAAAATCATGGCTGGAACATACCCTGCCGTTGCTCAAATTTCCCTTTAAGGCTCAGTTTAGAAGGATTACAAATATGAATATTTACAGTTAAACCTTATATTTTATACTATTTTATATGTATTTGTATTTATACTCTTTCAAAATTGAGCCTTATAGTCGACAGGAAATATGGTAATTGCAATTGCTTCTCCTGAGACATCTTGACGTAGTTGCAAGTATATTCCTTCTGTTAGAATCTCTAAACAAGAGGCATCAAATGTCCAAAATATTTATATGATTTATTTTTTTATTAAAATATTTATTTTTAATTTTTCTATTCATATCAATCACTGCTCTAAACCTTTCCAAACTTTTTCTTTACCAAATTTCCGTCCTTTATATCAATCTCTTTCTATAGAAACCAACCACAAGAGTCATGGAACATTTTTATGCTAGAATTGTAACAGATGGGATCTAGTTGCTTGCAACCGTGTCAAAAAATTTAGAAGTAATTACAATTATCAAACTTCACCTCAAAACTTCAGGTAGGTTTCAACAATTTACCCTTTTAACTCTCCTTTCTGAGTTATTTAGTTTCCAAAGAAACCCGGACAACTGAAAGCCTTTGTAGTTTGTAATCAATGTACAAAAAAACAATTCAAAATTGGAAATAAATATTACAGCACAAGATCAAACGATATATTATTGAATATTATTAGGGTGTGATGGGTTCTCTGTTTCTTTTCCTTAGTTTGACTGGTTTTACTACTAATATTATAATGAGGTTATGGTCATATCTTGCGAATGCAACATGACTTTTCATATGTGTGAGATGTGAGATAGTGGGGTTGGTTGTAAATTGTAATGAAGCCAGCAGGGAAGCCGTTGTCCACTTAGTGACGAGAAAGTAACATACATAGTGGGTCCTATACTCTTCATTTTTTATGTTGGAATTGAAAGAGTCAGAAAGAACCAAATATTAAATTGAGGGAAAAAAAAGAATAGAGAGAGAAGTGGAAGGGATACATAAGAAAAGGTACACACATGAATGGTATAAGATGTTACGTTGTTTAAGAGTTTAAGAGAGATGATGGAAGCCACACTTCTCATATTTCAGTTATATGACACGCTCCATCGCCATCATCATCTCTATCTCCTAAAATTATTTTTTAATTAATGCCTTGTGGAATGGAGATAACACCTCTAAAGGGAGACAACAACTAAATCTGGTTGGATACTCTCACATGCCCTCCCGAAATGAAAATCTCTCTCTCTAGATATATTTTTGGAGTGAGAATGATGATGGAGTCCAGAGCCCTTAGAAGTAAATAAAAGTATAAAACATTAAGCCCCTAATTGTTCACATTTTTCTAGTCATTTTATTTATTAATGATACAATGTATCAATAGGTACCAAAATCCTATGAGGTGTACCAATCATCAATTGTGATTTGTGAGGCTTCCTTCACCATTTGACCTCTGGAATATCCTCCACCAACGGAGGGTCAAGAACGGCCGGAAAAGGATTGATATTGGCCGCAAGAACAAATGCAAAACCAGGGTTTCGAGGGGGCCGTTCCCCTGAATTCAGATCTGTGCCGCGCAGATCATTTCAACCGTGTATTAAGAATATCTCCTAATAATAACTACAGGATATATTCACAATGCAGGCCAAAATGTGCATGTGGGGTGCACTCTGTGGGCTGCAGATGCGAACTCGGTTCTCCCATGGCACCGCCTCTTATTGTTTTTACAACAACTACTACTACTTAAAGGCATTTCGCAGTGTTGACCATCCCAACAACTGCCTCCCTCTAAAGAAGGGAAAAAGAATATCTTTGTTTCACACTTTCTAACATCGTTTATTTATATAGAGAAGAATTCACTCAACCATGCATGCGAATTATTACTATTGCTGCCCGGATTAATCGAGTGCAAATAAGGTAAATTCACTACCAAGTTCTGAAGGTAATTCGAAGGCTTTGAGTGTTCAGAGGGTAAGTCGAGGTCGAGGACTGTAGGCTAAGACAGGATGCTCTCTTTGAGTATGGTGGTAGAAGTCAAGGTTTGTAGGTTGCCAGTTAGGTGATAAGGTCCCTAGAAATCTGAGGTATTGCAAAATAAGAGATGTTAGAGGTCTCATGTGGAGACTCGAGGCGGAGGGTCCAACACTCAAGTTAGTACGAGGTGCAAGGTGGGGGAAGGTGCAAACGAGGTCTCGATAGTAGTCCTCGGATGCACTCGATCCCCAAGAGTAAATGCTAATGAAGCAAGGTAGGTGTAAGAATTTAATCCAAGGCACTAGAAGTAAATGGGGAAGCTGGATCAGGATTCTGGGGTCTGGATCCCTTGTCAATAGAGAATTACCTCATATTTATACTTGAACGAGCTGGATGCAGGTGGGGATGAATGCACTAGATTAGAGTTGTACGAAGTTAGGCGACAGGTCCTTTCAAGTATGCCTACTTGCTTTGTGGTTGGCTCCGTACGAAGGCAGGAGGGCTCCCCTCTGTTATTGTTAGCGTTGTCAGGCGTTAGTGGGCCACGCTTCTCAACCCGTAATGGGCTAGGCCTGGCTAGCCCACATGACTTGCCCCCAACTCCCGAGGCCGAGGTGATGTCTTGGCTTCGGCTAATAATGGAGATGATAGTTGTGGTAAGGCTTCGGCTTTGGCCATCGGGAGTAGGGACTGTTATGCCTTCGGGTTCGTCAGCCAACGGGTATTCTGTAGTGGCGTCGCTTTCAGTTCGTATGCTTCTTCCTTCCTCATTTGTTCGAAGATGCATGTGGCGCAGATGCCTCAGGTTAGCGGGGATGGTCCCGTGTCATGTACGGCCAGGTCGTGTTTGCCGGGCTGAGCGGTTCGCCCGACGGGTCACGATTGGTGGACTTCGCGGTTCGCCTGGCGGGTTACGGCGAGTGATCCTCGCGATTCGTCTAGCGTCATTTTGTCTTCCGAGGGCACGCGTCGAGTGATGCGGTATAGCTAGTTTGTAGAAGCAGAGGGTCCTTGTGACCGTTGGATCCATAGTGATCTGAGCCGTTGCTTGGGCGTCGTTTCATCTTCCGAGGGTGAGTGCCGAGTGGCGCATTGTGGTTGGATGGTAGAAGCGAAGGTGCCTCAACCGTTGGATTCGGTGAGATCTGGGTGGCTTTCCCCGTCATTTGAACTTAGGCCCCCTTCCTGTCGAGTGAACTTAGCTCCCAGGTTCTCAATCCTTCAAGACACCCCCGTCTTTACCTTCCTCACCATCTTCTAGGTAATTCGCAATGTCTTTCTTGGACTCCGGCCCTAAGTGCTATGAACTCCCGGACACCTCGGGAGGGAGCTCTCCTCAAACCCCTTCCCCTCTCTCCTCGTTAGGTCCCTTGTCTATTGTCCCACTTCGGCAGGAGATTGCAGTGCTTAGGGAAAGAGTAGCCTTTGGGGGCGCCAAGGGTTGCCACCGAGGCGATGACTCTCCCCATGAAAGTGCTACATCGGTATCGCCGAGGTAGCCCAAAGGGTCTCCTCAGGCTGAGGGGGAAGACGTTGTAGAGCTCGCCGTTGCACTGGTGGGAGGGAGCGTTGCCTGAAGGGTGGTTGATGCTAGTATCCCACGCTTGAAGTTTGACAGCTCCTTGGAGGTGGGCCAAGTCAAATCCCTAGCGAGTAGGTTCCACATACCCCGGTCCTACAGTCTTAGGGTTTTTGACGTAGGTGAGCGGTCGTGGACCCCTGATGAGGGGGAAATCTACATTTACCAGCATTTTTTAGAGTCTGGCCTTTAGTTTCCCCTTCCTTCTTTAGTCTTTGAGTTTTTGGAGTGGTACGGTATCACTATCAGTCAGCTCGTTCCCAACGCCCTTAGGACAATAATAGCGACGTTGGTGTGGGCTCGACTTCGGGATGTGGAGCTGACGTCGAAGATGTTTCATGCCATGTTCGTGCAGAGGAAGCACGCTTCCGAGGCCAAGATGTACTACTTCCATCCCCGGAGGGGGAAGCCAGTGTACAACTCTTCGTCTGTCCATGGGTGAAAGGACAAATTTTTCTCTGTCTCCTACCCCGAAGGCTGGAGGTTCAGGTCGAAGTGGGGAGAGGCCTGTGTAGTTGTAGAGAGATGTCCCCCTTCGCTCCGAGGCGAGGAGGCCGCGGCTGTGGCTAATTTGCTTGTGATGGGGATAGTCCAGGCGAAACCATTGGTGGTGGAGGAGATTCCCCTTCTGTTCGTTGTGATTAGCCCTACCCCCTCGGTAGGAGAGGTTTTGTAGTTACTTCACACATCTCCTACGTCTTCGGCTGGTTGTGCTGACCATTTTTTTTTTTGTGTTTGTAGAGATACCAATGGATGTCAAGCAGTGATTGCTCAAGAAGGCACATGCGAAGCAGGCTAAGAAGAAAGCATGGGCACAGATGCCAAGGCGACCCAGCGAAGAGTTTGCCCCCCTTGCCCCAACAAAGGGGAGGAATCAACAGGTCCTCGCTAAGGGGAAATGACTAGTGCTGGTGCCCCAAAAGCTCGCCGAGGGGGCCAAGAAGGCATCGGAGGGGGTAAGAAAGCCAACAAAGGTGCCGTGGAGGCCGACCGAGGGGGCTGAAGTGCTGAGGAGGCCCCAGAGGGGGACGAGGTGGGTTAGAAGAGGCCCATCGAAGGTTCACTGAGGGAGGAGCCGCCGCGGAAGGTGGTCAATGCCAAATGCAAAGGAGCCCCCAGAGGGAGCTAAGATGGTGAGTACCATCTGGAAGAGGTAAGATCTTTGGTTTTTACTTTGTATCTTGTGTATTTCTTTCTCTTCCTCCCCTTTTGTTCGCTAACTGGTTCTATTGCAGGCCTTCCTACACTTCGTCGGTTTGGGGGTCCGAACGAAGCTGATGTTGTCCCGCCTTGACAAGTTGGAGAAGGAGATGGAGAGGCTCCGGAAGTTTGCCAAGGAGAAGCTTTAAAAGGAGAGGGAGACGCTTTAGAAGATCACTGCTGTTGCTAAAGAGAAGTACTAGAAGTTTAGGAAGGCACTTCTGGATGAGTAGTCAGTTCAGGAACGCCTCGAGAAATAACTGAAAGAGGCGCAGTAGGGTCTCTCCAAGGAGCAAATGGAGAGAGTTCACCTGGAGAGCATCGTCTCCGAGGCGGAGAGGCGAGCAACCGATGCTGAAGGAAGGGCTACCGAGGCGAAGAAAAAGACAGCTGAGGTTGCGACATCTGTACAGTAGGCAATGAAGTGTTAGACAATTTTGTATGCCCTTAGCTTCAATAAGTTTTGATGTACTTTTGATATTTAATGTAAATAAATAAAGTACATGTTTGATTCATGTTGTGTGGTATGCTTCTGTGTAAGACCCTAAAACTAGACACTTAATGAGACATGTGTTATTTTTAAATGTTCACAGCCGATGGATAAGTCTGGGGAGATTTATTCTGCCAAGGCTAATACTAGTGTGCTGCCAACTGTTGGAGATTGATGGGCAAAACTGGAAAGTTACACCTGACCCGTAGACCCAATTATGGTACTGCACTAGGTGCCGGATTGGGCTGTCTTTGATATGCCAATCAGTGAGATCCTTAGCGGGGGTTAAAACCTAGGTATGTTGGGACAGTCTGATAATTCATTTGAGTGGGTGATCATAGTGACAGGATCAGCCCCTTTGTCGGAATAAGGTAATGATCAGGGATGCACTCTCTCTGATGGAAGAAAGGTAGGAAATTTTTGAAATTCTCCCACCCATTCCGCAATAGTTTTAGCGTCCATACGATGGATCCTACAATTCCTTTCATGAAGGCAGTAGCTGAAGCAGTTGAGGCATTCAAGAAGCCTCTGAGTATCAGGATGCGCTCATGGAGTACACGTTGGCGGCCAACCTCGACAGGGTCGAGGATACGAAGAAGGCGCTCCTACAAGTGATGCTGGACTTCAACGTCAAGGGGCTACAGGTGATTCCAGTTGCCCTTGGCGAAGCCTAGGCTGTTGATAACTTTACTCCTCCTCTTGCTGGCGGTCAGGCTTAGCCGTGGATCTCCCCACTTTTCTTTTTTTGTTTTTTTTTTTATTTTGTAAATGTACATGTGTTCGGCCCAAGAGGCCTCAAAAAATTTTTTGTAAAGGCAATTTAGAAATACAACTATGAATGAAGCCATTTTTTTGTATTTGGTGTGTGCCTTTTGTATGTTGTGTTCTTCTCCTTTTTTTTTCTTTTTTTTTGTTTGAGAGGTTCCTACCTCTCCGAACGACAAGGCCACAACACACAATAACATGTATAGTTTGCTCATACCTCGTAGTTAGTTTGTTGCCGCTCGCTTTAAGTAGTTAGGGCATTGAGTGCCGAGGCAAGCCACACGTCCGCAGTGAGGCTCGCTTGGCTCTAGAATTTCTTTAAGTGTTTACTTAGGCAAGGCCGAAGTGACCTGGCGACTAGACCTGTTCATGGGTCGGGTAGCCCAATAGGTAGTCCCGGTCCGGTCCCCATATGGGCTTGAACATAGATTTGAGCCTATGGGCTTGAGCACGGGCCTCAAAGCCCAAGACCGACTATTTTACGGGCCGGGCTCGAGATTTGTTAAAAAAGCCTGGCCCGACCCATCTTTTAGGTTCAATAAAAAACTCACCGGCGCAACCTCACACTCTTAGGCAGACAGAACCGGTAAACTGTCATCAACAAAACTAGTGAACTCCAGCGGACTGGCAATGAGTTCTCTCTCTCTCTCTCTCTCTCTCTCTCTCTCTCTCTCTCTCCTCTCCTCTTCTCACTTCTTCTACAGAGTCAGAATCTCATATGTGAACTCAAGCACCGGCGGCGGCGGTGAGTCCTCTCTCTCTCTCTCTCTCGTTCCTCTTCTCGCTTCTTCTCTCTCAAAATCTCAGACGCGAACTTAGGTAGCGGCGAGGCGGTGAACACAGGCACCGGTGGCAGCAATGAATCCTCTCTCTCAAACGTGAACTCACCAGTGGCGAACACAGTCATCGGCAGTGAGTTCTTTCTTTTGTTAGGTTGGGCTTCGGGCTCGGACCTGGGCTTCAGGCTTTGTATTTGGGTCAGGCTTAGGCCTAACAAAATCATGTTTATGAAGAGTAAAAGCCTGGCCCGAACCCGACCCATGAATAGGTCTACTGGCGCCATAGCCAAGGTGTACGCTGAGGAACCTGGGGGGATGAGGGGTCGAGGTGGAGTGGTGCTATTAGGGTACAACTCACCTAGCTTGTTTCCCACCAAGTGTTTCCTCAGGGAAGGCCGAGACGTCACACCAGTGAAGCAGGGGGCTCGAGCTGAGGCAAACCATCGAGGCAATCGGGGTTGTCATTTTTATTGCGCTAAGTATTGGTAGCCGAGGCGATCACCGTCCACCAAGGCCTCGTTCGCCCTGGCCTGCATGTTTCTAGTGAGATGCTCGTCTGAGGGTCATCACAGTCTTCTGCATCAGTCCGTTCCGAGTGCTTATCCCTCGGAGGAAGGTTTTGCACATCGGCAAGTCGCGACGCTGAGGGTTTTTGAGGACTTAGGACACACATACATTCAGAATTTGAGTCGAAGAGGATCTTTTGCTTCATTCGTTCATTAGTGAGCCACAAGTAGTTACATTTATTGAAAATACATTCATAGGTTCCCCGGGGCACAGGTCTATAGGGGCCTTTCGGGGACCATGACCTTTTTGATAACGAGGTCTCCTTCTCTGAAGTGTCTTTCTTTTGCTTTCGAGTTGTAGCGGGACACGCGTTGCTGGTAGGCAGCTACCCTGATCTTCACCTGCTCCCGGGCTTCTTCTAGCAGATCCAGGTTGGCTCTGAGGGCTTCGTTGTTCTCTGCTTTGTTGTAGGCTTCGACTTGGAGCATTGGCTGGCCGATCTCTCTGCGATTACCGCTTCCCTACCGTAGGTCAGGCCGAAGGGAGTTTCTCCCGTGGTCGTCTGAGATGTTGTTCAGTATGCCTAGAGTACATTGTTCAGCTCGTCGGCCCATAAACCTTTATCTCGGTCGAATCTTGTCTTTAGCCCATCTAGGATGGTTTTGTTGGTGACCTCGGCTAGGCCATTTGTCAGGGGTAGCCCACCGAGGTGTACTGCTGTTTGATGTCGAAGGAGGCACACCTCTCTCAAAATCTAGCAAAACTAAATTGCTTTCCGTTGTTGGTGACTATCATGTGAGGGAGGCCGAAGCGACAGATGATGTTCTTCCAGAAGAAGCTCTGGATTTCCCGAGCTATGATAGTGGCTAAGGGCTCGGCCTCAAACCACTTGGTGAAGTAATCGACGGCGACAACGAGGTACTTTCTACCCCCGTTGCATGTGGGAAAGGGCCAATTAGTTTCATTCCCCATTTTGCGAAGGGCCAGGGGCTGCTAATGGCTGAGAGTTTTGTCATAGGTTGATGACATATGTTGGCGTGTCTCTGGCATTGATCACATCTCTGCACTAGTTCAGCTGCATCTTTGTGAAGTGTTGGCCAGAAATATCCCTATCTCAATGTCTTCTGGGCGAGGGCCCTACTGCCGAGGTGGTTTCCGCAAATGCCTTCGTGAATTTCTCTAAGCACATATTCCCCTTCCTCGGGGCAAAGGCATCGGAGGTATGGTAGGGTGAAACATCTTTTGTACAATTTTCCTTCAAGCAAGGTGTAGAGGGCTGCCTGACGTCGGAGTCGTCTGGCTTCGTTCTTGTCGTCGGGCAGCTGTTCCTTCAAAAGGAAGTTGATGATGGAATCCATCCATGATGACTCGGCCTTTATTGGTAGTACTTGAGCCTCTTCAATGGACGGTCAAGGTTGCTTCTCCACATGAACTGTGCAGCCGAGGACCGTGCCCGAAGTGCTTGTTAGCTTGGATAGCACGTCGGCCCTCACATTGTCAGCTCGCGGAACTTGCTACAGGGTAAAGGGTTGGAGATGGCGGGATAGCTCTTAGACTTTGGCGAGATACTTGGACATGATTTGCTCTCTGACCTCGTACTCGCCGTTCACCACCAATTGAGAGTCGCTAAAGGCTTCAACATGTGCGGAGCTGAGGTCCTTGGCCAGTTGCAGTCCGCCAAGTAGGGCTTTCTACTCGGCTTCGTTGTTGGATGCTAGGAAGTCGAACCTCAGAGCGTATTCGATGGTTGAGTTGTCCGTGGTGAGGAGGATAAGGCCAGTGCCACTTCCTTTGGCATTGGACAACCCATACAAAAAGCACCCAATTAGGGGGAGCATCTCCAACCGGGCGCCCTTCTCCTGGTTCATCTTCTAGGGCCTGGGGAAAGCTCGGTTGAAGGTGCACTCCGTTACAAAGTTGGCGAGGGCTTGTGCTTTAACGGTGGGCCTCGGCTGGTACCGTATGTTGAATTCAGAATGCTTAATGGCCCAATTGATCAGACGCCCCGAGGTCTTGGGCTTGGCGAGGATAGCTCTAAGGGGCTGATTTGTCAACACTGTGATGGTGTGAACTTGGAAATACGACCTAAGCTTCATGGCTAAAACAACGAAAGCGAAGGTCAGCTTCTCCACTTTAGGGTATCTGGTTACGGAATCATACAGTACCTTGTTGACGTAGTATATTGGCTTCTATGCTCCATCTTCTTTGATCAAGACTGAGCTGACTGCTTCGTCCCCGGCTAACAGGTACAAATATAGAGTTTCTCTTGGGACCTAGCAAGCCAGAAGGGGAGGGGAGGCGAGGTACTCCATGAGTTCATCAAAAGCATACTGACATTCCGTCATCCACTAGAAGCCTTTTAGTTTCTTAATGGCTCGGAAGAAGGGAAGACATCGGTCAGTTGACTTTGACATGAAGCGGTTGAGTGCCGCCACTCGTCCAGTGAGCTTCTGGGTTTCCTTCACTGACAGAGGAAGTGATATGTCTAGTATGGCCTGTATCTTCTCAGGGTTGGCCTCAATGCCTCATTGAGTGACGATGAAGCCTACGACCTTGCCCGAGGTGACGCCGAAGGCACACTTGTTGGGATTTAGCCTCATATTGAACCTCGACAAAGTGTCAAAGGTCCCAGCCAGGTCCGAGAAGTGTGCTTCTGGGTTTCCTTCACTGACAGAGGAAGTGATATGTCCAATATGGCCTGTATCTTCTCAGGGTTGGCCTCAATGCCTCATTGAGTGATGATGAAGCCTACGACCTTGCCCGAGGTGACGCCGAAGGCACACTTGTTGGGATTTAGCCTCATATTGAACCTCAGCAAAGTGTCGAAGGACCCAGCCAGGTCTGAGAAGTGTGCTTTGGCTTTAAGGCTCTTCACCACCATATCATCTACATAGGCTTCAATGTTCCTCCCCATCTGGTTCTTGAACACTATTAACAAGATGATGGTAGGTAGCTCCTGCATTTTTAAGCCTGAAGGGCATCACGTTGTAGCAGTATGTACCGTGCTCGGTGATGAATGAGGTCTTCTCTTCGTCTTCTGGGTGCATCTTTATTTGATTGTATTCGAAAAAGGCATCCATGAAGATGCCCTCCTTCTAGCGCCAACCTCGGCCCACGGCCTCGGCTACGGTGCCAAGTCACTTTGGCCTTGCCTAAGTAAACACTTAAAGGAATTCTGGAGCCAAGTGAACCTCACTTTGGACATGTGGCCCTGCCTTGGCCCTCAATGCTCTAACTACTTAAAATCGAGATTGCAACAAACTAACTATGAGCTATGAGTGAACTATACATGCTTTTGTGTGTTGTGGTCTCATCGTTCGGAGGGGCAGGTTCAGTTAAGTCTCTCAGTTCAATCCGGTGTCGAGTAGTTTATCAACTTCCTCTCCTATGGCCTTCCATCGCTCCGGTGCAAAGTTCTTCTTCTTCTGTCGAACCGGCCTAGAGCTTGGGTCCACGCTCAATCAATTCGGATAGGCTCTCCAGGGGAAGGTTGGACCTGACGGGGATTGTCTTCTCGGGCTCATCCTCGTCTAAGGGAATCGATACAAGGTCCTCGACCAGTTGAACTCGCTTGTTGACTCCTCTCTGAGGTTGAGGCCCTCAAGTGACAATGCTTCTTTATTCTTGCCGTTCAGCGCTGCCACATAGCACTGACAGGCGATATGATGATCCCCTCGAGCAACTCCAACGACGTGCTCGGTCGGGAATTTGAGGGTCAGGTGGTAGGAGGACATGGCGGCTCATTGCACACGAAGGGTCACTCTCTATGATTGCATTGTAGGGGGAGCCAATCCTCACGACAAGGAACTCTGTCATCCTTGTCACCCGTCGAGGCTCAGTTCCTACCGTGACTGGTAGGGGGATCTTTCCTTCTAGCCTAATGACATTGCCTGAGAAGCCAACAGTGGGACGTTGTTGAGCTGGAGGTGCTCTGGCGCTATCTTCATCTTTTCAAAAGCTTCATAGAAGAGGATGTCTATCGAGGAGACACTATCGACGAGAATCCTCTTGACTAGGAAGTTTGCTACTACGGTCGAAATCACCAACACATCGTCATGGGTGATTGTGATCCCATTGAGGTCATCGTCCATAAAGGAGAGGTCCTCCTGCTGCTTTGGCCTCTTGGGGGCTCACCCTTGGATGTTTAACTACCTGGCGTAGGCCTTGCGAGCCAAGGCCGAGCCCCCGATGATGACGTCAATGACTCCGACGATCTGCTAGTGCTGTTGCTGGGAGGACAAAGCATCGGCTTCGCTGTTGATGAATTGCTTCAAATGCCAGCAGCGGATGAGGGACTCTATTTCGTTCTTTAACTCATAGCAGTCATCGGTGTCGTGGTCGATGCCACAGTGAAACTTGTAGTACTTTTTAGGGTTCCCCCTCTTGGGGTTCCTCTTCATATTCTCTGCCCACTTGACGAACTTCTCCTCGCTTATCTGCATCAGGATTTGGGTCCAGGAGGAGATGAGTGGCGTATATTGGCTATAAGTCGTGGTTAGGGCCGATGACTTCTTGTTATCTTTGCCGCCATCACCTCGGCGGTCTTCATTCTTCCTTTTCTTACCCGAGGGCCCGCCGTTGTGCTCATCCTCCTTCTCCTGGTGGTCCCCGATCGAAGCCTCTTTGGCTGCAATGTACTTTTGAACCTTTTTGAGGAACTCCAACTTTGTCTTCGACGGGGTCTTGGCGACCAAGCACTTGAGGGCAAAGGTAGGTCAGAGATCGTTGATGGCAGCATGCATTGAGACCATGGGGTCGAGGTCCCTGACCTCGAGCTCTTTTTTTTTTTGAAGCGGTTGATGTAAGACCACAAGCTTTCGCCTGATTTCTGCTTGATGAACATGAGTGAGATGACGATCTTCTAGCACCGTCTGTTGCGAATGAAGCTGGCAAGGAACATGTTGGCGAACTGCTGCCATGAACTGATTGACCTCGGGGGGAGGCTAGAGAACTAGCAGCTTGACGTCAAGGCATCAGAATACCCATAGAGTATCATGAGCACTCTAAAACTTTCTAGGTGGTTGTTGGGGTCCAAGGAGTTGCCGTACATCTCCAAAGTAGGAGCCTTGAAGTGTGGGGTGAGTGGCTCCAAAATGAGTTCCGGGGTAAATGCGTCCATGCAGCCAGCGGAATTTCCGTGACTAGTGGAGGTGTCAGCTCGGCTCTCCTTGACTTGGCAGAGCTTTCTCTATTGGCCCTGAGCTCGGCTCACAGTTCTGGAAGCCCTGAATCGATAGGGGCATGGGCCCTGCTTCTGTCATCACAGACTTAGATTCCTAAGTACTCCGAAGGCTGGTGGTTGTCTTCAGATCGTGAGGTGGCGGCCAAGGTGTCTGCCATCATCCTTGGGGATCTCCCTTCGGTGGCGGTGATGCTGCTCCGAAGGTTGGTGGTTGTCTTCAGATCGTGAGGACACTTCTTCTCTTCGGCTAAGAGGTTGAACATTCCTCCAAGGTGAACTAGGGTATTGGCCGTTGCCTGACTCCGTTTGTTCGGCTAGCTTATTGTCGCTCTGGCTGAGGGTTGGGGACTCGATATGCTCGCCTCGTCCCTGGTCCTCTGACACCCTAGCGGGGCGGTCGCCTCATGAGGGACCTCCTGCTCGTGGGGAGACTTCTTCTACACACTGAGTGAGGCAGTCCAAATGATCAAGGACTGCCTGAAACTACTCGAAGGTGACTAGGTTTTGGTTGTTCCTGGTTCTTCGCACCATGACTTTCGAACTTAGGAGGAGTTAGAGATTTTTCTTCTTGTGAGTTTTAGGGAATCGTCTTAGTAATGCTTCCCATAAATGGCGCCAATTGTTGCTGCCCGAATTAACCGAGGGCAACAAGGTAAATTTGCTCCAAAGTTCTGAAGGCAGGCCAAAGGCTTTGAGGATTCAGAGGAGGGTAAGTCGAGGCCTAGAATTGTAGGCCGAGGTGGGATTCTCCCTTCTGACTATGGTAGAAGCCAAGGACTACAGGTCGTTGCCTTGGTGACGAGGTCCCTAGAGATCCAAGGTACTGCAAAACAAGAGATGTCAGAGGCCTCGGGTGGAGATCCGAGGCAGAGGATCCGACGCTCAAGTTAGTGCAGGGTGCAAGGTGGGGGGAAGGTGCAAACGAGTTCTCGGTGGTAGTCCTCGGATGCATTGGATCCCTAGGAGTAAACGCTAATGAATCAAGGTAGGTGCAAGAATTTAATTCAAGGCACTAGAAGTTTATGCGAGAACTGGATCAGGATTTTGGGGTCAGTATCCCTTGTCAATGGAGAGTTACCTCATATTTATACTTGAACAAACTGGAGGCAGATGGGAATGAACTTACCAAATGAGAGTCGTACGAAGTCAGGCAATAGGTCCTTGCGAGTACACCTAACTGCTCTGCAGTTGGCTTCATAAGAAGGCAGCATGGCTCCCCTCTGTTATGGCTGGCGCTGTCAGGCATTAGTGGGCTGGGCCTGGCTAGTCCACATCAATTACAAATAAGAAAACCATGGAAATAGTCAGGCTTAGTGATCTTTATTGTGGATGTTCCTTCTTCTTCTTTTCTCCAAGGTGGAGAGGGGGTTTATTGTCTTGATTGTTGACTGTTATGGAGGTGTTATATGGATATGATAAACATGTCTAGAATTAAGGGGGTGTTTTATAGAACATAGTGTTATTTATCAGAATTCATGAATGGGTTTTAATTGGTCAAAACTTTCCATACCATATTTTTTTTTCATCATAAATCTTCCCTTTTGAAAAATAAAAATAACTGCCGGCAAAATTGTATTGTTTTTGCTGACATGGCATTTATTTTATTTTCAAAAACAAAAATCCAACTATTGTCAAACACCTGCTAAAAGGCCCATCAAAACAGGCAAACTTTTTTCTTATTTTGTATCATCGTGACTCACCCTTCCATTTCTATCACTCGTTGCTTAAAAATTAAGGGGGGCGGGGTCCATCAATCCATTTCCAAGTGGCCCCATAGTAAGAATCTCATCTTTAATTAGATGACTGGAATGTAGGATATCTTTCCTACCACCTTTAATCCTTCACCACCTCAGTGCCCTCAAAAGGCAAGTTGGACTGTTGGGTAATTAACCACTGGATTCATTATAGGGCTTTCTTTCTATGCTTTCGATGTTCTATATATTGTAGTAGTAGTAGTGGTCTAAATAAATAAATAAACCCACAAGTCACAATTCTCTCTCTCTCTCTCTAAAATACCACACATACCATACCTCCAAGGGTTCAACCCCTTTTTTGTATTCTAGTGTTTCTTTAACAGTAAGAGGCTAAAGCTATAAGAAGCCATAGAGCATGGTGGGTCCTAGTCTCTCTGCAGTTTCTATTATGACGACCATTCCTGACTCAACAGGAGTGTTATTGCCGATACCTTTTAGGGAGGCACGTGGAGGTCCTCTAGAAGTTAGTGTAGGGTAATGTTGGCGTCAGGTCTGATGTGGAGTTGCAGGTCACACGTGACCTGCACGTGATTAATGAGAGAAAATTGTGCATCAGTGGGGACATTAGTCGGATGGGGAGACAACATATTAACTTCATGCATTATTTGCACAATGTCCTTAGATCACATATTCACAAGTGTTAGGTGACAACAAAAAATTTTGCCTACCATCATACAATCAAACCATGTGGTGTAACTAAATTTCTCGTGTTGGATATTATTTAAGAAGAATTGAAGAATTGTTGTAAAATTATGTCTAAATGACTTCCATCCAAGATCAATTAAACGGGTAGAGAGAGAGAGAGGAGACTCACCATTCTTTATCGTCTTTGGGTTCAGAAATTCTGACGCAGCGTGGAAGCAATGAGAATCGGAGTTGGCTATGCAAGTACCGGGTGTTCGCTAGCACCTAGCGAAAAATACCGATTTCTCTAGGAGAGAGAAAAATGTAGCGAAAATAGAAAGAAGATAACTTGAAGAAATTCTGAAAATCTGAATTATGAATTGATGAATAACTTTGGGAAAATAGCAGTATTTATAATACATTTGAAAATTGTAAAAGGACTAGGAAAGAACATGAATCTTGATCTTGATTTTGATCCTCTTGGGCTGTCTTGATAAGGTCGAACCCTCTTGGATTTCTTGGGCTTGATCTTCCACCGTCCGATCTCCCTGGCTCTCCTTATGCATGAATCTGGGAGTCTTGGATTTCTTGATGCTTCTTGGAGTCTTTGTTGGATCTTGATTGGAGTCTTGAGTTCTTACTAATCTTGGAAGAGTCTTAATAATCTTGGATTCTTGATAAGTCTTGGAGTCTTGGATTAAGTCTTGATGGATCTTGAATTATCATTTCTTGACTTATCTTGGACTCTTGACCTTATCCTAGGAGCTGCCGCCCCTAGGGTGAGATGGGCCTTGGGATGGGCCTCCATCATTCTCCCCCACTTGGAGAGAACTCGACCCCGAGTCGTGACGAGGATAGGCAAGTGTTATCTTTGGCAGATACCGGTGAAGGTCAGCAACGTTGAAGGTCTTGGATATACCCATATGATCTGGTAGGTCTACTATATAGGCATTATCATTAATCTTCTTCACGATCTTGTATGGACCATACTTCCGAGGCTTCAACTTGTTGTAGGTACCTACAGGAATTCTTTCCTTCCTTAAGAAGACCATAACCTCATCACCTACATCAAACACTTGAGGTCAGCGGTGTTTGTCTGCGGCCATCTTGTACTTGGCGTTGGATTGCTCTATCTTCTGCTTCACGGCGTTTTGGACGGACTGGATTTGTTCTTCCATCTGCTCTGCTGAGATACTGGCGCTGGGTACCTTGGGTAATTCCACTAGATCCAGCGCATGGTTAGGGACTTTCATGTACACGATGGAGAATGGGGATCTGCCTGTGGAACTATGCACTGCATTGTTATAGGCGAACTCAGCCTGAGCTATGGCGAAGTCCCACTGTTTCGGTCGTTCCTGGCATATGCTGCGAATTAAATTCCCTAAGGTTCGATTTACCACTTCTGTTTGTTCATCTGTCTGCGGATGGGCTGTACTGCTGAAATTAAGTGATGAATCAAACAACCTCCACAGGGTCATCCAAAAGTGACTGAGGAACCGTGTGTCACGATCTGAAGTGATGGTCTTGGGTACCCCATGTAAGCGAACAATCTCCCTGAAAAATAATTTGGCTATTGCGGATGCATCTGTTGTTTTATTGCATGGGAGGAAGTGAGCCATTTTTGAGAACCTATCAACCACCACGAAGACGGAGTCCATGTTCCTTTGGGTCTTTGGCAAGCCTAGCACAAAATCCATGGACAAGTCTTCCCATATAGCAGTAGGAACGGGTAGGGGCATGTAGAGACTTGTGTTCTGGGTTTGTCCCTTAGTTGTCTGACAAACATAGCACCTGCTTACGATGGTAGACACGTCCCTTCTCAATTTCGGCCAGTAATATCGCCCCTTAATAGCTTCTATTGTTTTGTCCCTTCCCAAGTGTCCTGCTAGTCCACCCCCATGCAAATCCCTGATGATCTTTTCGCAGAGGGAGGTGCAAGGGATACACAGCTGTTCCCCTTTCATAAGGAACCCGTCATAAATAAAGAAGTCTTCTGCTGACTGCTTATTCACACATTTCTCCCATACCTGTTGGAAGTCTTCATCTCGGGCATATAAGTCTTTTAGGCACTCAAAACCCACGATCTCAACGCTGAGGGTCTTGATGAGAGCTACACGCCTACTAAGTGCATTAGCCACTTTATTTTGCTGTCCTGTCTTATACACAATTTTATAAGGGATCTTGTCTAGGAAAGCAGACCATCTGGCATGTAAATCACTTCTTAATTGCTTTTGCCCACTAAGATATTTTAGGGCCTGGTGGTTAGTATAGAGAACAAATTCTTTTGCAATTAGATAGTGTTCCCATGTTTTCAAGGCTCTTATCACAGCATAAAACTCCTTGTCATAAGTAGACCACTTTCTCTTGGCTTCACATAATTTTTCACTAAAGAAGGCAATGGGTCTTTTCTCTTGGGACAATACAGCCCCCATGCCAACTCCACTGGCGTCACATTCAACTTCAAATAATTTATTGAAATCTGGTAAGGCAAGAACAGGAGCAGTACATAACTTTTCTTTTATGAGAGCAAAACTTTGCTCTTGTTCTTCTCCTCATTGAAATTTCCCCTTTTTCAAGCATTCAGTAATGGGAGCCATGATACTACTAAAATTCTTAATAAAACGCCTATAGAAGGTTGCCAACCCATGAAATCGCCTGACATCTGTGACAGTGGATGGGGTCGGCCACTCCCTAATGGCTTTCACCTTTTCCTCATCTACTTTCACACCATCCTTGCTTATAATAAATCCCAGGAATAATAAATTATCATTCATAAAGATGCATTTCTTCAAATTAGCATATAATTTATTTTCCCTCAATGTTTTCAGGACCTCCCTAATATGTCCCACATGCTCAGTGATAGATTTGCTGTATATCAAAATATCATCAAAATAGACTACCACAAATTTACCAATGAAGGGGCGCAATACCTGGTTCATCAGCCTCATGAAAGTGCTGGGTGCGATGGTTAGTCCAAAGGGCATGACCAACCACTCGAACAAGCCATCTCTAGTCTTGATGGATGTCTTCCATTCATCTCCGGTACGGATCTTGATTTGATGATATCCACTCCTGAGATCTATTTTTGAGAAAACTGCAGCTCCGCTTAGTTGGTCCAGCATGTCGTCCAGCCTAGGAATGGGAAATTTGTACCCAATGGTGATCTTGTTAATGGCCCTGCTGTCGACACACATTCTCCAATTGCCATCCTTCTTAGGTGTTAATAAGTCAGGTACTGCACAAGGACTCATGCTGATTTGAATGTGTCACTTTTTCAATAATTCTTCTACATTTTCTCGTAAAATTTCATTCTCCTTAGGACTCATCCTGTAATGTGGGAGGT
Organism: Nelumbo lutea; assembly: GCF_056320005.1. NCBI lineage: Eukaryota > Viridiplantae > Streptophyta > Magnoliopsida > Proteales > Nelumbonaceae > Nelumbo > Nelumbo lutea. The sequence continues at coordinate 202,316,379 of NC_142684.1, read as the reverse complement.
TAGGTAGACTAGCATCTGGAACAAAATCAATATGGTGATGTATATCTCTCATGGGAGGGAGTTCATTTGGTAACTCCTCTGGAACTTCATCATTAAATTCATCCAGTAGTCCATGTATTTCAGCTGGAATTGTATTTTCATCATTAACATCTTCTCCTTTTACTACTAACAAATGTATCTCATGAGTATCCTTACATTCTTTAACAAATTCAGCATGATGATGGGTGATGGTAAGGAAATTTTTCTCATGTGCCTTTGGAGTATTTGTAATACTTTTTTCTGCTATGGGTAACAAAGTATAACATGTACCTTCTTTTTCAAGTTGGTAGGTATTCTTCCTACCCATGTGCCTTGCATCTGTATCAAATTGCCAAGGCCTCCCTAACAAAATATGGCAAGCATCCATATCTACAATATCACAATATGCTTCATCATGGTACTTACCAGTTGAAAAAGGTACCTTGCAGCGTTCTTCCACTTGTACGCCGCCTCCTTCCTTGATCCACCCAATTGTGTATGGGTTGGGATGTTTTTCAGGAATCAGCTATAATTGTTGGATGACATCCCTGCAAATAATATTTTCTTGACTACCACTGTCAATAATTAAATTAAATAATTTTCCCTTGACAGTACATCTGGTACGAAATAATCTGTGCCGTTGAGAAGTATCCTTATTTTTCTGAGACAACATTAATTTTCTTACCACACAAGTATACTCCTCATGTTCATATGGACCCTCTTCATCCTCCCCATCAGGTCCACAATATACCTCTTCCTCAATATCTTCTTCCTCTTCCCTTTCTACCATATTAACTGTCTTCCTCCTGGGACAGTCACTGGATCTATGTCCAACCTCATTACATTTAAAACATTTAATAGGAGCAAGCCTTGCATAAGGGTTACTGGGTTTAGGAGGGTTGGAAGGATTACCTCGAGTATGTCCTCCTGTAGTAGCCTTACCGGCGTTACTTGTACTTGCCGGGTGAGAATGTTGTACTGTCGGAACTGATTTGTTCCTGTCGACAGTTTCTGGTCTGTTGTCGCTCCTGCTGTACCGGCGATAATTATCACTGCGTGCCTTGTCCTGAAACATTAATTATGCTTTCAAAGCTAGGTTCCTTGCTTCCTACACACTAAGAACCATGTGTACACCAATTTTATCTCTGATAGACGGTCTTAAACCGCTTATATAATGGGTTGTCTGCTGGTTATCACTTTCAGATAATTGATTTCTTTCAGATAATCTCAAAAATTCAGATGTATATTCATTAACACTACGAGAACCCTGCGCACACCTCTGATAAGATTCAAACATATATTGTTCATAGTCAGGAGGTAAAAATCTACCTCTGATTAATTGTTTCATGCGCCTCCAGGTTCAAACAGGACCCCTTCCTTCTCTCATCCGGGTCTCTCTCATCCGTTCCCACCAAACAGATGCGCCTCCCTTTAATCGGAAAGCTACTAATTTTACCCTTCGTTCCTCTGGTATTTCCATGTAATCAAAGAACCTATCGACTTCTGTGATCCAATCCAGAAGTCTCTCTATACCAAGATCTCCACTAAAAGTAGGAATATCTACATTGAGTTTAAATTCATCATTATTCCTACAGGGGTTGAAATTACCTTGATTATGCTAATTTCTACCGTTTCTGTCGTTGCCGGGAAGAACTGGAGCACCACCAAATTCGAAATCATCATCACTGTCGTCGTCAAGAACTGGACATCGGGACGCAGTAGCGACGGGTGGTCTGTCGTGGTCGTCTCTTGCGATCTGCTGTGGATTTTCCCGGATTCGTGGGACAACCTCCCGTAACAAGGTTTGCAGTTGTTCAGTCACCTCTACCAACTGCCGTTCGATGTTACGTGTGGCTGTACGCTGCTCTTCGATTGCTCTCCAAACAGTTGGGAACCCCTGATCTCCGTCACGGGGTGGGTTGTGACTACTACCGTCTGGGTTGGACATGACTGGGCGAATTCCCTGTTCTGATACCACCTGACGCAGCGTGGAAGCAATGAGAACCGGAGCTAGCTATGCAAGCACCGGGCGTCCGCTAGCACCTAGCGAAAAACACCGATTTCTCTAGGAGAGAGAAAATGTAGCGAAAATAGGAAGAAGAGAACTTGAAGAAATTCTGAAAATCTGAAGTATGAATTGATGAATAACTTTGGGAAAATAGCAGTATTTATAATACATTTGGAAATTGTAAAAGGACTAGGAAAGAACATGAATCTTGATCTTGATCTTGATCCTCTTGGGCTGTCTTGATAAGGTTGAACCCTCTTGGATTTCTTGGTCTTGATCTTCCACCGTCCGATCTCCCTGGCTCTCCTTATGCATGAATCTGGGAGTCTTGGATTTCTTGATGCTTCTTGGAGTCTTTGTTGGATCTTGATTGGAGTCTTGAGTTCTTACTAATTTTGGAAGTCTTGATAATCTTGGATTCTTGATAAGTCTTGGAGTCTTGGATTAAGTATTGATGGATCTTGAATTATCATTTCTTAACTTGGACTCTTGACCTTATCCTAGGAGCTGCCGCCCCTAGGGGTGAGATGGGCCTTGGGATGGGCCTCCATCAAATTCTCATTAATTTGTCATCTCCATTGTCGTTATGGCTGCATTTGGAAGCAAAATCTTGTATTTTGTATTATTTTGTCTGTATTTGTCTTTTATATATTTGTATTTGTACTCTTTCGAGATAGCCTATACTGTTGGTCGGCTGAGTTGGTGCAAGTTTGAATTGGTTGGAAGGCCCCCATTTGAAATACGATAAATCAGATAAAAGTGTTGGGATCACCATCACTAGCAAACTTTGGATAGAGTTTCTTTCAGGTTTTGGTTTGAAGGAAAAGGTAGGGAAATGAAGGGAAATATAGGAAAACCCATACAAAGTTTTCTTGTCTCTTAAGACTTCAACCCAACTAGCATAATCAACCAGAAAATATGCCAGGGAGAACACTACATTTTTTTAATTACTTAAAAAGAAAAAAAAAAATTTAGGCTCCAACGCCGTCGAGGATGTGATAATAATTAAAATAAAAAAGTCAAAGCTCAACTCGGTAAAGAAAATTTGAAAAAAAAAAAAAACTCCAATTCAAAATTCCCAACCCAACTGCAATGAACAGCAACTGCTTTCCCTGCGAATTATGAACTGTAACTTTTTTTTTCTGCTTCTTCAATATTAATCGAAGAGAAATTCTCCCACGAGGGACGTACACTGAAGTCTGATCTCCGAAAAGTTGTTGAAAGCGACTACACTTTGAGAGGCCTTATTATACGCTCTGCAGGTCAGAGAGATGATTAATATTGCCTAGAGTCAACAAAGTAAAACAGCCATTGTTACCATTGAGGAAAAATATCAATTTCGGAACTGATCCTACACTCCACAGAACAGAATAGCCGGATTCATCGGACGGATTACAAGTATATATCTGACATTAATGGTAAAAAGAATGACTGGAGAATGTCAGAATGCCTTCAACCTTTGGTAGTGTCGCTTTAGTTTCATCGAGTGTATAGTGCTCGATTTCGTATCCCTTCCCACCTTGACAGAATGAGATATATTTTTACAATAAATCCATACTAAAATGATAGAATGCAGCTTATGGAGGGATGGACACATGATAAATCACATCTTGTATATGGAAAGTCCCTTCTCTGAACCCCCTTCCTTTCATCAGATGCAATGTGGCTCAGAGTTCAGACTTCATCAGAAATTCCGAATGAAAGTAGGAACATAACACAATAAGCAAACAGTGACGATTAAGAAGGAAGCAGAAAAAACAATAAACAAATGAAAAAAGAACTTCAGATGACATGAGTTCCCTCCAAAGACTTCCATATCTCACAGCATTCATCCTCCTCTTCCTTGGACTTTGTCTTGCCAGGTAGGAAGCCGAAAGGCGAGCTTGGCATCTGCATCAGGTCTAATGTCACATGGGCATCACCGTCTTGGAATCTGTTCCACTCGGTTGATTCCGGGAATGGTTGGTGTTGGTGAGGGTGAGGCACTATTCCTGGTTGGGTGCCACCCAACTCATCCATCGCATGGTGGTGCCAGGCCCTGTCCAAAAAGAGCTGCCGGGCGAGGGCTGCTGCTCGATTCTCTGCGATCAACTCGCGTAGTGCAGCACTAGACCGAGAGGAGAGGTCAGATGGAGAAATCCAGGAGGAAGACTTGGATGACAGAAGAGAGAGAGCACGTCCTGACGACGATGATATGCACGAGAATCTTCCACCCGTTGATTTTTGTTCTACACAATATACATAGCTTAATCATCAGTGATCAAAACTGTGTTTACTTCCCTACTTGCAATGTGGATATCGACTAAAGAAGTACTGAAGAATCTAAAGCTACAAAGAGACTGCAAGGTGAAAATTTTGGCTGAATAACAAAGCCCATAATTTTCTAGAAACAAGCACTAAATCATAATGCTGCCTGGAGAACAAGCACAAAGATCATGAAAATCAAATAAACATCAAATGGACGAAATAGATCATCGTAACCGCAATTGCAATGACCCCAGAAGGTTTGATGTAGAACAAATGAAGTATATTCTGCTAAATTATTCAATTTTCAAATCCTAGGTCAAAGATATGAACAAGGCTTGATGGCATTTCTAGCCCTCTATAAGTTGGCAAAATGAGTTATAAATAAAACAGGCGGAAACACTGGGATAAAAAGTGAAGCTTCATCAAGAACATTTTTGAGGTACAGTTCATATATATTTGTCATTGTTAATTTACCAGAAACCCTTCTAAATAACCAAAAATGAGATGAACCCCGCAATCCAACAGAAGAACCGACCAATTTAACAAGCTTTCAATGAACACATCCATTTTCAGTTGATGCAAGTGTTATAGCTGCTTCCACATGAAGGAAAATGACGAGCACAGGGAACCAGAAAAGATGCACAATTAGAGGGATTCCCAAACAAGTTCCCTGATTATTTTTGAAAAAAAAAAGATTATACATAATTTGGAGAACTAATTAAAGCAACAATCACTTTTAACTAGAAAAAGAGTGCAATGCAATATCCTACATGATGCTCCATCTCTAGCAAATAATATGCTAACAAGGAAAATCTTCAGAACCTTCTCACGCCTAAAGCAACAGGAAAGCCACATAGTTGAGCACTAACTAGTTTCATCAATTAGAAGTGTATTAAGGTTGAAGAAGTCTCATAACATTTGGACTTTGTTCATGAGAAACAATTGAATATTTCTCATGGCCCAACTTTAATATGAAATTTAAGTTCCACAGATATTACCTTTGTCAATGTTTTCACTTCCACAAATCACTTGACAAGGCATGGCACAGTTCATCAGGTGCATGAACGACAAAACTCCACTTTGACCATCCCCCCACACTAGTACTTTCCTCTCTAATACATGGTATTAACCAATTATGATATACAAGTTTCAAAAATTGTTATATCTTACATGTGGAACTAAAAACCTGTGGAAGAATGCAGGGTAACAATTCTGAGGGAAAATGAAACCTAATAGAAGTTTAAAAAGCAAGATAAAAATTCTCATGGTACCATACATGAAGAAAGGATCCATCAAAGAACCCATGAACCAAATTCATACTCATTGCTTCTGTAATCAATATATATCCATGCACATGACTAAATAATCTTGGCCTAACTTGTTCATTTTTCCATGCGTTGGGGCTATCTCCAGATTTACAAACACAATTTTTTTGGTTCAGTTCTTTTTAATTTTATTGCTTATCTATTTGGAAAACGTTGCTGACCCCATAATGGCCTACAAAATTTCCTTTAAATTAGATCGGTGTGGATAGATCACACGACAAATGGAAAGCAACTCATTCAAACCACCTTCCTCGAGTTCTCTAAACAATATCTACTTCAATCTCCCTTTCGAAATCAATGCATAAACTGAGGTGCTGAATATAATCATTTTAAAGTAACTCTTCATCATCAATTGGCGTTGAATTTTTATTTATATTCCTGTAATTGCAAGATCCACATAGCACATATTAAATAAAAATTTAACAGATGAACTAATTGGTTTGTGCCGACATGATTTAAAAATTTTTCAACCTGTGATGCCTCCATTCATTGAATAAAAAAGGGAAAAAAACATACCAAAGAAAACAGTGAATTTTGTTAAATTTATTTCTATTAATGGATGATAATTATCCTAGACCCTCCCACTTGCCCAGGCTACTCCTCATTAATGCAGTCATAGGTCATCCATCTCAATTGACTTCTCAGCTACATCAGTTTTCTGAAAATGAGAGAAAGTAGGCGGCAATTTTTGCTTAGCCAAATACATGAAAATAATTGATTTCCCCTACACAAACCTCCCTTTTCTTAATTGTTTTATTAAACCCCCAAGGCCTGTGTGGAGGAAAAGAAACTAGGAAAACTTAGAAACCAAAAACCAGATGTTCCATCAATAAAAATGAAGATGCTCTACAGTCTCCTTGTCCCCCACCCAATACGGAAGAGAAGAGCCATGATGCAGATTTGAGGAAAAGAGTGTCCTAAACAAATAGTATAAATGGTTAAAACAAGTTGAAAGGCTTAATATATTTTCAAGTGAGCTCCCCCTCCCCCAACACAGACACACAAACAAACACAAAAGTCAAAGGATATTAATTGCCTCTATTGACAGTAAAGAAAATTATATCTATCTTAGCATCTGGGATGCTGGCACCAAAGTCAAAACCCACCGTCCCACCCTCACCTCTTATGGTTTTCATTCACCTTACAAAACCCTCAAATTGAACCCTTCAAAAAAACTGATGTACAAAACTAATCATAGGCCAAATTTTAGTGGTAAGTGATAAATGTCATGTCGTAAGGTATTGTGAAGCTAAAAAAGGTCATGAAGCATCAAAGACAAAGAGAAGCGCATCAGCATTTGTTCACAACTGACTTTATATTAGAATATATGCACACCAATCAATGACTGTTATCAGTATACAGTAATTGGAATGTAGTAATGGGCAAAGCTGCTAGTCAGGAATATTTCGTACATTTGAAACCGAGAAATGTGCAGTATAGGATGGTCAAATGCTCTAAATCAGATTACAAGAGTTAAAGCATAGACAGTGGTTCCAAACCAAACTTTAACCTGTTAATCCATTAATGATTAAAAGTTTTAACAGAATTTTGAAAAGAAAAAACTTTCTTGAGATCGTTTTTTGTGTTGAGATACTGAACCATTGATAATGAACAAGTAAAAAGACAACCATGTAATTGCTAAGAGAGCTAAGTTTTTGAACTAGCTTGTTCTATTGAATTTCAATTTAACGCAATAAAATCTAGTATATTATAATCCATATACATAGCATGTTCTTAATAGTAAACACAAAATTAAAGGACAACATTCAAAGAAAAGTCATAAATCGGCATCAGACCCATATCAAACATGATTAAATTGCAATTCGAGCTCTGAAAAAAATAAAATAGTAAATACGGTTGAATTATCGTTTTAAGCTTAACTTCATTTCTACCAGTTTCAACAAAGAAAAAGGAAAGAAGAGTAAACCTTGAGATTGGTTCCTGGAAATAGAATCATTAGAGCTCTTCCTCCTTCGCTCGTTGTGACCAGCTAATCTCCTCCTGCAACTCCTTTTTGAATCGTCGAACTCTGATACCACATGAAACCTACACCAATCCTAACCCAAATAAGAAGCAGATCAAAACAACCCCGAGAAATCCACTTGAAAGGAGAGGACGAAAAAATTAACGAATGACTTGAATGAACCAAAAAAAAAATGAAGACGATATCAAGAGTATAAATCGGCAAAATATCTGAGGATTCTGCCAAGTAAGGGAACTGTAATCCTGATTTTTAGAATTGAAACTTGAAAGCTACAAAGCTTTTTTTCTTTTTTTTTTTTTTTTGAAAAGAAAAGAAATGAAAAACTTTTATTAATAATAAACGAAGTGTAATGCACAGTTACATCCAAGGTGTGGACTGTAAAGAATGAGCAGGAGAGAGGGAGAAAGAAGAAAGAAATGGAGTTGAAGTAGGCACCTGCTGCACTGCTGGCAGAAACGCTGCTCGATCCCAAGCACCACCACCTTAGGCGCTTTGGAATGCATCTCGCACACTTTGTGCCTCCGGTGGTAATCCTTGGCATTCAAAAGCGCGACATGGCAGCCTTCCACCTGACACCTGGGCACCGCTACCGGGGATCCCATTCCAGCAGCAGCAATAGTAGCGGCCGCGGTTGTCGACGACGACGGACCGCCAACACCAACGCCGACATCATAGGATCTGCCCCTCTTCTCGATGGGGAAGCCGGGTACGTGGCGCTCCCCCAACGGCGTACCGTCCTCGAAGTAATGTCGCTTGCCTAACTTCAAACAGGCGAGATGGGGATCAGGGTGCACGTGGGAAGCCGCAGTGGCGTATAGAGACGGATAGTGGTGGAGGTGGTGGTGGTGGTGCGCATTGTCCCCCTGGTGAGGAAACATTATAGCATGCGCTGCTGCTGCTGCTGCTGCTACTGCGGTCGATGTTGTCGTTGTTACAGCGTCTACGTTGAAAGAGTTGTTGCTCCAATCGAACCGAGACGTCCCCAGCTCCCAAATATCCCACGAGTGATTGACGTTATTACTATTTTGCCCTCTGCCACTTCCTCCATTGCCGCTGAATAATCCATTTCCGCCATTTTCCATCACCCTCCTCACTCTCTCTCTCTCTCTCGCGTCCTCTTGTTGCTCCTTAATATATCTTTCTTTTTTTCTACTACGAGGCTGCAGTACAGTCTATTGGTGGGGATCTGTTTGTTGTCTTTATGAAAGTAGAAACTAATGCTTAATGCTTATATTTCTGTCTGTGAGTGTAAGGAGGAAGAGAGGCAAAGAGCAGCAGTTTTGGTGTTCGCTGCTGCTTGGCTGTTCAGTGTTGAGTTCTCCTCCAGTAAGGTCAAGTCCTTTTAAGGGAAAAGCTGTACACGCAGAGGGAGAGAGATAGGATGATAGAGAGGGCGAGCAGGAAGTGTCTCGTTCTGTGTTATGGTCCAATGGGCGTGAAGTGTTCAAGTGGAGAGAAAAGGCTGCAGAGACGAGCAGAGCAGAGAGAGAGAGAGATAAGTGAGGGGAGAGGCGATACGTGGGAGTGGGAATCAGGGGAATACAGCCTACAGGAGAAGTTGAGTTGAGAGGTCTCTCGGTCTCGGTCTCGTGGGGGAAAGGAAACTAGGGAAGGGGTCAAGGGTGAGACGTGGGGCCGGACACGTGGGCTGAAATGATCCAAGGGGAAAGAGAAGTCAGTAGTGAGGAGGACACAGGACTGAAGAGAGGAGAGAGAAATAAATAGAGAGAAAGAGGAGTGGAAGGCGATGATGAGTGACTGTGTGAGCGCGAGAGAGGGGGGAAAGGAGAGATGACAAGACAGAAGAGGGAAGGGGGCATTTACAGCGCCCCACCCTCACTTGTTTCTGAAAAGCTTATATCCCATATCAAATCTTTGGCAGTTCGGTCTTCCTTTTTTTTTTTTCCCTTCTATTTTCATATAATAATTCTCTTCTATATATCTTTATACAGAGATAGAAAGAAAGAACTCCTGCACCTGCAGTCATTTTTTTTACAATTTTTATTTGTTTATTTTATTTTATTTAATTTAATTTGCATGTCCTTATATGCCCTCGTTGAAATCAAGGAATGACTGGCTATGTCTCTATGGCATAGGATAGGAGGAGGGGTCACTGGTCAGGTGGGTATGGTGATGACAACTCAAGGCAAGATAGTGAAGACCCGATGAAATATATATATATATATATATCATGTTCATGGAATCCAACTCCTCCCTCTGCTCCCCACCCGGAAGGCAGCAAGCAGCAATACCTAACCCCCATCTGTATTAGTATCCTAATTTGGATAAGACAGTATAGTGTATATGCTTGTGGGGTAACTACTCCTTTCTTTCTTACACTTGGCAACTTAAAATTTCTCACGTCACACCAGTTTTGTTGTATAATAGCATCCATGCTCCAGCTTTCTCCGGAGTCCGGACGAGACTTGATGAAATTCAGAATTTAAATGGAGGTCAGTTTCAATGTTTCATTACTGTTTTTCGTAATACTGTGTTTGGTTTTATGAAAAAGGTAAGAAAACCTGTACAAACACAGTCTAATGAAAAGGTAAGTTCCAAAGGTGGACTCCATCTTCATCTTGTTGTCCCATTTTAGATCTTTATCTATTTAGCTTACCAAGATCGAGGCGTGGAATATTTAATATCTTATGAGGTAACACTTGGTTTTATGTAGACCACCGATCTCATTTGGGTCGAGTAGTGGAGGGATGATAACGTTGCTATTTGTGTTTCTTCAATGAATACCATCTAGGGGAAAAGGAAAACATTCGGATTCGATTCCTTTGAAAAAGAAGGGAATGATCCTTTTTTAGTAATGGATAATAAGGCCACGTCACCTATGCTTAAAATAATCTTATTAGATTACGTGGTTGACATGGAGATATTGGATATGGTGGGGCGTTGAGCCTATTTTTTCTTTTTTTGCAGACTAACCCCTTGACGTCAGATCTCAAACAAATACAGATAGGAAAGGGGGGTGTTCTGTTGTTGAGGTGGCAGTATGGGGACGTCTTAAATGTGTGGGATGGAGATATTGGATATGGTATGTCATCATTCGTCGGGGCAACCATGAATGCCATATATTCAATGATAACTATCTCAATTAAGAGTTGCCCAAATTCAGTTCATATCTCTCTGGATTTTCATTGTAGAGAGAGAGGGAGAGAGGAGTGTGTGGTGATGGGCCGACCCTACCATGTGCAAGAATTCGTTGGAAGGCCAAAGTTAGGGAATAGGTGGTGGGTTATAAATCAAATAATTTGAATACTGGCCCCACGGAAAGTCATATCTTTCTCAAGCATATTCTTACAGCCTAAACACTTTGGAAAGAACCTCTCTAAGTGGACATTCGGAAACCCCCCCCCCCCCCAAAAAAAAAAAGAAGAAAACATGATGCATTGGGCGGTTCAGTTCAAAACCTAATTAGAATATATTCAAAAAAAAAAGTGTTTGATTCACAATTTGAACCACCTCACTATAATCCGATTATTTTTTTAAAGGGTAAATTGTTGAAACTTATCTTTGAGTTTCTAGTTGTTGCCAAACCTTCTCTCAAATCTATTAATTGCAATCACCTTTTCCAGACTTTCTAACATAGTTGTAAGTAGATCAACAGTCTAAAAGAGACATGAAAATATTCAAAATATCTATATAGTTACTTTTGACAAAAATATTTATTTTCCATATTTTTTCTTCATATGAATCATTACACCAAATATTTCTGATATCTTTTCTAAAATTGATTTATTTTTAAATTTGTCCTTTATATCAATAACTCAGGTGAAGCCATGGTTTTCAAAACCGGATTGGACCGGATGGTCGGATTCAAAAAATAGGGAACCGGTCAAGTGATCGGTTCCATTTTACCCCAGAACTGTTATTTTCACAAAAAACTGTTGATTTGGTCAGCAAGCCACTAACTCGGACAGTCAAACCATTCGAATTGTCCAACAATTTAGTCATTTTTTATTTTTATTTTTGTTAAAACAGGCTGCCCGTTTGGTTCAAATGGTCAAACCATTTAACTCAAGAATCGGCCCCCCTGACCGATTCGATTTTAAAAACCTTGATTGAAACTACTATTTAAATTTGAATATTTTTTTTGTTGTTTGTATTGTTTCTTCCAATAGCAACCAGCCTCAATGATAAATGCATGGGTATTTTTGACATTTTCATGGCTCTTGTTAGATGATTCTAAAAAGGGGTGTACTTACAACTATATCAGAAAGTCCAAGGGAAGTGATTGCAATTACTAAAATTCAAGAGAGATTTCAACAACGGTCATAAACTTAAGGGGAGGTTTCAGCAATTTAAAGTAAGAATCTTTTTACTATTACAAAGTTCTAGTAGGTATTTGGCATCGTTGTTGAGCATGTAGAGAAAAAATTGTGCTTATTTTTTGTTTGGAACCAGTGTTTCCACATAGGCTATTTTTTGAGAAAATAGCACTAGTTTTGTTTGGTACCAATGTTTGCAGCAACATTTTCAACATGGTATATATTATCTAACGTCCAAGATGATGCGACATCATTGCACGTTGGCAGCAATGCATTGTTTTTCTAGAAAATGGTACCAAACAAGAGAGTATTGTTTGAAGCACCGCTTTCTCTGATATGATATCTACATGGTGCCATTTCCTCGAAAAATGGCATTAATGCCAAACACCTACCTAAATATCCAATGTATTACCTAGTACCACTAGGTGATTTGTATATATATATTTTTTATTTTTTCAATTCGATTCATGGGATTAATTTAAGACACGTCTACCCTAGATCAAGTTAGACCTTGAAACACCTATTGGGAGGCATATTGGGGGGGGGGTCCTTAATGGGTCTAGATGTAGTAGGCACATTAGGTAAACATAATGAGTGAGCACGTAATAGCTATATGACACATGTCATAGCTAATATGCCTTTCATTCAAACGTCTTTGCTTCGTTAGATAGAAATTATCCATTATTTTATTATCTTTGTCAAAATAATTGAAAATAAAAATAATAAAAAATAAAAATGTAAATGAGTCACAATTCTTAATACGTTTAGGTTTTCCTTTCTCATTGTTTTTATTTTTAATTATTTTGACAAAGATAACAAAATAATAGATAATTTCTGTTTAACGGAGTAAAAACGTTTTGATGAAAAATGCATTAACTGGTACATGTGTTACACAACTATTACGTGCTCACTCATTATACTTACCTAACATACCTACTACAACTATTAGGTATATTTTTTTCAATCCTTGTTTAATTAAAATGTTGGTTCGATTGATATATTTTTTTCAATCTTCAATCAACTATTAGGTTCAGTGTGAAAGGACTACAAATATAAATATATACAAAATAATATAAAATACAAGATTTTACACTACATATTTATATTTGTACTCCTAAACTGAGGCTTATTCTTCAAAGTCAGGTTGAACGTGATGAGAACTTAGTCGGGTCTGGCCTCAAAATGTTAAATTTATATGCTATTTAGACATAAATCTTGACTTGTTTCACCCGTGGAAGTGGATTACGATTTATTACCATCCATTATTATTTACTATAATGATGTTTTAATTTCCTTGGATGAAAAATTGTGGGTTGTTACCAGTTTCAGTTAAGTCTCGAAAACTGGGCCTTAACTACATGAGAATGCATCCTGACGGTGAATTGATGCCAAATTCACGGACAGGATGTGGTTTATAGGGGGAGAGAGAACAACCCTTTTATAGAATTGAGAGAGAAGAGAGAGACACGCACTTAGAGTGCATTGTAAAGGATTATTCAAAATACCTTGGATGTTCTTTAGAGTGCATTGTATAGAGAAATAGGGAATTATGAATATGGTTTAATACACGTTCAAGTTGGAAGCCTAAACTTTTTTCTTTGATATATTTTTCCTTTTGTCATCTATTCTTCCTCCTATTTTTGTTTATTTAATAGTAATACAACACAAACCGTAAATAAAGCTCCGGAATAATAGTAGCCATACACGTAATCTTGAAAGGGTCCGACGGGAGGATCTCCCTACAGCAAAAGTTGACTGTACGGACACATTCTATTCATTTTGGTTGGTTAAAAGCAAGGCGAAAATACATTAAGTTTCATCAAAAAATGAAGAATAATTAAAATAGGAGAAGATTGAAGAGAAGACATTACAATGGAATGGATGAGAGAATGAGAGAGAATGAGAGAGAGAGAAGGGGGGGTGCCTAGAAATGGCAAGACAGGGGGCCTGAATCGACGCATTGGGCGTTGTTTGTGGTAAAATGGTAAAAAGAGGGAATGGAGGAAGAGCGTAAAAGAGGAAAAAAAAAAGCTCGTCCCACAATGATAATGCCAATTTTTACGACCTACAGTAAAATGGTACTACCCCTCACGCACAACCTAAACGGCGTACGATTGGGTAGGTTATTTGGGAACCCCTCCCCCTCCACCTCTGCTATCAGAGTGCTATGTGCATCTGACACCGACACGGAGGCCGCATACGAATACGAAGCTGTATCCTGTATTATTATTAATAGGCCCCACCCTTCCCAGTTCCAGTGGGTCCCGCATTACAATCGTCAAACCATCTCATCTCCGCTAAGAACAAAAGAAATCAGCTGATTTCATGCACAGACTGTGTGTTGAACTATTCGCAGCACAGCATGGGACCCAGCGAGATCAATAATAAGTCTGACGACAGCCCTGCTTCTGTGCCACGTGTACGGTGCTCAGCTTCCTTCCGGGGGTATCATTGAGTTTAGATATATCCTTCAGTCTCTCGCCCTTTTCTGAGGATATCATTAAATCAGAAAAGAAGAAAAAAAGAAAATCAAAGTGAAATGAAATGAGATCGCTCAGACGCTCCACAACTCACAAGCACAGTAGGGGGAAAGAGGGATGGAAGCATGGTAGATGGAGTGGGAGCTATTTAAAGTTTCAAAATTGAAAGGAAAGATTAAAAAAAAAAAAAGGGAATGCAGCCATGCAGGGGTAAGGGGTTCCTAAAAAGCAGGGGTAGAGCATGACCTTGTACTTGAACTTGAACTTACAGGGACATGACACGTGGATTTTTAAAAAAGAGTTCCTCTGGTCCTCTCTTTTTCTTTTTTTTTTTATCTCTTCCCGGTAAAAATAAAAATAAAATTATAAAATTACTGTTGCACTGGCTCTGCCCCTCCCTCTGGGCTACTGCGTAAAGTTGGGGCAATTGGAGATGTTAATTTGAACTGCTGCTCAAATCAAATGGGGACCATACCAATATTATCATTGACAGCGTCAAATTCAATCTTTGAGGGCAGGGGCATCCTCTCTCTCTTGTGACTTGTGAGTTGTGACCACCTACGTGTTTGCACTCTGGTGGAGTCATAGACAATGACTCCGTTTTTTAACACTGTTGCAGATTGTCCGACACCTCTGTCTCTAATTCTAACGCTACTTCTCTACTCTGGCAAGTTATAATAAAAATTAATATCTGCTTATAGATACGAAGTTAGCTTCACTAACTATAGTCGTAAAAATTAATTGAGGTACAAAATTGCGATTGGATTTCTCACTGTTATATTTAATAAAAAATAAAGAATTAACCAATTTTTATTTATCGTTTCCTTCTTTCCTCTTTTACTCTTTGGATGGTGGGGGAAGGAAGGCTTGTTTTTTTGGTTTGTGTGTGTGGTTGCTGTGTTGATGGTTCATATTTGCTTGCTTTCTTCTTTTCTGTGAATTGACGGAGGAGGGAGGGTACTTGGAAAAATGGGAAGGCGAGGCTCTGAAATCGAGCATTTTCAATTTTAATTTTATAACTGGGAGAGAGAGACCCATTTGATTTCTGGGCTTTTGTGAGCTGTAAAAAAAATTAGAAAGAGGAGAGAGAGAGAGATGCATGTATTGGTAAGTGGAAACGCAGCCCAGGGGAGGGGGGCAAGAGTAGGAAATAGGTTGCAATCAAATTAAATCAAGGTGGGGCCCTGCATTGCAGTAGCAGGTCTCCCACTCCACCTATTTCTCTGACTTTTCAAGGGTGGTGACTGCTGACTGGTCTTTCCTTGATGCAAGACTGGCTAAAGGGAGATCCAACTTTAGTGGGTCCCACCCTCACTCCCTACCTCCCTGTCACCCACGATGGAAACGCCGCTACGTCCCCATTAACATGTCTGTAGGAAACTATAGATGCAGATGCTTCAATACATTGCAGCACAATGATAATTGATAAGCTGTAATGTGTGTGTACATCCTCCTACACAAAAAGTTTGGTACACTCCCCTCCAGAGTCCAGACTTCAGACCTCCTTTCTTTGTCTTCTCCTTCTCCTTCTCCTTCTCCTTCTCCTTCTCCCCCATGCTTAAAACTAAAAAGTACCTCAAGATTCTCTTTCAACCCAACTGCTCAACCAGTCATTCATCATATAGATGGGCTTCGGCCTGGACCTAAACATTTTGAGACCCATCCTGACACCCCCCCTTTACGCTGTACGGTAACACCCAAAACCCATCAACCCGAACCCATTAACACGGCTGGTATAGTTAAACAGTTTTTGTGGTCATTGTCTCATTGAGATGAAATTCAATGGATTGACTGGGTCAACCCATGGACCAAATGGGCCAGGGCCCATTGACAAGTGATTCCAGGACCAGGACCTGTTGTCTTGGAAGTAGGAAGTAGGAAGTAGACAGTCGGGGCTCCGGGGAACATGGCTATATATAATTTAATTAGGCGAAAATAAAATAATAATAATAATAATAATAATGGAAGTGGCAGACCTCGGAAACCTACTAATGAGTCAGTAAAGGCTGGGGGAAGACCGAAAGACACCCTCCCCATTTCCACTTAAAGCACTCGTCTTGTCCCAGCCCAATAAAAGTGGAGGAGGAGGGCAAAGCCAAATAAGAAATAACGAATTACCGAAAGCATGACGGAAAATATTCTTTGTGCACTTAACCAAACACAATAAGCCTAAGCCTTAAGCCTTATTGTGAGTTGCGACGACTGGCCTACGGCTTCTTTCAATACTTGAAAGTTGAAAGGAAAGAAGAGGAGATGAGTTGAGTTGATGGAATTTGTTCAGCAAGTTGCAGAGGCCTGATTTGATATTGACATTACTTGATTTTTGGGAGAAGTAGATTATGTGGAGCAACTTGCAATTCAGATTCTTGTCCAAAGTGGGCATACACTGACGTCATTGATTTGTTCATCAACCTAAAAATGTTATGTTAGTGGTCACTGTGGATTGATGGGAATCAAATGTAACCCATTCGTCCCCTTTCCCTCCCCCTGCTACTTCTATTTGTACAAATACCATTAATATTTATATTTTGCAATAACAACAGGAATTCCAACAATTCTTCCTTTTTCCCTTTCTCCTTTTCCCCTTTTTTGTTTACTGATTGATGACGGAGAATGATGGTCTTCTCTTCTCTCTCCTGCTAGATGCGAGGGGGACGACGAAAGCTAGCTACACCTAGAGAATAATATTAAAATTGTCCAAAACTTGGACCAGGTTGGTTAACACTTATAGCAGGAAATGGGGAGGGGCTGGATTGGGTATTGACTATTGACCATTGATTGACTATTAAGGAAGCTTGTGACCAGGGCAAGGCCCAAACTCCAACTGTGGCTGATGTATGAAATGCCCATCAGCCCATCCGCGGTCAGACAGAAAAGGACTTAAGAGCAACGTAGCCCTCCATCTCCATAATAGCCTAATAGGTGTGCAATTGCATTTGTATGAGTGTCTTTGAATAGAGATGTGTATAGGTCATAGGTCCAACAGCCTAGTAATCCGATCCAGTCGTTCATTTTTACTTGATTAAATATCAATTGTAGGTTAATACCTGACTAAAAAGGTTGGACCAGGTAAACATTTCGAAGAATTGATAGGGTGCACGGAATATCCATATTCAAATTTAAATTCAAATCCAATCCGATTTATGGAAAAATCCAAATTTGGTTCATTTTTAGCTGGATCAAATCTAGATCCATCTTCAGTCAATCTGAGTATTGGTTTTAATGTTGTATATTACTACAGTCAAAGGTTCACGTTCTTCTCAAGTTTGTATATAAAATTTTGATCATTTTTTATTTAATTTATTAAATGGTATACTCGGAGTTCAATCTTAACCCAACAGTCAAGAATGTATTTGAATCTGAATATCTTGTGATGTTTATGTTTAAGAGACCAAATTAGCTGGACAGAATGGTTGTATAGCAGACTGTTGAATCAGCGGTAACGCCACATACCTAGGGGCGTCAATGGACCGATTTTGGATTGGATCCGTCCAGTCTAAAATCAATTTGGATAGATTGGATGGATCAATAAGACATATTGAATTAGATCAATCCAGTCCGGAATATTTATTAGATTGGATTGGATCTGGCCCGTCCATAATAAATTTATATTGGATTGGGTTGGATTAAGCCAATACCTGGCCCAATTAATGAACCAAATTTGGGTTGAAACCAATCTAAATCAAAACAAATTTGAACAGATTGGATGGCCCAAACATTGAATCGGACTGGTCCAAAATATTCATTGGACTGGATTGGACCTGGTCCATTTATAATGCACTCACATTGGACTAGATCGGATTGGACCAAACCCAGTCCAATCGACACCCTTACCCATACCAATCAAAAATTACATATGATTCACAACCAAATTCACATTGGCACCCACATAGAGCGCGCCCCACATGCACATATCAGCATGCATTGGAAACATCTCCTATTCTTGTCATTAGGGGTGTCCATGAAAAAACAAAAAACTGAACCAAATCGAGAAAATCAAATCGAAAAATGTAGTTAACCAAACCAATTGGTTTGGTTTCAGTTTGGTATTTTTGAAAAATCAAAGAACTGGTTCAGATTTCGGTGAACCTACAAAAAACTGGCAGTTAACTAAACTGACCGGTATATATATGTATATTTTATATATATTTTTAATATGTCACATATTTTCTGTATATTATATATAAATATATACATATATATATATATATATATCTAAAATATATACATATATTATATTTATAAACCAACGTTTGATTTTGGTGGTACTGGTTCGGTTTTGGTTTAGAGAAATAAAAAAATCGGTAGTACTGGACTACCAGTTTGATTTGCAAAAATTGACCATGATTCGATTAACTGAACCATAGATGACTCCAGATCTCTTGCCCACGAAAACTCTGCCCACATTTATCACAACCATACATAGAAAACATCTCATCCTTTGTATAATATTATGCAGGGGGAGATGTTCCCAATTCATAGGGATAATTTATTGTGGGTAGGCGTGGGCAGAGTTCTCGTGGACAGAAGATCCTGACTCACCATAAACACTTGTCATTGATAGATGTTCCCAATGGATGGTGATTAAGGAAGATTTGGCCCGACCTCACAGTTATGCGACATGTGGCAAAAGCAACAGCTTGGCACAAAAGCAAGCCTAAGGCGCAAGCACCAAGGGGAGAAACTAGTGGTCCAAACTCCCTACTAGGGGCCCGAACTCACCTTTACCCCAAACCAGAAAGTAATCCGAACTGGCCTGCCTTGTAACAACTCGGGATACCCCTCACCGAACTGGCCTGCCTTGTAACAGCTCGGGATACACCTCGTCGAACTGGCCTGCCTTGTAATAGCTCGGGATACCCTTCGCCGAACTGACCTACCCTATACATACCTCTGAACTCAAGACTTCGCCTCGCTCACCACTCCACCACATCACCTTCAGGGCACCAAAACCAAACAAACCGTACTATGCCTGACACTGAGGAAGTCTTTACCCGAGGGCGCCGCACCTGACTGACTTGGGATCTGACGCTTGACGGCCGCACTCTAAACGGCCACCTGCCACCGCCTCCTGACACTGCCATCTCCAGTTAGAGAGACGGTTAGGTAGTGACGGTTCCATCTCAGCAGAAAGGATGATGGCCGAATTGACAGACATAAGGGTAATCATACCCGACCTGACAAGGGCCTCGGAGCGAGTGCACGAAGTGATTATAAAAGCCCCCTGCCCCCAACAAACAAGGTATGTGAACTTTGCGCTATCTGGTCTACACTTTGCCTTTGAGAGATTACTGACTTGAGCTTCGGAGCTATCCCACTGGGTTCCCCCCAGAGTTCTCCCATCTTTCCTGTTTCAGGCTCCCCGAAGCTCCAGCCCAGAGGCGAGTTCGTTGACAGCTAAGACCGGCCGGATTGCGCTCCATCAATTGGCGCCGTCTGTGGGAACTTTTCTAAAAGCCTCCCTCTAAATCTCTTTTACCTACCCTTCTTTCGAAAACTCCAACACCCACTCCAACACCGAAATGGCCTCCTCCAGCAGTGTCGGACATGGAACCGAAACAGCCACTACTGGAGAACAACTTCATGTTCCGACAGTGTGCATTGGGCAGTTCACCATCCCCCTTTCACTGGATGGGATCCCAAGTCTGAATGTGCCACAGGCGGTGGCACCTCTGAACACTCCCTCGCTGAACATTCCCCTTCCACCCCCCATCGAAACGAACTTCACGGAACCAACTGCTGTCCCACGAGCAGCTCGCCAAAACCAGCTAGATGACCTCATGCAATGCATGCGGGCAATGCAGGCCCAAATGCAGCAATTTCAGCAGCACCAACTCCAGCAACACCAGGTGTTGCACCACCTCTCCCAACACCATTATCAACAACAGTTCCCTCAGCTACCCTTGTACCAACCACTGCTTCCACCCCAGCACCCCATTTCAAAGCCGGTCAAGGCCTCCCCTCAAAGTGGACGACCTCACGAAGGAGAGGCTTCCCGACCATAGAACCCCCCTAATAGTCAGACCTCATCCCCAGGCCAAAAGCAAAGAAAGATCACCCTCGCCTCGCAGCCCGCGGGTCAAGAACCTCACCAACAAAGTCACCTCGGCCCTCCAAGCCCGAGTTCCCACTCACGGATAACCGCTTCAGCGCCTTAGCAGCAGGCCAGCATTCCGGTCCCATCGAGCTCGGCAACACGGAGGCAAGCAGCGCCAGCATTAGGCCCGCTCAAAGAAGGTGCCGGCGAAGTCGCCGAACTGCTACCCGCATGCTACCCGAGCTCAGAGGCAAGGAAGAAACGAGCTTGGGTGAGGTAAAAACCGTCCCCATTCTCTCAATTCCTTCCCCCCTTTCAGCAGAACTTTTGGCAGTCCCCTTGCCTAGAGATTTCAAACTCCCTTCTCTTGACAAGTATGATGGGTCCTTTGACCTCAACGACCACGTCGACGCGTTTCAGTCGCAAATGCACCTCGCTAGGGCAAGCAAGTCATGCATGTGCGTGGCCTTCACCACCACCTTCAGAGGGGTGGTCCACACCTGGTACCGGAACCTAGCTTCCGGGTCAATAAGAAATTGGCCCCAGTTCGTGCAGATCTTCACTGCGCACTTTGTTACCAGCAAAAGGTGTCCCAGAACTGAGGAAAGTATCTTCGGGGTAATCCAAAGAGAGGGAGAACCCATCTGGAGCTACATCAAATGGTTCAATGAGGCATGTTTGTAGATCCCTCGGTTAGACAACATGGTACAGCTCGCAGTGGCCAAAAGAGGGGTGATGCACAAAGAGTTCAAGTGGCACATGGTGGCTAGGCAGCCAGCAACTGTGGCCGACTTCCTCAAGCTCGCGGACAAGTTTATGAGAATAGAGGAAGAGATAAACTAGAGAAACGAAGGCGGGGTTGAAAAAAGAAAAAGAGAAGGTGAGCCCTCCAACCCCAACGACAGAAGAAGCCAAAACCAAGAGGCGAAGCTAAGCCAGCCGTCCGAGCTCCCTTAGCAGTTCGGACGGATTACACACCATTGAACACAAGGCGGACCGAGATCCTGATGACTATCAAGGACGCCCCTTACGTAAAGTGGCCACCTCGCCTGAAGAGCAACCCCAACGAGAGGAACAAAAATTTATATTGTAGTTTTCATAAAGATCACGGTCATAGCATCGAGCAATGTAATAATCTCCGCGATGAGATAGAAGGACTCATCCGTCGCGGGTACTTAATAAATTTTGTACATTATGACAATAGTAATAAAGCAGGTCGGCAAGGGGAACACGGGAAGGATGTCCCCGAGCTGAGCAACAGACCGGCCGAAGCCTTGCAGCGACCTCCCCCAGAAGAAAGGCCAGTCTGGGGTACCATCCACGTGATAGTGGGCGGTTCGGTGGTGGCAGGATGCACTTTGGCGGCAGCAAGGACGTCAGTTCGCGAAGCAGCCCGAGAGGAGCAAAACCTTCCCAAGAGGCCGAAGAAGGAAGAATTGATCTTTTTTACAGAAGACGATGCGTGAGGTGTTCACTACCCCCACGACGACGCGCTCATCATAAAGCTAAGGATCAGCGACTTCGAAGTCCGGCGCGTACTGGTAGACTCAGGCAGTTTGGCGGACATCCTATTCAAATCGGCGTTCGACCAATTGTAGTTGTAGAAAAGCGATTTGAAACACGATCACACTCCTCTGGTAGGCTTCAGCGGAGAGGAAGTCAGGCCCTTGGGAAAAATAACAGTACTTGTGGAAGTCGGCACATGGCCGTGCGCGGTAAGACTCAACCACGATTTCCTGGTGGTCGTGAGCCCCTCCCCATACAACGCCATAATAGGGTGACCAATTGCGCATATTCTGCGTGCGGTGGTCTCCACCTATTTCCTGGCAATGAAGTTCCCCATGGACTTCGGTGTGAGGGTAGCGCGGGGCGACCAACTTGAGTCCCGCAAATGCTATGTTGCCGCCCTAAAGGGAAAAACCAAGGCAGCCGACGATCTCGAACTAGAGCGACCTGCGGAGTAGGGCGAGGAACGAGTTTCGCCCACTGAGGAAACAGTTGCAGTCCCGGCCTCGGTTACAGATCCGACGCGAACACTACAGATCGGTGCCTCCGTCAACGAGCCTTTGCAAACTGAAGTGGTGAGTTTCTTACTCCAAAATTTAGATATTTTTGCATGGTACGTGGTAGATATGCCCGGTATTGACCCTGGCCTTATAACTCACAAGCTTAACACTGACCCTGTAGTCAGACCCATTAGACAGAAGAAACGCAACTTAGCCCCGGAGCGTTGGAGGGCGATCGACGAAGAAGTCGAAAAGCTCTTCGCAGCGGACTTCATAAGGGAAGTTCATTACCCGAGCTGGGTAGCCAACCCAGCTCGTACTTCCAAGCTCACACCGTCGTCGTCTTAACTAACCAACCCCTAAGACAAGTCTTGCTGAAGCCCGAGGTCTCCGGTAGGCTGACGAAGTGGGCCATCGAACTCAACGAGTACGATCTCCAGTACAAACCACGGACCGCAATTAAGGCCCAAGCTTTGGCAGATTTTATTGCCGAGTGCACTTTCAGCCACGAAGCCCTACAGGTTGAGCCCGAGGTCCCCAGTTTGGGTGAACCCGGAGCTCCTGAGCCAATAGAGTCTGAACCCCATGAAGTAGCAGCCAGTGTGACATCTCTCCTGGTCAAGCAAAACGCGAACTGGGATGAGGAGCCCTGGATCCTTCACGTGGATGGTTCCTCGAACAAGCAAGGCAGCGGGGCTGGAATAGTCTTATGCGGCCCGAGTGGCACAAAATTAGAATACGCACTACGCTTTGAGTTTGCGGCATCCAACAATGAGGCAGAGTACGAAGCACTGATAGCTGGGCTGAACCTAGCTCAAAAGGTAAAGGCAAAGCACTTAGTCATCTACAGCGATTCCCAGCTCGTGGTCAACCAAGTTACGGGCGAGTATGAAGCACGCGATGTCTCTATGATCGAATATTTGGAGAAATTAAAAGAGGCCCTACTCAACTTCTAATCGCACTTCATTAGGCAAATCCCGAGGTCAGAGAACACTGAGGCCGACGCTCTGTCCCGGTTAGCCAGCACAAGTCACAACATGAGAACCGTGTACATAGAGGATTTACCTCGGCCTAGTATTCTCGTGGGGGTAGAGGAGGTCGCTCCCGTCCTCGAAGCAGAGCTGAGTTGGATCGACCCACTCGCGAGCTTCTTGATAGACGGAACCCTCCCTATAGAACGCAATGCGACCAAGAGGGTGCAGTGCCAGGCAGCCAAACACGTCATAATAGACGAACGGTTATACCGACGGTCCTACACGCTCCGCTACTTGTGTTGCCTGCGACCTGCCGAAGCCGAGTTCGTACTCCACCACACTCATGAAGGCCTGTGCGGCAGACACTTGGGGGGCAGAGCACTCGCCCAAAAAGCACTTCGACAATGATACTACTGACCAACGGTGAAGGCAGAAGCTGTTGAGCTCGTCAGAAAATGTGACAAGTGTCAGAAGCACGCCAATATCCACCATCAGCCTGCTTCCAACCTCAAATATCTCGCCAACCCGTGGCCCTTTGCACAATGGAGCATCGACCTCCTGGGGCCATTCCCGCCAGCAACAGGTGGAAGAAAATTCCTAGTTGTTGTAGTAGATTACTTCATGAAGTGGATAGAAGCCGAACCTCTGGCAACTGTTACGGCCCGAAACATATAGAACTTCTTTTGGAAGAACACAGTATGTCATTTCGAGTTACCTCGGGTACTAATTTCCGACAATGGCAAGCAGTTCGAGGATATCAAGTTCCAAGAGTGGTGCCAGAACATGGGGATTCGGCAAAACTTCACATCAATCGCGCACCCGCAGGCAAATGGTCAGACGGAAGTAATGAACATAGTTATCCTGCGCGGACTGTAAGCACGTCTAGATCGAGCTAAGGGATTGTGGGCCGAAGAGCTACCAAGTGTCTTATGGGCTCACCGAACTACAGAAAAAACCGCCATGGGAGAAACCCCCTTCAACCTCACCTACGGCACTGAAGCAGTGATCCCGGCGGAAATCGAAGTACCAACATTGCAACTAGAAACATACGACGATCGAACAAACGGAGATGAGTTACGTACCAACCTTGACCTACTGGATGAGGTAAGGGACCTTGCGCACATCCGGACAGCGGCCTACCAGTAGCAGGTAGCTTGCTACTACAATGCTAGTGTAAAGCAACGAAGCTTCCGAGTCGGCGACCTGGTCCTTCGTAAGATTATGGTGACCGAACCCAGCGTGGGCAAACTTGGACCAAACTGGGAAGGGCCCTACAAAGTAAAGAGAGCTCTCGGGGGGGCATACGAGCTCGAAACCTTAGAAGGCAAACAAGTACCTCGAGCGTGGAACATCGTGAATTTAAGGCGAT
Source organism: Nelumbo lutea (assembly GCF_056320005.1). Classification (NCBI taxonomy): domain Eukaryota; kingdom Viridiplantae; phylum Streptophyta; class Magnoliopsida; order Proteales; family Nelumbonaceae; genus Nelumbo; species Nelumbo lutea. The sequence continues at coordinate 202,291,654 of NC_142684.1, read as the reverse complement.
ACTACCTATAAACCGCCAAGCGAAGTGGACGAAATCGCTATAAGGTCCTATGGGCCACGATGCAGAGCCAAGAGGAACCTCAGCGTAAACAAGCAAAGTCGGGCATATTATCAGCTCGGCAAAATATCAGTTCGCTGCAAAAGCCTTAGCGGCAAAACAGGTAGCGGAAGTACAATAACCCAGACAAAAAACAGTGGCATATTATCAATTCGACAAAGAATCAGTTCGGGAAAAGGAACACTTGGGCAAAAAGATTATCTATTCCGTTGCAAGAAATATGAGTACATTGGCCATTAGAAGGCACTTCAAAAAAAAAAATCTTTACATGCCCGGAGCTACTTCTTCGCCATCAGAAGACACTTCAACAACACCCGAAGGCCCTGCCTCTCCTTCAGAATCCGGCTCGCCATCGGCAACATTGGTCATCTCCTGAGTTATACGCGAAGTGGATATGGCACTAACATCGAGGTTGGGGTACGTGTTCCGGATCATCCACCGGCTCAGCTTGAACCCCCTTCTGTAAGAATCCACCATCAAATCGTCAAAACGCAGAGAGGCAATATAGTCTTCAACAGCCTTCTTCTTGGCGTCTTCAATGCCTTGGGAAAAAATCTGCGTTTTCTCCCTGATGTCCTCCTGAAGATATTCGACTTGATGCTGCAAGTCCAACTTCAAATCCGCCATGTGTTTGACGATTACCCCCATGGCCTCGGCATCACGCTGAGACATCGCCTGCCTGGCCATGGCGACGCGAGCAGCTTCTTCGGCAGCATAAGCGGCCGTCTCAGCAGCTCGGGTATTCGCCTCGGCGGCACAGAAAGACTCTTCAGTAGCATGGGCGACAGCCTCAGCAGCTCGCGCCTGTCGCGAGCTCCTCTCCACCTGGGCTACTAAGGCGTGAATTGAAGAATTCACCTACCAAAAGAAACAAGTGAGCAACAACAGCAAAAGCGATAGAAAATGAAGGCAGACGAAATCTGACTTACCACCATAGTGTGTGTTATGGCGTGGCAGGCGACCTGATTCAAAGGAAGATCGGTCCACGTTGCGATCTCCTTGGGGAAAGTAGCTTCCCTAATCTTCTGAAGAGCATAGTTCGGCGTCAACACGCTCCTGAACTCCCCTTGAGCTCCTGACCCCGAGGTCCCAACTCGCATATGAGTGGACCCAGAGTGAGCAGGAGCACTGGAGTATGCAGGAGCACCCGTATGAGTGGTCTCAGCGTAAGGCGCTCGGTAGTTTCATACATCGGCGGAGTCACCTCGGGCTCCCTCGGCAGTTCCTCCGGTGTGTGGCCTGGAATTTGAGGCTCATCATCCGGGGGCAGCTCGGTACGAGTTCGCTTGGCGACCTGTTTCCTCCTCTTCATGCCCTGGAACAGGCGCCCCCCACGAGTTCTCTCCGCATCCATCACAACTGTAGAAACGAGTTCGACATCAGAAAAAAAATGAAGGAAAAAAGCAAGCAAGAAATCACAGAACTAGAAACCTACCCGAACTCAGGCCGACCGCAATAAGCTTGGCCTCCGTCAAGTACTCATGGCACTTTAAACCTTGCCGTGCCCATTTCCGGAGGCCCTTTACCGTCTCTTTGTCGAGAGTGACACCAGAATCAGGAGCGACCTCACCCCACCCGGTCTAAAAGGGCCATCATTGCGCACTTCGCACGTCGAAATAGTCCCGCTTCCATGCCGGGATCTTATTAGGAAGATCGTGCAAAAGCTTAAAGCCCGGGCGAGGAGAAAGGTAATACGCCCGTCTTCTCCCAGGAAGAGAACCCGCTTGTCTCTTAAGCATCAAGATGGAGGAGAATATCTCCAAGTTTAAAGGGAAATTCTGCTCGCAGAAAAGGGAGACTGTCCCCACTAGGTTTCGAATAGAGTTCGGGTGAAACTAGCCAATGGTAACGTCAAAGTGGTTTATGACTTCGACTAAAAGGGGGTAGAAAGGCAGTCGCAACCCCGCAGTGAGCTGCTCTCGAGAAATCATGATCTCGTCAGGATCGTGTTCCCAAGGAAAACTACCCGAGGGAATGAATTATGTATACCCCCAGGCAGATTGTAAGACATGAGTATAGATTGGAGCCCCTCGGGCATCATGGTCGAGGGACCAAACCTGTCTAGCATCCGACCTCGGCGAGAGGTAGATGCCAAACTGGCCGAAGCGGCTCGGCCTACGGGTTCATAGTCATCCTCAAGTTCCACCTCAGGATCAATAAGGCAGTCGGGGGATACGACTCGGTTTGTAGAACCTACATCAGTCCTACTTGAAGTGTCATCTGAGCTATCAAAGCTAGACATCGAGGAAAATAGGTGGATTCAGGAAGGTACTCACCGGAAGAAAGTTTTGAAGGCTCCGGAGATAGGAACAAGCCAAAAAACCTTGGAGGCTAAGTAACCAGCCTAGACGCAAGCTGAGAAAACTTGGACGCGAGCTGAAAAACTTGGACGTGAGCTGAAAAGTTGGATGCGAGCTCAATAGGCAAACCACTGAAGTGACAAATCGATTGGGGTCCCCCACTATTTATAGCTACAGTAACCAAGAACCGACCGTGCAGATCAAAGACGATCTGACGGCCCACATTCGTGCTGATCGCACATCCCCTGAGGTCGAGATGTGATTGACGCACGTCTTTCCGAAAAGAGCGAAATGTCAGCGCACGTCTTTTGAAACCGACGTCACGCCGGCGCACATCTTTTTGAAACTGACCGCGCCGCACGTCTCCCTACAACTGACAAAAACCGCCAGCGCACGTCCTTTCAAAACGGTAGTGGTGCGCTTTTTTCAAATTTAAATGACCCACTGTCACATCCCAGCGGCACGAATTTTTGAAATTTAAACGCGCACTGTCACGACCGTCAACATTTATGAGCAGTAGGCACATTTCCCGCCTTCTCGGAACCAAAGAACCCTGGCAAAAGCAACTCGCGCAGTCAAGATTCGAAGAATTGGACAAATCCACCTACCACCTCGCAAAACTCCCCGCACCAGGGCAAGACCCTTGGCGTGAGGAGTGGGGGAATTGATGAAGGAATATTTGGCCCGACCACATAGTTATGCGACATGTGGCAAAAGCAACAGCTTGACACAAAAGCAAGCCTAAGGCGCAAGCACCAAGGGGAGAAACCAGCGGTCTGAACTCCCTACTAGGGGCCCAAACTCACCTTTGCCCCAAACCAGAAAGTAATATGAACTAGCATGTCTTGTAACAGCTCGGGATACACCTCGCCGAACTGGCCTGCCTTGTAACAGCTCGAGATACACCTCGCCGAACTGGCCTGCCTTGTAACAGCTCGGGATACCCTTCACCGAACTGACCTGCCCTATACATACCTCCGAACTCAAGACTTCGCCTCGCTCACCACTCCACCACATCATCTTCAGGGCACCAAAACCAAACAAACCGTACTATGCATGACACTGAGGAAGTCTTTACCCGAGGGCGCCGCACCTGACTGACTTGGGATCTGACGCTTGACGGCCGCACTCTAAACGGCCACCTGCCACCGCCTCCTGACACCGCCATCTCCAGTTAGAGAGACGGTTAGGCAGTGACGGTTCCATCCCAACAGAAAGAACGACGACCGAATTGACAGACACAAGGGTAATCATACCCGACCTAACAAGGGCCTCGGAGCGAGTGCGCGAGCAAACAAGGTATATGAACTTTGCGCTATCTGGTCTACACTTTTCCTTTGAGAGATTACTGACTTGAGCTTCGGAGCTATCCCACCGGGTTCCCCCCGGAGTTCTCCCATCTTTCCCGTTTCAGGCTCTCCGATGCTCAAACCTAGAGACGAATTCGTTGACAGCTAAGACCGACCGGATTGCGCTCCATCAGATGGTGTGTACGATGAAGTGCCTGTGGGGAGCAAATGCTGGCATGGGATATTATCAGTGGTTATGCAGCCGGCCACTATGTTCGGCTAATGCAAATTATTATTTATAGGCGTCCAATTCGAATCCAATCTTGTGGCAGACCTAAGAAGTAAGAATTAGCATCGCAAACCAACTCGTAATAGCATCTGTTAACAAGCCAGACTTCAAGCTCCGGCCATGAAAATTTTACATTGTTTAAGGTTTGGGCTTCGGGCTGGGTACATTCAAATTTTGATAAAATGTCAGTCGAGCCCGGTCCATAAATATGTAATTGAGCCAATCAGAATACACTGTGCCACCCATGTAAACATAAACAAAGAATTCGAACCACCCATGGCATTTTGTGATAGGCCCAGCAACATTCCCTGATTGCTGAACCACTCACCAACGCTTATGAATAGCCATATTGATTTTCTGGTATATAACTACGTAGGGGCGGAACTAGAAAATTTTCATGATGTATTGGAGGGGAGGAATAAATATGAGGAGTGGGGGGAGGAAGGGAAATGTACATCGAACAATGTATCGCAAGTGGGCCTTGCTAAGTCAGGCCATGCTGGCACACGGGATGCAGATGGCACTATTTGTTCAGTTCTGCCGTGTCATGTTGGTCTATGGACCTGAAACCCAAGCCTGATATGGCCCATACAGACATGGCATGCACTCCGTTGTATCTCTACCTTCTGGAGTGGCAGTCCCCCCATTTGAAGTAAAGGTCATTCCCTGGTCCTCTCTTAGGAATGAAATCTCATTCTTATTAATTCCAATTTTTATTTCCATTCCTGTTTAAACCAAACAGATTATAGGAACAGAACATTCTAATTCTAATTCCAATTCTGAAAGATTTTGATTACAATTCCAACTACAAACCAAATGGATTCTAAAGAAAAAATTGCTATCAAGGCTCCAATAATGACGAAACCTGCGATGTATTGATGATGAATACATAACACAACCAGCTTGAGTAGTAAAATCTTGTGCTATGAATGCATAAATAGATAAAGAATACATGTAATTGGACTACCAAAAAGAAGTAATAACTCCTAAAGAGGCTAGAGCAAGGCATTATTGAAAATGAACTCAACTTATAAAAGTGAAAGTTTTTCTGTCATTGCAGTCCACTCCATAAGCTAACGTCTGCCTTTCTTAACAGTCAACATCAATCCTGGTGTACCGTTTTCGTAGAATTCTCTTAATAAAAGGAGTGAAGAGTGTGCATTAATGATGTGTTTGGTTTAAAAGAAAAAACAGGGAAAAGAGAAAAAATTTAGAAAATCTTTAACCCTACCTTAAGCTATATTTATTATCGTTAACTAGAACCAGAAGCAATCTATCGCAGGGTTTCATCCTCTAATATGTAAGTAAGACATTACTAATCACACATTCACCAAGAAAATTTGAATAAACTGTATTCACCAGTTAATACACCATTGTCGGTGGCTACTAATTCTCCAGTTATATTTGCTTTCCAGAATCCCAGAGTCTTCGTAAGAACAGGATTGCTGGGCCTAAATTCTGTTCTGTTATATATAAGCAATGAAGAACATAATAGCACAAGAGTACAGTTTGAGGAGAGTCCTGACCTCCAGTTCCGTTAAAACAATTCCTAGTAAATTAAAATGCAGTTGAGACTTTTATTTTATTTTAGGGCAAAAGACTTGAGGCTGAGTTTGGAAGTAGTACAAATAGAGTACAAATATAAATATAAATATGTAGAGTATAAAACCTTATTATTTATATTATTTTGTATGTATTTAAGCTGTACATATTTATATTTGTACTCTTTCCAAACTGAGTCTAAATATATACATATTTATATTTGTACTCAGTTTGGAAAGAGTACAAATATAAATATGTACAGTCAAAATATATAAAAAATAATACAAAATACAAAGTTTTGCACTTTATATATTTGCATTTGTACTCCTTCCAGACTAAGCCTAAACTTCCTCTAAAGTTCAGGTTGGAAGGAATACAAATGTAAATATGTAGAATGCAAAACTATATATTTTGTATGTATTTATATTGTATATATTTGTATTTGTACTCCTTCCAAATTGAGCTTAAGTTTTAAGAAAAATACTTACACTTCCCCTCTTATTTTTAATAGGACTAAAACCTCTCCCGTGAAAAGAAAGAAGCCATTTAATTTGATAGAATCAATGAAGAGACATTTTAACCATTTATAATTCTTTAAATTTTCAAATAAAACCATTGAAATTGTAAAGGAAGAGGCAGAAACATTTATACGACTATGACCATAAAAATTAGTTGCATAATCAAAAACCACAAGTGGGAAAACAATCCTGTTTGCATCTTCCTCACTAGCAGTCATTGAATCTCTTCTTCCAAGTAAATCTTAGATTGATGGACCTGCATTTTCACCCTTGCATGATATCAAGGACAAATATATCTTGATTGGAAGGGAGGTATTTATCTGATGATGTCACTTGAGAAGGGAGTATGGGCCAGATCAAGGTAAGCCCAATACTGAATAAATATGAAATTACCAAGCCTACTTTTGGCTTAAATACAATGCCGTTGAATCGGATTCCCTCAATACTTTCGAACTTGAATTCTATGGTCTCATGGATTAACATGTGTGAAGATGGGAAAATGGACTTTTAAAGAAAATGAAAAACAATTATCCATAATTCTTCCGGTAGAAAGAACATGATTTAAGTTTTAATTTATTGAGAAAATAATAATATTAAAAAAAATTGGTTAAATAAGCAAGGAATTAGGGGTGGCCACGAACTGAGTTTTTTATGAGTTA